>NC_055697.1:9039500-10239500 GCF_017639745.1 Melanotaenia boesemani
TTAAATCCAAATTACCTATAAACAAAAATACTGTCACAGAAAGCTCTTACAATTTACTCAGCCAACAACAAACTCACACAGGGTGTAATGCGCAAACAGATACCAAACCCGGCAAACTGTGTGCCCACGGTACACTGCTGCCTCACATGACGGTGATGTGGGGCTTTTATGGGCGAGGTGTCCATGTCGAGCAGCCCATTCGGGACATTCCGGGCGATCAATCCTGACGGAGGAGGGCGGAGACGGGGAGCACCTCCTGCTGCCAATCTTCGTGGAGCAATAAGGCACAGCTGCTCCACAAACAGCCGAGGCTGACAGGCCAGGGATCGTAACAATTGACTTTATGTAAAGTGCCCTGGGAGGACATTGGTGTGAATTGGTGCTATACAAATAAAGCCGAATTGAATTTAACTGAATTGTTTAATAGTGAATGTAGGAACATTTCCACAGACACAATGTGAAGCTAAACTCAAGGGATTAGGACTGAACAGTTTAGAAAAAAAAATCATAAGAAAACCCATGTGGCTAACTGGGGGCAAAGGCTACAGTTTTGCTAGGGAAAATAAAGTTTGGACTCTGGAGCAATGGAAGAAGGTCATGTGATCTGGTGAGTCAAGATTTACCCTGTTCCAGAGTGATGGGAGCATCAGTGTAAGAAGAGAGGCAGATGAAGTCATGCCTAGTGTCAACTGTACAAGCTTGTGGGGGCAGTCTATGATCTGGAGTTGCTGCAGTTGGTCAGGTCTAGGTTCAGCAACATTATATGTCCAAAGAATGAGGTCAGCTGACTACCTAAAAATACTGGATGATCAGATTATTTCATCTTCACTGATGGCGTATTCCAAGATGACAATACAAGAATTCATCAGGCTCCAATAGTGAAAGAGTGGTTCAAGGAGCAGGAGATATCATTTTCACACAAGGATTGGCCACAGCAGAGTCCAGACCTGAACCCCATTGAGAATCTTTGGGATGTCCTGGAGAAGGCTTTGCGCAGTGATTGGACTCTCTCATCACCAATTCTAGATCTTGGTTAAAAATTAATGCAACACTGTATGGAAAAAAATGACATTGCAGAACCTTTTATAAACGATGCCACAGCATATGCTCTTGTAATCAAAGCTAAAGGCAGTCCAGTCAAATATTAGTTTGTGTGACCCTTTTTTTGTTTGTTTGCTCAATTTAAATTATTTTTCATGCAAAAATGTTCTGCTCAAAATGTAACTGATGTGCTTGCAAAAGTCATTAGTCTGTGCTGCGAATGTCCCTCTGGAATGAGGCACCATAATAATGCCATATGTGCAGTGTTGCTGTGAACAGTTTACATCTTTGTGTTTATTCTGTATTGCTGGCAGTTATTTTTGTTAATTCATCGGCTCTTTTGATGGCACATTTTGGGTCTATTTTCAGTGATTTGTAGGATCTTGTAGCTGTTTTTTTTTTACTATTATTATTTTTATTTTGTTATTATAATTGTGGTGTGGTGGTTAGCACCGCAGCCTCACAGCAAGAAGGTCGCCGGTTCGAATCTCGGCTGGGGGGAGGTTCGAACCTTGAGGGTGGTGGCCTTTCTGTGTGGAGTTTGCATGTTCTCCCCGTGTATGCGTGGGTTCTCTCCGGGTTCTCCGGCTTCCTCCCACCGTCCAAAGACATGCATGTTAGGTTAATTGGACACTCTAAAATTCTCCGTAGGAGTGAGTGTGTGTGTGAATGGTTGTTTGTCTCTATCTGTGTTGGCCCTGCGACAGACTGGTGACCTGTCCAGGGTGTACCCTGCCTCTCACCTGTTAAAATGCTGGGATAGGCTCCAGCTCACCCGCGACCTGAAATGGAATAAGCGGTCAAGATAATGGATGGATGGATAATTTTGGGGTTGTCTGTCCAGTGGGACAGTTTACCACTAGCAATCATTACTTCATCATGAAGTTGTGGAGACAGTATTTATTGCTTATTAAAACCATATTTGGCCTCACTAAGAGCCACTAATCTCTTGAATCAAGACTTTTTCAGTGATACATAAGCCAAGCCTCATCCTCCAGTACACCTGGAAACTGTTAGTAATTATCGGACTACTGATGGCAACACTGACAGATTCCCATTGTGTTTTTCAAGTCCCGCCGGTCCTCCCCCGTGTTCGCTTGTGTGCTTTATCTGAGCTCTATGACACACCTGTGTTTTCAGTTAGTTGTTGCTTATTGATGTCAACATCTGCTACTTTCATTCTTCAACCACAGCAGAAAAATAGCACCAAAAATATCAGAACACAAACTATATTTGATCAAAAGCTATGAGGAAGGTGAAGATTATATCAAATGTGTAATCTCTATGTTACTATATTGTCCCTTTATTATTATTATTATTATCATTAAGAATCAGATGAGATCACTTATGATGTGATTCTGCCTTCATATAAACAAGACAGTACATGCTTTTGTAAGTATTTATGTGCATTAAACCAATCTCTAATCTGCCTTGTGAAATAAAGCAGTGTATCCACCCACCCTCATGCACCGCTTCACATCTTTGCTTTACAGTGATTGTCTACCTGTGCAGTGCTACGTGACATTGCTATGTATTTATTTTTAACGCTGGTGTTCACTGATGGCTGCCATTGTGTTTGGACTGTTGGCTCAGTTTTGTGTCTTTGATGTTTGGTTGGGGGAAAAGAAAAAAAAAAAAACATCACGCCAGGTACAGGGAACAACAATGAGGGTGCCATTTCGTCTGACTGTTATTATTACACCATTTACAGTTTCCTGGGTTTGGGGAACCTTTGGGATGGGAAAAAATCTTCTGCATGTTGTAACCTACTTTTCTTATGTAGTTTTTGGTGTAAATTTGCAATTGAACACGAGGAAGGCTAAAAATAAAATTGAAAGGCTACTAACTAAATATTCAGCCTTGATAAGTTTAATCAAATCAAATAAAAGCAAATAAAATTTGAAACAACTTTGCATTTCAAGTCTACAGAGCAAGTTCACACTGCAGCATACACATAACCCACAGATATGTCATAAAGGATAAGATCTAGTAGCAGGATTAAGTAATAAGGCCCAATAATTATCTTCGCTTAAGACATGGTGTTCTTCTTAAGAATCGTGTTGACTCACTAACGTTATGCCAGGAATGTAACCATCGTTTTGATCATCATTAGCTCACAAGTGCACAATTAGCTACCCTTAGAAACCCAAGTCCCAACACATCATTACCACATTACTCACCAATCCTTAGTCATGGAAAATGACCTAAGTTCTGAAATCACTTCCTGTTGGAAACATATGTGCCTTGGTTAAGTATCTTTCACAACATGGGAAGAAATTCTCAGAAAGTACAATCATTTTTAAGGTTGATACAGGCTAATGCCAGCTTTAAAATGAAAGATTTGTTTTCTCTTACACCTTCAACTATCTTTATCAATTCAACTTATTCTTTAAAAATATTATCTTCATCTTTTTTCTTGAAAGCATTAATGGGATAGCAAAATATTAATTATTAGAGCCACGGGGACTATGATTTATCAGGGGACAGTCATCTTTACAGCGGATGGATCTAATGTAAACAAGCACGTTAACAAACCAAACCAACATAAAGTAGCTGATAGAGATAAAATTTGGGTGGTGGCAGCAATTAAGGCTACATCCACACGGAGACGGAATCAATTTCATTTGTTAAAAACATGTTATATAAAGATTGAATCATGACAGGTCAAAGACCCACTATGGAACTTACAGGTTTTCTCAATGACACACCCCTAATGTCACTAATTCAGCATCCATCTTGCATCCTACCTTTATCATGAGCTGTCTCCAGACAATAAGACAGTCTCATCTAAACTCTTGTTCTTATCTCTTTCTCTGTACGTTTCTCTGTCAGAAACGTACATAATAAATGTCATTGTGCCATCAGTTGAGTCAGGAACAAGTGTATATAGTGCATCTTTAATGGAAAAATAGGGCTAAGGTGTCATTGGTTTAAGGAAGATGGTTGAAAACATGGAAATGAAAGGGGGGCTTTTTAATATTAATTCACTTGCAGGCTAAAAAAAAATGAGTACATTCAGGCTCCCAAAATACATGTGGATGAAATGCCCAAACAATATAAATTTAGTGGGTACATCTAAGCTCATCTCATAACCTACGTCTGGGAAAGCAGAGCTGTCTTAAGAGGGGCATCAACATTTTTCACCTTTTTTGCCTGGGACACTGGGGTTTTCCCTGAAATGGAAAAAGGTCTCACTTTCTTCTCTGAAGCGGTTGGACTGAAATGTCCAAATGCAATCCATCAATTGATTTATTTTATCATACTTCTTGTGCCAATCAACACATATGTAACTGGATGATGTATAAAGTGTGTATGTGAACCCAATATATTTTAGAACATAGAGGTATTATTCAATTAGACACTAATCAACTGGAAGGTTTTATGGTGATTTCTACTGGCTAAAAAATGACACACGATCCAGCCATTGTGTTTATTTTAGATAAAAAGTTTTTTAGGTTTTCAACCTTTATACTTTTTAACTACTTCATCCTAAGCTGGACTGTGACTGTTTGTATGTATTTATGTGACGTTTCACATCTTCATTTTTCATAGTTTAATACTAGTAACGGGAATTTATTTATTCTGTATGTCTTCCTATTACTCCTATCTTTTTCATTTAGAAAATCCAACCCTACATCAAAATTTGTTGGGATGTTGCATAAAAGGTGAATAATGACAGAATGCAATGATTTGCAAATTCCCCAAACTAAAATTTTATTCACAGTAGATTGTAGAGAATATATCAAATGTTGAAAGTGGATATTTTTATATTAGTTAATGTTGAATACACAGTTCACCATGTCCTCCACAAATGCATGTTAAAAGATGAAGCCCTGCCACTGTCTTCTCTGGGCCAAAGCTCAATAAAAACAGACTGAAGCAAAGTAGTAAACTGCCCCATGGTCAGTTTAATAAAAATTATTTTTGGAAATTTATGAACCCCACAGCTTCCAGACTGAAGTGAACAGAACCACTCACTCTGGCAATTTGCATGTCTGAAAAATATTATTTTGCACAGCGTCCCATTTTTTGTAGTTACATGTAACATACAGTAGTATTATCATTCTGGAGCCATTTCTACAAACCAGATTTTCCACAGATTAAATCACTCACTCTTTTAGAGAAAGAAGAAAAGGCTCCTATAAATATTATTAGCTGCCTCCAGATAAAAGGCCTCAGAACAAACCCAGTTAAGTTATATTATTATTTCTTAAAATGTATCAGTTAGGACCTGCTAAGCATGTAATTGGGCAATGCTATCTTTCAGTATTAGATTTTGAGAAACGGATGTCAAAGTGTCGTAAAATGAGGCTGTTTTATTTCTCATAAATATGCGGCTGGTTTTGTTTTCACTCTGACTAAATGTCTATACAGTCAGATGTTCCTTTTCCCCCCCTGAAAACGGCAGCTTTAAAATCTGAAGGTTAATTAAAAAGTGAGACTGAATTGGAAAACTAAGGCTGTCATACATACATCTAAAAAGGAAATAACTGAAATACATTAAAGTTTTTTGCATTAGTGGAAAATTGCAGGATAATTCTTTGTGATTAAAAATTGATTTGCTCAGTTTTACCCAGATTTGCTGTCATTTAAGTGCTCTGCATGTTGCCACCTTGTCATATCTTGTTTTATTTTTATCTTTATTGCCCCCTTTCTACATTATACGGTCCCTGGTGGTCTACTTGTTGTAATAGTTTATTATTATAACCATATTATGACGTGCAAAGTTAGTGAGCCATAGCAGAGCTGATCATTTCATCCACTCAGCCATAGAGGAGCAGAAAAACACTCCAGCTGTGCCCACATCATGGATGGACTACACAGAGACACACTGCTGCCAGAGCTGAAGTTAGTGGTGAGAGGAGGAGTTTGTTGCCTAACAGAGGGGCCTCTGTTGCTTGTCTTTGCTGCAGTGTCATACTGACAACAAGGGGTTCCCTTGAGATTCTGTGGGCCAGGTCAGAGACCCTATTCTTCTCAGCCAGGTGAGATAAAAAGAAATGCCCAGCTATGTATACCTGGGGGCCACCTGTCACCAGCCCTTATCAGCATCTGGTATTTTGCTCTATAAGAAAGACCTCCAGGATGTTCAGTGTGGAATTCAGTTACATTTCTAAACCTTTGGTTATTCGGCCTGTAATTTTAGATGCAGTAATATTTTAAAATGATACGTTAATATGTTTTGTGCTGTAGATCAAAATGTGATGTACTTCACATTTTCAAAGCGTCTTCTCCTCAGTATCTGTAGTGGTGTGTGTTTGCAGGAACTAGTTAGTATATTTTCTTGCATGCTTGCTTCCGTTGCCCTAGTAACAAAATCCACTTGATCCAATTATGTAATGACATAAGCCATATAGTCACAGCTAAAATAAGACATCTTTGTAAACTTTTCCAACTCCCTGAGGCAAAGGATGTATGAGAAACATGATTCCATCCATAATCCAAATTGCCACAACTATTTTTTTTAACCTCATACTAGTAATGTTTGCTCTTTTGTTGTGCCAATACAGATTTAACACCAAACGCAAATGTCACATGAGAAAGAAATAAATAATTACTTGGGGGAAAAGCAATTATTCATCACAAAACATTTACAATTTTAAATTAATCCTAAATCAGATTAAATGATAAATGATAGGACACTTTTTTTATTTAATTGCAGCTCTGTGTGGAACATTCAGGTAGAAGGCTATGTGTACTTGCTAGTTTTTAGATCATTGTGGCGACTAAACCTGGCAGACCACCACCTTATGGTGACCTCTTTTAAGTTTAGGGACTACATTGTACAAAGTTAAAGTAATTCTGAGGGTTGAGACTCAGTCTTCAGGTTAGGGTCAGAATATGATTACATGAAATTTGCCACAAAATGCTACAAGTAGAAAGGTGCATTTGCAAAGCTATTTGAAACACCTCCACAGAGCAGCTGAAGAACGCTGGGATCCTGAATGATATGTGACTGAAGTCATAAGGTGCTTATTAAAGCCTGTGATAGATTGTTTGGAGGTGCTGTGAGTTATGTAAAGGAATAATTAAATAAGGTGTTTATTTTCTGATCTACTCCTTCAATTTATAAAGTTCAGTGTTTTGTTTTCAATCAGTCATAGAAATTGTGTTTTAAATGCATTTATTAAATGTTATAATGTGTATATCATTGAAGTATCTTAAATGAAGTCACTCTGATCATTGAGCGTCTGCCAGTTTAACCTCTGGTGGGTTTGAGATGCAACAACAATCAAGAATGGCAGCTCCTTTTCAGTTACTAATTTCTCATGTTATGCTTGGTTAGCACATGGCTTTAATGTAAAGATGCTTTATCCAAACACTTAAAAAGTACTTTTGGAAAGACAGTCTTTTCCATACAGTTTCTAGGTCAGATCATAGTCATTCTCCTTCCAGAAACAAACAATATGAATTCTCAGTATTAATATCCAGATAACAGCAAACAAAATGCATTCTTGTCCACAAGTAAACTAGGCAGAAATACAAACCTCTGCCGGTATTTTGTTTCCTTTTATTTTAATGTATTTTAGTAGATGCTAAAGTAATAACAGCCGATGTGATGCTTGCTGAAATAATAGCAATCTGTTAAAATTGGGGTGTCTTAAATACATGCAGTCACACTCTACTGTCAGAACATGAATGATCTCTCACAGTGAACCCATATAGGAGGACAGGCATGAATGACACACAGAATCCATATGGAGTCATGTCTCCTCAACATCAGTGCCAGACCCTCCATCTGTAAACCTCTTATTAAACCTCTGTAATTGACACTGGGCATGTTACTCCATCACCTGTCTTCCCTGAAGGAGAAAAAAAAACCTTCAAATGGAAAGTGTCAGGCAGCTACACACCATCTGTTCTCTCCACTCCTTATGTTTCTGCAACACACTTGATGATGCAGACAGAGAGTATGAGGAAAAGGGCATTGGGCTGGCTATGTTTTCTCATCCTTGAGAAGAGCACTGCTGAAAGACACTACATTGTAAACCAGAAGCAGATGTCAGTTTAACGCAAAAGAAAATGTTTACACACTGTGCAAATGATATAAAATGGTGCTTTATTCTTTTTAAGTCTCCTTATTGGGTGTGGCAAAGTGTTATAAATGTGATGTAGATGAAGGATGATGGACTGGGATCTTTTATTATATAAAAAAAATGGGCTGAGAGAATTTATACATATGGTAGGTTTAGATCTTGTTTTGCTAGTGGATATCCATAGTACAAAAATCCAAAATAAACATATTTTTGAGCCAAAATGTTAATAATGTTGAAAATAATTTGTTCAATATTTATTTTGGTGATCATGTAGTGAACATATGTAATAAACATGTAGTGTTTGAATGTTTTGTTTTTGTTTCTTTTTTTGTTGTTGTTTGTTTGGTTGGTTGGTTTTTTTTAATTAATTGATAAAAAAATTTACTTTTGTGTGAATTTCAGAAATACTAACATTATATTAATGGTTTGCTATTTCTATTAAATTAATTCTACAGTATGTACACTGCAACAGTTCTGTGTTACCTGATGTAAGATATGGTCTACTTTAAAACCAGTTAATAGTGCAGATGGCCAGTATTAAAAACAAAAGACAAAACTTGACCACGATTGCTTTTACCAAGTCAAGAAAACAAGTTGCCTAAACCTGATCAAGTAGTTAAACTGCCTAAACTTAACCACAACAGCAAGTTACTCATGGAGAATATTGGCATTAGCAGCACAAATAGAAATGAGGACAAAATATATTATCCCAAAGTGGTCTCAAACTATAATTTCCCTTAAAGAATTAAGAAGTATTTTTCATTAGTTCATTCATTAATTTCATAGTTAATGATGCTATAGTAAAGTTTGCTTTAGGAAAACAGCTTTAATTGCATAAAAAACTGGCAGAACTCACTGTGTAGAATGCAATCTTGAAACAATGAATTATGAACTAAGGTTTAGATTTTAATAAACTTTTCATTCCCCCTGAATTAAAACAATAAGCAGTACAGGGCTCCAGACTGTGACCAAATGGTCGCATTTTGTGACTAAAATGTAGACAGTGTGAGTGAATTTTTCATCTACTCGTGTAATGGCGGCCAATGCATTTGCTGGTCTTTTTCTTGTAGTAGTTATAATTGAATTTATTTTGTCGCTAACAAACTTACACTCCCCTCTTCAGCCCAGCAATTCACAATAATCCACAAATTAGCTACTGGTTTGCCGACTCAAACGAACTTCAATACGAGAAAAAGAGACGAACACCAACGAAGAAGACAACAGCCAATGTGCATGTGAGCAGAGACGAACGACCACTGTGATTGGCTCATGTGTGTAAAGAGACAGGTCTTTTACAATTATTAGTTTTGATTATTTTTGTAAGCAACCAAATTTCCCTGTTTCTGTTGATGGAGTGTCTAAAAGGGGTCAAAGGATGGATGGCTTTTAACTTTTTAAAATGAAATGAAGATAACAGGAGTTTATTGTGTTTGGTCCCAGCAGTTTCATGATTTATTTGCTTTTGATCTGGGTCCGTTATAGTCATTTATAAAACTCGTCATTATAAACGCTGGTATCAAAATGGACATTGGTTTTAAACTTGACAGGCAGATTAATGGTGCAGTGGAATCCAGTTTTTATCAATTATGGATTTTATCAATAATTAAATCAGTTTTGTCTTTTTGAAGGTGTGGTTTATGTTTCGATTACATCAGCTGGGACTACTGTAATGCTCTGTATGCTGGACTCAACCAAACCTCTGGCTCATCTAACTGCTTTTAACTGGCAATAAAATGCGTGAACACATCACCCCTATCCTGGCTTCACTACACTGGCTGGTATACAATATACTGGAGTTTTTTAATTAATTTTAAGATTTTATTGTTTGTTTTTAAATCGTTAACTGGACCAGAATTAACTTTCATATCAGACCTGCTTGAAGACATGCCATCGATGGCACTGAGGTCTCCTGCTAGTCTTTCCAAAACCAGAGGTGATTGAATGTTTTTAGTTCTGGAGCCCAAAGTGTGGAAAGATCTTCCCTCTGAGATCAAACTGGCTGTCACCCTGGAAACTTTTAAATGATGTATTAAACACATGTTCACTCTTTGGCTTTTAGTACAGCCTGAGAACTGTGTGGTCTCTGTTTTTCAGTGTATTATAGCCTTTTAATTTCTTTTAATGTAGAAGTCTTTTTAAAGCCTTTTTAGTTGTGTAATTTCTTCTAATGTCTATTAATCTTTTAATTTATTTTAGTGTGTTCTATCTTTCTAATGGCTTTATTTTTCACGGTGGTGGAGAGTAAACGGACCCAAAAGTTTACCGACAAGGCAGGAGGCAGACCAGCACAAATATCTAGATTTATTTCAAGGAACAGGGGAAAAGGGGCACAAACTGGAACATGGAGAAAACACAACAATGATCTAGCAATGAGTAACACTAGAGTGCCCAAGTTCTGTCCTAGAGATCTACTTGGGCACGCCTGGAGTAACAGAAACCAAGGGGTATATATACAGAGGACAACTAACAAGAAACAGGTAAAGTGAATGAGATAACTGAACCAGGTGAGCTTAATCAGGAGCAAACAGCACAGGACAAACAAGATAAGAAACCATAACACAGAAGACTCAAGGACAAAAAAACAAACAAACAAGGAAACCATAAACCACGACATTATTGTAAGCTGTCTTGATCGTTTAATTTCTTTTAATGCATTTTAATCTTTTACTGCTTTTAGTCTATTTTAGTATTTTAATTTCTGTGTTTCTGTGTTTTAGAATGTGCTATGTAAATAAAGTTGATTGGATTGGGTTGATCAGAATTATCATGATACTAATACTTAAAGACTTTAAATAAACTTTCCTTCATGTCTATAAATAATCTTCTTAGGATGCTGGCATAAAAGATTTGAAAAGGGATTACTTCCTTTTCATGGGCTGTAGCACGGCTGACCAGTGGGTTGGATCTGTGGTGTTTTTTTCTTTCTTTTTTTCTTTTTTTTTTTTTTAAAGAACCATCAAAGTCTTCAATCCACTTCACCCAGTTGTCTGTCTCAGCTTGTTCAATCCTGTCTTCATTGACTCAGACTGAAAATGGCACTTCTGGGATACAGTGATGTGATGTAGTGTATGGAATAAGACTACTGTGTGTTAAAGGGGCTTTAGTACACACACACACACACACACACACACACACAAAAATTAAGCAAGTCACATTATAACTGTGCCTTTGACCAAGGTAGACAAAAAAGACTATACACTGTGTTAATTTGAGATTTTGGGCCGTCAGAAGTCTCTCAGCTGAAACAGTGTATTTTGCTTTTTGTTTTAATCAACAAAGGGATTGTCATTAAAATGACATCAATGACAGAGACATTTCTGTGAGACTGAGCATGGCTGTTTACTTACTTCCCCTGTAAAAAATGTGACAATATAATTGGTGTCATTGACGTGCCAGCAGAGTAGAGCCAGAGAACTTTTCAGGCTGTCGCAACTTGTTGGCCTTTGACAGAAATCAAGAGTCATAGCTTATTTAAAGTCACAATTACATCACATTCTTCTTATAGCATTTAAACATCCTGACTCATTCATGTGATTTTTTTCCTGCAGAAACAGAAACAAGAACTGAGCGTCAGTATATCAACTTGAAAGTAAATGAAGTTCATTCTAAGAAAGGCAGGAAGGTTTTTTTTAGTAGTATGTGATTTACTGTTTACTGGTGGAAGCTTTTCTGTAGACCTGCTGCAGCAAAAAGGGAGAGATAGCTAAATCTTGATAAATTACACAACTTATTTAAAAAAAATGTTGTTACTTTTGTGTGATGGACAATGCCATACTTATAGCATATTGTGATTAAGCAACTAACAGCGTTAAAGAAACTTATTTATTATTTGATCACTTTATGTAAAAAATAAGTTCAAAAGAATCAGTTTTACCTCAAATATTTTAACTTCTGCACAATTTGATGGTACATTTGATGCTGCTGTGTTATCTCACTTTAGTTTGTTTTATGTCTTTCATTTGAATTTTCTTTCATCTACTTTTCAAAGTAGAGATGCCCCGAGGATAAGTTTCAGACTTAGAAATAAAACATTCCAAAGTAAAATCAGCCTTATGAGTGGAGGGTATAGATTTGGAAAATATTTGCATTTGGGAGGAAATCAGAAGTCCCCAGGGCTCCATGGAGTTAAATTTCAACTTTTAAGATATCTACAATAGTAAAATTAGACTGCTGTTCATTCCTTTTTATTAAATGGACTTGATACTGCTAATTATAGCACAGTTTAGAATGTAGATATTTTCATCTGTTTTTAATGTACATTTTGTTGGATAAATAAATGCAAAGGATCATTTAAAGTGTTACTTTTCACTGCTGATGTCGAACATGGAGGATGATATATGTTTTACATTGGCACTAAAATAATATAGTTAAAATAAAAAAAAAACATTAAGCAATGATTGGTTTTATTGTGTTTGTATAGGGTTTAATGCATGGTTTTCCAGGTTTACATTAGTTTTAATTAATCTTTTATTTAGATTAAAAGTTAAATCCTCTTTAAAATGACCTTGTAAACACTTAATTTCATATTAAAATGACCACTCTGAATTACACTTAAATCCAAAGTAAGTGACTGGTTTATTCTGATTTTAAATCAGAAATAAATAATTCCTCGATCATATATACATTTATTCCACTTTAAAGTAATTCCGGTCATTGTGCGCATGCTTGTTCCCTTGTCCTTCTGCGATGTACGGTACACGTGATGATGCACTTACGGTACTCTATCTCCCTTCGCCTCCTCAGCTGATGAAAGTGAAGTAGTGTGCTAATGTTGAGCTTCTGCTACAAAACTAAAATCAAAATCAAAGTGAAATTTGTTCTTAGTATGTGATCTTCCATGTTGTAGTCGAAAAGAAAACAAACAGGAACTGGAGACTGTGATACCTACAACTCAACAGAAATGAAACAGAATTAACAAGATAACTCTACGTCAAATGCAGCATTTACATTTTTGATAAAGGTTTACATTTTGCTAACTCAGAAAAGTGTATGCATGAAATGACAGATAAACAACAAAATATTTACAACATGTGTGTGCTGCAAAAGGCTCACCCTTAAATTTTCCCATGTGAAAAAGATTTTACTTGTGTGGGAGCAGTATGAGCTCACACTTGCTGCCATGATCTTCCAGTGTTTTGGCTCTTAGTGCTTTACTCTGACCACACATAGTTTGCCTTCTTCCCTGCTGCTGTGCCGGTTCAGTGGTCGGTCAGAGGGACTCAGGTGTATCAGCACAGAGACCAGGGTTACTGGAGGCACTGGCAACCTGCCACACAAGAAAAATTCACCATATCTCCTCTTCAGATGATATGCATCCACAAAAAACCATGAAGAAAATGAACAATTTACTGTATATACATCTATGTCAGGCTGAAGGAGAAACAGTCAATAACACTTGTAATCGGAGCAGATGCTAAAAAAACTCATGCTTTAAAAACACATGGGTGACAGACTACTGTAGGGCTCTAGAAGACAGTTTACATAAGCTTTAAAGAAAAGGCTATTGCGCCCTCATCATGGAGGGCATTGCATAACCCCCTGAAATGGCACCATCCTACCCCAGATCAGGCTGTTTCTGTTTGTGTACGTGCAGGTTGCCATACTCCTCATGTATCCATGACAAGTGGCATTAGGCACACTCGTGTTTCTCTATTTACACTGTAGTTTGTACATTCCCCTGGTCTTGATAAAATCTCACATCTACGTGTGTATTTTTATGTCTAAGTGTGTGTGTGTGTGTGTGTGTGTGTGGCCGGATTTTCTCTCTATATCAGAGGTAAAGTCTGATGGGATCAACTTAACAAAGAAAGCATAGCTGGGTACCAGTTATCTCTTTTCCTTTTTTATCACAGCAGCATCACAGGCATTTTTTTATCCAGATCTGGCAGAACTGAAGAATGCTCAGACAATTCAAGGAATCTGGTGTCTAGTCAAGCTAGAAGGAATAAAGTAAAACTGTGAAAAGAAACCCACATATCTTGGTATTTGCACATTTGATACGTGTCTGTTGTCAAGTAGAGCCCAGGTCATGCCAATCAAATTTAAGGATGCACACAGTCCAGACTACCAGTTGTTAATTATGAGAAGTAGCACCAAAATCATTGTCAAGTGTGATAATCAATGAATAAAAGCTGACACATTACAAATCACATTATTACCCTCAGGCTTTAAAGATACAATTTCATCACAGAGTCAGCACTGGAAACATTTGATTTAATTCAATTTAACTTTTGTATTCAGTTTAACTAAGTTGTATTCAAGTCAAATGTAAGCATTATAAGGTGTTTAGAAAAATGACACCCTCAATAACTGGCCCTCATGGGACTGCCCAGCTGAGAGATTGCGTGTGACTATATGCAGCTATAACCACCCACACAGATAAAAAAGGAATGGTGTCGTGCAGACAAAGATACCGGGCCTCTAAGGTCCTTCAGATGCCAGCATTTTCTTGGAAGCGTCACACAGGGACTGTTAGAAAAGTCATTTGCCTTTTTTTTTCCACCTGCACCTGTGAGGGGAAATTCCATC
This sequence comes from Melanotaenia boesemani, assembly GCF_017639745.1. Taxonomy (NCBI): domain Eukaryota; kingdom Metazoa; phylum Chordata; class Actinopteri; order Atheriniformes; family Melanotaeniidae; genus Melanotaenia; species Melanotaenia boesemani. Next base: position 9,054,107 of record NC_055697.1, read on the forward strand.
TTTACACTTATAAGTTTGGTTTTTACTCATCTGCTGTTTATGTTTCACCTCCTTTTTCTGGAATAGGGGGTAATTAAAAAGAATTTTAAAAAGTTCCCTGCATTTATTTGCTGCAGTCTGTCATTTAAACATCCCTCACATGCAAACAACAGGTGCTCTGATAAAAGCACACTCACACCATTTCATGACTTTATCTTTGGCAGGCTTGGGCCAAAGTTCTTGAAATTATTTTTTTTTTATTACATTTTTTTCTTGACAAAAGCACCTGTACTGCAATTACAATACAATGTATGTAATGTGAGAAAGGCTTGTTGTGATGTGTGATTAGTTTTAGCATGGTAGTGCAACAAGCCTGCACAGTGTTGCGTGTGAACCTCTGGCCCTTTGCCAGTTAAGCGAGTTAAAGGACAGGTTGCATAAGAACTGTGGTATGTTTTTATTTTTGAAAGACTGTGTGTCACGGAATATGTGTTTAAATTGGCAATATGCATGGTCAGGAGTCACGTAAAGGCATTTATTTAGAGAAGTGAAAATATTTCCTGCTCGGTTTTATTATCATCATCATCACTTATCAAGAAATTATTTTGTGGGTAATAATAAGCTTTGAGTGATGTCCCCCAGGAGCAGAGCTAAAAAGGTGGCCAGGGTGGCACTGCCCACCTTTGAAATCTCATTGGACACCCGAAGGGACACCTAAGATGACAGATAAGTCACTGGAGGACAAAAATGTCTTTTCAGACCTGTATGGCTCACCAGTATCACTACACTAGTTTCCTTTTAAAAATATGTACTCTTGACTGCACATTTCTAGGGGGGATTTTGTCCCTGTGCAAGTACAACGAACGACTAAAGTTATGTAAGACTATTATCTGATGTTAGCATAAAGCCACATAGCAGTGCTAATTTAGTTATATAATAGCAACAAAATTAATTTTTCAGATAGTGTGGATATATTGTTTTCAATTAGTGTATTTAGGGATACATCAATTCAGTTAATCTGGATTTTCACATTGGAGCTGAAAATAAACTATATGATACTCAGACAGTACCTCAGTATCCACAGTACTTAGCACTAACTAAGAGAGTTACATGAACCAATTTAATTTAAACAGGAGGCTCACAGTGCTGCTAGTTGATTTTGAAGTAAGCTATGGCATGAAAATATGAAGAAATGTATCTTGTAACCTGACTGGTTTTGTATAGGAAGAAATAAAAAGAAAGGAAGATATTTCTAACTTTATATATATATATATATATATATATATATATATATACATATATATGAACAGACCCTAGCTCCAGTATTAGCAGCCCGAAAGCTAGTTCCAGATTGGAAGTTGACACAAGGATCTGGATACAAGGATTCAGCCTAATAACCACCATCAAACCGTAAACCACAACTCCTAGGGGCAGAAGCAGCACACACTGTGCCCCAAAACAACCAGTTTACTTTTCTATGGATCTTTTTTTAACTTTTTGTAGATAGTTCCACTTGGTGATCCAGATTATTAATGTAAATGTGTTTTTTCCATTGTCTCTCTAATGTGACCACAGTTATCAAAGCAGTGTATATGAGTGTGTGAGTGTGCTAGTGAGAGGAACACAATAATTTCCTGATAAAGTCTTGACCACTTTCTGGCCACCCCATGCATAAAAGACTAGCTCGCCACTGGCAACTAGCTCACATTTCTTTCCAGAGAAAAGCTGGAAAGAAATGTGATATATGAAGGTGTAATAATGGGGAAATAAGGCAAATGGTGGGTGCTTTCTGGGGTACATCAGTTTTTTGTTTTGTTGTTTTTAGACAATTGTTTTGTTTTATTTTGTATTTTTATTATTATTGTTATTATTATTATTATTATTTTTATTTACTATCTTTTAAATTGTTTAAAGATCTAATGAGAAAAATCTACAATAAAAAGTGTGCACTATAGGGAACACATTTCATGGATAAGCTTTGTAAAACTTAATCATATTAAGTGGGCAGCTTAAATGTGTATCTGCTATGGAGTCTATGAGACAGACCTAGTTTCTAATCTGACAAACTACCGCCAAAATACAGTTTGTTTGTTGATTTAATTACGCCATCTAGAGGACATACGGAAAAGTTTACGTGTCTGAAGATATAACTACAAATCCCATCAAGCACTGCTCTTTTCAGTACTTCCGGAAACGTGTTTTTTTTTTTTTTTTTTTTTTTTCTTTCTTTATGTTTTCTCCACTCTTTCATTCAATGACAGCGTGCATCGGAATGGAGGGCAAAGCTGTGAAAGCTATTTTCTTTGATCTTGATAACACACTCATTGATACGAGTGGAGCTGGTATAGTGGCAATTCAAAAGGTAAATAAGACTAGATATTCTACCTTATCCATGTTCCGGATGTTGGGCTAGTTTAGGAGCTCATTTTAAAGGAGGTTAAATTGACGTTACTTGTAATAACAACCAAATTAGACTTGTAATTTATTTAATTAATGGGTGTAATTCTCATATCCATTAATGTTAAACTACCGTTGCTGTAGGTCCTTACTTCTCTTTTATTGTTTTAATTGTGTTACTACGGAGCCCGGAAGGGGTCATGTGTATATGTTAGAAATTATCGCTATTTCGCATATTTTTGTTTTTATTATGGTTTTAACTTTTTGTTTTTATTATGGTATTCGTTGCATAAAAGAGACTTAAATCTCTCTCCGCCTGTGTGAAACTATATATATATATATATACACACGCAAATACACCTCTGACGGCCCTATTTTTAAAACTGTTGGAGGAAATGTACCTTTCTTTGTTTTGGTACTACAGCAATTACAACCATGTTCTTAAAAGTCTTTTCTCACAGCCTTTATTTAGCCCCCCCATCAGAATAGCAGCATTCATAGGATGAGGGTTACAGTCTATAATCTAACTGTATGTGATCAGTTCAAACATACAAATTCTTAATTGGAAACAGACATTACAAAAACTTGTAAACATGGAAAATATGCACAATTGGTAGGTTTAAAATACATTCAGATCAAATTATTTAAAACTTTCTGAGGATTATGGGAACTGTGTTCATTAAAGGAGAAAATACCTTTAAAAGCCTTTATTGTGGTATAATCTGGACCAAACACTGTATCCTCCTGACTACCAGTAGTTCAAATTTGTCCTCTGTGGGGGACATTTGTAAACTTGTAAATTTGTCAATATCTCCCACCCACTGCATTCTACTGAGTTAACTCCTTTTGCTATCTACAGAGGACGTTTAGGGCTTTTCAATGATACCAAATGTGAAGGGGTGGGGCTTTGGTACCTTTTGGTAACAAAAAAAATGTGATAGGACAGTATTTTTTTCCTGGTAGTCAAGAGGGTATAGGTACTGTATGTCACAGGTAGCTACAGTCCTGTTGATATAATTTCTACTCATTTAGTAGGAGCAAAACGACCCTGTATAAAAAGAGTTCTCTGAACTATTAGGGACTAATTGATTTGGCACAGTCATTGCATCTAGTGAATAAATGACCTTTACATGCTTTTCATAAAATGTAGACAGTGGTAATAGATTATCCTTACATGGAGACGTTCTCCATGTAACTTAGACCATGCTGCATGATAATAAATAACTTGATAGTACAGATTTGCATCATTACATTGATAAAACAGACCTTTAAAGTTAAAAATGTACTCACTTTTGATTCCTGAACTGGTTATAAATATTTAAATTTCACAAGGTTATCTCCTGTGTGAATGTTACAGACCAGCGAACTGTTGAAGACCACACTGGGCCTCGATGAGACCACCATCCGCAGCATTTGTGACAAATTCAAGCAGAAGCTTTTACATGAGTGTTTTGACTCCTCATCCGGCCTATCAGTGGATGAAGTCCGTGTGCGTCACTGGGAGGAAAGTATCATGGAGACTGTTGGCAGTTGCTCCACACCCTCTTTGGCAGATCAGTGCTATTACATGTGGAAGAATAGTCGACTGGATGTACTCTGCCTGTCTCCTGAAGTACGCACCCTCCTGAAACAACTGCGCAGCAGATACAAGCTGCTGCTGCTGACCAATGGGGAAACTCGGACTCAGAGGGAGAAAGTGGAGGCAGTCCAATGTGAGGAGTTCTTTGATGCCATTGTAATTGGAGGAGATCATGCAGAGCAAAAACCATGCCTCTCCATTTTCACGTTTTGCTTCAACTTGCTAGAGGTGGAACCACAGGACTGTGTTATGGTGGGAGACTCTCTGGACACAGATATCCAAGGGGGCTTTAATGCCGGGGTGCAAGCCACAGTGTGGATTAAAAATGCACACAGTGCTGTGTTAGATGGTTCAGTGCAACCAGACTATACTATCCCTACTGTGCTGGACCTGCCAACTGTTTTAGCACAGCTTTCATGAAGACAGCTGGGTAAAGGGAAAAGGTGTCTCATTTTAAATAATTTTAGTCATTTTAAATTTATGAAGATTTAAAATTGACTTAAAATTTACAAATTTCCTTAAAATCTTTTTGATTTCAATAGAAATATTGTGAATTTCACAGCTTAATTATGAAACTTAAGGCATAAATGATTATACATTAAGTTTTTGAAACTACGGTTATAACAGGGATATCTTTTTTATTCTGTTATTTTAATCAGGGCTATGTGAAGTACTTATTAACAGCGACGGAGGTCAGAACGCCCTCAGAATAAAAATCAGGGATGAATTCTGATGAAGGAACCAGCTGCAACTCATGAGGCTGAATAAGAAATTTTCATGTCCACCTAAAAATATCAGCAGTTTTTGCAAACATGAACACAAACACTGCATCAGGTTGGACCAGATTGTTTTTTTTCTGTGTTGCTCCACATCATTGCATACATCTTTGATTAGCTGTAACTAAAATTCCACTTGTCAATCACAAAATACAAGAGTAAAAAATAAATGAAAAGCACAAAAACTTGCCATCTTTTTTACTTCATCACAATTGGGAAACTCAGCTCTGCATTTTACCCATCTCTAGAGAGCCCACTGTTCCCTAGTAAATTCAATTTAATATTGATTTTTAAGTCTTGAAAAGTCATTTTTACATTATGTTTCAACAAGCTCCCGTTAGAACTGCTCTCAGATTCTCCATTTCTGACCTTGTCTGCAGGTAGGATGCTCGGTTCGGTCGAGGACCGAGTGAGGAGCCTTCTTACCAGATAAAATGATCAGGAAGTATCCGGGCAGCAGTCGTGACATGAGTTGTTCAAAGTCTCTAAAAATGACATTCAGTGCTTCCTTTTATCCACAAAGATCCATGCTGTGGCAACTTTGAGATGATTGATTATCCAGTTCATGTGGATAAACCTGAAGAGGGATGAGTCTGTGACAAGTTTCACTTTGATGCTTTATTTAATTATGAATTTTGATTGTGATTTTATATCAACATAGAAATATATAGTCTGCATGTGATGAGATTACTTAGTTTAGATGATGCAGCTAAAGAAGTTTTTGTAGAATATTAAACATCTTCAATTTCAGTAATGCAAACCCACTCAGCAGCTTACTGTCACTATTTGGATTCTCACTGCACCACAGTAGTCTTTTCCAAATTCTGCCCAAATTTCTTCTGTCACCTCATTAATTCCATGTTTCCAACAAATTCAAAGAAAATAAAGATAATAAATGTTTATTTTGACAAATCAAACAGATTATACTTAATATAATTCCATTTTTTTTAAAATACTGTAATATGCTTTTAAGCACTGAGCTTGTACTTTACTTGAAGGTTTAAAAAACAAGAATTAAATTTATTGTACTTTGATCAGTGCTCTAAACATTGATTTTTGTTAAGCAGAAAAACTACCAGCTCCAAAAGGATTCATTTATACAATAGCATAAAGAGAAACTTGATGCTACTCTTACACCAGACACGTCTTTTCTTATCCTGCAAACTTCACTTTACTTCTAATTTCACTTTGATGTTCATGGCCGCGAGCTCAGCTACAAAGTAGCGGAAAACATAAGGAATGGACACCGAGTCAATGGAGTCACTCTTGCCACAAAGGGTGCAGACAATTTTTCGGTGGCGCATGGCCGACCAATAGGGTGGAGGTTTCTCCAACAGTGGGGAGAGTAGGCTGCCGCAGTCAACGCACACCTGAGCCACTGAGCGGTCCGAGCAGTTAAAGAGGCGATCATGCAGCAAGAACGAAGAGCCGTGGGCCAGCAGGGCATCACGCTCCATCTCCCCAAAGCGGATGCCTCCCTGGATGTTCCTTCCTCCGACAGGCTGGTTTGTCACCTTGTCCCGTGCTCCTGTGGTCCTCACTTGAAATTTGTCAGAGACCATGTGACGTAGTCTCTGGTAGTAGACGACGCCAATGAAGATGTCCGCCTCTAGCTCCTGACCACTCAGGCCACTGTAGAGCCGCTCTGTGCCGTAGTAGTTGTAGCCACCTGCCCGAAGCAGTTCCCCAAAGTACTCAAGCGCAGAGTTCTCCTCAGAGAAGGTGAAGGGTGTAGCGTCGTGGCTCAGGCCGTGCAGGGCGCCCGCCTTACCAGCCATGCTCTCGATGAGCATCCCGATTGTCATGCGAGAGGGAAAGCCATGGGGGTTGAACAGGATGTCTGGAGTCATTCCACTCTCTGTGAACGGCATGTCCTCCGCTGGCCACAGGCGACTCAGAATGCCCTTCTGACCGTGGCGGCTGGCAAACTTGTCCCCAATTGTAGGGTTTCGTGGTACTCGCATGGTGATACAGATACGTTTAAAACGACCTGTACCGGTGTCGTTGCTGCAGATCTTTATGTTGTCAACAACACAGGCCTCCTGGTTCCTGCAAGCACAAGAAGAAAAAGTAATCTGCTTGCTGAGGTCAATTTCGTGGAAAATTGCAGTATCACATAACAAAAATGTGGACACTTACTTGTAATAGGTGACAAAGGTTTGGCCTGTGTTGAGGCTGATGTAGCAGTAGTAGGGGTCTCCGTACTGAAGAGTGGATCCAATATGAGGCAGTCCATCAGCATCCAGTTTATCATTTATTTTTGGGTCTCCAGACTTGGTCCCAAACACCACGCTATCGTCTCCTCTCACCTTCTCTTGCAGATCCACTAACTCTGTCTTGTAGATGCTCCCATGAGCAAAGCCTCTCTCCCATGAGGACTTGTTCACAATCTAAAAAGGTCAAACAGTGTCAGCATTTCACTTCTTAAAGGAAAGTTAAGCAACGCTGCTGTACTATATTCACCATGGCATCCTCCATGTCGTAGCCTGTGTAGGATATGACGGCCACAACAGCATTTGTACCGCTGGGATAATTGTCCAGGTTGTAGTAGTCGTACATGTAGGGCCTGACCAGTGGGCTCTGTGGGGTCTGGAGCCGGTACAGCTTGTTATCAGAGCGATCCATAAATGAGTGCAGAGGGAAACCCATAGTCTGCTTACCTGGAAAAAGAAGAAGGTTAAATCTATATTAACATGTTTCATGGCTTTAAAAGTCAAATAGTTGTTAGAGAAAACCAAAACTGTAATGAAAGGATTTAAATTTAGTAATTAGAGCCATAGATTATAGACATGTTTTAACCCTTAAACTACCCCTCAGGCCAATATGTTTCTGTCCCCCATAAACCCCCCACTAGAGCAGCTAAAGGGAGGGCACCCAGCCCCTCCTATACCACCATGCCAGCTTCATGTTTTGAATGTATGATGTGTGGAGGGTCCAGGCTGCATGGATAATGGCAGTCAAAATTTTTCCCAGGACAAGCTGGATCCCTGTTTATTAGAAGGTTTAAAAATATCTGTACTGTTTGGCAACAGAAGGAGAAATGCAGCTCAGTCAGAACACAGAGAGCTGCTTTCTAAAAGGTTTCTGAGTAGTGTTAACATACCCTGTGAGCCACAGCGTGCCCCCAAACATAGGGTAAACAATTCCAAACCCATTAAGTTAGCTTTATTAAATGTTAGGTCATTAGCAAGGAAAACATTTTTAATTAATGATCTTATCACTTAACACAACCTTGATTTTATGTTTTTAACAAGCTTGGTTAAACCAAGATAACAACGCAGCTGCTCTGATAGAGTTAACCCCTCCCAACTTTAGTTTTATCAGTGAGGTCAGACTGAACAGGAGAGGAGGTGGGGTTGCAGTTCTACTCAATGAATCATTTCAATGTAAGCAGTTATCTTTTGGAAATTTTACTTATTTTGAATATGTGGCTCTTCAGCTAAAAGCTAAAAATAGATCAATGTTTCTGAATATATACCACCCACCAGGGTACTGCGCAGGATTTCATGATGAGTTTAGTGAACTTCTGGCATTAATCTGTGTAGACTTTGACTGTGTAATTATTGTTGGTAATTTTAACATCCATGTATACAACCCTCAGGATAAGGGGACTAAAGACCTGAGTAACAATCTGGACAACTTTGGGCTGACTCAGCATATAACAGGGGCCACACACACTAAAGGACACACTCTAGATTTACTGATCTCGAAGGGTTTGAACTTTTCTAAAATTACTGTGTGTGATGTGGGCCTGTCTGATCATTACTGTGTTTTCTTTGAGAGTACGATTCCTGTTCACACAAATGTCTCAACAGAGGTCATCACAAAACGGTGTATAGCTGAAAACATGACTGGGATGTTAAACCAGATCTTCTCTTCAACACCTGCCCTATCAGAGGGTTCAGCCAATGAGCTTGTCACTAGTTGTAATGCTAAAATGTTAAGTATTATGGATGCTGTTGCTCCTATTAAGGTGAAAGTTGTCTCTGGGAGGAAAAGGTCTCCATGGAGAAATTCCACATTGGTGAAAAATGGAAAAAGTGTCGGAAAGCTGAGCGTAGATGGAGAAAAACAAATCTACATGTTCATTATGACATGTATAAAGAGAAACTTCACTCTTATAATCTACAACTGAGGAATGCAAGAAAGTCCTATTTCTCTGACATTATTACGTTATGACGTTAATGCTCGGGTCTTATTTGCTATTGTTGACAGGTTAACAAACCCTCCTGTGTCAATAGCACCTGAACTTTATTCCACCAAGGCCTGCAATGAGTTCGCCAAATTCTTCAAAGAAAAAATCCAGAATATCAGACAAACAGTTGGTTCATCAGCAGCAACAGGTTCAATAAATATACTGTGTCGATTGAAAACCAGCTTAAACACCATGACAGAGTTTAGTCCCATTAGCAGCAAAGATCTAGGCTATATCATAAGTGAGTTAAACTCCTCCTCTTGCTGCTTGGACATCCTGCCCACAGGCCTTTTCAAAAAGGTCTCAAGAACTCTGGAACCAGATCTGTTACAGATTGTTAACTTATCTTTAATTTTGGGTGTCTTCCCAGAACTTCTAAAAACAGCTGTAATTAAACCTCTGCTAAAAAGGGACAATCTAGACAAGACACAAATGAGCAACTACAGGCCGATCTCAAATCTTCCATTTCTAAGTAAGATAATTGAAAAAGCTGTTTTTCATCAACTAAATGTATTTTGAACACAAAAAAAACTGCTATAATGTCTTCCAGTCAGGTTTTAGACAGTACCATAGCACTGAGACTTCTCTGACCAAAGTCATTAATGACATATGTTTGAACAAAGACAATGGAAAAATGTCAATCTTTGTCTTACTGGCCCTCAGTGCTGCATTTGATACAGTTGACCACAATATATTACTTAAAAGACTAGAGAACTGGGTGGGTCTCTCTGGTACTGCACTACACTGGTTTAAATCTTATTTAGAGAATAAAAAGTACTTTATATCAATAGGTAATTTTACATCTGAGAAGACAAGAATTACATGTGGAGTTCCCCAAGGTTCCACTCTGGGGCCTCTTCTGTTTAACATCTACATGCTCCCACTGGCACAGATTATAAAGAAAAACAAAATTAGTTACCATAGCTACGCAGATGACACACAGATATATATTACAATGTCACCAGGATATCGAGGCCCCATACAGGCTCTTGGGAAATGCATTGAGGAGATTAATGACTGGATGTGGCTGAACTTTCTCCAGTTAAACAAAAACAAAACTGATGTGATGGTTTTTGGAGTCAAAGAGAAACGATTAAGTGTCACCACAGAGCTTCAGTCTATACAACTTAAAAACCACCAATCAGGCCAGAAATCTGGGTGTACTGATGGACTCGGACCTTAACTTTGAGAAACACATTAGGGGAATTACAAAGTCAGTCTACTATCACCTTAAGAACATATCAAGGGTAAAAGATCTGATGTCTCAGCAGGACCTGGAAAAACTAGTCCATGCGTTCATCTTTAGTCGGCTCGATTATTGTAACAGTGTCTTCGCAGGTCTACCTAAAAAATCAATTAGACACCTGCAGCTTATTCAGAACTCTGCTGCTCGAGTCCTCACTAAGACTAAGAGAGTGGACCACATCAGTCCAGCTCTGAGGTCTTTACACTGGCTGCCTGTTCGTCAGAGAATAGATTTTAAAGTTCTACTGCTGGTCTATAAAGCTCTGAATGGTTTAGGACCAAAATACATCAGTGACCTCTTGACCCAGTATGAACCTACCAGAACCCTCAGGTCATCTGGGTCCAGTTTCTTATCAGTTCCCAGAGTCAAAACCAGACATGGAGAAGCTGTATTCAGCTTCTATGCTCCACATGTCTGGAACAAACTCCCAGAAAGCCTCAAATCAGCTGAAACACTTAGTTTATTTAAATCAAGGTTGAAGACCCACCTGTTCTCTGCTGCATTTCAGATTTCTTTTAGAAATAATCTGCATTTGGTTCTTTTACGCTGACATCTTAACTTTATTTCGTTATCTGAGCTTTTTCTTGCTGTTTTTATGTAATCAATTTTATCTTTTTTAATCTTTGTTTTTCTTTATTTTTTTTTCTTTCCCTGAACCTTGCTGTAATGGTTTTATGTTTTATGTAAAGCACTTTGAATTGTCTTGTACATGAAATGTGCTATACAAATAAATTTGCCTTGCCTTAAAACTCCAAGCCATTCTTTGCTGTTTTTGTTCCACCTGGTTTATTAAATGTAACCCTTGTAAGCAGTCAGCATACAGACATTATATTTTTTTATTATAAGGTCAAAATTATGTAAAATGAGTGTATTAATAGATATAGCATCATAAAGGCCAACCAAAAAACAAAAGAAAAACAAAAAACAAAAAAAAAACTGAATTTCTGACGATTAGCACAGTAGATAAATAACAGACCAACCCTTTTCTCTTCTGCATATCACTCTCTCTGGTCTTGGATTTCAGGAGAAAAATACTAGCTTTGAAAGATTAGATATTACGTTTAGTTTAGTAATAAGTAAGTAAGTAAGTTAGTTTATTTCGAGCACATACAAAACCACATGTACAGCCATGAAAATTCCAAATACAAAAAAGAAAAATGAAACCAAGATCATGCTCGAAAAGGGGCAGGAAGAACTAAAACCTATTAAATCCCACCCCTTCTCCAAAGTTAAAATAATATTTTCCACTTCCTGTTAATTTTCCATCTGAACTTCACAGTCCTACATCATAGTACACATTTAAATGATTTCATATTGTTCAACCATTGCAAGTATTTTATTTAGATATTTCATTTTAAACCAACACAAAAAATACATATTTCAAAAAGAAGCTTCTTCATTCATATATTGTGTGAAAGTAATATCTTTAAACATTTTTTTAATTGTTTTAAATGTGGACATTCCTTGAGCTCCACATTCAACTTATTCCACAATTTTACAAACAGAAATACAGAAACCTCTCCTCCTTGTTTTCACCCTTTTGACCTTATAATTAAATTTCCCTCTCAAAAGATAACTCCCTTCCCTTTCTGTAAACAGTCCTTGAATATTTGCAGGTAGTAATTTGTGTTTTGCCTTAAATAAAATTTGTATAGTCTGTAAATTAATAATGTCTTTCAATTTTAATCATTTTGACTGCAAAAATAATGAATTGGTCCCTGTAACCTACCCCATGGATGATCCTTACGGCTTTCTTTTGGAGAACAAATAGTGGATGTATTATTGTTTTGTAATTATTACCCCAAACTTCTGTACAGTAATTAAAATATGGAAGAACTAACGAGCAATAAAGAGTATGTAGTGATTTATGATCTAGATTCTGTTTTGCTTTATTTAATACTGCTAAACTTCTTGAAACTTTACTGTGGATATGTCTAACGTGTTGTTTTTAACTAATTTGTTCATCTATTGTCAACCCTAAAAATTTTATTTCATTCACTCTTTTAATCTCTACCCCATCCAACATAATTTCAGTCTGCAAATTTGTTTGATCATTTCCAAACACCATTATTTTGGTTTTCGTCAAATTAAATGATAATTTATTTCTATCAAACCATAATTTCATTTTTTTTAATTCTGTTTATCTCCTTTATTAACAACTGGAGATCACTGCTAGAACAAAAAGCACTGGTATCATCTGCAAATAAGAGCAGCTTTAACACATTTGTTACCTTACACAAATCATTTATATAAAGAAAAAAACAATTTGGGGCCCAAGACTGCCCCCTGTGGGACACCACAAGAAATGTCCAAACTAGTGGAGCAGACGTCCCCAAGCTTGACAAACTGTTTCCTTTCTGTCAGATAACTCTTGATCCAGTCAAGTACCTTACCTCTAATCCCATATCTCTCTAATTTATACAACAAAATATCATGAATAATTGTGTCAAATGCTTTCTTCAAATCAAAAAATAATCTTCTATCTAGTGAATTTGTTATATCTTCTATATAATCTATAATTGCCATTGATGTTATTCTATTTGACCTGAATCCATATTGATTTTCATGAAGTATTTTATATTTTTCTATGAATTTATCCAGTCTAATTATAAAAAGTTTTTCTAGAATTTTGTAGAATTGAGAAAGTAGTGAAACTATAGTTTGTAAATTGGTGTTTATTCCCAGATTTATACAGTGGGATTACTTAGGCTAATTTTATTTTATTAGGGAATATTCCACACTGAAATGATAAATTACAGATATATGTGAGTGGTTTTGACAGTCCATTGATAACTTTCTTAACAACAGTCATATCAACACCATCACAATCTACAGAAGTTTTATTCTTACATTTTAGAACTGTTTCAATTACTTCTTTTTCATCCACTGCAGTGAGATACATAGAACTTAGGTTACTATCAACCAGACAGGGATTACCTTGTCCTGCATCAGGGATGGTTTCTGCCAATTCTGGCCCAATACTTACAAAGAATTTATTAAAACAATCAGCCACTTCATTCGTATTGTAGTTTTCTGTATTATTTACAATAAAATATTTAGGGTAGCTTATCTGACTAGAAGATTTTTCTGCTGTGAGAGAGTCCAGCGTTCTTATAATGTTAGCCTCATCAGCTGACACAGTCTTTCTCCTCTTCGGACCCATATTGCCTGGTACGGCAGCGCGTTCAGCTGTTAGCAGGCTGGCTAGTTTACTTGCCGGCAACTAGCTTTGTTCCGCTACCCGCAGTCCTGTCAGATGTTTTCTTTCAGGCAGGGGTCACTTGAAGTCTTCACTAAATGTGCAGTGTCGTTAATCCAAGAGCGATGATCGATAAATCCAGATTTTTTGGTCATAAATTGCCAAACACCAGAGAACTCACAAGAACTTAAGCTATCTAATAGGTCAAAGATTTGACAGGAAGAGGTTTCATTATCATTTTGAGACGATCTTTTTTATGATCAAATTTTGATTAATAATGGTGTTATCATGGACCACTCATTGTGGATTGACCATTCAGAGCCCCAGAATAAACACTATATCTTGCAGCTGGATTGCAAACCTCCATGACAGGATATAAGTGTTTGGGAAACTCCCATAGATCATCTAAGGTAAGCTATCAATCACAATTCAACCCACAGAGTTATACGCTACCAGTGTTGCGAGTAACGATATTACTTTTTTGAGTGACGAAGTAGCGCGTTAAACTTAAAATATTGGTCATGAAATTACTATACTGGACTACAGTAACGTGTTTTTCTGCGTGAATCGAGCCGTGTTTTCCTATGTGTAAAGTTCTGATCTGTTTTAAGTGGTGCGTGTGTGCTTGCCTGGGCATGTTGCCATAGAGATAGATTTGCATGAAGTAGCTGATTGTGTGCCAAGAGAAAGAAAAATTACACAGTACAATAAATATTACTGCTGTTTACATGCAAGATGTACAAGATAAGTATAAGGTCGACTGCGTGGAAGATTAGTTAGTTTTTTGCACTTTGACTCTTGGGCACTCTTAATTTCGTTGTATATGTTACATGTTACAATGACGATAAACGTCTATTCTATTCTAAAATTAAGCTGGGGAATTGGAGATACAGGCTTTTGGTCAGTGGCAACATTTACATTTCAGTTCAGTCCAAACTTGTGGTGAAAGATCCTGCCCGTCGGTCAGTGGAAGGAGTCCTTCAGCAGCCGACCCGCCTGAACTAGCTAAGCTGTTTTCAACATTTCCTGGAGCGCAGCAGCCGGTAACACAGATAGAAATTAACAAGCTAGTTGCAGGGTTCATTGTAGGAGACATGCTCCCCCTGTCGACTACTGAATCGCCCAGTTTTAGAAAAATACTAGAAATAATGATTATGAGACAAGTGTGCTCATTTCTTCCCACAGACAGGGATGTTGTTCTTGTGGTTTTAAAGCCATTTTGTTTACAATATACAGTAAACACTACCCAGAAAGGAAGTGATGATTCAGCTATGATGTTTGTCCATGTCTACACGGTGAATTAAGAAATGCTAAAGTAATAAGTAGTTAAGTTACTTTCAAATGCAGTAACGAGTAATTTCATTACAGTTTACAGAAGTAATGAGTAATGAGTAACTAGTAACTAATTACTTTTTTTAGAGTAACTACCCCAACACTGTACACTACCGTTTCTGAGAAATTGTTGACAATATAAAAGCGATGGTCCTCAGGAGAGCCGGCAAGATGGGGGAGTTTAAAGGGTTAATGCTAAGTGCTCAAAGCCAAATGCACTCTAAAGAAAGCAGACAAAAGTTGAAGTCATAGTGAAAGGAACTGCCTCCCATCCTGTGCTCAGCATTTCCAGATACCAGCAAGAATAATTCGAGTAATATTTCTTGTGACAGTTCACTCCAACAGGACTCCCTTTAACAAATATCTAAATAGTTTAATAAAACAAACAAGAACAGATGTGCAGTTTCTTTGTTTTCCAATAACTGTTAAGTAGCAGCAACATTTTCCGGTAAAGATAAATGTTAACGCAATTACACAATTTGTGACATCAGTAGCATGGTAGTTTGATGTTTCACCTTTAATTTTTTTTCTACGTTTCTATAGAAACATTTGCTGCACAGGGATGTGCCTGGGAGTGAATCTGCTCAGCAAGTTCAGGTGTCCACCAACGCAAATAATTTAGAAATAATCAAAGTAAATCCTATTTATCAGCTACCTCTGACATTGATCTGCACATTTTGTGCAAGGACTTTAATTGCGGCCTCTGACTTACCCATCTGACACTGGTACATGTTTCTTGGACTCTGGTTGTGGTCTGAATAAGGGATGAAGTTGGCCACCACACTGAGCATACTGTGAGGGAACAGCTCCTGGTGTGTGGTAATGCCTGCTTCAATCTCATGCTCCAGGATCCCCACATTGAGGTACAGCTGTGATAAAAGAGATAACATGCTTTCCATTATGCACTTGCTTCTTGAACCAATCTCATACAGACATGGACAAAGAAAAACTCACAATGTTCACAGAAATAACTTGAATCTGGCAAAAGTAATAATAAATAAAAATTCTATGAAATTTAACCAATGAAAGTCAGACGTTGCTTTTCAGTCATGCTTCAACAGAATTATTTAAAAAAAATAAACTCAAGAAACAGGTCTGGACAAAAATGATGGTACCCCTAGAAAAGACTGAAAATAATGTGACCAAAGGGACGTGTTAACCCAAGATGCGTCCACTAATTATCATCACAGCTGTCTACATGCTTGTAATCAGTCAGTGGGCCTATATATAGGCTACAGGTAGTCACTGTGCTGTTTGGTGACATGGTGTGTACCACATACAACATGGACCAGTGGAAGCAAAGGAAAGAGTTGTGTCAGGAGATTAGAAAGAAAATTATAGACAAGCATGTTAAAGGTAAAGGCTATAAGACCATCTCCAAGCAGCTTGATGTTCCTGTGACTACAGTTGCACATATTATTTAGAAATTTAAGATCCATGGGACTGTAGCCAACCTCCCTGGACGTGGCCGCAGGAGGAAAATTGATGACAAATCAAAGAGACGGATAATAAGAACGGTAACAAAAGAGCCCAGAAAAACTTCTAAAGAGATTAAAGGTGAACTCCAAGCTCAAGGAACATCAGTGTCAGATCGCACCATCTGTCATTGTTTGGGCCAAAGTGGATTTAATGGGAGTCGAACAAGGAGGACACCATTGTTGAAAACAAATCATAAAAAGCCAAACTACGTGTTGACAAACCACAATGCTTCTGGGAGAATGTCCTGTGGACAGATGAGACAAAACTGGAACGTTTTGCCGAAGCGCATCAGCTCTATGTTTACAGATGGAAAAATGAAGCATATCAAGAAAAGAACACCGTCCCTACTGTGAAACATGGAGGAGGCTCTGTTATGTTCTGGGGCTGCTTTGCTGCATCTGGTACAGGGTGCCTTGAATCTGTGCAGGTACAATGAAATCTCAAGACTAACAAGGGATTCTAGAGAGAAATGTGCTGGCCAGTGTCAGAAAACTTGGTCTCTGTTGCAGGTCATGGGTCTTGCAACAGGACAATGACCCAAAACACACAGCTAAAAACACCCAAGAATGTCTAAGAGGAAAACAATGGACTATTCTAAAGTGGCTTTTATGAGCCCTGACCTGAATCCTATTGAGCATCTTTGGAAGGAGCTGAAACATGCTGTCTGGAAAAGGCACCCTTCAAACCTGAGACAACTGGAGCAGTTTGCTTATGAGGAGTGGACCAAAATACCTGCTGAGAGGTGCAGAAGTCTCATTTACAGTTACAGGAATCGTTTGATTGTAGTGATTGCCTCAAAAAGTTGTGCAACAAAATCTTAAGGGTACCATCATTTTTGTTCAGGCCTGTTTCATGAGTTTGTTTTGTTAAATAATTCTGTTGAAGCATGCTCGAAAGGCAATGTCTGCCTTTCATTGGTTAAATTTAATAGAATTTTTATTTATTATTACTTTTGTCAGATTCAAGTTATTTCTGTCACCATTGTGTCCAAGCATCTTATCAAAATAATTTTTTTAACATGTACCTGTTCAAAGGTGCCGATCAACTCTTGCTTGCCAAAAGCTACATTTTGTACAGGCCGCATCATGCGGCAAGGTGTTGTGAAGAGGTACAGGCCTGGATATAAGCTGGCCTTTCCTGTTTTAGGAACCAGGACAATCTCTGTCCAGGAAGGGATCTTCTTCTCTTTTAACACCTGCAGTTACAGATCGTAAATATTAGCTTTATCTTACATAAATATGCACATATTATTTATTATTTTATTGGGGTAAACAAACCTTGAACCTGCGCAGTGAGTCAGCTACAGCTGGAGCCAAGCCAGTCTCCACCCATCCTAGAACAGCCCCATCCAGGACCACAGGATAGTAGTCTGAAAAGGCCTGACCTAGGGACCCATCCACTGGAGTCATGCCTTACACACCAGAGACAAGAATAACTTAGTACGAGCATATCAGCCCAGTGTCAGGGGATATGAAATGAGACTCCTACTTGTGTTTGGAGAACTGCTGAGGGTCAGAACTCACCGAGGGAACAGAGCAGCGCAGGTAGAGATGTAGTGAGGGAGGTTTGTGCCACAATTTCACAAATGGCTGTCATGTGGTTCATGAGTCCACAAGGCTCTCCGTCGGGAGTGTGGACGGGACACAAGAAGCCCCAGGATTCAGGCAGCAGCTTTCGAACGGAGGTGGTCCTCATCTTGGCAAATGCAGCTCCTCTGTGCACACAGCGGAAGTGGGACAGGTAACGGATGAAGTTGAGCTTGTCAGCTACGACGCACAAGCCTGTGTTCTGCAACATGCCGAGACCTATGGAAACAGGAAACCAGTTTTTTAAATGCATAAACCTGATTTTCAAACACTTAATGTTTGCTTCTTGTGGTCTTACCTGTCTTGGAGTGAAGGTTTCCAGTAGCCAGCAGATATTCAAAAGGTTTGGTCACATCAGAGCCCATGTCTAACATCTTCATAATTTTTTCGGTGTTCCAGTCTCCTGAAAATTTATGTCCTCGTTTGTCAAAGGACAGCTTCACAGACACCAACCATCCAGTCAGCTTTTCCTGGGAAAATAGTTTTTTTTGTATTAAAATCAGAAATCATATTAAGATTTAAAACAGAAAAATAACGAGAGAAGTTTTTCCTCCATCATGAATCCCACTGAGATTCAATAAGTGGTAAGAAAATTAGGTCAATAACAATTCTGATACAAGGGATAATATTTGTACATTTATCTTTTACAGTTTCTTCTGCAACATATAAAGAAAAGTAAAAAATAACTACTAAAGACTCCAGTTTTAAACTTACCTTCATAAACATGAGGTAGAGCTGACCAGGAGTGAGCACTTCCTGACACATAATGCTGTCTGGGTTTTCCTCCATGCACTCCTGCTTGGCATACGTGAAGAGCTTCCGGGTCATTAGACACAGCAGGTAGAATTTTTCCGTGTCGGACTTCAGGTGGACGCAAATGCACTCCCTGCAGAAAGTAGATCACAGTCCATTTTACTAAATGCAGCTCCATTCAGACGCTGCCACACACTTATTACTTTGGACAATTGTCCTTGTCATTTGCCTGGAACTTGTTAGAAGAGACATTAAAACCAGACACTTTGATTTCTGTCTGTTTCTAAATGCCAACTAAAAGGCAATCGTATTGACATCTGTAATTGTTCTACCACAATCTAACACCGCATGCAGGTGCAGGAACACAAAACCACAGACATATGGTGATTGTACTGAGGATGTTTCCTCAGTAAAAATACACACATTGTTTTTTGTTTCTACACAAAGACGCGTCATATGACAGCAACATTTCATTTGGAGGATCTGAAACTGATAAACAACTTTCTGAAAAAAAAGATGAGATTGATACATTTTCCACTTTTTTTAAAGTCATAGTAAAGACAGCTGCTCTTCTGTGTGTGGCTAACATTTGTAGTCCAGTCAAAAGTAGTAAACAAACATGATATTTCAGTCATAATGATCAGAAACATAGCCCGCAGGATACAGCTTGCATCTGCTGAGACTGTCGTAGTCACACACTTGTCCTCATGTGAAGTAGAAGTTTACTCGAAAATATTCTCACAAACACGAGTATTCACAAAACTGAGTTCTACCCTCCCACGTTCCTCCTCCTCCTCCACATAAAATTGCAAAGACAACAGAAACATCTCTGAAGACATGTTGCCTAATCACAAATAAATAACTGCTCCCAGATATTCCAGCTTCTGTGTCTGAGTGTTGTTTTAAGTAGCATTGTCCTCAATAAAGTGTGCTGATGCCTTCAGTATAGTCCTGTTAGCAAGATTAGCGCTAGCACAGTCTTAGCTACGTCTGCCGTTAGCATGTAAAAAAAGTAGTTAAAGGTGCATGTTGTGATAAATAGTCAAAATGGGGGAAATCAGAAAATCCAAAAGTCTTCTCCCTGGAAGATGCTTTCTTAAAATACTATTTTCAGTGCCCCAAATCTGCGTTTGCATGTGAAGGAAAGGCACAAATGCACAGAAAAATCTGTTTATACCAGCGTACATGTCGACAGTGTGCATGTGCGACAGGAAAGCTTTAATTTGCTTGTCTCCACAGGTGTACCTGTTTTTAATAAACTGTGTTTAGTGTAAAAACAGTAGGAGATATTCATACTTAGCATAATTCCATTATTTCTTATTCTAAATATTTTGATTTAATACCACAATATTACTGTGCATGCAAAAGTAGCTAATTTAGTAACTGAGCAGATAAAAATGGCTCCAAGGGACACTTTTGACATCTGTGAATCAAAAATCCTGTCTTACATCTACAGAGTAACCAGTGGAGTTTCCTGTTGTGCTCTGTTTTTATTAATTCCTTTAGTACCTTATGATGGTGCTGCATATATGTCAGTATTGTTGTCAATAATGTTGTACAGTCATTCAGCTACAAACAGCTGAAAACATGATGTTGACATAAAATTCAAGGCCACAAATGCATCTAAACCTCCCACACCACACTGCTTAACACCACACTGCTTAAACCATAAAGCAACAGGTGTTACTGATGTAATGGTGACCATTTTCAAAAACAAATGATCTAAAACTGTACCATGTGCTTACTTTAACAGGAAGTTGGCACACTGTTCATTTGTGTACCACTCTGGTAGGTTCAGCTTAACCCTGAAGCGCTCTCCGAGGTAACTGAGCACCCTGCTGCGAGTTGTGCAGCCCTCCTCCATGACAATACGCAGCATCTCTGCTGCACAGGCCTTGTAGAAAGCATTGTCCTGCAGGCCTTTAATCAGCTCCTGGTGGATCTGGTAGTCTGTAAAGTCCACCAAGGCCTGAAAGGCACAGCAGAAACCAAGAATTACGAACACACCATATGACATCAGGTTAGTTGTACTTATGCTTATGGTTGGCTTTAAACATATGTTCTAGTATAAACGCTTAAGTCATTAACGCTTATATATACTCATTTTTCATTTAATTTAAATTGATTACTACCTTTAGTGCAAAGCCTAGTGGAAGGAAGAAGAGCTCTTTCTGGTAGATAAAGTTCAACATCACAGTCCCATTCTCCAGATAATGCAGGTTCATGTTGACAGCAGTGTGCTCTTCCCTCACGCAACGCATACTAATACCTGTGAGAATAAAAAAATAAAATCGAACTTTATTTATAAAGCAATTTTCAGACAAAAGTAATTCAAAGTGCTTCAGACTAAGCAACCAGGTACAAACAGATATATCACATTATATTATAAATTCATATATATATTAGGGGTGAGACTATTAAAAATTTATCTAATTAATGACAATTATTAATTATTATTAATTATTAATCTTGAATAATTACATTTTAATCGCATAACAGTATTTGTCTCAAAAAGCAACACTTTATTATAAATGGATTTTACTCAAGCTCTAGTTATATTAGGAAAATGCATTTAATTGCATTTCAATTGTTAAAATGAACAGACTTAATGTTGAAGTTTCATTTTAAGTACTTTAACTATTAGCTCCAGCTGTTTTCTAAATAGGAGTCCACAACATATTACAGTACTTTTAACTTTTTAAATGTTATCATCTACACTCTTCATTAATAAGAAGGGATCAAGGATCAGCCAGCAGCAGCTTTATGCATTTTATTTTCAGTCTGGTCATGGAGCAGAGGCGAACATCTCCGGCTCTGACCGCAGCTGTGAGCGCTGATGGACGGAGGAGGGACGGAAGAACTGCTCATTGAGAAGAAGTAAACGTTACCTGCTTTCACGACAGTGTCCAAAAGTCTCCAGTAACACCAGAAAAAAAGTCTCTAGATTTGTTGCTAGTCGCTCTTTGAAACAGTCACTAGATGGGTCTGAAAACTCACTAAATACATCGCCAAAGTAGTTTAATTAGCAACACTGATTTAGCCAAGCTCTGGCCTGTGCGTCACTCTAATGGGTGTACTGGAAATGGTGCACAGACAAACGTTCAGCATTGTTTGTTTCAAACTGCGATTAAATGCCTTATTTTTTTTTTTTTTTAAACCAATAAATTTTTGTAATTAATCATAATTAACACATTAAAGTCCCACTCCTTATATATATATATATATAGAAACAAAACTAAACAAAGATTGGAACTTTAAAATAATACAAAAATAAATTATTAGTTAAATGCTACAGTAAAAACAAGTTTTAAGAAGTGATTTAAAATAAGCCAGAGTTTCAGCTGACCTGCACCTCTGTGGGAGCTGATTACAAATGGAAGGTGCATAAAAACTAAAAGCAGCTTCTCCATGTTTGGTCCTAACTCGAGGAATGGAAAACAAGCCTGCACCAGGTGACCTAAGCTGCCTTAAGCAGACTGACTGAAGAAGAATGAGACTGATGTTCATATTGAAGCAGCTGCTTTAATTACGAAATCACACATCATTATAATTTTATATTTACCATACTGAGTGTATCCCTGTCCCCTGCTCTTCCACTTAGGTCTTGACATGGCGATGGGGTAGTTTCTCCTGGGCATGATCAGCATACGGATAACTTTCTCAATTCCATTGACAATGAAATAACCTCCCATCTCCTGTAAAGGGTTAAAGGGGCTGTACTTATTAATGAACAGCGATGCATTAAATAAATTATTTCTCAGATAACTAACATTGCACCAACCTCTGCTTCTTCGTGATGTTTTACGAGCTCTTTAGGAGACATGCCATACAAGTTACATAGCTTGGACTTCACCATAATTGGCACTTGACCCAGGGACTGCTTGACTGTGCCTTTGGGAACGCCATTGATCGACCAGCTGATGTCTGCCTAAGATCACAAAACACATAATCAATTAAATAAACTTAGTATAAAAAGTAAGGAAATTTGTGTTTGGCTGATCATTTTTCCCCTTTAATAATAGAAATTTGTGTTTTATTATAATTAGTATGAAAGCCTGATTAGTCACCTTTAAGACAAGGTATAATTTGTAAGGATTGTGCATTTATTGAATGAGTAACACAGATAAGCACATCGGTAGTGCCCCCCAAAAATGAGGCAAAATCCCCTGCAATATTCTCCTGTTGGTGTTCAGTCTTGTTCCGAGTTGCTTGATGGATTGAATGATTTTCCCTCTCCCACACTACACTAGCTTAAACAGCACAACCAAACTGATTTTACTATTGTTTAATTAGGTTAAGGTCTGGACACACAGAAGGTCATTCCATCCTTTACACTCCCAAATTCTGAAAGCACTGTCATCCCGGAGGATAGAAATCTCGAAAACTAGGAAGGTACTAGCCATATGTTTAACTGTGTTGCTCATTCCACACAAGCATAATCAGTACAAGTTATATGCTGTTGTAAAGTTGACTAATCAGGTTTCCAAATATATATAATACAACACCAATAATTTATTAAAGGTGATAAATAATAGACAACAAACATTTCCTTACTTTTCTGAGACATGTTCATGTTGTCCTACCTCAACCCTTGCATGTAAAGTGTTCCACCATGTCAGGAAATTAAAGGATTTAATACAGTCACTGTAAAGTGACTGAACCTTACCACCAACTTCCCTTTATATGAACATCTTCTTCCCCGACACTCTGCTGGAAACACCTTCATCTCCCTGCAGATGCTCCCCTTGGCAGCCACCGGGTTGTGGATGGAGGCGTCCACAAAAGCAAGGCTGATCTTTTCATTTTTGAACATGAACTCCAAGGGAGGAATGGCCTGAGAATCACATAATATCACAGCAAAGTGAATACTGCTGCTTGATGCTTCAAAGCAGAAAGAACTGCGACAGAAACCATCAGGCTGACCAATGAATCAAATAAAACTGTCCTTGTTTCAGTGTGACTTTAACTGAAATGGCCTATATTAGCTTAAATATAAAAAACGTAAAAATAAAAAGTAAGAAAGACCTATTATAAACGTACTACGAATGTAGCTGCTAAATGGGCAGCAAAACCAAAGTTATTTGATATGATAATTTATATTAGGCTTTAAACTACTATCTTCTGTGCAACATGTTCTGTATGTAGTTTTAAAAGAAAGTTCAAATAACACATGCTAACAACACAACATTACTGATCACGAAAACATAGCTAATAGAGGACTTAAATTAAGCTAATTTTATGACAACTCTAAGTTGTTTTGGTTAATAACAGTATTAACAGAGTAATTTCTGTTTCACAGTTTAAAACTTGGTTTAGAGAAATTGTATCTGACCTGAACAACGCTGCTAAGTCCATAGGTGACAGCCTGGTCAAACGACTCGATATGAGCTTTAGTCAAATCCTGAACAGCGGCATGTTGTGTGTCCTTTAGCAGGCCAAATTTTCCGTCGGTCAGATTTTTCAAACTTGGACATGTAGGCAAATTATTCCACTTGGCTGAAATGTCCATGCTTTTGCACACATACGCTTGTTTACAACACGTGCGTACGCAAGGAAATCATGTCACCGACAGAGAGAGGAAGTAGTCTTCTTCACTGGGAATACGCGGCAGGTTTATTCTCCGTGGTTTGTTAGAGCGCCTCCTTGTGGCGAAAAGTAACACTTTCGTTCCATCATTTCTCACCTGCTACTTTCTTTCCGATGTATTCACGCTAATTAGATATCTAGGCTGCAAAAAGTATCTAGCTCTAACAGAGAAACCATATTCTAGATCAAGCCTTTCTTTCTTTCTTTCTTTCTTTCTTTCTTTCTTTTTTAATCATGCTAGAAGAAGAAACAGTAGTTGTTAGAACTTGTAGTAGAAGTAGCACAAGAAGTTGTCGGGCAGCTTTTTGTCAAAATCTGTAGATGGGAACAATATAAGTCATTCTGTCAGAAGTGTAGGAGGAGGCGTAATAATTAATCCACAAGGGTTTTTGCTCAGGATCATTTTTAAGAATATATATTTGAAGCTTATATTGTGAGATGCTAAAAACTTTATGCACGGTGCTGTTTTTTTAACTTCCGGTTCACGACATGACGCCAGTAAAAACGCTTCCGGTTAAAGCTATGGGTAACGTTGTGGCTGTAGATTTGAATACTGGGGGAAACAAAGGAACAAGATATTGTTCATATTCGAGACAACAGGTAGTATAGTTGTTTATAGAAGAGTGTATTACTATAATGGTATAATATATAACGTGAGATGAAGCAGGCACACAAGTTTCAGCGGCGTGAAAGGTCGACAGCTGAACACTGCTGTGTTCCATTGTGTACCTCGTCAGCTAAATACAATTCAACAATCAGTTTCCACACGTTTCCCTCTGATGATCAACAACGGAAGAGATGGATCGTGAACATCAGAAGGGATAATCTCATCATCACTCCACACACCCGTGTATGCAGTCGACACTTTACAGCGCAAGATGTCAAAGAGCCGAGTAAGGAAGGCAAGAGGAGGCGGCTGAGACCCGGCGCCGTTCCAGTTTTATTTCCGTGGAACAACTTTTCTCTTGGTGAGAGAAGACTTTCTGTGTGGGAACGCACAGCTAGAGAACCAGAGAATGTGGAAACTGGGGAACCAGGTTGTGCACACGATCACGACTACTGCGTGGGTCCGGATCCTGCCGTTGTGGACAGTGTGCTGGAGGAAAACCAGAGGCTACGAGAGGAAGTCGCTCCACTAAGGCAGCAGCTGGAGCAGATGTCCCTGTCACGTTTCGGGATACAGCGATTTGTTGGGTCCGATGTGGACATTCGTTTTTTCACCCGGTAAGTACATTTGCTAGTTATCTTATACTTTTAGACCAGTTATATGGAGCCCCTATTTAGAAATAAAGTGATAATAATAACGATAACAGCAATGACAATAATAATTAAAGCCGCAAGCGGCATCCATCGGGTCCGAGCGTCCTGGACCCTGTCACCCGTGTCATACATCTTTTCCTAGCATGGTAGGTAACCTGGCAACATCATAGTTAACATGGTGAAACACCCAGCTGAAAATCTGAAATGTTGATATAGTCAGTTAGTATTTTTTGCTAGCATGCTAATTTGCTAGCTAACATGCTATGTTTCCATGACAACAGGTCTTCTAATGTGTTAAGGACCCAACAACTATGAGTCCTGTTAAGTTTGGTGCAGTTCCCATGTATTCCTATGGAGATATGAGCAAACCGTGTTTCATGGCGAGAAGGCTTTTTCCGTCGGTTACCACGGAAACACGCTTTCTCCTATTAGAAAGATTTGAATAGCGTTTGGTCCCCAGCTTGTCAGGAAGGTTCCCACCAAGTTTGGAGTCAATCGCACGAATCCCCTCAGACTAGTTCGTTCAAATGGCAGTGAAACCCAAGATGGCGGGCAACCCGTTGCCATGGCAACAGGTGTTTGATTGACTTCTTTGCTGGGCTTGGGGTGTCACAGGTATGAATGCTGTGAACTTTGGTGCAGATCCCATGTATTTCTATGGAGATATGAGCAAACCGTGTTTCATGGCGAGAAGCCGTCTGTTGCCACGGTAACAGGCTTTCTGCTATTAGAAAGATTTGAGGAGCGTTTGGTCCCCAACTTGTCAGGAAGCTTTCCACCAAGTTTGGAGTCAATCGCACGAATCCCCTCAGACTAGTTCGTTCAAATACGATGTGTGTAAAGTGCAAAAAATGGCCAAAAAAATGGCCGCACACGCCAAGATGGCGGGCACGCCGTTGCCATGGCAACAGGTGTTTGACTTTTTTGCTCAGCTTGGGGTGTTAGACGTGTGTGCCGAGTTTGGTCTTCCTACATCGAAGTAGACTTTTGGGACCCCATTCAAGTGGAGATTTTTGGTGTCTGTAGGTGGCGCTGTTGAGCCATTTTTGCATCGAAGTGTATGCGGACCTTATAATATCCGAGTTACGCGGGACTTGACGTGTGTGCAAAAATTCACAACTTTTCATGGGTGTTTAGGGGGTCAAATTTGGCGTCGAAATGCTTAGAAGTATAATAAACATTTCAACTACAATAGGGTTTCGCCATACTTCGTATGGCTCGGACCCTAATAATAATACATAGCCACGCTACATAATGCATAGTCTATTCTTCTTAATAATAATAATGATGATGATGATAATAATAATACAGTGTCACAAGAGGAGCTCCATTATTTTATTTTTTATATTGGTGAAAATTAAAGACCTGAGTTATAGCACAGGAGATGGTATATTGCTTTCTGCTTATTGCTTACTGTAAACATCTAGCTTACATGTTGTCGACTGTGAGCAGGTCTGATTGTAAGGTCTGACAGCAGCAGGGTGAAAGGGGCTGCCCTGTGCTGTGAAAATGTTAAGCATTTATTTCATAAGGTAACCCCTCAGTATAACTGAAGTTTGCAGGAGTTTCACCTGTAGAATCTGCAGGTAGTAAGCAGCCAGGTGGATGGATCAGATGCAGACATCTCCTGAGTGTGAAACATCAAGGGGAAATGAGGGGTTGTCTTCTTATATTTGGATAGACTGGTTTACTTGTTAGACTCCATGAACATGGAAATTAAAAATGTATTCTGAAATACAAATTAATAAGACCCCGGTCTAACAGGTGGTTGCTTGTAGCAGGAAGGTTTACTTCAGATCGCAGATGAAGGTCAAGAACACCTTAACTTAAGTTAGGTCTCCATCTGTTTCCAGGTTTGCATCTTATGACCACCTGATGCGGTTTTGGCAGGTCATTCAACCATCACTGAAATACATGGTCCGAGCGACCAGCTTAACTGCTGATGATGCTGGACGACTGAGTGCTCCCACGGTAGGCCTTATTTGTAATTATGTGATTTTCCAACTAGAGCACAATAAAGTAGTACAGCCAACCATTTATTTCTTATCTTGTGTATTTCACAGGGACAGGCTCAACACCCAATAGATGAGATGTTCCTGTTCCTGAACTACCTGGCCCTTGGACTGAAGCAGAGGGACCTGGCTGACCGCTATCAAATCCACCAATCTACTGTGAGCAGAATAATTCTCACATGGAGCAATTTTTTGCTTTCTGTCCTGGGTGCACAGAGAATCTGGATGACACAAGAGAGGATCCGGGAGTACCTACCTGTAGAGTTCAGAGACTATGCTGACACCACTGTGATTCTGGACTGCACTGAGCTGAGGTGCCAAACCCCTTCTTCTCCCTTGCTACAGAGTGAGGTCTACTCAAACTACAAGTCCCACTGCACCCTGAAAGGAATGATTGGTATAGCACCACATGGTCCAGTGACCTTTGTTTCTCCCCTCTATGCTGGTTCGATCAGTGACAAGCAGCTGTTTGTGGAATCAGGTCTTTGCAAGCTTCTCCGTCCAGACTCAGCGATCATGGTGGACAGAGGCTTCCTGATCGACAACTGTGTGCCCTGTAAGCTGTACAGACCTGCATTTCTTTCAGGAAGACATCAAATGCCTGAGAGTGAGGTCAGGGAAACGCAGGCAATCGCACACCTCAGAGTGCATGTGGAGCGTGTGATTCGAAGATTGAAAGAACACAAGTTATTTGATTCAGTCATTCCTTTGAATATGTTTGGTAACATTAATCAACTGTACATTGTTGCATGTCTCCTGCTGAACTACGAAAATCACCCCTTGGTTAAGGCTTGGGCAAAGTAGAACAATCAAATCTGACATTGCAAGTGATTATTGTAGAATAGTTAGTCATTGAATGTGATATTGTTATTGCTGTTTTAAACATTTTGATGCAATAAAAAAAGGCGATCTGACAGCCTTCCTTTGGGACACAAACGGTGGAATTTTAATTGTTTTGTGTTTATTTGTTATTTACAAGCAGAGGTGGGTAGAGAAGCCAAAAATTCTGAAATAGTACTGTTACATGAGAAAAATATGACTCAAGTAAAAGTCAAAGCTAGTCATCCAAATAATTACTCTAGTTAGACTAAAAAGTACTTATTGAAAAAAACTACTAAAATACTGAGTGCTCTCTGAACATCAGATATATTCTTTTTAACTAAAAATCAATAACTGAAACAGTGATGAAAAAAATGAACATGAATAAAACATCCATCACATTAAAACAGTCTTCATAAAACTGACGTAGCCACCAGCACAGTATGTTTGCTTTCTGAGATGGTCATGTGGAAGTCGTGTAACAAAACTGATTCATATTAATAAATGGCCAAAAAATAGAAGCAACAAGTGGAATGCATGCAATTGTAATGGAGTAAAAGTAGTGTTAATTTATAAGTATAATTGAGTGAAAGTAAAAAGCACACCGTTTTAAAACTACTATACAAAGTAAATTTTTTGTAAAAACTTACCCAAGTTAATGTAATGGAGTAAATGTACCACATTACTACCCACCTCTGTTTACAAGCAGTGCAAGCATCATAATTTTCATTTTCAAAAGCATGGGCAGATAAAAGTAAAAGTAATCAGTTTTCTCTTTTATAGCTTGTAGAACTTCATCCCTATAAATCCTCTGAATGAACAGGTCATCCTCAGTGTAGACTACAAAGTCGCACCATTCAAATCCACTTAATAAAAGTAATATATATATATATATATATATATATAAACACTATACTATTATTAAAACCAAAATGCATAAGGTCTGCTAGGCTGCGGTTTCTGAAAAAGATGTGTATATGAAGGCAAAGTTTTAAAAACAAAATCATATTTAACACAATTTCTTATTCCGACAGGGTCATCATGTTTGTTTACAACTATATATCCTGTTGGGTGAAAAGTGCACATACCTAAATCTAGAGGATGTCACACGCAGCTTCCTTAAGAGGTGCCATTCCTGCAGAGAGCTTTGCTGCCTTGTGCTCTCCTCAATTCGGTGGGCCATGTCATGTGATGTTTCCAGAGACATCATGTGGAGTTGCTGACGATGGCTCAGTACAAAGCAGCACTTGGTGGGGCCCAAGAAGTAATTCGAGGGAGGTACAGATGGTTGTGGTGTTGCAGTGGAATGCAAACACGTTTTAGGTGGGCTCCATGCTGGGAGGAGATAGGAGAGGACACTTCCTTCTTGAACTTTGCCAAAGGCACTGTCCACCAGTGGTATAGCCCCTGAAATCCCCATGGTGGTTATAAGTGGAGCAGTGTCCCTTGGCATCTGTTCATAGGCCTCGTTCAGGTGAAGCACAGTCATGTCTGGGAGCTCGCAGGTCAGGTTTGAGGCTGCTTTGTATAAATTACTCCTGCAATTACAACATAGCGTAATTGTTTTACATGTTCAGTCAAATGTTTTATGAGATCAATTCAGTATAACCTTCTGACCTGCCAAACTTTGGAGTAGACTTTATTCTTAAGAACTTTTCATGTTGCTTGTTGGTTTGGTATCATCTATCATGTACTATGTACTTACTGCATCTATGCCTTCTCTTGTGCCTCACTGTTAACAAGCTGTGTGCTTTAAGAAGAAGAGTGTGCATATGTGCATGCTTATAAAGGGAAATTCAATGAAACAGACAAAGGAAAATAAATGAACTATTCTATGTGTAATGTATTACCGGATTCCTTCAGCCAGTCTTCTTTCTTTGGGTCTTGCTGATACTATCACCATCTGATTGGTCGGACCAGGTTTGAAGCCCTGTAAAGAAATGTAAAAGTTAAAGATGATGTTTTTGTATGTGTGTAACTAACAACATTATGTTAAAAAATTTGGATTTTTCACTTGAGTACGAGGTTTGTGCCACTGCTGTTCAGAATCTGTGCAGCTTTGTGTTGGGGGTACAGCTGTAAGTCCCTTCTGGCTGTAATCAGCAGACTGATACAGCAAGGCTGCAACATGATTGCACAGGGCAAGCCCAACAACACATGAACACTGGTACGTCAGCAGCTCAACAGGTTTAGTGTCTTTGAGAACCACCTGTAAAAGAAGTTGATAGAAACAGAGCGCTACATAGTTCCCATCACATTAATAAACCAGAGTAGAAAATGCCTCTGAACGACAGACATTAATAGCAAAAATTACAGCAGCATGAAAACCCAGTACTGCAACTAACTGCCGTTTGAGGTCATATTTAATAAGGAAATTCTTCCCGCTGCTCTCATTTCCCTACACGCAATGAATGCGGCTTCTGGCTCATTTTCATGGATCTGAAGCACTTTGCCCTCACTGTCACTTCTGTCTCACTCTTGTCGGAAACTGAGGAAGAGAAGCAGTAGTGACTTATTAGCAAATGGTGCTAACCAAAGAACACACAATATAAGTAGCAAAGCATTACTATATGTCAAAAACAGACCAAATATATTTCTGTATAAAATGTGAGCTTATGTCTCTATCTGTGTTGGCCCTGCGACAGACTGGTGACCTGTCCAGGGTGTACCCTGCCTCTCACCTGTTAAAATGCTGGGATAGGCTCCAGTTTCACCCGCGACCCGAAATGGAATAAGCGGTCAAGATAATGGATGGATGGATGGATGTGAGCTTAATATTTAATGTTCTTACTACACGGTGTCCTAATCACATTAACACGTTGACTAGCTGCCTGTCTTCTTATGATGCTACCTTCGAGCTACCACTGTTAGCGAAACACTTACCTTCATAATCGTGTATAAAATTGGTGATATACAACTTAAAGCCTTTAATCCGCTTGCTTGCGGAGGTCGCGGTATGCTTCTGGAAAATCCTGTGGACATGGTCCACGTTGATGCGAGGCAAGTCTTGAAGACAACGAGCTGTCAACCGGAAGTAGTTGGGCTGGCTTATCGTGACCAGGAAGAGACTGCGCATAAAGCCCATTGGGACACTAGTCTGCAGAAATATTTAATGTCAAGGTGGGCCGACCTGATAGAGTAAAGCCTGTTTCCTTCTGTTCCATCATTTCTTGAGGCATATTTTAGTTTCCAGAGACCCGTACTTTGATGCAATAAACCTTCATGATTTCAAAATAGGAATCTAGGACCAATTAACTGTCCATCTCACCTATAATCAATAGCATAGTTGATATGGACCATGAATTGGTCCTGGTCCATATGTGATGGAAAATTCTTATATTGGTTATATAGTGAAGGAGACAGATGATCAGAAATTACCTGAGTGGAACTGTTTGTATAAGTTTCTGTCACATAACACAACCTGAGCATCAGTGTTGAAGTTGGACCAGACACTATACATTTCTCCAAAGATTACAGACAGATCAAGTCTCGTGTTTAATTTATTTAGGTTGTTATTATAAAATTGTGCCTAATTTAAACCATCTTTGTTCCATTCATCCATTTTCTACCGCTTATCCGGAGTTGGGTCGCGGGGGCAGCTGCCTAAGCAGGGAAGCCCAGACTTCCCTCTCCCCGGTCACATTCACAAGCTTATCCGGAGGGATCCCGAGGCGTTTCCAGGCCAGCCGAGAGATGTAGTCCGTCCAGCGTGTCCAAGGTCTTCCTCGGGGCCTCTTTTCAGTGGGACGTGCCGGGTACACCTCAACAAATAGGTGTCCAGGAGGGATCCTGACCAGATACCCGAGCCACCTCATCTGGCTCCTCTCGATATTGATGATGATTGACGTTGTCCAGGTGGAGGTGCTGCAATTCACCGTCCAGATGAATTGGAATGAGTGTGTATAGAAGATGGATAAATGTGACTGCTGGTAATAACTGATGTTGTCCAGGTGGAGGCGCTGTAGGAGCTACAAAGAGTTGTGTTTTTGAATGGAGAAGAAGGTGATGAAGTGGCTGTAAATCTTTGAAAACATGACGTGTGAGCGCGTGTGTTGTGTGAGTAGTTGGTTTTGGTAGCAGAAAGAGCATAAAAAAGACTGGGTCCCGCTGTATTACTCAGGCTGCGCTATAGTGTCTATTCACAGGCGCGATCCCACTACTGAGGGGCACGGGGGCTTTGACCTGCTCCGTTTCCGACATGGGCCGGTGCACCCCTCCTTGGACGACCTGGTGGTCCCGAGCTCCCCCAGGAGCACCATATCGATACCGAACTTAGTGCGGACACCCGATCGACATAGTCCACTGCGGCTCAGAGCTCCTGAGCTCAAACGATCCTACAGCCTCAGCCTCCCAGAAACTTGGATTACAGGCGCGCGCCACCGCACCCGGCGACAGACGTTTTCATCCATGAAGGTTTTGAGTTAACACCTGTGCTGTCATCAAGAAGGAAAAAGTGAAATTGTCCAATTGTAAAAGGTGTGAAGGTCAATGTTTGGTTGGATGGCCTTTATTCTTCAGCACAGTCTGAGCCCTCTTAGACGAGCTCCTCGTAATTCCGAAGTCTCCAGGAATTGTTCTCCAGTTTTAACGAAGGATTTTTCAACTCTCTGCTTTAGATGTTGACTGCCTTTCATTCAGTTCTCTGTCCAGATGATCATCATCTGTCTGCAGGCAGTGGCAGCCTTATTTACACTGAACAATACAAAAGTATTTTACTAAATAAAATAACCGCTGATATTTTAGGAAGTTTTCTACAGGTTTTGTTTGAGCTCACAGATTTTCTGACTTATCAATGAGGATAATATTTTCATGGGGAACAGAGGTTCTTCTTCATCCTTCATGTTCACAGCAAGTCCTCCTCAATGAGTCTTTCTGACAACAAAACCTCTTTCTGCTCCATCTTCACTGTCGAGCTTCTCCAGTATGACTTAGTTTGTACTTTATTTATTATTTATTTGTTTATTTTGTTTGTTTGTTAGTTAGTTAATGATTTTTATTTACTTATTCCTTTGTTGTCGGGCAGGAATCTGGACTACTATGAGGCCCTCTGAATTGCCAGATTATTTTCAGTATGATGGTCATCTGGTTAAGAAGCTGTTTAGCAGTTTCTGAATGAGGCCACATCCAACTCAGCTCTGCACCAGCTTTTCAGCAGGAGTGTGAATAAAGGTTTGAAGGATGCAGAGATGCACAAGCTGAGACTGTGTTTACATCTCCAGAAATCTTCTTGTATTATTGAGAAACTCAGCTAATGCATTTAATTATCTTCCACTGTCTCCCTGCATTATCTATCACAAGAAAGTGAACTTGAAATGTTTAACCAGATTTGGTTCTATTTGTATGTTTCAACCATGTTAAACAATGAGTGAAACATGATAATAAGTCCATCTGTTTTTCTAAATTTCTGTTAAACTTTGATTTTTCTGGTATAAATGTGGAAAGAGAAGAAACCAAATGAAGGACTAAGAGCTATGGGTGTGTTTATTATGACAACAAATATAAAATGATTTAAGGAGCACAACAAAGATGGTTTAAATTAGGCACAATTTTGTAATAACAACCTAAATAAATTAAACATGAGACTGTCTGTAATCTTTGGAGAAATGTACAGTGTCTGATCCAACTTCAACACTGATGCTCAGGTTGTGTTATGATGCCAGGCAACGTTGGACTATGGCTACTTGATGATGTCACAGTTGTCAACCCAAAACCTTCATGGATGAAAACGTCTGTCGCCGGGTGCGGTGGCGCGCGCCTGTAATCCAAGTTTGTAGGAGGCTGAGGCTGGAGGATCATTTGAGCTCAGGAGCTCTGAGCCGCAGTGGACTATGCCAATCGGGTGTCCGCACTAAGTTCGGTATCGATATGGTGCTCCTGGGGGAGCTCGGGACCACCAGGTCGTCTAAGGAGGGGTGTACCGGCCCAGGTCGGAAACGGAGCAGGTCAAAGCCCCCGTGCCGCTCAGTAGTGGGATCGCGCCTGTGAATAGACGCTGTAGCGCAGCCTGAGTAATACAGCGGGACCCAGTCTTTATGCTCTTTCTGCTACCAAAACCAACTACTCACACAACACACGAGCTCACACGTCATGTTTCCACCATTTATACCCACTTCATCACCTTCTTCTCCATTCAAACCCACAACTCTTTGAAGCTCTTACAGCGCCTCCACCTGGACAACGTCAATTATTACCAGCAGTCACATCAATCAAGATTTACATAAAGTCATTGAATGCAGCCATTGCAGAGGACAACATTTACTTGTTCTTGTTGGTGTGTGCATGTTTGACTGATCAAATCCATTTAATTGGATCTATAATATCTCTATCTGCTACATTCACGCTGTGAAGCTGATTCAGAGGAATCTCAGTATTCTTTGGCAAGAGAAAAGCTGTTTCTGCTGTTTCCTGAGGCTGCAGGAGATTTAGAGCTAGAAAGAAAACTAAAGCTTTCGTTTCAAATCATGTCCATGGATCAATAAGAAGTCATGTCCTCTGAGTTGAAATATTTATGCTTTTCTCCTTTTTTTTCTTGTATAAATGGCATTTCCATGGTCACACTTAAAAAAAACTAAACGAACAATTTTCACTCACTGTGTATTGCCTCATAGCTAATGAATGAAAAAACAAAACAATAAAAATGAAGTAAACGAAAAGAAAGAAACAGTCAGATAAATGTGTGCAGAGTGAGAATTATCGACAAGAGCAAATATATTAATTTATTCTACAAGTTGACCTCGTTTGCAAAATGGTGGACTGGTCCAGATGAATTGGAATGAGTGTGTATATGATGGATGGATGTGACTGCTGGTAATAATTGACGTTGTCCAGGTGGAGGCGCTGTAGGAGCTACAAAGAGTTGTGGGTTTGAATGGAGAAGAAGGTGATGAAGTGGGTATAAATGGTAAAAACATGACGTGTGAGCGCGTGTGTTGTGTGAGTAGTTGGTTTTGGTAGCAGAAAGAGCATAAAAAGACTGGGTCCCGCTGTATTACTCAGGCTGCGCTACAGCGTCTATTCACAGGCGCGATCCCACTACTGAGCGGCACGGGGGCTTTGACCTGCTCCGTTTCCGACCTGGGCCGGTACACCCCTCCTTAGACGACCTGGTGGTCCCGAGCTCCCCCAGGAGCACCATATCGATACCGAACTTAGTGCGGACACCCGATC
The DNA here is from genome assembly GCF_017639745.1 of Melanotaenia boesemani. NCBI lineage: Eukaryota > Metazoa > Chordata > Actinopteri > Atheriniformes > Melanotaeniidae > Melanotaenia > Melanotaenia boesemani. The sequence continues at coordinate 9,089,472 of NC_055697.1, forward strand.
GGCATAGTCCACTGCAGCTCAGAGCTCCTGAGCTCAAACGATCCTCCAGCCTCAGCCTCCCAGAAACTTGGATTACAGGCGCGCGCCACCGCACCCGGCGACAGACGTTTTCATCCATGAAGGTTTTGGGTTGACAACTGTGACATCATCAAGTAGCCATAGTCCAACGTTGCCTGGCATCATAACACAACCTGAGCATCAGTGTTGAAGTTGGATCAGACACTGTACATTTCTCCAAAGATTACAGACAGTCTCATGTTTAATTTATTTAGGTTGTTATTATAAAATTGTGCCTAATTTAAACCATCTTTGTTGTGCTCCTTAAATCATTTTATATTTGTTGTCATAATAAACACACCCATAGTTCTTAGTCCTTCATTTGGTTTCTTCTCTTTCCACATTTATACCAGAAAAATCAAAGTTTAACAGAAATTTAGAAAAACAGATGGACTTATTATCATGTTTCACTCATTGTTTAACATGGTTGAAACATACAAATAGAACCAAATCTGGTTAAACATTTCAAGTTCACTTTTTTGTGATAGATAATGCAGGGAGACAGTGGAAGATAATTAAATGCATTAGCTGAGTTTCTCAATAATACAAGAAACTTCCAAGTGTTTTTCTGTGATTTCTGGAGATGTAAACACAGTCTCAGCTTGAGCATCTCTGCATCCTTCAAACCTTTATTCACACTCCTGCTGAAAAGCTGATGCAGAGCTGAGTTGGATGTGGCCTCATTCAGAAACGGCTAAACAGCTTCTTAACCAGATGAGCATCATACTGAAAATAATCTGGCAATTCAGAGGGCCTCATAAAAGTCCAGATTGCTGCCCAACAACAAAGGAATAAGTAAATAAAAATCATTAACAAACAAACGAAATAAACAAACAAATAATAAATAAAGTACAAACTAAGTCATACTGGAGAAGCTCGACAGTGAAGATGGAGCAGAAAGAGGTTTTGTTGTCAGAAAGACTCATTGAGGAGGACTTGCTGTGAACATGAAGGATGAAGAAGAACCTCTGTTCCCCATGAAAATATTATCCTCATTGATAAATCAGAAAATCTGTGAGCTCAAACAAAACCTGTAGAAAACTTCCTAAAATATCAGCGGTTATTTTATTTAGTAAAATACTTTTGTATTGTTCAGTGTAAATAAGGCTGCCACTGCCTGCAGACAGATGATGATCATCTGGACAGAGAACTGAATGAAAGGCAGTCAACATCTAAAGCAGAGAGTTGAAAAATCCTTCGTTAAAACTGGAGAACAATTCCTGGAGACTTCGGAATTACAAGGAGCTCGTCTAAGAGGGCTCAGACTGTGCTGAAGAATAAAGACCATCCAACCAAACATTGACCTTCACACCTTTTACAATTGTACAATTTCACTTTTTCCTTCTTGATGACATCACAGGTGTTAACTCAAAACCTTCATGGATGAAAACGTCTGTCGCCGGGTGCGGTGGCGCGCGCCTGTAATCCAAGCTACTGGGAGGCTGAGGCTGGAGGATCGTTTGAGCTCAGGAGCTCTGAGCTGCAGTGGACTATGCCGATCGGGTGTCCGCACTAAGCTCGGTATCGATATGGTGCTCCTGGGGGAGCTCGGGACCACCAGGTCGTCTAAGGAGGGGTGCACCGGCCCATGTCGGAAACGGAGCAGGTCAAAGCCCCCATGCCGCTCAGTAGTGGGATCGCGCCTGTGAATAGACACTGTATCGCAGCCTGAGTAATACAGCGGGACCCAGTCTTTTTATGCTCTTTCTGCTACCAAAACCAACTACTCACACAACACACGCGCTCACACGTCATGTTTTCAAACATTTACAGCCACTTCATCACCTTCTTCTCCATTCAAAACCACAACTCTTTGAAGCTCCTACAGCGCCTCCACCTGGACAACATCAATCATCATCAGCAGTGGCATCAATCGAGATTTACATAAAGTCATTGAATGCAGCCATTGCAGAGGACAACATTTACTTGTTCTTGTTGGTGTGTGCATGTTTGACTGATCAAATCCATTTAATTGGATCTATAATATCTCTATGTGCTACATTCACGCTATGAAGCTGATTCAGAGGAATCTCAGTATTCTTTGGCAAGAGAAAAGCTGTTTCTGCTGTTTCCTGAGGCTGCAGGAGATTTAGAGCTAGAAAGAAAACTAAAGCTTTCGTTTCAAATCATGTCCATGGATCAATAAGAAGTCATGTCCTCTGAGTTGAAATATTTATGCTTTTCTCCTTTTTTTTCTTGTATAAATGACTTTTCCACATGGTCACACTTAAAAAAACTAAATGAACAATTTTCACTCACTGTGTATTGCCTCATAGCTAATGAATGAAAAAACAAAACAATAAAAATGAAGTAAAAGAAAAGAAAGAAACAGTCAGATAAATGTGTGCAGAGTGAGAATTATCGACAAGAGCAAATGTTTTAATTTATTCTACAAGTCGACCTCGTTTGCAAAATGGTGGACTGACGAACCGTCCAGATGAATTGGAATGAGTGTGTATATGATGGATGGATGTGACTGCTGGTAATAACTGACGTTGTCCAGGTGGAGGCGCTGTAGGAGCTACAAAGAGTTGTGGGTTTGAATGGAGAAGAAGGTGATGAAGTGGGTATAAATGGTGAAAACATGACGTGTGTGTGTGTTGTGTGAGTAGTTGGTTTTGGTAGCAGAAAGAGCATAAAAAGACTGGGTCCCGCTGTATTACTCAGGCTGCGCTACAGCGTCTATTCACAGGCGCGATCCCACTACTGAGCGGCACGGGGGCTTTGACCTGCTCCGTTTCCGACCTGGGCCGGTACACCCCTCCTTAGACGACCTGGTGGTCCCGAGCTCCCCCAGGAGCACCATATCGATACCGAACTTAGTGCGGACACCCGATCGGCATAGTCCACTGCGGCTCAGAGCTCCTGAGCTCAAACGATCCTCCAGCCTCAGCCTCCCAGAAACTTGGATTACAGGCGCGCGCCACCGCACCCGGCGACAGACGTTTTCATCCATGAAGGTTTTGGGTTGACAACTGTGACATCATCAAATAGCCATAGTCCAACGTTGCCTGGCATCATAACACAACCTGAGCATCAGTGTTGAAGTTGGATCAGACACTGTACATTTCTCCAAAGATTACAGACAGTCTCATGTTTAATTTATTTAGGTTGTTATTATAAAATTGTGCCTAATTTAAACCATCTTTGTTGTGCTCCTTAAATCATTTTATATTTGTTGTCATAATAAACACACCCATAGCTCTTAGTCCTTCATTTGGTTTCTTCTCTTTCCACATTTATACTAGAAAAATCAAAGTTTAACAGAAATTTAGAAAAACAGATGGACTTATTATCATGTTTCACTCCTTGTTTAACATGGTTGAAACATACAAATAGAACCAAATCTGGTTAAACATTTCAAGTTCACTTTTTTGTGATAGATAATGCAGGGAGACAGTGGAAGATAATTAAATGCATTAGCTGAGTTTCTCAATAATACAAGAAGATTTCTGGAGATGTAAACACAGTCTCAGCTTGTGCATCTCTGCATCCTTCAAACCTTTATTCACACTCCTGCTGAAAAGCTGATGCAGAACTGAGTTGGATGTGGCCTCATTCAGAAACGGCTAAACAGCTTCTTAACCAGATGAGCATCATACTGAAAATAATCTGGCAATTCAGAGGGCCTCATAAAAGTCCAGATTGCTGCCCGACAACAAAGGAATAAGTAAATAAAAATCATTAACTAACTAACAAACAAACAAAATAAACAAACAAATAATAAATAAAGTACAAACTAAGTCATACTGGAGAAGCTCGACAGTGAAGATGGAGCAGAAAGAGGTTTTGTTGTCAGAAAGACTCATTGAGGAGGACTTGCTGTGAACATGAAGGATGAAGAAGAACCTCTGTTCCCCATGAAAATATTATCCTCATTGATAAATCAGAAAATCTGTGAGCTCAAACAAAACCTGTAGAAAACTTCCTAAAATATCAGCGGTTATTTTATTTAGTAAAATACTTTTGTATTGTTCAGTGTAAATAAGGCTGCCACTGCCTGCAGACAGATGATGATCATCTGGACAGAGAACTGAATGAAAGGCAGTCAACATCTAAAGCAGAGAGTTGAAAAATCCTTCGTTAAAACTGGAGAACAATTCCTGGAGACTTCGGAATTACAAGGAGCTCGTCTAAGAGGGCTCAGACTGTGCTGAAGAATAAAGGCCATCCAACCAAACATTGACCTTCACACCTTTTACAATTGGACAATTTCACTTTTTCCTTCTTGATGACATCACAGGTGTTAACTCAAAACCTTCATGGATGAAAACACCTGTCGCCGGGTGCGGTGGCACGCGCCTGTAATCCAAGTTTCTGGGAGGCTGAGGCTGGAGGATCGTTTGAGCTCAGGAGCTCTGAGCTGCAGTGGACTATGCCGATCGGGTGTCCGCACTAAGTTCGGTATCGATATGGTGCTCCTGGGGGAGCTCGGGACCACCAGGTCGTCTAAGGAGGGGTGTACCGGCCCAGGTCGGAAACGGAGCAGGTCAAAGCCCCCGTGCCGCTCAGTAGTGGGATCGCGCCTGTGAATAGACACTATAGCGCAGCCTGAGTAATACAGCGGGACCCAGTCTTTTTATGCTCTTTCTGCTACCAAAACCAACTACTCACACAACACACGCGCTCACACGTCATGTTTTTACCATTTATACCCACTTCATCACCTTCTTCTCCATTCAAACCCACAACTCTTTGTAGCTCCTACAGCGCCTCCACCTGGACAACGTCAATTATTACCAGCAGTCACATCCATCCATCATATACACACTCATTCCAATTCATCTGGAAGGTTCGTCAGTCCACCACTTTGCAAACGAGGTCAACTTGTAGAATAAATTAATACATTTGCTCTTGTGGATAATTCTCACTCTGCACACGTTTATCTGACTGTTTCTTTCTTTTCTTTTACTTCATTTTTATTGTTTTGTTTTTTCATTCATTAGCTATGAGGCAATACACAGTGAGTGAAAATTGTTCATTTAGTTTTTTTTAAGTGTGACCATGTGGAAAAGTCATTTATACAAGAAAAAAAAGGAGAAAAGCATAAATATTTCAACTCAGAGGACATGACTTCTTATTGATCCATGGACATGATTTGAAACGAAAGCTTTAGTTTTCTTTCTAGCTCTAAATCTCCTGCAGCCTCAGGAAACAGCAGAAACAGCTTTTCTCTTGCCAAAGAATACTGAGATTCCTCTGAATCAGCTTCATAGCGTGAATGTAGCACATAGAGATATTATAGATCCAATTAAATGGATTTGATCAGTCAAACATGCACACACCAACAAGAACAAGTAAATGTTGTCCTCTGCAATGGCTGCATTCAATGACTTTATGTAAATCTCGATTGATGCGACTGCTGATGATGATTGATGTTGTCCAGGTGGAGGCGCTGTAGGAGCTTCAAAGAGTTGTGGTTTTGAATGGAGAAGAAGGTGATGAAGTGGCTGTAAATGTTTGAAAACATGACGTGTGAGCGCGTGTGTTGTGTGAGTAGTTGGTTTTGGTAGCAGAAAGAGCATAAAAAGACTGGGTCCCGCTGTATTACTCAGGCTGCGCTACAGTGTCTATTCACAGGCGCGATCCCACTACTGAGCGGCACGGGGGCTTTGACCTGCTCCGTTTCCGACCTGGGCCGGTACACCCCTCCTTAGACGACCTGGTGGTCCCGAGCTCCCCCAGGAGCACCATATCGATACCGAGCTTAGTGCGGACACCCGATCGGCATAGTCCACTGCAGCTCAGAACTCCTGAGCTCAAACGATCCGCCAGCCTCAGCCTCCCAGTAGCTTGGATTACAGGCGCGCGCCACCGCACCCGGCAAGCATTTCCCACAACTCACTGGGTATTTAACTCTTCTATTGTTGACGTCACCTGTTTTGGCTCTGCAGCATCTAGTGGTCAAAGCTGAGGATTGCCTCAGCTGTTCCCCACATCACACTACCGCTTTATAAACTCTCTGCTGGAGCATCCAGACAGACACATTATTAGGTACACCAGTTCAATTTACTTTAACCAAATAGTCATTCAGCCAATTACATGGCAGCAACCCAAGATATTTATTCATGTAGACATGATCAAGATGACTTGCTCAAGTTCAAACTTAGAATCAGAATGAGGGAAAATGGGGATTTCATTTACTTCGGGTATGACATCGCTGTTGGGGCCTGACCAGCTGGTTTGAGTATATTTCAGAAACTGCTGATCTACTGGGATTTTTAGAAACAACCATTTCTAAGGTTTACAGAGAATGGTCTGAGAAAGAGAAAATACCAAGTGAAGAGGAGTTGTCTGGATTAAATTTAGTTGTTGACATCATGATAGACTAATTGGAGACATTATAAATGCAAATGCTGCCACATTCAGATGGTAGGGTCAGAATTTGGTGTAACAAAGCATGGATTCATCCTTTCTTGTATCAACTATCCAGGGCTCTTTAGCACCAGTTGATCGTGGTTTAACCACCACAGCCTGCCCAAGTATTGTTGCTATCCATGCCCTTTATGACCCCAGTGTAGCATCTTCTGATGGCTTCTTCCAGCAGGATAATGCACCATGTCACAAAGCTCAAATCACTTCTAAGTCTTTCTTGAACATGACAATGAGTTCACTGGACTCCAATGGCCTCCACATTCTCCAGATCTCAATCCAATGATGCACCTTTGGGGTGTGGTGGAACAGGAGATTCTTGTCATGGATGTGACCCGACAAATCTGCAGCTACAGTGTGATGCTATCGTGTCAATATGGAGCAAAATCTCAGAGATGTTTCCACCACCTTGTTGAATCTATAACACCAAGAATTAAGGCAGTTCTGAAGGCAAAAGGGATCCAGTACTAGCAATTTGTGCCCAGTGAGTGTATATTAGAGACAGAATAAAACATTTTTCTGGGAAATGATGAGTGCCGTGTTTTATACTAATGAAAGGGAGCATCTAAGAGTAGAGAGGAATGAACAACAGAAGCTTTGATGACCATAAGTTTTATTGTAGCATTTCTCATGAAGACAAATGTTCATGCAAACCTTGAAATGAAACATTCTCGAATACCTAAAACAGCATTTGGTTCTTACTTTTTGAACATGCTGGACAAACCATCTTATAATGTCCTGATATTGACTGGTTTTAAAAAAACAAAACAAAACATTATTCATCAACAAAAATCCAGCAGGACAGAGCTTTATCTTTGGTAAAGATGAGGGAGGAGAAAATACAAGGGAAAAACATTTTGATGTGAAAACAACCATCAGTAAATTTAACAGAGGTTTTGTAATGACTGAGGCAAATGTACCTCAATGCAAAGAAATGAACAGGTGAGGTGCATCGCCTGTACTTTTAATCAGCTGCAGTTCCCTCTAAGGCACCCTTCCCTTTGATGGAAATGAAAAATACAATTTAAAAAAATACTGACAGGTTACTTTTGAGTGGTTTTCTCATTTAATACTTCCACTTTTATATTTCCAAATGTTTCATCCTTCCAGCAGCAGAGCTCTGTCATTGCATGTTCCCAGTTTCTGGGATTTTCCCAGCGTTAATAGTCCATCACACTGACCCTCAGCCACTTACACATCCTTCATTTTTTTGCGTCATCTTGTAAAAACACAAACACCGTGACTAAAAACATAAACCAGCTCCATGTCTTATATCATGAAAAGGAAAGCCTAAAGCATTTAAACAGGTTAAAAGAAGAAAACCCACAGAAGTTTTAACATTTTGACAGACATGATGACCAAAACCACACATTACTTCAGCTGTAGTTCAGATGAGCCTCTGGAGGCCCAACAAATATGCAGCTGGCAGAAAAATCAACTTTAAAGAAGAGAAAAACAAACAAACAAAAAAGAAAAAACTTTAAAAAAAAAAGATTTGACACCAAGTCTCCTTGGACGGTTTCAACTCTACGTTCTCGTCTACTCACAAAAGGAGATTTAGCTAACATTAAAGAAACAAAAGCTATTTAAGGACCCCATTAAACCACATGGACTGTAAAACCAACTGCTTTACTCTCTTTGCTGATACATAATCAGGGAGATTTGTACGTTTTTGGTCTCCATCTCATAAATTGGACTTGCATTTTAAACTCGTGCTCACATAGAAAACTGGCTCTATTGTTGGAGTAATCACACGCTTTCCTGTCGACTATGCCTGTTAGCGCAAGATTCCACCAGCAAACTCAGACAAAACACAACTTCTGGATTAAACCAGGATCATTGAAACAATAACGCATGATCAGCTACGTTATCATGGCTGGCATCTGAAGCCCCCAAGTCCCTTTCTAACCACCTCAGTATTTTATCACGCTTCCGGTTGGTGTTTATTTCTGAGGATGTGAACAACCAATGAAACAGATGTAAGATGTGTGAGGTAGCCACAGCAATCCAATGAACACATAATTAAAAGCAAATGCATCCCTGGCCCTTTACAGAAATGGTTATAATGTCAGACCGGTTTTACTTCATGGGGTCTTTAAATGGTAATACAACAACACTTTTTGTACAAGCTACTCTACTTTCATTTCAACTGCTCTAAAGCTTATTCCACACAACACTTCACAAAGACTGTTTAGCTTTTCTACATCAGAAACAAAACACAGGCCTATGGGCAGTTCTGCTGTAGGAGTCATGCCTTCACAAAAACATGCTCTCTTCAAAAACAAGAAAAAAACATTTTACAAAAAGACTTAAAAAGGCTAATACGCTAAAGGTTTCTGTTCCCCCCTCCCTCTTTCCTCCGTGCTTAGCAAAGCTTGAAGGGATGGACTCAAACCTGGGTTTTCCAGCTGAAAACCAACGTCTTTACTCACTCCTGCAACCCAGCTGCCCTGAATGTGAACAACATAGTGTGCACATGGTCAAGTTAAGAGGAATTTCACTTATCAAGCCCAGTTTTGACGTCTTGAGTGTCAAACTCGTCACACACAGTAACATTAGTCAATATGATGAATACAGAGGAAGCTTTTGACTCATTCAAAGTAATGAGCAGCTGCGGGTAGGCTACAACAGAATCAAGATAAAGTGTCTGATGAGAAAATAATGCTCAGAATTCCACAAATTCAAGAAGATCTCAAATATCACAGTACGTTTCATCCCGTTTCCTGTGGACCAATCTGGACAGCATTGATTTAGCTCAGCAACAGTGCAAAAGGTTTATAGAACAAGTACTAATCAATAATAGAGCAAGCTATCTGGCAGTCTTTTTTAAGGGAGCATGGTTGGAAATGTAAGGCACTAACGTCTTAGTTGGAGGCCCTCTGCATCCTTTACACTTATCAGTCTGTTCAGGGAAGAGTTTAGGAGTGAAGCTGGGATGGGAGGATGCCTGCCCTCATTAGGAAACTCCCACATTGTTTATTGAACAATACCTTCCTCACATTCAATGCATGAGAGAATTTATGCTGATCAGTATACTCCATGAGAGTCTGTGTGCAGGTTAGGAGTGAGGACAGTGTAAGAAGGAGCTTCTCATGAGGAGATGAGTTTTTTTTTTTATGTGTGTGTGCTTACAATCGAGTAAACGGACCAACATGAAGAGGCCCTCTCAGTTTAGGAGAGGAGCAGGAGTTGGTGGTGAACAGTGAGGATGGGGAGGAAGAGTAAGGTGAAGAGGAAGCAGATGAGGAGTCTCCACCGCTGTTTAGAGTGAAGACACTGGAAATGGCCACATCCACGATACCTTGACAGAGTTCTGGATAGAGTTTCCTGAAGGAGAAGAGGACAAATTAAGTTTAAATTTACCCAAAAATGCACGAGACAGACTGTCAATAATTGATTCAAAATCCAGAACAGCAAATCACATGATCACATGATGCATATGAACTTTTTAAATGGTTTCCCTAAATGTAGAACAGAGGAATAGTTCTGAAAATTGAAGATGACCAACTGGAACCAATCTGCAAATGGACTTTTAAACATCGGTGATACTGACTGTGCACAGGCTGGAGCTCCGTTAATTTCAATGAGCCACACTTTGAAGCTTTCGTCTACCATGAAATCAAATCCAAAGAGCTGGAAGCTCTGGTAGGACAGGTGCTTGGTGCTGATTGCAGGCTCTATACATGTCAGACAGCTCCTGAGAAACAACAGGACAAAACCTTATTATTCAAATGTTTCAAACTCTGAAAAGAACCAGTGCAAAACAAGAAGCAGGAAGGAGAAGGTGTGCAGCAGCAGAGTAAGAGAGACTCTCATGTTAGAGCTTAAATAAAACAACTGCATGCAGATAATATGAGTCTTTGCTTTGCCCACATTAGAACAAAGCTAATAATGCGTTACCAAATGTGAATGTTAGCTAAACCTTGCTCCAGATCAGCCTAGCTCCACCCTGAGAGTTCACCTGACTGACACCTAAGATTTATTAAATATTAAACACTGGCTTTCTGCTTCTGTATGACATTTATTATTCTTAATATATTCTTGAAAACCGTTTTCAAAACATATGACACAATAAAAAAATACAAAACATGAATGTGATTTTCAATAGCAGTAGCCTTTAAGAGGATGATGATGTCCCAAGATGACCCTTGGGACAGAATAGTCCAAAACAGTAGTTAATTAGTGTCAGATATTTGGGAAGATATTAAAAAAAATTAACGAATAAATTATTAACTAATCAATAGAAATAAAAGATTAAAATCACCATTTGGTTATTTTTATGCAAAGTTAAGCTTAATTCCAACTTATTACATCACTGTCACACAGCCAGGCTTGCACTATGACAGTGGTTCCCAACCTGGGGTCCGGGACCGCCCAAGGGGGTCCCTCAAAGAGCACAGGGGGTCCCTGAGGCTTTGAACATTAGAGCCATTTTGATTCATGTCCACAAATTGTCCCTATTTTAATGAATAAAAGTAAAGCTGTATATTGTTGATTTGACTGGTTTTATCAAAGGACAGAACTTAACCAGAAGACATTATTTTTGGTGAGAATCTCACTTTTGAAAGCCTAAAAACTAAGTATGGTTTCATTACAGGCTGGAGGAGGGGGTCCATGGCATTTTAGTTTATGCATGAAGGGGGTCCCTGAGGAAAAAACCACTGAACTATGAGACCATTACAACCTAACAGTCTGGAGTTGACTTTAAGGATACCAAGACGATTTATTTTTGTTTAGGAAAGTTCCTAAATTAGCAAAGTAATCAGGATTTTACTGAAAGCCATGCTGATTAAATCCTCTAATTGGTTAATTCCCCTTCTTAGTTATTTATAACTAAAATCTGAGATTTTTTACATCCAATATAATTCCTCAAACCCAACATCTGCTCTGTTTGCATTAATCTGTTAAGAGTAAATGAGTTTTGTTTAACTGGAACGGGACAGATTATAATACCAGTCAGCATCATTCCTTATAATTCAATTTTCAAAGAAAAACTTGATAGTTGAGATCCAAAATCTAAGAACGAAACCACCTACTTTATGATGTGCTTGATCTGAGGTAATATGGCAGTCTCCAAGGTGACATTATGAGTGTTCAGCAGGTACAGCCTGAACTCATCGAAGAACATCTCGTTCCCCTCCTCGTATCGTCCGTAGTTCTGGGAGTGCTCCTTCTGGATGCAGTGGTTGGTCAGGTGGCTGGTCATGTCTCGAAGGTCAGAGCTGTTGTAGGGCTCTGATGAGGTCCGCAACACACCCTCCCGGTATAAATAGATGTTATACTGGTGATCCACTAACACCCAGCTCCTAATCATGGCATAACATAAAGAGTCAAAGTTAGAGAGTCTAGACACATCCACTGTGGTTGTACACTAAGCATAAAACACCTGCCTGATGTCAAACTTCCGATGGCCCGGCTCCAGCAGCAGAGGTTTCTCCAGGTACTTCTGAATAACATGAACCTGTCCCTGATTGTCAATGTACTCCAGGAGCTGATTAGCATCATGGGATATCAAAATACCAGCACCTGTTGAAATAAAAATACATGTTAAGCTGCTACTTCAGTCACCAAATGCATCCTCAGTTTAAGACCTGCAAATGTATCAAACAGAATACTAATCAAGACAAAAGCCTCCTTAAAAGCTTTAATAGCAAAAGCCTAGTAAATTACAGAAACAATTTTTACCTTTAGCTCCAGCAGAAGACTTGGCTATCCAGACTGTGCCCTCCCCACTTTCTTTTTTGGCGTGATAAGATGCCAAGAATACCTCCCGCTCATCTGTTTTAGGATTGCTTTTCAGATGGCTGATGCCATTTGTAGCTGGAGCAACAGGGGTGTTGAGGTTGGTAGGATAGATAATGTAGGACTCTGGAAACCAGTTACTGAAGTCGGACAGCTCTGGGCTGGTCTTTATTAACCTAACGGTAAAGATAGATAATGTTGAGCTGATTTAATTTTACCTGCATTATTTACTTTTGACAAACACATTGGTTACATGACAGAAGATTGTTCTATTAAAAAAATAAATAAATAAAAAAAATAGATACAAACTTGACCAGAGATGCCTTTCTGCAAAGCTTGTCTGCCCCTCTGTAGTAATTCACCAGCTGCACCAGTCCTGGTTCATGGCCTGTAACGCCAAACAGAAGACAATTCAAATACATTTATGAGCCCAGACACCACAACTAAGAGACCATTTTTTTCCACAGGATGTAGCTCTGCAGTTACAGCTGCTGTCTCATCTCGAGTGGGTGGCCACCAAATATAGTGCACACAAAACAGTAACATCAAATAATAAACACAATTTACCCAGACGTCCAAAGGGTAATCTGTTCCGTTCACCAAGCATTAAATTAAATCTGGGATTGTCTCTTTTTAGTCTCTTCCACTGTCCAGTTGAGAGGAGGATTTTAGAAACTTCTGCATAAATAGTACTGTTGTCGTCACGGGTAACAAAGGTGTACATCGCGGCGTTCATAATTCTGCGGTGATTACTAATAAACGTAGACAAATTCGTGTGGAAATAACTTTGCTGTCCAGCTAGTTGTGCGACTGTCCGGTTAGCGCTGCAGCAGGCAGGCTGATGAGGGTTATCTCCTCTGTCCGTGCCATGACGATGAGTCAGTCATATCATATACCGTCCCTGCTTAGTCAGACTGGAACTCCGAAGCTCCAATTCAGCATTATATAAAACTAACGTGGATTAGAGCACAGAATCCCAACACGATGGGAAGTTAATAAATCTTGTTCAGTCTCTTGTCTCCAGACAAGGGTGTGCCCGCTTGCTGCCATCGGTTCCCGGGGCTGGTCCCATCTGGATTATTTGCTTCCAGTTTATAGTTGAGCTAACAGCTAACGATATGCGATCGCTCTTAACGTGAGTTCTGGAAACGATTCCCGAACGTGTCTTTAAAGCTTATATCTGTAGTAATTAACAGAGGCAAATAAGGACTATCTGGATGGTTTGCTGTACCATATTACAAACACGCTGAATGTTCCCATCCGCGGCGTGAGCTTTATTCTCTTAGGTTGCAGGCAGCTACTGTCATCCACCGTCGACAGCATAAACCCAAAGCTTTATGGTTGTGGGTATTGTAGTTTACAACGCCATCTATATAACTGGTGGTTGATGACCAGTTTCTAATACATAATAAAAACAAAGCACACTTAAGCTAGAATACTATAATTGTACAAAAAAATATAGTAATTATTCGTACTTTAAATCAGATTTAGTGCCTGGCTGAATTTTGCTTTTACATATACTACATTTCCCAAAAAGCAGCGCGCTTAAATCGTCTCTTTAACGGTTACCATTGCTTGCGTATTAAGACCACAAGGGGGCGATGTAAACCTATTCACAAACTGGAAAGGTTTCTTGAGTAATGTATAAAATCAGGCTAAAATTAGTTTTCGGGGGGAGGAGGGTGTACTCAGTTTTTATTTATTCATTTATTTTAATTTACCAGCATTAACTAAGAATTTTTCAAGGGATTTGATAAGGTGACACGATAACAAGTGATCGACCACAACTGCAGGACAAACGGAACACTCCCTTCTTGTTACACGTTATAGGCCCCGTCCCAATATGTTGAAAAAGTTATTTACTTGATCTACATCTCTGTCGATCTTGGGATTTCATTTTAATATCAATTCATTTTGTGCTAATTTAAGAGCCCGACATTCTAATAATTTGACCGTCCACCAAATTTGGTGAAACAATGGCAAGAACATCAATTTAGGTCGCCTGTGATCGAAGTGGAATGGGACAGGAAGTAGGGGCTTTCAGGAAGAAGAAGCAAGAAGCAAGTGGCGGGAATAATCATCAATGCAAATTACGGGCTAAGTTACAGCAATGAGCAATGCTATATACTAATATATTGAAGATTAAAAATCTGTCATTGTTTTGGAAATTCATGTTTTTCACACTATAACAAGAAGATAACACTAATCGTAAGTAACATCTCTTGTCCTCAGTTTTATGGCTTGTTGTGGGGTTTGGGGGTTTTGTCAGTAAACAGTTCAGATATGTATGCCATGCAATGGAGTGTTTTGAATGAATAGTAAACCATAATGCAGCTCCTTTCCCCGCGAACTTTTGTGTATTAGAACTACAAGCATTGTACGATGTATATTAACTTTAAGCTGTGTTTAATTCCATTGTACTTTTCTACCTCATTCTGTGATGGACTGTAACGCCTTCCTATGTTTTTCAGCCTTCTTTCAGCCCTAAGATAACCACAATAGAGCTACACCGATAGTCTGCTTCAATATTTTATGTGCAGAAATACAAAGACTTGTAGCAAGCTTGGAGGAATTAATTATTCCTTACCTTATAAGGGTTCATCCTTAATGTTTATAAATAAACAAATAAATAAATAAAATTACTACTACTACTATTATTATTATTATTATTATTATTATTATTATTATACTTTTATTTTTTGGCTTATTCAACTGTTTTTGTGTCCGTGAATTAGCTATCCATAAATTGGTTACAACACAGGCCCACCAAGTACAGGACTAGGAACCCAGCAGGTTCCTGATCTTCATAAATCAGAGAACAAGACACAAAATAACCATAATAGTGGGGACAACCACCAGACAATACAAAGGAATACAAAAAGACCAGATATAGGAAAACCACAGTAAAGAGACAACATTAGAATCCATGCTGTTGCATTAACAGGAAGTGTCCCAAAAACAAGCGGATGCAAAACTTCTGCAAAATAAAGATATTTAACGAGCAGAAACAACAGTGCTTCATTGTTTGAGGTCTTGCTCCCTTCAAGCTATTGTTTGTGTTCCTTCATCTGTGTGTGAGCTCTACAACATTGTAAAAGTGCTGAACTAAATCACTACTACTGTATTACAGGGTCTTAATATAAGCAGATATAACTTTTTCAGTGTCAAATGCAATGTGTGCCTTGGCTTTTACTGAGGTCATGTAATTTTAATAACCTTTGTCCCCTCTCCTTCACCAGGCTGGAGTAGACCAGGCATGAGCGGCGCACACCTGGACGAATGGCAGAAAAGGTCCTTTGACATTTCATCTGGCAGCTGCACACCTGAACAGACGGCCGATGCCTACCGGGCTCACATCCTCTCCATTCAGTATGCATGGGCAAGCTCCCAGCTCTCTCAGGCCAGCATGGCCAGCCTGCTCAGGACCTACTCGGAACGCTATGCCGCAGTGCTGGACTCGGATGACCCCCACACAGGGCTAAACAACTATGCAGAGAGTGCGCTCCATCTGGCCCGCAATCAGAAGAACTACAGCGACAAATGGGAGTCTTCCCTTACTTTGGAGAGCATGCTGCAATTGCCCTCTGTGCAGAAGATGATTCAAGCAAAAACAGAAGGAGGAGGCTTCACAGTGGCACCAACAGATGTTGACATACCTGTGGGACAAGAGAGCAGAGGCAGCCATTCCACTGCTCCCTTTACAGCAGCCAGGTCAGAAGCTGCATGGTGTAAAACTGTAGGACAGCCACAGCCTAACTCAGACATTAACAATACAGCTGGTAATCTTGCTAATTTTTCTGCTGAGAGGCCAAAATTCAGTGATGGGATATCGAGCCATTTAAACTCATTTTCTCGACTTCCAGCTCGACCACAGTCTCTGTTTAGTCCCCCTTCCTCAGCTCTTCCACAAGGGAACCCTGCTGCTGCAGGAGGCACGCAAAACTATCAGCCTTCCTTCTTTCCCTCCTCCAACCCACCTAAACGAAAAAACTTTTACTCCTCAGATGGAGGGGATGGTGGCAGGGGGCAACATGGAGGTCAAGGAAGCACCGACCAGCGAGCCGGAAGCAACTTCAGAACGGCTCGGGAGCAGTTCGTCGTTGATCAGTACAAAAAACACTCCCATCAGCCTCAGAGAGGTCAGAACCCTGGGATGGCAGCAACTGTGAAGAAATCTCTGGGCGCCAACAGACCTCGAGGTGCGTTTTCAAAGTTTGTGTCGCCCATCCCGAGACAGGAGGAGGATGACAACGCGGCAAGCCGAAATTCCAATCAGGAATCTCAAATCCTGGACGAGCGTCTGAAGAACTTTGAGCCAAAGATAATTGAGCTGATCATGAGTGAGATCATGGATCACGGGCCTCCTGTCGCTTGGGATGACATAGCAGGCCTGGACTTTGCCAAGACTACCATACAGGAGATTGTGGTGTGGCCCATGCTGCGACCTGACATCTTTACTGGTCTCCGTGGACCACCCAAAGGCATCCTGTTGTTTGGACCCCCAGGAACTGGAAAAACTCTAATAGGAAAATGCATCGCATGTCAGTCTGGTGCCACTTTCTTTAGCATCAGTGCTTCATCGCTCACATCCAAATGGGTGGGCGAAGGAGAAAAACTGGTGCGAGCCCTTTTTGCCATCGCCCGCTGCCACCAGCCCGCTGTCATTTTCATCGATGAAATTGACTCCTTGTTGTCCCAGCGGACAGACGGCGAGCACGACTCATCACGCAGGATAAAGACAGAGTTCTTGGTTCAGCTGGACGGAGCGGCCACAGCAGCTGAAGACCGCATTTTGGTGGTGGGAGCCACCAACCGGCCCCAGGAGATAGACGAGGCTGCCCGTCGACGGCTGGCAAAGCGACTTTACATCCCCCTGCCTGAAGCTGCAGCCCGACAGCAGATAGTGACAAACCTCATGGCTCGAGAGAAAAATCAGCTGAGAGAGCAAGAGCTGGAGAGCGTGGTCAAAGCCACAGAGGGCTTCTCCGGAGCTGACATGACTCAGCTGTGCCGAGAGGCGGCCCTGGGACCCATACGCAGCATCCAGCTAAGTGACATCGCCACGATCACTGCAGATCAGGTGCGACCAATTCTCTACGGCGACTTCCAGGAGGCCCTGAAGACTGTGCGGCCCAGCGTCTCGGCTAAAGACTTGGAGCTGTTTGAGGAGTGGAATCAGACCTTTGGATGCGGACGTTAAACTTTGCTCTTCAACTTGTACTGTTATTTTTCTCCTTTGTTCAAGTTGTGAATGTTATCTAGAATTCAGTAAAAGTAAATGTTGTCAGCTGTGGAAAAGATATAAAGATTGTAAATTCTGCCTTGACTTTACATATTCTCACCAAACAGTAAAAAAATAAATAAATAAACATGATCTTAACAAAGGTATTACATTATACTGCCCAGTTATTTGTTATTTGGTGTGCTTTGGTTTATTTTAGCTTCTTTCTTTGCACAACTAAGCTGTTGTTTTGTTATCTGGTTGCAGGACTCCAAATGTTCTAGATGTTGCAAGTTACTAAGAGTGGGAAATGTTGAAATACTTCCATTAAATGCCATATTCGTGTTGTGTTACCTACAGTTTGTGATGAGGCTTTTAGCCCCCGCCACAGTTGTTCCCAGCAGTTTGTGCCGGCTGTTATTCTCAGAAACTAATTCTCCTGCTGCTGTGTGATTTGATGCAGCCACTGTGTTGTGTACACGATGAGTGTTCCAGATGAGAAAGTTTGCATTGTTTTTGTAATTGCATGCCCAAACATTTTT
The DNA here is from genome assembly GCF_017639745.1 of Melanotaenia boesemani. Classification (NCBI taxonomy): domain Eukaryota; kingdom Metazoa; phylum Chordata; class Actinopteri; order Atheriniformes; family Melanotaeniidae; genus Melanotaenia; species Melanotaenia boesemani. The sequence goes on from NC_055697.1 coordinate 9,107,406, forward strand.
TATAAAAAAAAATAAAACTTAATTCTTGAATCTGAAGTTTGTCTCAGAATTAAAAAGATATATTTTGTATTTTATTCTGACTTTTTGCTGAGCTACTCTCAGTCCTTCTCCTTTCTGGACAAGAGATCTGATTGTCCTGAAATGTTCCCAAGGCTGGATGTGCTAATCATATCCGGGGAAGTTGGGCAACTCTGAGAAGATCCTGGGTCTCGTGTTGAAAAAGAAAAAAAAAAGCCTTTTTTTTTTTTTTTTTTTTAACCTTCGCCTCCCTTCCTGTGAGTGATTAAGACATTAGTGGACTTAATGGGGAAATCTGTTACAGCAATACATCCAGCAATGTTTTTTTTTTTTAAATACAGATCTTCTAAAACTCAGATATATACATTTTGATTTAGTCCTCTCATCACTTCCTCAGCTTCCAGTGTCCCGATGTAGTAGTTTTGGTCCACGGAGGTTTTTAACATAATGTTTTTCAAGTTGAATGCCTTACTGCTTCACACATACATGGAGACCATTATAGATTGTGCACACATGAATTGAAATTCTCATGTAAATTTAATGAGCAAATCTTTGAAAATCTGGAAGACCATGAAAAAGGACTTTCATTTATTTTTCATCTTTTTGTCAAGTCCCTGATAAATATTTCAGCCTTGTGTGCTTGGCCACTGTATTGAAACTTTGTTGAATTAGCCAGCAATGCAAGTAAGACACACAGCCTCCCTCGCGGCTGACACCGAACACGGGGAGTCCTCGCAGCTGGACCGGGACAGATGCACAGAATTCCTCTGGTGCTGACGGGATCTGTTGAGTCCAGTGAGTATAGGCTGAAAAGCTGGCCATATGGTGTGAGCATGTTGCTCACATTTGAGGGTGGCTGTGAAGCAGTGGTCACATCTGGGGCACCGTGGTCACAAACACAACTTACATGCTGCAGTGCTATAAAAAAATTTGGCAATTTTATACAAATTTTCATTCAAATTTCAATGAGTGACTTTTGAAATGAAAGGAAACCAATATACTTTATTATACATTTATTTTATTTTCCCTGTTTGGAACAGTATTTACTCTGAGAGTTATTTTTTACATACTGATAGCCGTCAGAAACCTGACAGTACAACATTAAAAATAAAAAAAGGTCCACTGAAATTGTACTTTATTAAAATGCACTGAAGTATAAAAACGTCATCTTTTGATATTTCCACGTTTTAATTAAATGTCAAATTCGACAAATAATTTTAACAGTTATATTCTAATTTCACATAAATTAAATGGATAAAATTCATTTGTGTGTGCACTTCTGATTGGCTTCAAATCGACTTCATATACACAAGAAACTGATAGGAAAAGATGCAATGCAATTTAATTAATTTACAGTTTTGTGCATTAGAAAAAATTGTCCAAAAAAATAACCTTATTTCTTATTACTGAAATACATACTGCATATTATACACACTTTAAATTGTAGCACTTTGGCTTTAATAGAGGAAATACCCAAAAAAGTATATTAAACTTTGAGGTGAAATTTAGAGAAAATGTAAAAAGTTCATGTTATAGACATACAGTATTAATCATGAATGTCATTCAGTGGTAATTTGTTCATTACTATCTGTTATTAAAACAAAAGCGAGCAATATATACTGTGTCTCAATATCTTATGAGTTTTTGGTTGTATTGGTCTGATGATGTGAACAGAATGAACCGTTTAAATACAAGCTGTCTTAAACCAGAACATTTAGTAGTCCATTTATGGTTCAAAATATTTGGTTGGTTTTTTTTATTGTTGTTCTTATGTTTGTTTTTTTTACAGTTTATCGCCTTGTTACAGCATTTAAAACATTGAACAGTTGGATATGTGGATTCAAAAGTTGAGAGAAAGCCAAATTAAGTTCACTTGTACAGGTTTAAGTTCAATTTAGGTTCACTCTGAATTAATACAAAGAGCCTAATATCCCTACTTTAAAATCTAAAGCTGTTAAGAAAATATTCAAACTTTTCTCAGGTGGGGTTTGTTTGCCTACTGACAAACAATACAAGTGACTTGTGTCTGTACTGGCATCCTTGTGTTGAAGACAGTGTTGGTGGTAGCACAACAACACATGGACAAAACTGCTGCTCATGAGTCTGAAAACTCTCCATGGACACACTTTATTTCACACCCACACAAACACAAACAAGATCTTAAGTTTCCAGGCAGCCCTCTGTGCAGAGATCAGGGGTGAGAGTGCCAGTCATTTCCTGACATTTTTGTGTATCTGGTGTGTGGTGTGACGCTCAGTTTAGAAACTTTAAATCTTTGAAGGCTACCTGATCTACTTAATCTAATATGGCAAACACCCTTACATGGATTATTATGAAAATTTAACAGGCTTCATTCACAGACAGTGATAAAAATAACTCTAAAATAGCCCTCGTTCTGGCTGGGTTACATCCAGTTTCTCAGAATAGCTCAGTTGAGTGAAGCAAACCATGCCCAATAACTTTTAGCCAATCAAAGAATTTAAATGAGACGCATCATCATTCACTGCATCAATTGAGCTTCTGACATGTTTAATGACACTCTGTAAATGTCGTCACAACATTAACAATATTTTATCTCAGCTGAAGTAATTTTTCTAAGAGCAGTTACAATCTTAACTTGACAGTTACATGTAATATGTCACAGTTTGTTACAATATGAAGTATATCAACTCATAAACAATACAAAACCAATTTAATACTTATTAATTATTATTAATATAGATGATTAGAGCCTGTCTCACCCACCAATTTCTGGTGGTCTGCTGTGTTTGATTTTGCTTTAAACTCAGTTTAACAGACAAAGGTGCTGAGACATTACACACATCTTTCTTTTTCATCTTGTTATTATTATGGGTGTGTCAGGGCTGCGGCATGGAGGTGAGGACCCAAGTGCAGGCTGACAAGGCAACCTGGAACAGAAATGAAGGTTTAGGTAGTGTGAATACAAGATAAATATGGAGGATTCAGATGACTCAGGATGATAACAAGACAATACAATGAACTGGCAGGGAAATAAATAAAACTGAAGAGTTGGCAGGGAAATAAATAAAACTGAAGAGTTTATACACACACACACACACACACACACACACACACACACACACACACACACACACACAGGGCAACTAATAGGGAGCAGGTGCAGCAAATTAAACCAGGTGTAGAAACGAACAGGAAACAAAAAGCAAAACAGACTACACAAGGGGGAAACTACAAAATAAAACAGCTAAACTAACACAAACTCAAAATTTGGGCACTTGGATATTTTTCTTCTCTCTTGGGTTGCTGAATGAGCTGTCTGTCAAATGCCCCCAGCCAATAGAATACAAGATAAATGCAGATTGAGCAAATCATTACTGCCTTTTTCAGGGTGTGCTTGTTTTACTTGACACAGTGACTCCAAACATTTTTTTATATATATTCTACCAAATTTTTCTTATTACCATTATTATTATCATTTTATTGGCTGGGCTGTTGGGGGCGGCCAGTAGTCCCCACTGACTGGAGACTGAGTTTAGGAGGGTGGCCAGTAGGTCGCACAGACAGAAGACTGGGCTCTGGAGGGAGACCAGGAAGCCATGCCCACAGTAGACGGGGCTCAGTAGGATGGCTTGGAAGCCGTGATGGCAGGAGCTGGGACCCCTCCGATGAGTCACAGGATGCTCTAAGAGCTGCACTACCCTCAGGCACACAAGCTGGAACCGAGAGAAGGAAGTCCAGCAGGAGCCAGAGGTGACAAGGAGGAGCAAAACCCTTGGGTGCAGGAACCAGAGGTGGAGGAGGAGCGACCCCCTCAGGTGCAAGAACCAGATGGGGAGGAAATGCAATTCCCTCAGATTCAGGAACCAAAGGTGGAGGAGGCGGAATCTCATTATAAACAGGAACCAAGGGCAGAAGTGCGTCCCTACCCAGGACCCCCTCGGAAACAGGAACCACAGGAGATGGAGGAGCGTCCCAACCAGGAACCCCTCAGAGACAGAAACCTCAGGAGATGGAGAAGCATCTCGACCAGGGACCCCCTTGGAGAAAGGTCCCAACCAGGGGCCTCCTTGGAAACAGGAACCAGGGGTGGTGTCAGCCAGTGAGGACCTCTAAAGGGCAGGACAGGACCTGGGTGGCGGCGTGGGATACTCTGGAGCTGACGTCAACTCAAGAGATGTGGGCTGTGGAGCTGGTGGTGACACAGGAGACGTGGGTAGTGATGTTATGCTTGAGCCTGTGTAGGGCATGTGACACAGACATGTCATGAGCATTGTTCTGACTGAGGCCTCCGTATGACGTATGCGTGTCGAACTGCTTTCAGGAATTTTGAAGGGACTGAAGTTGTTTATCAGTCAATGCTTTAAAATCTATCTATCTATCAATCTATCTATCAATCTATCTATCTATCTATCTATCTATCTATCTATCTATCTATCTATCTATCTATCTATCTATCTATCTATCTATCTGTCTGTCTGTCTGTCTGTCTGTCTGGGCTCATCTCTCTCTCTCTTTCTCTCTCTCTCTCTCTCTCTCTCTCTCTCTCTCTCTCTCTATATATATATATATATATATATATATATATACAGAGTGTGCATAAAGCCTCTTTACCATTAAAAAATATTTATCACAAAAGCAACTGATGAGATTTGATAATCCGATTTGCTCTGTGTACTCTGTGGTTACCAACGTTTTGGATAACATTGCATTTGTATGTTTCAGGTACCCTGTTGATGAAAGAGGTTCCGTTACGTAAGTAAGTTTATTTATGAAATACATATTACTTATATCTGTACTTCCTCATGTTAAAGCCCACAAATGGGATTGCTTGAGAGCTTGAGTCTGCTTCTTGGAGGAGCGGTTCAGTCAGCAAGATCGAAAGGGGAAGTGAGATTTGGGATTTTGGCAGGGACAAATTTGGTTGGCCAGAATATTCCTGTCATGCAAATGCCCTCCCTCCCCTACAGGGTCCTAGTCAAGCATGGGAGACTCAGCGCTGGCCACAGCTGCTTCCCGTTCCTGTTAAATCACACGGCTGCCATCTGGAGGAGGCTGCCTCTGCTCAACTCTGCTGAGGTCCTAAATTGGCTCTCACTGTGCCTCTCCTGGCAGGTCTGGCCCTCAGAGTCCCGGCCCTGACTTCTGCTCCAGTGTTGATCTCCTCACCCCCGCTCTCTGCTGCTGATGTTCCTTAGAAGGCCAGTAATAGAGAAGCCAGAAACTTAAAGTCTAGGACGTTGCATGTGTCATCATGCTAATGTGTGTATAAAAGAGAAAGTGTATGTGTATGGAGAGTCTTCATATTAACTATAACTATGTTTACATCTGGAGCAGAAGTTCTCTGTTATACAGTATAACCTTAATATTTCTCTGAGATTGTTTCTGCTGACCTGAGTCAACATTTTATTTTCTTGCTCATCTTTAAGGGAGGTAGAGGGTTTCTTTCTGAGACTGGCCTCTTCATCCATGTAACTTTAGATTACTTTAACTCATATATTTTTACAGTAAGGCGTTGTCATGAAATGACCTCATCCAATATTATTTATTGGTGTCTTGCTCACCTCGACAGATCGAGGATCGAACTGGCAACCCTCAAATTACAAGACGACCACTCTACCCACTGAGCTACGCCACCCAACGTTTAGGTAGATAGGTAGCTGTTTTCCTGAATTAACACACCTGATTTAAATTAAGCAGATTTTGCTATTACGTTCTGAACAACTTTTAAATGAGCCATTAACTTGAGCCATTTAGCATGAAAATGGCTAAAGTCTGCAGTGGTCTTCGGGGACTGGAGTTGAAAACCCTTTTGAACAACAACAACAACAAAAAAAAAAAAAAAAAAAAAAAATTATTGAGATTATTATTTTACTTATTTTTCAGTAAAGACATACAATGAAAAGGATTGCATTTTGTACACAAAACACTTTACATAATAAATAATTAATTACTGAATCAGAAGACGATCAAGTATTTATTACAGGTCATTAATACTAGGGATGTTCCGATGCCATTTTTTTCTGTCCGATACCATTTCCGATACCTGGGGATTAGGTATCTGCCGATAACAAGTACGGATCTGATGCCAGTGGTTTTTTATTACGAGGTCTATAAATTCTATTTCATTCTTAGGCTTCACGTGATAGTGACATGGATCTGATTGACATGAGACTGATCAATTTTTGCTATTGCTAGTGCGTCCAATAGCAATATTTTGGGTTAAATATAAGATGAACCATGAACCACTAGTTTCCTCATTCTCAAATGAATAATAAACAAGCGCAACACGAAAGATGGTGCTAGCACCAGAAAAACCGATCAGCTGATCACCGACAGCCGGTCACAGAACAACAGGAGAGAGAGGAGGAGTAGAAGCAGAGGAGGAGAAGGTAAAGTATAGAACTGCAGGAAACATTTTTTCTCTCTTTTTTTTTTCTTTAAATGAAAGAGTGCGTGTGTTGAACCCTCTCACCAGAAAAAGTGTGGTGGATGATGGAGCGTTAATTCCGATTAAAAAATTAACGCAATTAATTATATAAATTAGTTACTGCAGTCAATGTGCTATTTTTGACATATATTATATTATTGACATATATTCCATTACAGTCATGAAAAGGTCTTACAGGCAATTTACACTGGGTCTGTGTGTGCCACTTTTCGGCTGCATTGCGGCTTCATTCTGACCTCCTTCGCAAGTCAGTCCACACTGGGAGCATGTCACAATTCACAAGTGCAGTCCGCCTAGCTGGATCTGCGAAATCACAAAATCACGGGAGAATTAGAGAATCTTGTGATTCTCCACTTCCAGAATAAACGTCTCATCGCCCATGACAAAAAAAAAAAACAAACAAAAAAAAAAAAAAAAAACAAACAAATAAACTAAACAAAATAAAAAAAGAAAACACTGAGACAACCTGACCATATAATGATGTAATGCTTACATGGTTCACGGAGCGCAAATCTGCATAGGAGGCTTTTATTTTGAAAGCTACAGGAAGCTTTTACTGCTCCTGTCTGATTTCCTGTCTTCCCCTATTTGAACCGCTAAGTAACGTGGCACACCTGCACTCATGTAAATTGGGGATGAAATTTGCATTTATTTACAATATCTATGATTTCCTTTTCATTGTCTGCTGTGAGAAACATTGAGCTGGGATTCCTCTCTGTTAGGGTATTTCAATCCTCAGATGGTTATGGATTGTGGATTTGCTCTTCAAAGTTTGGGCCCATATTTACAACAACAACAAAAAAAAAAGATTGAAGCTGTCGATCATATCATTCATATCATCATATTATCTTCTCTGGCTCCTCTTATTATCTTAATAGAATCCTCCATAAAACATGAAGGGTAACTTTGTGATTTAGATCCATTTTTAATAATGCCATTTAATATATCCCATTTCCCTTTAACATTCTTCCTATTGTTATTTAGTATTTTGGTATATTATTCTTTGCCCATATGATATTGATAAACTTATTTTTATTTTTATTGTAGGCATCTTTAGTTCTCTGTTTTATTAACTGTTTAAATAGTGCATTTTTCTTTTGACAGGCATTTTGAAAACCCTTTGTGAGCCATGATCTATTTGTATTCATCCATCCATCCATTTTCTGCCGCTTATCCAGAGTGGGGTTGCGGGGGCAGCTGCCTAAGCAGGGAAACCCAGACTTCCCTCTCCCAGGCCACATTCACCAGCTCATCCGGAAGGATCCCAAGGTGTTCTCAGGCCAGCTGAGAGATGTAGTCCGTCCAGCGTGTCCTAAGTCTTCCCTGGGGCCTCTTTCCGGTGGAACGTGCCTGGAACGCCTCACCAGGGAGGCATCCTAACCAGATGCCCGAGTCACCTCATCTGGCTCCTCTCGATGTTGAGGAGCAGCGGCTCTACTCTGAGCCCCTCCCGGATCACTGAGTTTCTCACCCTATCTCTAAGGGAGAGCCAGGCCACCCTGCAGAGAAAACTCATTTTGGCCGCTTGTATTTGCAATCTCGTTCTTTTGGTCACTACCTACAGCTCATGACCATGGGTAAAAGTCGGAACGTAGATCGACCGGTAAATCGAGAGCTTTGCCTTTTGGCTCAGCTCCCTCTTCACCACGACAGACCGATGTAGAGTCCGCATCACTGCAGACACCACACTGATCCGCCTGTCGATCTCCCGCTCCATCCTTCCCTCACTCGTGAACATGACCCCGAGATATGTGAACTCCTCGACTTGGGGCAGGACCCTATTGCAGACCCGGAGAGAGCACTCCACCCTTTTCCGGCTGAGGACCATGGTCTCGGACATGGAGGTGCTGATTCTCATCCCAGCCGCTTCACACTCTGCTGCGGATTGCTCCAGTGAGAGCTGAAGATCACGGCCCGATTAAGCCAACAGAACCACATCAACCGCAAAGAGCAGAGACCCAATCCTGAGGCCACTGAACCGGATTGTTGGTTGGGCAAACTCCCATGCCCCCTCAAAGACCCCGAAGAGCGTGTAGAGCTGGTCCACTGTTCCATGACCGGGATGAAAACCACACTGCTCCTCCTCAATCCGAGGTTCGACTATCCGACGGACCCTCCTGTCAAGCACCCCTGAATAGACCTTACCAGGGAGGCTGAGGAGTGTGAACCCCCTGTAGTTGGAGCACACCCTCCGGTCCCCCTTTCTGAAGAGGGGGACCACCACCCCAGTCTGCCAGTCCAAGGGAACCGTCCCCGATGTCCACGCGATGCTGCAGAGGCGTGTCAACCAAGACAGCCCTACAGCATCCAGAGCCTTAAGGAACTCTGGGCGGACCTCATCCACCCCCGGGGCCTTGCCACCAAGAAGCTTTTTAACCACCTCAGCGACCTCAGCCCCAGAGATAGGAGAGCCAGCACCAGCTACCCCAGACTCTGCTTCCTCATCGGAAGACGTGTTGGTGGGATTGAGAAGGTCTTCGAAGTATTCCCTCCACCGCCTCACAACGTCCCGAGTCAAGGTCAGAGCTGTCAACTGATCACCACCAGATGGTGATCAGTTGACAGCTCCGCCCCTCTCTTCACCCGAGTGTCCAGGACATGCGGCCGCAAGTCCGACGACATGACTACAAAGACGATCATAGAACTGCGGCCTCGAGTGTCCTAATGCCAAGTGCACATGTGGACATTCTTATGCCTGAACAAGGTGTTTGTTATGGACAATCCATGATGAGAGCAGAAGTCCAGCAACAAAACACCACTCGGATTTAGATTAGGGGGGCCGTTCTTCCCAATCACACCCCTCCAGGTCTCGCTGTCATTGACCACGTGAATATTGAACTCCCCCAGCAGAACTAGGGAGTCCCCGGAAAGAGTGCTCTCCAACACCCCCGCCCCAAGGACTCCAAAAAGGGTAGGTACTCTGAACTGCTATTTGGTGCATAAGCACAAACAACGGTCAGGACCTGTCCCCCCACCCGAAGGCAGAGGGAGGCGGAGGGAGGCTACCCTTTCGTCCACCGGGGTAAACCCCAACGTACAGGCGCCAAGTCGGTGGGCAATGAGCATGCCTACACCTGCTCGGCACCTCTCACTGGGAGCAACTCCAGAATGGAAGAGGATCCAGCCGCTCTCAAGGACAGTGGTTCCAGAGCCCAAGCCATGCGTTGAGGTGAGTCCAACTATATCTAGCCGGAACAGCTCAGGCTACTTTCCCATTAAAGAGGTGACATTCCACATCCCTAGAACTAGTTTTTGCAGCCGAGGATCAGACCACCAGGGTCCCTGCCTCTGGCAGCTGTCCAACTCACCCTTGTCACCCTTTCGGGCTGAGCCCGACCGGGTCCAATGGGCAAAGGCCCGGCCACCAGGCGCTCACCTCCACGCTCCACCTCCAGGCCTGGCTCCAGAGGGGGGCCCCCTTGACCCACGTCCAGGCAAGGGAAAACTTGGTCCTTGCTTTCTCATCATCATAGGGGTGATTTGAGCCGCACTTCGTCTGGTCCCTCCCCTAGACATCTGTTTGCCATGGGTAATCCTACGAGGGGCATGAGTCCCCAACAACATAGCCGCTAGGATCGTCAGGACATACAAACTCCTCCACCATGATAAGGTGGCAGCTCAGGGATATTTTTGCTTTCTGGTATGTTATTGAAATGGACCATTTTTATAGTACAATGTTGTAAAAATTCCAAGACATTTAATATGGACTTTGTCAGTATAATTTTTGTCATATATATTTTCCCAAATTTGGCTTAGCAAATCATACTTAAATGTGTTTATGGTGTTCTTAAACTGTAAAAGCCAGTAGGTGATGACTGATGTCATTAATTAACAGGCCACTGCCTATATTGTTTTTAATGTCATTAGTGAATTGCTGTTGAAATCCTTTGTACCACATTATAGTTTATATTTTTATCAACATATACGGTCAGTCCTCCTCCACGCTTGCTCTTTGTGTTAATCATTCTGATTCTCTTATTTCACGGGTTCTCTTATTTTATGGGTCTTAGCAATATTACTATTACTTTTATACCCAGGTTGGTTTTTAGATTGTTTTAGATTTGGTTTTACAGTGTTGTTTCCCCACACCACTAGACCCCAGAATTTACAACAGCGTTTCCTTGGTCCTTTTAACTTGCTTTTACCCTCTGTGATGTGTGTGTTTGTTTGATGGAAAGGGGTGGGACGGGGCTTGCTGCTAGTGGGTTGGGGTTCTGGGGGATTTTACTATCTGCAAAGCACCTTGAGTTGCTATTTTTATGTATGAAAGGTGCTATATAAATAAAGTTTGATTTGATTTGATTTGATGTAATTTAAATCATACCTATCCAATTGAAATCCAGTCGTTCATTAACACTATTGTAAGTCTGAAATTGCAATTATTTTAGAGGGTTCATTAAATTGGCTCAGGTATTCCTTAATGCTGTTGAAGTTAGCATATAGTCTCCTATTATTAAAGTGGATGATTGGTAATTTATAGTCAGTTTTAATAGTCCTGTTATATTGTTCATCCATGTAATAGTAACAGTTGTTGTTAATGTAGGAGAATAAATAAATGTCTGGGTCTAAATTATTTTCAAAGTACAATAAATTATTGTCCAAGAAATGAAAAGTTTTCAGTTCCAGATCTTTGTGTGCAACAGAGCCTGAGACAGGTTTTTTTTTTTTTTTTTTTTTGTAAGTCCTTTATTTAAATACAAGATCACGATTTCATCGCACAATATCACCTTGGGCATAAGTGCACACAGCTTATTCAGTACTTAGTTGAGCCAAAGAGCTGGACAAATCTTTCTAACTCATTCTGATGAGTAGAAGAATTAAGCTAAGTTCGGAAATAGTCCTTAAACAGGTGAGTCTTTAACTTATTCTTAAAAGTGGATAAGGACTGGGGATCGGACGGAGGTGGTAAGGAAGGATTGGCTGGACAGACAATAAGCTCGGTCTTGGACAGATTTAGCTGAAGGTGACGATCCTTCATCCATGCGGAGATATCAGCAAGGCATGCTGATATTCGCATTGAGACGGTTGTGTCATCAGGTGGGAAAGAAAGGAAAAGCTGAGTGTCATCTGCATAGCAGTGGTAGGAGAAACCATGAGAGCTAATGACTGCACTGAGTGAGGAGGTGTATAGGGAAAAGAGGGCCGAGCACTGAAGCACCCCTGTTGTCAGCCCATGTGATCCTGACACTCCCCCTCGCCAAGGTACTTTGAAGGATCTTCCTTTGCAGTAGGCTATAAATCACGAGAGGACAGATCCTGAGATGCCAAGCTCTGAGTGTGGAGAACAGTATATGATGGTTGACCATGTCAAAGGCAGCAGACGGATCCAGCAGTATAAGGATTGAGGATTGACCAGTGGATCTGGCAAGCCGTAGGGAATCAGTAACTGACAGGAGAGCAGTTTCAGTAGCCTGGCCTTGCCAATAGCCAGATTGATATGGATCTAACAGGTTGTTGTCTTGGAGGAACTGTGAGACCTGACTGGAGACAGCATGCTCTAGTAGTTTAGACATGAACGAGAGCAGTGAGACTGGCCGGTAGTTTTCAACCTGGGCTGGGTTGAGTGTGGGTTTCTTCAGCAGCGGGGCAACCCGAGCTTGTTTGAAGGCAGAGGGAAAGAGAGGAGTTGATAATATGGGTTACTGCAGTTTTGATTGTAGGTAAAATGCTCTGCAGGATGTCAGATCAAGGGGACAGGTTAAGGGTTTTGAGTTGACCAGAAGTTTAGGGACTTCGTCCTCATTTAGAGAGCAGAAAGAGCAGAGTGAGGCACCAGTAGCTGGTTTGGTAAAGCTGACTTGGTCAGGTTCAGTGGATTGGTTACTGATTGTAGCAACCTTTTCAGTGAAGTGGGAAGCAAACATTTCTGCAGTCAACACACTGGGGGGTTGAGCAGGTGGTGGAGATAGAAGAGAGTTAAATGCATAGATGAAGCATTAATTCCTTTCTACCACCTGTCAATCTGATTGACATGAGACTGATACATTTAGCTTGCTTTAGCTAGTGCATCTAAAAACAATACTTTTAAGGTAAATATGTGCCTGTGTGAACCATTAGAGACGGTACTAGTGACAGAAAAACAGAGAGACAATCAGCTGATCACAGACAGCCGTCATGATTCACAATGGAAGAGGGAGGGGAAGAGGAGGAGGCTTGTTTTTTTTTTTATGTGAGAAAAGTATGGGTGTTAAAGTATCTTCATCCCCCATTGGTGTGATACGCTCAAATCCATCCATAAAGCCAATTAGCTTCTGTCATATTGCCTCTAGACACCTCCATGTCTCGCCGTCATAAATGATGGATACTGCGAATGCGTTAACAATTATAATGCAATTAAATATATATAAATAATATTAAGATGTTATTTTGGCAGCCTTTATATATATATATATATATATATATAATTGAACAGACTGTATTCTCCGTCTGTTCATTTTTTTCTCCAGTGTGTTCAGTGTGTAGTGTGCAATTGTCAGTCATTCGCTCTCTCCTAGTTTTTACTTGACAGGTCTGACTGAGCAGCATCTTGAATGACATCAAGGCGTAATTATTTTAGAAAGTTTAATAAAGAAACTCAGGAATCATTTCACCTGAGCCTGATCCTAACTGACTATATAGGTTTTAATAGAGATATTTCCATATTAATTAACTATGTCTTTAAAAACACATGCATTTAACATAAAAAGGTACAAACTGTTTGGACAATGAATAAGCCTAAATAGCCTGAGGTCTGCTTGCATGTGCAAATCTACTTTATTCCATTATCAATTCTGTTTTCAGCAATCATTGTTTAAAAAAACATAACACTTTCCCACTCCATGTGCATATATAAAATATTATTTATTGGTCATTTGCACACATAAAACACCATCGAGCAGACCTAACCCCCATTTTCTTCTTGATTTAACAATTCTTTACACAAATTTTAAAAATAAAAAGTCCACCTTTTTTTTAATAATATTTAAGACATGACAGCAGTTGTGGGTGCTCTGTTGAGGCTTTTGCAACCCAATAAAACAAACGTTTACTGTAATAAATACAAAAACAGACAAGCCTGTAAATGTTCTATAAATAATATGAAGGTCATTACAAACAAAAGTTAAACATAACAGGAACATGTGGCTTTATCTACAGTGTTAAGATTGTGTTTATTTATCATCAGGGTTACCATGGCTTTGCCAGCTCTGAATACGCTTGCAGAAATGTTAACTCTTGCAAAAATGTTTATAAAAGAGAGAATCTTATTTTAAAATCCTAGAACCAGGATACATTTAGACATTTTTTACCACTTACAGATGTGATTTAGAAACCATGAAAATGGGTCATGTCAAGGCTTCTTTCACCACATTTTTTTTTACAAAGGGTTCATATCAGCAACAGATAGGCTTTCCTGTCTTCCTTTACATTTCTTCCCTCTTAAAAAAGATTTGTTAATATTTCCCTTGACCACTTTATCAGAAATGAAAGAAAATGGTTTTAACAGTTGTATACATCTATCTGTGGTCAACAAACATGCATAAATTTGATAAAAACATAACACACAGATATTATGAGTGTATTTTACATGAAGTATTTCTATGCATTTTTTGCTGATGGATATCTGTGTAGCATGTGTTGTATTCCACATTGTTTGTCTGTGTGACAGTGTGTATGTGTGTGCACTCTTTGACAAAAGAGGCTCAGTAGCGATGCTCCCCTCGAGTTATGTGAGAGGAGAACTCATAGCGATCTTGACTCTGGTGACCACAGAGGTTGCACTCGAAGGGGTCTCTGAAGCCGTGGCAGCCCATGTGAATGGTATACATGACGTGATCCAAGAAGAGCACACGGCAGTGTTCACACCGGTATGCCCTCACCTGATCCCCATTGGACGTCATCACTTTGAAGCCCTCAGAAGCCATCTCCATGTTGGTTGGAATGGTGTCATACTGCCTCTGCTGCTCCTCCTTCACCAGAGGCAGCACGCCGTTCCTCACCCCTGATGTGATGTGGTTCGTCAGGTAGATGAGACTAGTGGCTGCTCCGCCTGGGCGATCCTCATTGTTGCTCTCGGTGTCTGTGGAGTCCTGGCCGCTGTGGCTGGGAGAGCCATCCTTCTCACTGGAGGCAGACTTGGAGTTGGAGAGCAACAGCAGGTTCTCAGCCGCACTGTCTTTGGCTGACAAGCCTGTCCCTGCATGGCCCTCTGTTGTCGTCTTGTGGAGGGGATACATGGAGTTAAGACCCACATCAGAGGAGACTGGGGAGGTCTGAACCAGAGGCCGGAGTGATTCAGCTCCTAAATAGCTGATGGCGCTGTTGATTGCCTGGTCGATGACGTGGGGCTGAATTAACTCGCCTGCTCCTCCCTCGTAAGAGAGATCTGACAAACGTTTGTCCCCTGATAGACAAAGAGAGTCAGAAAACCAACATGAAGTCAGACTTTACTGACACTTAAATTTCCAACTACATCATCTCATCTTCCCATTTTAAAACAGAGCCTGGGTCCTTTTTAGCTTAGTTCAGAAATGACTCACTGTTTAATTATTATGTGGTTTCATGGTTTCTTATTGTTTTTTCCTAGTGAGATACTAGCATTGTTGTGCATCTAACGTTCCAAATTCTTCCTTAGTTTGCCATGATGATTATTACCTTAATATAAAATGAATAAGCAGAATAAAACAATAAATATTAAAGGGTCAAAGTTAATATTAAATAGAAAATAATCAAACAAACGTTAAGGCAGTCTCTGCTCAGACTACACTGCATGCACCATGCAGAGCTGGGGTGGCCAAAAAATCCATAATACACACAAAACACATCGCAAGCTTCACCTATATTCAGCTTTCATATACAAGTATTAGCACCACTAGTAACATTTTATTCACACAAAGGAAGCAGATTTCATCCCTTACCCACAAACTTCTGTGGCATAGTGCTCTTACGTTTAGCTACATTATTAGCTAGTCTGTCTAGCACCAAGGCTCTGTCAGATCCCAGCTGGCTTAAGTCTTCCCTCTGCTCATTCTGGTTGCTTTCTTCCTTTACTACTGGAAAGCAAGACAGAAAAGTAGATTTCAGCGTCAAAGTAATTTGAACTGGTCCTGTTTGATGTGATGAGCTGGTGCCTGGTAACATGTGCCAGATGTTTATATATATATATATATATATATATATATATATATATATATAATATATATATATCAACTGACATGTCATGCTCTTGGCCTGTAAATGTAGTATTAGGTAATGCTCTCAGAGGATGGTAAATGTGCCTCTAGTATTAAATGTGGGGGTTACCGGGACCCTCTGCATAATAGATTAACTCTTTAAAACCAGTAAATGCATTGACTAAATTATCTCTGCAGTTGTTTTGGATACCTAATTAACTCCTAGGTGAGCCTGCATTCAAATGAAAATGTCAGTAAATTAAATTGTCTGGTCAGTGCATTTAGCAGCAGCATCACTGTCAGAATGATACACAGCTGAAGCGATAGCCCTGCATTCAGAGTAAAGTAGGACATTAGAGTTGGATGACAGTTTTGCTTTGCATGATTTTTGAGGCACCAACCTCTGTAGATGCTGTTTTGCAGCCCCATGCACTGCAGGTAGTTGTGGCACCGCTCCTTGTGCTCCTCCAGAGAGCTGCGCTGCTTGTAACTACGTCCACAGTAGGCGCACTTGTGCGGTTTCCCAACTGCAATAATATAAAAAACAACAATACATCATGAATACAAATCTGGAATTTCGGGGTCCTCTGAAACTTTCACCATTTCTAGCAAAAATTCTTCAGAATTCTATGTTATGAGGACAACTGGAATGATCAATAAATGAGTTTAATTTATGTTATGTTTTAGTCTTTGAACTGTAGAAACTACTGAAGTCATGTGTTCTGTATTTCAAAAGAATTCAGGAAAAAAACTTTTGTGGGATTTTACATCCGACAAATAAAAACTTAGTCACTGGAAATTTCCTTAAACTTCCTTTTCATTTTTCTCTCTTTTACTTTCTTTCAATATCAATCACACACCAGAGGAACTCATTTAAAATTTCCCCACCACATCTTTAATCCTGGTCTTTTAAAGGAGTTGTTTTTATAACAAACATATCTCATATGAGCTCAAATGAAAGAAAATTTATAATAAATCTAAATGTGAACAAATAAGATGTGTCTAATATGATCTTTTTATTTTTTATTTTTTAATTTTTAGATGGGAAGGAGGGAGTACTGAAGTTCTGTACATTTTTTAACAGAAAACAGAAAAACAGTTTAGGTCTTGTACATTTTTTTGAACCATAGAGAAAATCAGATGGCTCCAACATGGATTTTGATCTTGCGTTAGAATCAAGATTTTAGGTTTTAAACCACCTTTTTTGCACAAAATGTTTACTTTATATATAAGAACCACAGCAGTTTGTTAATCGATAGGATCAGTAATAACAACACTATTACTTTGACTGTCATGAATACACATGAGCATGTATTAATATCAAAGTTTTTTTATCTATTATTGGATTTAGTTTTTATACATATAGACCTATTTAATATGTCTATTTTGACACTAGATTAATGACAGTATTCCTGTTTTAATTATTATTTAACAAGTCTGGCTTAAGTTTTTTTGTTGTAGAGTCATATTAGCCTTTGCTTTGACTGAATTCACCTCAGAAAATTTTGCATATCAGCTTGTGGTGACCACATACAAAATCTAAATAATGATCTGTTTAACTAATTATAATATTTTCTAATTTTATCTTTAGTTATTGCAGTTAAATATGCTGTTTATTTTGGAGAAAGTGCATGACTTTAATCTAGCTGTTTATCACTTAGTTTTTCTCTTTAACTATGTAGAATAAACTCCTTGTTTACACCCAAATTTCATAAACACATACTTCTGCAAAGCATTTGCAAAAAAAAAAAGAAAAAAAATTGACACCATAGCTACATACTGTTAACTTCCCCTTCCACAGCATTTAGGTCTCACTGTGCGAGCTGCAGAAGTTGTGCCTTTTGTAAAGACTTCCACCCAGGCTTCCTAGAACCTGCATGAGTGCAGTGTGAGTGAGTGCTGCATGTTCACCTGAGTGGGTGCGTAGATGGCCGGTGAGGGCATCCCTCCTGCGGCAGGCGTAGCTGCACAGGTGACACTTGAAGGGTTTCTCCCCTGAGTGGAGCTTGATGTGGCGCAGCAGGTTGCCCTTCTGGGTGAAAGAGGCACCACACTGGCTGCACTGGAAAGGACGTTCTCCTGAGGAGAAGAACACAAACAGAGACGAAAATGAATGCAAAGAGGCTGCAAAACATACAAAAAGAAAAAAAAAAAAAGAGTAATGTGTGAATTATTGGCACCCAGTATTACATGATATAATGTGTATTAACAAACAGTTTGAATTTTGGGGATTTCTTTTTTTTTTTTTTGTTTGTTTGTTTGTTTTTTGTTTTTTTTTACTAATCTGAATGTGTTCAATCCCTCCACTGACAACAAAAATGCAGAAAGTCTTTGTCTTTTATATGTGAATGCAAAGCCGGCTGATGCAGGAATGTTGGGTCACTGCTCTACAAGGCTGCTGAGCGCCAGAACATGCTGGATGATGGAACGTCTCCGGGGCAGAGAGCGATCCAGCAGCCGCTGCAGAGGGTTTCACAGCAGAGTGACACTCCATCTCACCGTGCTCCCCCTGCCCCATCGACTTCTGGCGCTCTGATCGAACAAGAGCCTTTCAGACTCAGCCTGCCAGTTCCGTAATGCACCATTGCCTGGGTCAATTTGATCTGAAAATCTCATTTTTTCCTCTTCTTCGTCTCTAAAATAAGAGAACCACATCACAATGCAAATTCAGCCTCATTTGAATAAAGCGAAGGAAACACTTTGTGTTGAGAGCCAGTCTTCCTGATCAGCGCTTCTGGAATAAACCAATATCCAGCCTCTCCGAGTGTTGTGGCATTCTGTGAAAACGTTTTAATATGGCTTTTTCTTTTTTCAAAGGCCCCACATAAAATAACAGTCACCAGTGAAGCAGCAAAAATATATAAAGAGGGAAATTCATTAAAAATGCATTTCAGGAGCAAAGACTCACCTCAGAATATTTTCTATTTAAATGGGAGGCACTTCATTATATCTTTTATTGTACTTTCTTTTGCATTTACATTAGTCTAGTGTTCCTTTCATCCATTTTGAGTTTCATTAGTTTCTAAAAGCTTGATAGTTAAGTGCCTTTTTCACAGATGTTCCCCACCACTGATTTGGCTCCATTACAATAGAATATCAATTTTGAATTTTGAGAAACTTTTAATAGCTAGATAATTGTCACTTTGTAGAGATTCCTTTTAGCCGCAGCAGATTTCCTGCTTCTTAACCATTTTTGTAAAGGGTATGTTTTTTTTTTTTTTTTTTTTTTTTTTGGACAAAGTTTGTTTCTGCTACTTTATCGCACAATAACTGATCAGTGACTCTTGTTTGTCGTGGTAATTCAGATGTGTAAGTGAAAACTAATGGGGATACTAAAGGGGAGGAAGCAGGAGAAGCTACACAGCAACGGAAGCACAAGTGAGGATAACATGGGCTGTAAACAGTTTATTTAATGAAATTTAAAGACATGTGCTTATAGAAGAAGATGCAATGCTTTGAGAGAGGCCAAAGATCACACTATCCCTCTCACACTAACATGAACATGGGTGCAAAGGAAGGGCAAGAAGTATTGCAAACAGCTTACCAGTGTGGCTTCGCTTGTGCACCATCAACACATTGGGGCCAATGCAAACTATCCCACAGATATCGCACTTGAGCTTCCCGTTGGGCAGCCGAATACCGCCAGCTGAGGAGAAGGCCTTGGCTTCGGGGCTCGGCTGTGAGCCGTTCACCTTGGCCCCCGAGGCATCAACCACGCGCAAGTCTTCCGCACACTCCTCCTCCTCCACGCCATTCATGTCACAGGCCAGCCCATTCTCCTCATCACTGCGAGCCTCAACTTTAATATTACAGGCTGGAAAAGAGGGCAAGGGGGGGCCACGGTTTAGAATACGAGCATGGTTTTGTCATCATGTCAGTTTCTAAAGATGGGTAATTTTTCAATGATATGGATGCTTCGAGATGTTTATCTGAACATTGCGTTGTAACCGTTTACTGAACCTTTTAAAAAGATTTTGCTGTACTAATTTATGTATTTTAAGCATCATCTACAAGTCTGTTTAGTCATTTCACATTTATTTAATTTTGCTCCCATTCTTATTATATATTATGTTTTGATTTTATGAATTTAGTAACGAATTGATGTGTTCTTACTGCAATATATATATATTTTTTTTTGGTCATTGGATGCAGCTTTACTTGTTTTACACTTACAAATAAATCACTGTGATTACATCTCTAAAAGTTAAATTTAGTCATTTATTCATTGTTTTATCTGGATGTATTAATAATGTAACGGTTATCACTGTAGTTCAGTTCATTCCCCATGTCTTTGGCTGGAATAGACCCAGTATGCTATGACAATGCAATATGATATAACTGGGGCAGCGACAGCATTGTGATGGCGAATGTTCTCTTACAACATTTTAATGTGTTTTCGAACACTGGATCCAAACCAATAAATAAATAGATAAATAATCCACTCCAATTTCAGGCATTTTCATTAATTTAGCTGACAAAACTCAAATATCAGCCAAGATCAACCCATTGCCTATGCACTGGAACTTTAATCCTGATTGTTGTTCAGTTTAAAGACAAGATATTTCATAAGGATATAAAGGTGGACAGTATGTCTGCTGTTTAAGGATGTCAGCGATGAGATGAAGAAATATGCCGATCATCTCACACCATCACACTTTGGTGAAAGAATATGACAGCAAGATAAACAGGAAACAGAGAGACAGGAAGCAGTGTGAAACTAGGGACGAGTGCGGTATCTATCAGAGCAACAGAGTGCGATGAGCAAACACAAACACACGGACTCCAGTGTTTAACAATCTTCTTCATTTACACAAGCCTAAATTTAATTTTTTATATTTCAAAGATTTAAAGCTTAGAGAGAAAATTCTACATGACTACTAAAACCCTACTATGATTTATTGGAACAGTTGAAAAATAAAAAGTAATCCCTGGTGTTCTGTGATCATAGGAGAGGCACCCTGTGCTATTAACTGACAACTCCTACTTTAACCTCCAGAAAAAAATCTAGAAGCATTTGAAAGAACTGACAGATCCTGCAAGTCTCACAGCAACTAAGCTGTGGTTTGCATGTCTCAGTGGCAACCTTATTTCCCCATGCCTTTACCTCTGTTTGTACAACTGAAGAGGAAGAAGTGGAAATCATGAAATATAGGAATCTATGGAAAAGGGGAAGCTTCAGAAAGAGGGCCTGTCTAACTGAAATACCAAGAATTATGGAGAAGTGACAGAAAGGGAAGCACGGGAAAGGAATTGTAAAACAGTATGTAACTGAAACATTTTTTTTTTTAAACTAAGGGAACGTAACTCTAAATATACATATCCCATAGAAGGCAAAAGGTCATGCAAAATATGCAACTCATATACTAGGTACTGATTATTCTTACTCAACAATAAAAATCCTGAAGAAAACCCACCCATCAAACGGTGTATATGAATGCTGATTCGACTACATGACTAAAAATTTCTGGTATTATAATTTTAGTTTTACTTACGACTTGATTTTACCACCATGAAAACATATGACTTCAGATACAATTATTCTCAACACCACTA
Organism: Melanotaenia boesemani; assembly: GCF_017639745.1. Lineage (NCBI taxonomy): Eukaryota > Metazoa > Chordata > Actinopteri > Atheriniformes > Melanotaeniidae > Melanotaenia > Melanotaenia boesemani. Next base: position 9,128,556 of record NC_055697.1, read on the forward strand.
TTTATTTTGGCATTTTATCTAAATAGGGTTCAAGAGTGGTTGGCAACTGGCGGCCCGCGGCCCAAAGATGGCCCGGCGCTAATAAAATCTGGCCCACTAGATTACATTGATTTAAAAAATAAACATATTGCAAGAATTATGTGTCACTGCATAGAGACATGGTGCTGTTAACAGAGCTGTGTTAAAAGAACAGCATGTCCCCTTAAGGTCGGGGGAGAGAGACATACAGCACATCAGCTGGTCTGACACACTGTGCAGGTTTCAGTCTGGGGGAGCAGAGAAAGTCATTGTAAGAAACTGCCTGTTTAGCGGTGAATGTTTTGCTAGAAGCTTTAGCAGTAAACACCAAATAGCTCTTCTAGTTCCAACAGAGTCTCGTAACTGCTTCATCACTGCTGGGTAAAGTGAAGGGAGTTCACCCCGAAGCTAGCCACAGCTCCACTCAGGAGTAATCACCTCGCCTCAGTCTCCCGAGCTCGGTTTGGAAGTAGAAATAGAAAGATTTAGCTAAATTTAGCTAAATCTAAATCTAAAAAATAAATAGTTTCCCCCGATAATAGAGGCAACAGACCCGAACGCTTACTAAATCATCATAGAAATGTTGTACTTCAGGAGCAAAATGACCAGACGGAAAGATAAGAAAAATAACTATATGTGTATACATATGTTTTATATATACTTATCTATATATATACCAGTCACTGTTGACTAATAGGCTGATTACTTTTTTGCATATATAAATATGCAAAATAGCTTTTGCTTAAGGTAATATAATTAAAACATTACTATCCTATGTAACTGGACCTATTTAATCCTCTATTCATTAGCTAGTTTTGGCTAATAATAATATTAATTACAATAACTCGGGAATTTCATCCATTTTTTTTTTATTTCTGCCAATTTAAGACTGTATGTTTCTACTGTATCCATTAATCCATTAGTGTTACCAAATGTTATGCCTTTGCTAATTAAACTAGACCATTTCAGTTATCCAGCACAGCTAACAATTTCAACTTCTTACCTGGTGACCAGTTTATGCAAACCCTAAAAAAAATGGTGTTACAGTAACTTGATATGAGAATACCGTTTTTATTAAAGTTTGGTTCATAAAATATGATCCTTAATCTATGTCCTATCAGTAGTTTCTTTTACTTCACTAATTTTTCAGTGCAAATGCAGCTGCCCCTGTCTGTGGATCACTGATGCTTCGTGAAATTTTATAGCCCAGTCAAGTGTTTTCATCTAAGTGACACTGTTTGCAAACGTTAAGCAGAGGGAGTTAGCCTACAACTTACACAGGCCAACATTATTTCTGGAGATTGTACATTGCATGTGTTACAAAACAAGAAGCTTTCATATAAACCACCAAGCTCTAGTCAAGCATAAGCACTTCAATGATGACGTAAGTGTTGGTGCAAATGAAGCTGGAGGGATTTTTTAAGTGATCCATTTAGTTTCATTTGCATATCATAGAGCACGAAAGCAAAACTTAGTAAATGGCTGGACTGCTTTAACCCATCTAATATAATTCATGGTTTTAGCCACAAAACCTGTGACTATGATACAGTTCAAGGATAAAGAAAGTTTTTAATATGAAAGGACAGCTAAAAGTCATGTAAATGAAAAAGAATTTTGTTTATCTACAGCTAACAAATTTCTCTGCGCATAGAAATCCAGATCTGATCCAGGTATAACACAATAGAAATGTGATTTGCCTGACAAAGGAATGTGAATGAGAGAAATAATGCAGTAAAAAGAAAAAATAACAAACAAAACAACTAAATCTGTGGCCACTAAATACAGAGACAAGCCTTTCAGGTTATCAGCAGACTGGTGTAGACAGAAGGGAACCATGAACACTGGGTTGCCACCCAGGTCTCATGGATATGGGGAAGTTGTGACTAAACTGGGAATAGGAAGAAGGCTTTTACTTTATATCATGTGTGTCATGATCGCACATCCTGATTTGTTCATTTTGGGAACACAAACACAAACAAAAGAAGCCTCAATAAAATGGTCATAACTTGATATACAGCTAAGTTTCTGATTACAAAGGGTTAATTCATGCTTTTGTAGAGAATAAAGAAATAAAAAAGAATTACTAAAGAATAGACCAACAAATTGATAGTTTGAGCATTAGACAAGCTATGTATGCTGATGTAGACCAACAAGGAGCCACATTGCAGATGTGTTAGTTGTGCTGTGTGGAGGCTCGGAGAGCCTGATGGAAGTTCCTGTTACTGCCTTTTGCTGCACTCACAGCCTGAAAATAACTTTGTGTGCAAAGTAGTGGAACCGCATGTGTCAAACCACACTAGCAACACATTCAATACAACTTGCAGGAACACTAAATACAGCCTACTTTTCCCCTCACAGAAAAAAACCTGCAGGCATGTTTTCGGGAACTAGACAGCTCAGTCTCCTTCTCAGTCTCATATCTCTGAAATAGCTAAGACTATCGGAATCACTGAAAGTGAAAGAGAAATCATTTTACTGGGAAGAACATCTTACAGCCATGTGATTTTAACCAAGCTTGTCCCAATGCTTATTTTATCCTTGAGCTACACAGTGTAATTAAGTTGTTTTAATTTCCCCGGTTAAAATTCAGTAAGATGATTCGGAAAAAAAGGAAAAGGTTTCACCGTGACATTTATTCTGTTTTGACTATCGCATTGTAAATGTGCACCAACAATTCCAGGCTCTGAAAACTTATATGCAACAGGAAACAACCTGGGTTTTGAGGTTTTGAGCTTTCGATACTTTGAGGTCCCGTGTCCCACATATAGTCCCCCTGTTATTTGTCCTTTTTTCACTAAAGAGAACTGAGCAGCACATGATCCTGGGTGTTAATTATAACTCTTTCTGGCTTTTATCACAAAAGCAGCGATGCATAGATTTACCAGATACTTGCACTTCCCTTCTTTCTCTCTGTCCCTGTACAGGCACACACATCAACACATACTCGTGTGAAGGGATTAACAGAAACTCATAATTAATACCAGCTGCGGCCAATGAAAATCAAACATTTAAATTTCTGACTATTTTTCTTGTTTTTTCAGCAACACAAGGTGCTACAGACACTTCCTAACATTATCAAACATATACTAAATATTTAGATCCCATATCACTTCTTGATCTGAAGAGCTGACAGATTCCAGTCTGTTTTAAGCTCAACAGCAGTAAAGTCAAAAAAAGAACCTCTGTGAGTAAGCATATGTGTGCATGCATGCAGGTGTGTGACCTATGTGGTGTGATGATGTGCTGATCTCTGAGCTAGGCCCTGTTCCTGAACTCTTTATCTCTGGGAGTGTTGAAACTGTCTGATGGCAAGTTCTTCTTAGGAAACTCTTACACATCCTATTTCAGTTTCCTCTCGCATCTTATTTTTGACTGTGCACTGCTAATCTTTGCTGCTATCTACTCTGATAGGATGGTCAAAAATGAAGCCTTTTGAGTTTTTTTTTATTTAATATTTTTTTATGATATTTTTGCATCTCAAGCTGAACATTTCCATCAATGACTTAGAAAAACTGCAAGACAAATTCTGTTAGTTTTCATTGCCTGTCATGTAAAAAAAAAAAAAAAAAAAGTCTTAATGACGAATGAACCCTTCCTGTTCTTTCACACGCCACCATTTGAGATAAAAAATATGCCATTAATGTGAGTCCCCCTAGTTTTCTTCATCCTTCTTTTCACCATCATATTCCCTGGCTTGCTGTTCACAAACTCAAATCAAGGTCACATTAGCTATTCCTTAAGATTCGGTTTATTAATGACATGCCATGGATCAAAAGCACTTTTTCACCTTTCCTGCCAATGACCTAAATGTCTCTCTTTGCAGCTTTCAGTTAATTTTTCCAAGGGATTTAGAACAGCAAATATCTCCCACTGGATGTGCAAGGGATTAAGTTATAAAAATCTTTAAATATATATATATATTTTATGCTTTTGATCCTGACATTTTCATGTAATCATTTGAATTTGACTTGGATGCTTTGGGAATTAATACATCACTGATGGGAAGGGCACTACAGTGGTTTTTGGCTCCTTCTGATTGCTGCTTCTTGGGGTACGCTCAAGTTAATGTAGCTATCACACACTTGCATCAATTTGTTTTGAATTTACACAAGCATGGCTGAGGATTTGACTTGTTCTGGGTGCATTTTGGTGAGGCGCTGTCTCGTACCTTTGTCCCCCCGGTTGTTCTGCTGGTGGGCGGAGCTGGCTGACAGGTCCTCGGGGACGGCCATGGGCTCCTCTACCTCCTCAGATGTTTCATTGGTAGTGGGGCTGTCCCTGCCTTTGAGAGACACACACCAGCAAACACTTGTCACTCACTATGCAACCTCTCGACACAACTCGTTCAGGAGAAACAAAATTACCTCTGCAGGGTCTGAGAGTCTGTGTGTGGGCCTATTGTATCTACTTTGTGCACTCTACAGCTCAATCATGCAGTAGGTAAGCTTTTACCTGGCATCTGGGCCATTTCCTGGGCCTCCTCTGTCTCCATGCGGTGCAAGTACTCTAAAAGGAGAGAGATGGAGATGTAGATCCGTATAAGTTTAATCAAGTGCAGGCTGAGGAAACAACATTATAAAAAGCTTGAGTGGAGTAAAGGGTGTACTTCTCGGCGTGACTCTATCACCTCAGTGAGATAACTCTTGTCGCAGCCGCAGTCACACCGCTGTCCCCCACATTACATTACAATGAATTACAGACATTTTCATTACAAGTCTGACAGAGACTGAGCTAGGAGAGAGGCCTGGCTCCTGCTGATGGGCCCCGCTAGTAGAGCGAACTTGCTGGGAATGGGCTTTCAGACCACATTTGTTATTTATTGTTAATTTCCTGCCACGTAATCATCCAAAAATGCAAACTGACTGCCGCAAAATTAAGCAGAAAATTAACTGGCCCTGGGGTCAGCGAGGATGCGGGTGTTTGCCGCGCCCAGCTGATCGACGCTCGTGTTCTCTCTAATTTACTGAGCATGCATCGCTGAGCCCGCGGCCTGAGCACAGCCACAATCAGAAACAAAGAGAGGCAGAGGAAGAGGAGAGATAGGCAGCAAGATATGGAGGCAGAGATAGTTTTGAGAAGGCCAGACGTCAGAGGGGGCAAGTGAAACAGGAAGGTGCATGAAAAGAAAAGAGGCAAAAAAGCAGGACAGAGAAGTTCTCTTCATTTATTTATTTTCATAAGAAGAAGCAGTGCAGTCCAGAAGCAATCCTCTGGCCAGGGCTGAATATCTGAGGAGTCACCAATGCTCGTGGCCCCATTAATAATGGATGGCCCTCAAGCCTGCAGCAGATGGGCCCGACAGCCTCAGCCCCAGCTCTGCCACTTCAAGAAGCCCATGGTGGGGCCGCTGCCCAGGCCAAGCAGCCACACAGGGAGAAGTGAAGCTCCCGAAAATAGCGAAACAAGCCCAAGGGAAAAGGGGAACCTAGGCCTTCCTGTTTTACTGACAGATAGCTCCACACATTTGGAACAAATAGTTGGAAGCAACCAGCCTGCTCTGTCGCAACAGAGAAACATTCTGCGGCGTCAAGTCAGGAGCTCGACAGGCCACAGACGCCCAGGATGCCAGTGTACGGGAAGGAGGAAGCGGGACGGAGAGGGGAGGTGGTGGGGGGCAAAGGTCAGTGGTGCAGATGATTTGTTCAGGACCACACCAGGGTGTTGCGTGTTACTTTACTGAGCTCCGACCAGGCAGCACCGTTCCTCAGCATCTGGAGTTTGGCGGTCGGGGGCAGAGAGAGATATATTCTCAGGTGCCCTTTTTTTTCTGGGCAGATGGTGCGAGGGGAAACACGGATATGTCGCTGGAGGTGCTTTGGAAGGAGGGGGTTTGATAAAAATACAAAAAAAGAAAGAGTTCCTACATTCAGCCACAACCCACTTGCGTAGGCATGTGGAAAGTAAGGTGCACAAAGAATATTCAGGAAGTAGCTATTCTGTTCAAGCACAAAGTGTTACTATTTCCAAACTGACTTTTTCTACATGCCACAAACATTTCTGTCTTGTTCTTCACACTTTTTTTGTCTCAACTTTTAAATGTTTAATCTGAAATACGATCACGTATTGTACGTGACCTATCAAACTGCAATTTTCCCATCATACTTTGATATACTTACTTATGAAATCAGATACTATGCCATCAATACATCTAAGTTCATTTACCCACATTAAACTGAAATTATGTGAGTGTGTGTTGGTGTGTGAGTGTTGATGTGCATGAGTATACAAAGTGGGGGCAGGTGGAATTTTCAGGCAGTAAAGTGGAAGTCAAAAAGAAGACTTGTGACACAGTGCAGGGGGGACTGGAACACTTTCGGTCGGAGTTCTTCAAATGGGGTGATGCAGGAAGAGGCTTGTGGGTTGACAATACTTTTTGGTCCTCCTCCTGTGTGTTTGCATGTTCAGTGGATGGTGGTGGGGGGAGGGTTTAGAGGCGTCTGCTCATAGCGAGGTGCAAAGCTACACCAGGGAGCAGGGTGGAGATGAGAAATAACGAAACCGTTAACAGATACTGAAGACCACGCCAGCAATTCTGGATAGTCAGGAGAAAGCTTAGACACTGGTGTTAATTAAAATTAAATGGGAAGAGGATAGGAAATAAACTTTGTTACACTTTATCTTTAAATTTCAAGGCCTGGCATCCTTATATGTCAAAGTAACTATATTTTTTATCACCAGTAAAACCCTTTAAAGCCTGAAACAAAAAAGTTGCTTTATCACATAAAAATACTGACCTTAGTGACACAGATAACTCCCTTTAATCAGTTGAACTTACGCAATGTAGCCAAAGTTTCCAGTTTAGGCAGCTTCCGAATAAATGCAGTGACAATTAATGAAAATATCTAAATTAATAACTTTAACTCCCCCGGATGAGAAGTAATGAAGCTGTGGGCGCTTTCTTATAACTCGTTAGGAGAAGAGATTATGCTACAGTGCCATGTGTGCATGGTCACCTTTGTTCATATGCACATGATTCTCATCAGTAATTCATGAAATGTATGGGTGGAAGTGGGTAGATAGTGTTAGCAGATGTGTTTCTGGGAGCCTATGGAGGGGAGGAGGGGGAAAGGGTGGCTGAGGGGAGAGTAAAGGTGCGCTGAGGAGAAGTTTCCTTCATTTGCATCTGACACACTTCACTACTCTGCTATTCAGACTGTACAATCATTTTAATAACTGTCTGTCTTCCTTTTACCCCAACCCCCTTCCTCCCCCCCTCAACACACACACACACACACGCACACCCACACACACACACACACACACACACACACACAGAGAGAGAGAGAGACACTTCTGTTTCTACTGACAAGAAAGATGATGTCTGCAGACAGATCTGCAGCACTTTCAGCACTTCTCTAGTCTACTGAGATATGAAAAAGAGTCCTATTTGTGCAGGTACTGCGGCTCATTTACAAGTTCTGACAAAAATCTGACTTAATTTTTCTACGTTTTGACATGTTGGATTTGGTTTTAATTTGTTAATTTTGATTTGATGGGAAATTACATTAACTCCAAATGCAATTTGCCTCTCTTGATTATTATAAACTTTCAAAAAATTACTTTAAAGTCGATTTTTTAAGAGCGCACTTTGCCCTACAGATTACATAAAATGAAGACGCTGTGTCGTATTTAGGACTTAACTTTGAAGATGGCGGAAGGAAATTATTCAAATTAGAACAAATGCTAGAAAATAATTACATCAATTTATTTTAACAACTAGGGACGCTGGGTTTTGTAAATAATATTAAAAGGGAAATATTTAATTTCCTCAACAATTTGACGCTGAATCATTCTGCTTTTTCTTGTCTGGGCGTTGATAAACAACTTTCCATCTCAGTGGCAGAAGTGCAAAAAAGTTTTCATCAGTCCTGCCTACATTTCTATTTTCCTCCCTTCCCACAGACGTGTAACAAACTGAAACTGTGGTTCGATTTCAAACAGGTGAACACAAAGCTTGAGGTATGAAAATTATCAGATTTATTTTTGTAATAATTTATGTGAAGTGTATTTAGATTGCAGCGCAGTTCGGTACGTAAGGATTTCCTGTTTGCGTAGCGCTAAGATTATTTCACATAGGGTTTGGGTTTTGGTCCCCAACACATTTCCTTCTCAATCTACAGATTTATTTTCCTCTTAAAATATTTTTCAAACGAGCTTCAGACTCAGTGGGACGATTTAAAGTTAACAAGGTGCGCACATCTGTTGCAACAGGTGCTTCAGCAGGAGCGTAAAACGGTTAAAGGCGTTAAAATTTTAAGAAAATGCTGGGTTTGACAAACAGCTGTCCTCTAACGTCAGATTTCTATTTTTATATCAATCTAAATTATTAAAAGACTACATAATTTGTTCACACGTTCCCCAAAGAAAAGAGAGGCACATGGAAAATGGGGAACATTTCCACTTACTTCCTTTAAATTACTGGCTGTAGAAGCAAACAACGCGGAAAAATTAACCGATTTTCCTTATTCGATTTTAAACTTTTTTTTAAAAAAGTGTGTTAATCCGTTACGTTTTCTAACAGCGACAAACGACCCGCTCTAAAACGGGATCTGATGATGCGGCGCACCTGCACCGAAACTGTTTGGAGACTCTTCCAATCAGGCGCAAATGTTTCCTAAAGAAAATAACATCTTCATAAAAAAATATAAAATAAAATAGCTGACTCTATTTTTTTTAAACCTACAACCTGTGAGAGTTGTGTCAAACTGAGAAGCGCTGTGGAAGTCACTTTACCTGCTATTCCTTGAGTTTGCAGTATGAAGTTCTTCCAACTCTCCCCGGCTCCATGTGCAGAAGGTCGCAGCGCCGCGGCGGCCCCATGGAGCTGCGCCCTGAGTCCCTCCCCTCTCCACTGCACTTCCTCGTTCCAGCCCAACATGACTATGTCTGTGAGCTCGGCTGAGGCATTTTGCTTGCTTTTATCCAGCAGTCTGCAGCGGGGAGTCGAGCCTCCGAACCCTTGGCACTTGCTTTGTGCCGTGCCAATAAAAGCTGACACCCAGTAGACCATTACTGGCAGCCATGCATGAGATGGGATGAGGCGCGCGAGGAGAGTGGACCATTCATTGTTTATTTATTTCTTTCACGCCGAGAAAGCTGATGGGGGGGGGGACTCCTCACTTGCATATTGGACATCTCCCATCCTGTCACCTGTTCTGGCGCTGAAGTAGTCCATGAAATTAAATAAAGTGTTTTCTTTTCCCATATAATGAGTTTTTTTCTCTCTCTCTCTCTCTTTAATGTTTCATCCATTTGACTGTACCATTTCTCTCTGATCTATTCAACATCACAGAATTATGAACAAATATTTCCATTTTCCCCTCTTCCAAATTTTAGAATCTCACCGAGTTTCTGTATCAGTTCTGTAGAAAATCATTTAGCACATATGTCTTAATTTACTTAAATGTGTGTGGTTTTTATTATTTATTTATTTAGTTAGTTAGTTAGTTAGTTTTGTTTTGGTTTTGATTGTTTTTTGCAGAGGAGCCTACAAAGCAACATGGCACCACAGGTTCCACATTCATCAAAGATGCTGCCATTACTTTAACATTTACATTAAAAACTGATTACGTGAATTTGAAATGACTTGAAACAGATACATTAATACAGAGAGGGATGCATGCTGAATTAATTTTAAATTGATCAATACTGACAGAAATACCAAAAAAAAAAAAAGAATTTTGATTAGGTTTAACAATAAATAAATAAATAAATAAAGCAGAAATTCCTGTCATTTTCAAGTTATATGCATATGTAATTGAATTAACATTTGCGGTTTAATTAAATTAATTGCTACTTCATTCTAAAGTTTTAGCTAATTGAGCTGCAGGAGTTTTTATTCAGTTTTATGAAGTAATAAGCAGTTGTATTTCGCTGTATTCTCAATTTGTAAATTTTTATTTATTTTTTTCCCAGTATCCCACATGTTGTCTGGCCCCAAAGTGTGCTCTTATCTCAGGAGAGGCTGTGTGTGCTGGATTGCTGAGTCACCTTTCATGGGAGGCTGCCCTTATCTCCAAGCACAACATTCAGGCAGTTGGTTGCAAAAAGAGGAACTTTGGGCAGGAGCCCTGTGGCCTGCTGTGTCTCCATGGCCATATTATGGATTGCAGCAACGTTCGCTAATTTCCTCAAAGCCTCAGGTTCTGTGCTGCTTCGTCTGTGGGGTCAGTTTTCTCACACATGCATGTGTGAAGAAGAAAAAAACAAGGACAGAAAAATGCAAGACGGGCGACTGCTGAAGGAATGCAAGCAGTATAATGTGACTCAGCACTGTGAGTGTTAGGAGTGCAATGATGACTGTGATCTTCCTTGACCCATAAGATACCCTCTGGCTCAGTGACACGGCAGCCCGACTGAGGTGATTACTGAAGATTTTAGAGAAGTTCTTTTAGCGGTAAGGCCTGTAGTTATGACGACTGATTTGCTGATCATCTGATCTCCACAAAGTGTGTAAAACATTCAGTGTGGTGGAAATGCCAGTGAATGCATTAGTTATAATTCAACAACATTTAAAATGACATCACACATATGGACAAGTCAAACTCCAGCCAAACCTCCTCCTTCAGCTTCATCCACAACACCAAGGAAGCCATGTTACTGTAATTAATATTACCTTGCAAGTTTCAAAACATCATCAGGTAGTGTAGCCGGTTGACTAGCGAACAATAGGCCCGGGATGGTTCTTATTTCATGGATCTTTAAGCAGTATTCACTGTTTCACATTTGGAAGCATGAGCAGCATGTAACCCTTAATTGGTTTCAACACCTTAATAAGTCAAAGACGTTCAAGACTGATAATCACATTAAATAGTCCAATTTATCTAAAAAGTCAATTGCAAACTGAAAAAGTCTCTTTCTTTAGGAATGCATTATGCTGTGAGGATGTCAGAGTAAATTAAATTCCCCTTTGCACACTAAAGCATCAATTTCCTTATGGTAATTATCTGCTGGAATAGACGTGTCACTAGAAGGAGTCAGGCATGCTTGACATTTAGCCTTTTTATGGAGAGGCGATGAGTAAAAATTAAGATGAGGAAAAGGAAATTAATCTCCAGCCCAGGCAGGCATTGAGAGATCCTGGAGGATAGTGGCTGAATCAATCATGATGTTTGTGAGCCTGTTTTGAAAAGAAGCCCATGATGAGATTCAGACCACAGGCTGGAAAATTTGTCGAGGAGGAGGTGCAAATAGAGTTGTGATTGCTTTGAGAAGACTTGCTCAGTTTTACTGGTCTTAAACACGGCAGCAAGAGTAGCGACTTGAGGACTAGTAGTACTCAAATGGAAGATCTAAATGGTACATATCTGCAACAGCAATCAAACAGCTTTGGAATAAATACTCAAAAGGGATGTATGCAATTAAATGGCAACTGATGAGAATTTAGGTGTTTTTGGAGCCAAGTTTTCAGGATAAAGCTGATTAAGTTAGAAGAATTAGCCTTATTTAAAAGTGAATATGAAAGACCTCAAGCTCATCACACACTGATGCTTGGAGCCCATGATGGAGACTCTAAACACAGACGGTACCTACAGAGTGTCACTTTTGGACTTGGAAGATTTCTGAAGCTTGTGGGACATGGTGTCTTGGCTACATGGGGGAAAAAATAATAGAAAATAATAATTTAAAAAAAGATTTTTACAATAAAATGTGTCACATTTTTGGGAGTCTTGAGGTCTATCGCTTTCCTCCTCACAGACAGTTTGATGGTGTTTACATTACTCTCAGCCTTAACACACAAGTGTGTTTTCAACGCAGATGAACTGATACGCAGCATTGTAAATGATGGTAGATCCTGAATAAATGCTGACTGGTTCAAAGTATTTTTGGGCTTGGAGGGACTGACAGTAATTTTTGTAACAAAAAGAGACAAGAGCCAAAAGGGACTTTGACAAAGATGCTATTGAACAACAGCATCAGCACAACCAAGAGCAACCCACAGCTCAGATTGTTCCATGTTTTCCTGACACATGTAGCCCCATTACAGCAGATCACCTTCAGACCCCTGTTTACAATGATGCACTATATTATAATATTTCCCTGTTTCTGTTTACTTTGGAGCACCCACTATGTCATATATCACCACAGAAGGAAAACTGGCAACATGTGGCTGCTGAGCAGCGTCCTCTGTGCTTTGGAAGGTGAAGAAAAAAGGGTTCAGTATGTGATAAGTTGGCAATGAGAACATGTTGGTGGACAAGCCTTTGGTAATTATAGCCATGTCAAGCCCCTCTACTTAAAAACGTGCATTAAAAGACATCCTAGCTTTCTAAAATCAGACTTTAAGTTCAGTTTTTGGTGGTTACAAGGCGTCAGCCTCCAGGAGAGCTGTTAGCTGGTGTCAAGCCAAAAGGAAGGATGCATACTGTAGATACACAGGATTCAAAACAGTGCAAAGAAAAGGATAAATCTAAACAACCGTATTGTATGATTTGTGACTACAGAAGATATTTCCCAACACTGTTGTTAATTAATTACTTAATGATTCATTACAATATAATAAATACATTTTTATTTTTGATATCTTCAGAAAAATGTTTAATTTAATAAGAATTTAATGGAAATTTGATATTTGAATTCTGGAAAATGGCAGATTGCAGATTTAAATGTGGACACATCATCATGAAGAAAGTTAATGCTTTGTCAACTAACATTTAGCCTTGAGTTTAACTTTTGGTTATTACCATCTGGGTATTTTTAAGCATCAAATAACTGTCCACATCTAGACAGGAAAGTAGAGTTGGAGACTAATTTGTGAACAATGATTTGACTTATAGATTTTTTTTCTCAGTGACTGGCAGCAAGCTGATCAGAAGGAGAGTTTATACTTAATGGTACCATCATGAAAATGTATTGACAAACCATTTCATGAGAAAAGTCTCATTTAATTTGTCTAATTTAAGCCTCCTTGTCTCCTTGCCCCTCATTTCCTTGCTCCTCTGTCCTTCCTGCTTGTGACCCAGAAATCATTTGCAGCAAAATAAGAATGTCTCAAATCTGAAAGTGCACCTGGAAGAGAGAGGATTCAGGAGGGAAGAGGTTTGCCAGAGCACCTGTAAGCAAGTGTGGAAATTCTTTAGGTACCTGCAACATGTAAAAGTAGCGTTGTCTTTAATTCTGCAGTTTAAAATTCATTCAAACTAAATATCTGTTTTTATATGCGTGTTTCACCTCTCACAATTGACTTTATTCATATATTTTCTTCAGTTTGTGGGTTTGAACTCAAAAATTAGAAACTGATGTAACAGTGTAAACATGAGATGGTTGCTACCATCCATCAAAAACAGAAGAAATGTCATTTCAGATTTGTCAAACCATCCCACAAGGATGGCATTGAAACACTCAGACCAGACCAGAAGTTGACAATATTCAGTAAAAACAACAACAAAACCCTAACAACTTTTTAAATTAATATTATTTACTGATAATGCAGACTAAATTATGGGTAAAGAGGATTTTTAAGTTACTTTTAGTACTTTTCTTCACTAGTTATGCAGACATGAAAACTGGAAGCTTTAAAGTGTGACTCTTGATGTTTAATAAAAGATGCAATGTGGAAAATTTACAAGAACCACCCCTTTATTTATCTTGACCCTCATTGGGCACAGAAAAAAAAAGAATTGTGCACATTGTATTTAAAACCTTTTTCTAATCCCTTCACTTTATTTTGTAAATTTGATCACACAGCCCCAACCTTTCTCAAAATCAGCAGTTCAAGTACAAATCCTTGTGAAATGTAAATCTAAACAAACTATAGATGAAGAGAAACAGGAAAACCAGCTCATCCCTATTTCCTGTCTAAGCGTGAAGCTGCACAAACCACAGACGTAAAGATACTGCTGCCAGACACTTCATAATTATGTCGATTTGCATTACAGCCACATCTACAGAAAACAAACACCTCTAAACAATGTGTGTAGTGCAGACTTTTAATACTGAGTAAATTACCATAAATACCGAAATGTTAAGCACATATTAATATACCTGGGACTGTTTTATACCAGCTTAATATGATATATTCAACAAGAAAATCCTTCCTTCCATCAATATATTCCCCTTTTGTCCCTCTCATTGCCCTTCATGGTAGAGACAGTGTTAAGTCTTAAACACACACACACACACACACACACACACACACACACACACACACACACACACACACACACACACACACACACACACACACACACACACACACACACACACACACACACAGTGAACGACTGAGTGAGTGAGTAAGAAAATGTTTAAAAGGACAAACCAAAAAGCTCACTACCCAGAGTTAGAAAACCACTCATCTAAATCAGGGAAATTATGATAATAGGGCATCTCATTATTCTCCAACTCACTCCAAATCAGTCACTGACATCACATCATTATAGATGTATTCACATAAACAGATTGGATGGCATAAATAGGAAGCTGACACCTTAAAAACTTTCTCATCTGTGTAGTTTAAAGCTTCTCCTCGTGTCAGCCTGTGAGGCAGGAAGTCTCAGGAACGGGTTGCAGGGTGTCATGGTGGTCACCATTCGAGACAGAGGGGCTGCATGGCCAAACCCGTAATTCCCAAATTCTGGGATTGCTCTGTGAACATATGCAATAACAGATTATTTTATATTTAGTAAAATTTCAATAACTAAACCCTCTTTTTCTTGAATGAACAAACAACTAAGAGTGTCAAAATGACACAGAAAAAGTACCCAAAAAATCCCTAGGAAGTATGACCGTTGCTGCAGATTGTTAATCAATCCAAGTACTTGTCTTTTCTTCTGTTTTGAGGAAAAAATATGGGAGGCCAGCCCAATCAGCAGAGGAAACAGATCTCGGGGGGTGTCAAGCACCAGGAAAATGGATCTGGGTTGTGAAAAACCACCGTTACCACGAGCTGCTCTGGATCCAGCCATCTGGAGATGCCTGCTCCAAAAGCCGGTAAAGTTTGCTAAAAATGTGGCCCATCTAGGAAACAGGTTTCCACCTCCTTAACAGACAGCCAACACTCCCAGAGAGGAGCAACATTTGAATCGACTGTTTTCATTTATGTAAGCTAGCATTCAGAGTGTTGAGAGTTGTCCTGAAATAAAATACTTTTAGATGCGTTCAGTTTGGTCATGTTTAGTAAATTCATTCATTCGAAATCAGCCATATTGATAAAAATTCTTTGTCATTTTCCCTCCAGTTTCTCACCTTTCTGTCCTTAGAAATTACATTCCGTGTTTTAATCTCTCTTTTTCTCTTTTTTCTGTAATGTCACCTCCCACACACGCAAAAAATAATATCAGATGCAAATATCTACAAGGCTACAAAAACAGGAAGAAAAAAATGCACCACTGAATTTATTATATAAATTAAAATGAATGAATGAATAATTGAATGAATGAATGAATGAATGAATGAATGAATGAATGAATGAAAATAATTGGATATTCTAACTTTTTTTTGGTATGTTTATGTTCATTTACCTACAAAACTGAACGCAGTATATTTCCTTAAAATAAAATTCCTACACTTTTTGTAGATTTTTGTTGCTTGTTTTTATGCTTTCTGTGCTGTTGATTCCCTTTAGTTATAGTTGCCATGATTTTTATCACCGTAATCTCAGCTGAAAGCATTTTTTTCTTAACAGGAATACCCTGCAGATGTCTGATCCCATGTCTGTGAGTAGACATGACTTAGTAATTCAGATCATGTTGGTTTGATATCAGACACCTGCTAATTTTATCAATTAATTGCAAAGCATGTTTTTAAAAGTATTATATTTCTTTAAGTTGATAGCATTCTATTAAATCCAGAATTTTTACATCAATATATTGTATGTTTAATAATATGTACTGTTCCATCCAAGTAACTATTGATCAATCAATAAATAAAAAAATAATAATCCAAATGAAAAACATTGATTCTTTTTCTTCATTGTAATGCAGGTATTAATCCTGATTACTCAAAATTGCAGTTTATTTTCAAACCCATTTCAGTAAAATCTGAATACGTTTGTGTGGTGAAGCTGGATTATAGCCTGATGTCGCCCTCTAGTGGACATTTGATATATTAATAATAATTCTCATGTTGAACACAGTATGAAAATGGTGATAAAAAATATGCACTGAGGCTACGAGGAGCGATACAGAGAGAAGCAAGTCTCAGTGTGAAATGATGAATAAAACATATCTCTCACCCTAACAATGTTGTATCAGCAGCAGCAGCAAAGTTAGCATAGACAGCTTTGCCTGTGTAACCAGGAATGATGGTTCGACTGGCAGAAAACAAAAGGATGTGCATTAGATTCTCTTACAGGAGGCTGAATATATCACCAATGTGCTATAAAATGTGCATTTTCACAATCTGCTATAGTCACAGCCAGTGATGAAAAGTAAATGCTAAAGAAATAACTCATTAGAACTTCAGTGTCTCACTGAGCTGAAAGTGTGCACGGAGGGATGGTGCTCCTCTTCAGGGTCAGTGGGTGAAAGTCTTCATCCATGTTATCAATGTTATCCATCTTCTCCGAGCCAATTGTGCCACTGCCAATACGAGAGAACCCACTCGTGAAGACAGGGTTAGGTTAGCCCATCAACCCAGTGGTAATTTCTGGAACATGACGCACTCACGTGTACAGAGGGATTTGTCCTGACCTCCGAGATCCACTGCAGCTGAAATGAATAATTTAGGAAAGCTGCTTTAAACCTCACAATTAAAAGACTGATGCAGCAGTTCAGTTTCAACTTGATGTCTATAACTTACAATGAAATGGGCTTCTTTGCATCACTCCTTGATCGAAGCTGTCGTTTGTTCCAGTCAGCACCTACTGACTTGCAATGGATAGAAACAACTGATCTTTTAAAATATTTTATAAAGCACCACATTGATAAAACACCTCACATTCACAGAGAGAGGTGCTTGACATTTAAGCAGAGGAGTTTAAAGGCTAAATCTCTTGTTTCACCATAAATGTTCTGAAGATATTGAGGGGTTGTGAGCAAGTAGAAGAGGGCCAACACACAGACTTAACTGTGAGCAGGTGGAGAATTCACGCAGAAAAATAAATAAATAAAAATCTAAACCAGAATAAAGAATTACAAAACAGAATACACAAGAAACAAATTTCTTACTGAACAAATCAAGAAATCAAGCAGATGGTGACAGGAAGCAAAACTGAAATACACAAATAATAATAATAATAATAATCTCAGAGAAGGTGAAACTAATAAAACTTTGGGATTTGAAATCCCCTGCCCCCAAAAAGAAAGAAAAAAAATCAAAAGAAAAGAAATCCAAAACCTCTATTTCCTAATTACCCCTGTAGAAAGACTTAAGCCGACAGTGTGTGTTGGGATTTTCTGCCGTGTGACAGCAGTAGGACGATGCATGGGGGATTGGCTCAATATACGACGTTACCTGTGCTCACTGTAATGAAGATGAACATATCGCACAGTAAAACAATGAGGTTTTTAGAAAATAAAGTCTCAGAGAAACATACAAACTGGATCGATGAAGGAAAAATAAGGGAAAAAAGCAGGAAGAGACTGTGAGAATTGTGCTTTGCTGTGGACGGATCAGCCCAGCATGGTACTGTAAAGTATCAGGTTGGATAAAAATCACAGTATGAGTACGAGGGTGAAGTTATTCGGTATTGGCATTGATCTTTTTGTAAGAATTGATTACAAACAGAAACATATAATGAATCACTTATGTTTGAATTTTCTTCCAGCAAGTGAAGACTGACATTAAACCTGCTATAAATAAAAAAATATTAAGCATGTGTAGTCAGTGGTTAGCAGAAAATAAGCTTTAGAAACAATAGATTATCCTTACAATAGATGTCAAACACTTAGTTTACAATACCTTTGTATAGAATGTGAAATACTATGCTGTTCAATATTATGCTTAAAAAAAAAAGAAAAAAGAAAAAAGAAAAGGAAATCATCCATTTAGAATTACAGTTTTAACCAGCTGTGGAAATGCATGTAAGCCTCAACCTGTGAGGGAGCTGCAGCCTTGGCAGCCTTTTATCTGTTCTCCGTGGCTCACCTGCCACTGCTGAGGGCTGCTGTTGTAACGCCCCGATGAGGAAAACTGACTCACTGGGTCCGCTGATTTCTCCAGTGTAGTTTCTGCCGGTTTTAAGCGTCGGAGTAACTTTGCATCCCAGTTGACTTCCTCATAACTCCTGTAAATAAATTATGGTATTATGGCACTAACACAGTGAATCAAACCGAGTAACCTCAACTTTCTTGATTGCAACCACATTAACTTGATTCCCAAAGGTTGTTTGCGTTCATTTGAATTTTTAAACAACCTCCCTCCATTACATGAAGTCTATTAGTACGCTTATTTAATGAGGGGTTGATTCTTCCCCAAGGCTTAAAGCAATGCTACACCTCATCTGCATTATTCCTTTGAGCAGCAGTTTGCATAAAAAGGGCACTTATTTTGCTGATGACGTCATTGGAACACATAATTAATCCTATTAACTCACAATCACCCATAAAAGAAAATTATACCGTGTTCAGGCTTCACATAATGGATTATGGAGAAGGTGAGCTATGTTTATCTTTACTATTACAGAAAAGAAATTACTCAGTGTCAATGTGATCTTACCTTTGTGTTGCAGAAGTGTATATGAAGTGCTGAACTGCTGCTGAGTTATCCGTCCACAGTCTCGGGTCTGGAGAGAAGGCATTCTGCAAACATAATATTCAAAGTCAGTGTTTCGCCTACCATCATATTATATCCCCCCGAATGGCAACCCATGTCCTCCCAAGAAGGTCAAGTTAATTTTATCTTCTCCGCTCTATTTCTCACATGGCGATATCATTTCAACTGTCACTGTCAAAAGGCCACACCGCCACCCCCAACTCAACTCTTAGAAACTCTTTTTTTCCCCTCATTTTTTCACTTTTTTCATTCTTTTATCTCGTATGAACACATCCTTGCTGACCCAGGTTATACTCTGGTTGTTTTGATCTGGCTGCAGACATAATCTACCAGACCATCGCATTTAAAATCTCTGCCTCTGACAGCTTTTTTGAATCATACAGTGGAAATCGATCTATTTGTTCAGGAACGGTGCCTCTGTAACAACAAAGATTATTGATCTCATAAGGTCAAGCCAGTTGTGTGTGATACGAACACCATAATCCTTCTAACACCAGCATGATGATGTAAAATGTTATCTGTGATACTAGCGGATGTGTTTTTAAAAGTTACACCATCTTACCAAAATCATATTAGTTTAAGGTCATATAGTCAATGCAGCTTTGCAAGGCTCTGGTGTGGCTAAGCAATATGACTTTTTAAAACAAAACAACCGCCTTCATGTCTTCCAGTCAGGTTTTAGACAGCACCACAGCACTGATCGAATAAAGATGATAGAAAAATGTTAGTCGTAGTTTAACTGGACCCCAGTGTTGCATTTGATATAGCTGACCACAATATATTACTCAAATGACCAGAGAACTAAGCCTCACTAGCACTGAACTAAACTGGTTCAAACATACTTAGAGAACAGGAAGCACTTTGTGTCAATAGGAGCAGACAAGACTATCATGTGTAGTTCCCCAGGTTCCATCCTGGGGGCTCTTCTGTTTAACATCTACATGCTCTCACTGGTGCAGTTCATTAAGAAAAACAAAATTGATTACCATAGCTACGCAGATGACACACAGATGTATATTACAATGTCACCAGGAGACAGAGGCCCTGTACAGGCTCTTGGTAAATGACTGGATGTGCCTGAACTTTCTTCAGTTAAACAAAAACAAAACTGAGGGGATTGTCTTTGGAACCAAAGAGAAATTTTTAAAGGTCACCACAGAGCTTCATTCTATACGCCTAAAAACCATCAACCAGGCCATATATCTGGGTGTAGGGATGGCCTAAACTTTGAAAAAAGCATTAAGGGGATCACAAAGTCAGCCTGCAATCACCTTAAGAATTTATCAGGGGTGAAAGATCTGGTGTCTAAGCAGGACCTGGAAAAACTAGTCCATGCTTTCATCTTTAGTCAGCTTGATTATTGTAACTGTGCTTTTACAGGTCTACCTAAAAGATCAACTAGACACCTGGAGGTTTCATAAGTCTGCTCCTTGAGTCCTCACTCAGACTGAGAAAGTAGACCACATAAGTCCAGCTCTGAGGTCTTTACACTGGCTGCCTGTCTGTCAGAGGATAGACTTTAGAGTAAGGCATCAAAAATAATGCGTTAAAGGCGGTTATTTATGTAATTATTTATTTAATTATGTAATTAATTGTGTTAAAAATTTTAACCCTTTTAACGCATGCGCAGCATCCGTCATTTATGATGGCGAGACATGGAGGTAAACTAAGTAAACGTTTATTTATAAAGCACTTTTCATAGATAAAAATCATTAATTGTTGTACATAAAATGGGTGCAGTAAAACAACATATTAATTGCATAAAATAAATAACAACCATCAACCAAAAGCTTTCTTGAATAAAATAGTCTTCAACTGCCTCTTAAATGGGTCCACAGAGTTGACCACACGGGGGGACATGGGCAAGTCATTCCAGAATCTGGGGACTAAAGCCTGAAAAGCCAGGACTCCCCAAGTTTTTAAACTGGTCTTTGCGACCTTCAGGAACTTCTGGTCTGAAGACCGAAGGGTGCGCCCTCAGGATATAGTTAGTTTGCAATATACTGGAGGGCCTGATCATGTAATGCCTGGAAAGTCAAAACTAAAATTGTAAAATTAACACCAAATTTGACTGAAGGTCAATGAAGTCTTGATAAAATAGGGGTGATGTGGACTGTTCTGTTCCTGTCAATAGTCTGGCGGCAGGTGTTGAGATTCACCTTAATTGAAACAAGTGAAAACAGAATTGCAATAATCGAAACCAGATGAGATAAAAGCATAAAGGATCGTTTTAAGATCTCATTTTGATAACATTCTCCTAACTTTCAAGATAGCTTTCAATGATAAAAACAATTTTATTGTCTAAAGGTGAGCTGGCGCACTCGATGGATGGATATGAGATCATCAAATCCATGGGAGATGAGGATGTTTTAACACCCACATTTTCTGGTGAGAGGGTTCAACACCCGCACTTTTCCCGCATTTTTTTTTTAACCTTTACGTACTTTTGCACAATCATTACTGTTCCAGTTGTCTCTGCATGTACCGTGGCAGCCTTCTCTTCTCCTCTTCCCTCTCCGGCTTTTCTGTTGCTAGTACCGTCTGTCTTGTTGCATTTGTTTATTGGTCAGCTGAATAAGAGGAAACTAGCAGTTCACGGTTCCCACCGGCACTTATTTACCCAAAAGTATTTTTCTTGGACTACCAAGAATACCATGCTAAATTTATCAGTCCCATGTTAATAAGATCTATGACACTGTCATGTGAAGCTGAAGAATGAGATATGAGAAATGTTGATAACAGCAGCTATTTGAAATAGTTATTGTTTGCCTTTGTTTTATGTTACTTTTCAGTATTAATGAGGTTTCCTAGTGAAACAGCTGTAAAATCTACTAGTCAGTAGAGTGAAACAGCAATAGGAAACAAGGGCATGTCCTTTCTAAATCATTTGTGCTGTGCAGATGTTGAAGACACAGGTATGATCATTACTGGACCATGAATGTAGTGAGAGAAATTGTGAACAGGTTCTAAAATACAAATAAGAGCAGAACCCTTCACTAACAAAGTTGTTGACTGGTGACAGAAATTATTTATACTTCAGATATGCAGGGGTGGGTGTAGAAAAGTTTTGATGTGGGGGCCAGATGGGCACTGACCAGGAAGAGGTTGCCACAAATGATATATATATATCATCTAATGTAAAATGCAGAGAAAAACTCAAGTGAGCACGGACCTGTTCTTTCTGTTGTTACAATATTGTAAAAATTGGTATGTTTGAGGCTTAGCAAGACACCCCTCACAAATGGTGATTAATTATGATTAATTTAAAAGCTCCAATTAATCTTATTTAACATTTTAATCATTTGGCAGCCATACTTTAAAGTTCTGTTGCTGCTCTAAATAGTTTATGACCATAATACATCTGTGACCTCTTGATCCAGTGAGAACGTACCAGACCCCTCAGGTGATCTAGATCTGGTCGTTTATCAGGTCCCAGAGTCAGAACCAGATATGGAGAAGCTACGTTCAGCTTCTTTGCCCTACATGTCTGGAACAAGCCTCAGATCAGCTGAAACACTTCTTATTTAAAAGTCCAAACTTGCACTGAATTTTTAAACTTTTCTTTGTTTTAAATAACTTGTGAACTGTTTTTATTTAATGCTTCTTCTTTCTTTTACTTTTCTAAAATTATAAATTATGCTTTTTTTTCTGCTGTGTGGTAATGTTTTAATGTCTCTGTAAAGCACTTTGAATCACCCTGTCCTTGAATTGTGCCATACAAATAAACTTGCCTTGTCTTTACAGAACAGCTTCACCTCTGGGTTGTTGGCTTTCTTCATATGACCAAAATTCTTTCTGCTTTCATTGTCGTTTGAATGTGGGACTTTTGGTCTTTACAAAACGTTAACCTTGTTCTTCCATGACTTCCATTAAACATAATTAGCTTAACTTGCTGACTGTGGACTTTTATGACACTCAGCCATACCTGATTGTCATCATTATTTTAATAAAGTTTTGGGTTATATTGAAGCAGAAAAAAGTAAATTTCACAAAGTTTCTTTAAGGCACTTTCATGCTTACAATATGGTTCAATAGCATGTTAGCACTTGCTTCTGGAACAACACATGTGAGCTGAGGCTGATGTGAAAGGCATTAATAACTTAGTTCAATGAGAGTCGCAGGGGAGCTGGAGCCTATCCTAGCAATTAACAGGCAAGAGGCAGGGTACACCCTAAACAGGTCAATTTCTGAAATAAATCTGGCTATAGATTAAAAAACAAAAATATTGCAGATCCCCAAAGTTACAATTCATCTTGTGGGAGGCACAGTATCTGAATAAAATCCATTGCAATCTATCTTACGAATAATTTCACTCAATGCACCATCCTTGATACTGCTAACACACAAAAAGGTACAAAATAGCAAGATGTTGTATAAAAGACTGCAATTCATTCAGCAAATCTTTACTTCTTTAACATTAGCAAGCGACATTGTGTTTACCACGTTTGCTTAAATACTAGCATCAATCAAGCTTCCATTCACAACACAACACAAAATGATCTGTGACTGACTGCTAAAGAGAGCTTCTCCTAAACTATAATGAGTGTCAAGGTACTATTGATTATTGCAGTTGGCAGGTTTAGACACAAAACAGCGAGACAATATAGTATTCTCAAAGTGGACCACATAATAGTCCACTGATGTGATGCTCATGTGCTGCAAGGCCAATAAGAGGTACAGTATGTATTTGCGTGTTATTTTTTCATATCTGTTTCTATTTATAATAAAACAGTGATTACTTCACCATTGTGGTATGTAATTTGTAATGTCTGCAATGCAGTAAATTCAGTTTATAAAGCAACGCGTGTTAATGTCCTCAGAGAGTTAAAGAAGAAAAATGAAAGGAAAATAAGTGACCTGTTTAATGCAATGCTTATCTCAGTTGGAAAACACAAACAAATTGAAAACACCTATGTGCACTTCAGCAGGAAAGCCAATTATTACTCACCTGACACAGAGCTTTTTTATCAGCCAGACTGTCATGCGTTGTCGCTTTTGTTGTTGCCCTCTGTGACTGTTGTTGAATTTTAACAGGACTGGCTGAACCTTGGGATGATACACTGACATTAGGTCTCTGGGACAAACTGTAAACAGTATGCACAGCAGCAACTACGCTGAAGGTCAGATTATCCAGCAAGGATGCCCTCGGGCAAAACTTAGCCAGGGGTTCTTCTTAACCACCTCCCTTTCTCTCTGAATGGGACTCCTGCTGTCTCTCAGTGCCCATCATGCACAGGACACACTAATGCAGTCTGCAAATGGCAGCTAATCTTATTTATACAGTATTGTGCCTGGAGGCACGGATGCCAACTAGCTAGGGCTCCAGCTTTATATTAACTACTTTAGACTTGTTATGTGTCACTTTATTTGTGATCATTTTATTGAAGAGACTGTTTATGCAAGGAGCTGTCGAGGCAGATTTAAAAAGCTATCTGTTTGAAAAAAGACAGCTTTCATTACATTTCTTGGGTATTTGCTTAATATTTGCATATGTGAGACAGTAATAAAAACATGAATGTTAAACAGAAACCTAATTTAAATCAATATGCATCATAGCGACACCATGGAAGTCCAGGCTGTCATGTATTTAAATGGTTAGCAGTGCTAGCT
The DNA here is from genome assembly GCF_017639745.1 of Melanotaenia boesemani. Lineage (NCBI taxonomy): Eukaryota > Metazoa > Chordata > Actinopteri > Atheriniformes > Melanotaeniidae > Melanotaenia > Melanotaenia boesemani. Next base: position 9,152,838 of record NC_055697.1, read on the forward strand.
TACCAGTGTGTGCTAGTTAACCAGCATATGGTTGCTATCAGCTTGTTTAGGATAAGACAGAGTTAAACAAAAACTGTAACTGTGGTTGCTATTAAATGTCTACACACACAAACACACACACACACATATGTATGTATATATATATATATATATATATAGAGAGAGAGAGAGAGAGAGAGAGTATCTTGTAGCTAGTTATCTAGTAACTTCAAATAATTTTAGAACACCTTTTAAAAGTCAATGCTTTCTCTGCTTTCTGAGGTTTAAACCTTTTACATTCTCCCAGCCATTGGCTCTTATGGGTAGAATTACAGATGAATTAGCAGAAAACTGATGAAACAAAATTGAAATTCAACCAGAGATGTCTCTCTTTTGTATTCAGTATGTATCGTGTCTGTGGTGGTGTGGCTGGGAAGTCTTCCAGAGTTTAAGACGATGCATTTTAACTTGCTCTAGTTTTTCAAATAACAGATAAAATCTCACAATCTCAGTTTACTCTTATGTGAGACAAAGAAAAGAAAATCTTGATTAATAGTTACCTGATAACTAAATTAGTTGGTAATTATTTTTTTTTTATAACATTTATTAGCAGACTAACTATCATTTAATGCACCTCTTCGGTTCTTTCGACAATCCAGCCTTTTCTGCTCTATGGTAAATAGTCTGTAGGCTGAATATCCAACCACATGGTTCTAACTTAATAACTTAATTCAAACTTAAATTCCTGCTATTATATCACTGAGTCTTTCTCTCAAGGCTGCATTGAGGATCCTACTGCAGTTCCAGGCTTTGACCTCTCTTGCATCGACAGAAAAGCCAGAGGGATGTGGTGCTGTTTGAGGCCTCTGTCTGGAATCTGGGGGGACCCACAAAGCAGATGCCACATGATGGAAATTAATGAATTTTGGTCGACCTTTAATCCCCAGGTCCACCTCGGCTCCAGCACTCAGCAGACCACTGCAAGGATCCACTAGTGGGACATCGCATCGTGAAGGAGCCAGGGCAACACGTTCAGTTTGGGGTTGAAGTCCTAGAGAACCTGCATGTCCACCACCAGCCCGGCACAGACTGAAGTTCAGCCTCTTGATGATGTATAGCTCTGCAGAGAACGGGGTTGAAGGGTCCAAAACTGTTGTCATTCTTGCCTGTGGAGAAAGCCACTGAATGATTGTGTTTATGTGCTGAGACACGTTGCCCAGAGACCGTTTTCGTTTCCTGCTCTGATCAAATTACTGACATGCAGAGAGGCTATGAAGGTGTATATCCACATACCTTTTACTACTGAAGAGCTATGGTTCAATAAAAATCCTGGACTGTATTCTGGTCAATGCAGTTTCTGGATAACATTCATGACTAATATTTTTTTCTTCTTAGCTGTTATGCTTTTTCCACCTACAGCAACTAATTTATCAAACTGCCTAAATAAAAATGTTTTGCCTGTAATAATGGGGCGATTATTATCCGTGGAAAATTACTGCACACAAATGGGTTTTGGTGGCAAATGATAAACAGAAGACTTGACCCTGCCTCCGGGTTTAGTGTACAATTTTAATGTGGGTGTAAGCAACCGATTAAAATTGGTTTCCCATTTTAATCAGTTGGCTTTTTAATCCATGTGACCACTAGATGGAGTGACAGTGCTAGTATTGTTAGACCCTAACCCTTAAAATGACACTGCATATATGTCCTGTTCCTCATGGATTCATCAGCAACCTACAATTATCACATATTGAAAACTAGAAGTCTCAGTAGTAATATTATAATGACTTATTAGGCGTTCTCTAATGGGCATTATAATGCAAGAAGGTGACCTAGTACTAAGTTGTCCCTCAAGAAACATTATATTGATTTTTATGTGCTAAATGAGCTTTTTTTCCCAGCCTAAAGTGGTACTGGTTGAAGAGAAACTTCAAATATAAGCTGTGTTTATAAAATTGACAGTAAACTAAGTAGAAATTATGTAAATTGCATAAAGGCAAAAAGTGCTTTTGCAAAGGGGAGTAATCTGGTGAAAGAGCGGGCTTGAAAGAGCCGTCTTATATTCAGTGAAGCAAGAAAACAGAAATACTATTTGCCTCACTGCCTATTAATTAGTGCGCTTGAAATGTTTTACTGAAAATGTAAATATCCCTCACAAATATATAGGCCTGCACAGCAGCTACATATGGTTTGTGTGAATAGTAAAAACATTCTTATAGGTGGCTTTTTTCTTTGGAGGATATTCATCTTAATGTGTCAGTGGTGATGATGGTGATGCATGCTGATGGATGATTTTCACTCAGGCTGTCATTAGCAAATGTAAACACCCAAGAGCTGTTGAAAGAGATGTGTAAAAATAGCCTAATTAGAGTTATTCTGATAACTGAGTTGCGAATATGCCCAACTCCCACACAATGTTCCCCCAACAAAGGAAGAGTACAAATGACACTGGTGAGATCTAATGTGGCCCTCTTCCGAAATCACTGTTCAGACCATTTAAAAACACCCCCAAAAAAGAAAAAAAAACATACCATTTGTTGCATCAATGGTATTTCGCATGAGGGTGTGTGCTGTACTTTCAAACAATTCTAAGGAAAAGGTCTCCATAGATCCAGAATTCCAAATGATTTATTGCATCTGGAGTCCATTAATTATTGCCATATCAGAAATTCCTCATTCATCATACTGTATTCCCCCACTGTGTTGTAACCCAATTATTTCTGGTCTTTTTCCTTTGTTGCAAGATTTTAAATACCAGCCCCAGCCTGATTTTTTTTTTTTTTTTTTTTGCAGGGATTCAGATATTTCTGGAGTCATTACCATCAGAGCAGCCGTTGTTACCGGATCCTGTGTTATTAGTCAGCTTGTCTGCCATTCTCCTGACTCCTCCGCAGTCTCAGAAATTATTTAAACCTTGCTTCTCACCCATGGTGCAAGGACCAATGCTATAGTGCTGTGGCCTCTAATTTGCAGAGGCTGAAGTCATCTGAGAGAAACTGTTGCTCTGGATTAAGAGACGATGTTGTTGTGGCTGCTGCAGAGGGCCATCAAAGCACAGCCTCAATTGTAGTGCTGGCTGTCTGAAGACAAGATGCTCTGGGCTTGGAATTATTTTTGTTAATCAGACAAGCAGAGATGATGGTGACCGAGGCTGGCACCTCAGGATCAGACAGGCAGGGCTGGAACTTGATATGCAACAGAGAATGGATCTCTCAAGAGTGGTGAGAGCTCTCCATAATATAGACAAACAGCACCGTTCAGCACTGTAAGGGTGACCTACAAGAAAATTAACCAGATAAATAGGAGCCAGTTGCTGAAAGATATTAATAAGTGCAGTTAAAATTATATCTGTGTCTTTGATGTATTGGATATGTTTAGGGCTGTATCTCATGAGAGTCTTACATTTATCAAGTCTTTTTGTCTCCAGCTGTGGTATGCAGCTAAGTTTATACAAAGAGCTTCATCAAAACTAAGTTAGAGTGCTTAAAGCAAACACTGCTGGGCTCATGTCCATATGTTTTTGTTAACTGATGAAATTGCATAACTTTATTTATAGCATCAAGGCCTTAAGTCATTGATCATGGGTCATTTTCATCACACCATAAAAGGCAGTGAATTGATTACTCCCTGTTAACCATGCATGCATATTATTACAGAGTAAACAGGCTGATATGGACTCTGTCTCATGCTGTGTGTGGCACTTTCAACCATTTGGAAAAATCCAAACAGCACAGAGATGAAGCTCCCATGAGGGGTCGGGGTAGCTATGTCCTAAGAGAGTGGCCCAGGGCTTTATTGTAGTGCTGCTTCCCTACCCTCTGTAGCTGCAGCTCCCTGCTTGTCACACTCAGTTTGCTCAATGAAGTAATGAATATGCCGCTGTACATTTTTCATGAGGGAGGAGGGAGGAAAAAAATTGTCTCCTTATAATGCATTTAGTATGGAAGTCTTCACACACAGTTCCCCTGCTAAGCACCCTCTGGGCTATCATGATGCTGCATGAGCATGATGTTTAATGTTAACATTCCCTGAGGGAGAGTCAGGATAATGCAATGTCACATTCAGTGATGAATCTGTTGACTACAGCAGATTTACAATCATCTGTAAATCACGGCTAAGTATGGATAGCAGTGCCTGCCCTCTTTGGAAAGGAAGCAGTGGGCGCACAGGAAACAACTGGTGGAAGCGAAGCTGACCGAATCAGCCACTTGAGAAGGTGACTCAGTCACATCATTTCTACTCTGAATTACCAGGAAGCTCACCCACGAGCTTCCAAAAGTGGAAGACTATTAAGAATGAAAGAGAGACATAACCATCCAAAGATAAATGTAAATTAATACAAGGAATAATCAGCAAGAAAATATTAGAGCAAATGATTCACTGATTCCCTCGAGCAAAAATAGGAAATTTCGATGCAATTGTGAACATATTTCTGATTTGGATGGGTAAAATGCTGATCATTCCTGCAGTGGACTATTGAAGTTTTTTTTTTTCATGTACCAGTAAGAAATTAGGTACAAGAGGCTCCCTGCTCAGAACACCATGAAAGGGAAAACGCAAACAAGTTATGAATTAAAGCTTGAAATGTTTTTGGTTTTCCAAATAGAACTAATATAAATGCAAACGTGACCAAAAGAAAGTATGTAAACTCTAACAAGATCCAATTTAATCCCCGATGCTCTAGGCTAACTTTCATTTGAAAAACCTTCTCAAATTCAGGCCGTACCAAACTACATAACCCTGGGCTCCAATGGTACGAGTCACCTGGAAGAATTAAATTAGAGAGTAAGTACCAGCCTTATAACCATGATACTGAATTTGTACAGAGCCTGATCTAAAAACGAAGCAAACAAATTCATCCATTTCAGACTTAGAAGCACACAGCAGCCTTTTCAGCCTGAAGGAGGCATATATGGAAACCTACTAAAGATGATGCTGTTTTTTTTTCTTTTTGTTTGTTTGTTTGTTTTTTTTTTCTTTTTTTCTTATTTATTATTTTTTGTGATAAAGACAGTAAAATCCTTCACAATAGGGATCCTGTGATGAGGAGGTTAAAATGAAACTAGAAAATTTCTAAAGAAATTTTGATGGGTGCCAATGCAGGCGATGCCTGCTCAGATATACATACATGTATTATGAAGGCAGTCATGTCACATAGGTTGATAATGATGGAACAAGCTCTGATGAGTGTATGGGAGGGGTTGCAGACAGACATTGACATGTAGACACACCAACAATATCATGTATAGAGAGAGCATGTTTGTGTGTGTGTGAGAGAGAAAGAGAGAGAGAGGGAGAGAGATAATGAGAAAAGGGGTGTGCTGACATGTACGTCTGTCATAGACACTGACTGATAGCACTTAATCACTGATGTCCATTATAAACCAATAAAAACTGTGGATTGTTCATTGGGTGCATCCTTATCCTCTGAATCACCATATATTACTGTATCTGGGGAGGTGTATGTGTGATTCCAACCTTGCACATACAACTGCCCCAGGCCTGCTCCTTGGCGTTGCTATGACGACATAGACTCTTTAGAATTTTAATGCTACAGTTTAACAAACATGTTTTTAATGTACTTGGTTTTGTCACGTTTCTACTAAAGTGTGGTTAAAAAACAAACAAAAAACATACTCTTCTGAGCTTGGTTGCTCATTCGTTCTGTCTTGTGTGCAATGAATGCTGAGGGAAAAAAGGCCACAAAGGATGCATCACAAGCAGCCTTCGTTTGAGGGCAAACGAAGTGCAAATTTGTAGGGTGGAGTTGGAGGCTTCTTCAAATTGGGATGGACAGTGCTTGGTGCACCACGATGACTTATTTAGTCAATAATTTTGAACTTCGACGTGTGCAGACCCTGAATTGGGACACAGTGTCTGCCTGCTAACTCATTCTGAAACAGATTCAGTCTGAGCTGACAGATGAGTAAAGTTTCAAAAAAACCCTTGATCATCCAAGCACTGTTCACAAACAAAAAGTCCTATCAAAGAAATTTTTGAACCATGAGCATCAGAAGAGTGAGAGAAACTCATGGATTCATTTTACCCTAATGTGAACAGAACTGAAATAGTGACAAGCTTAAAACACATGAGAATCCAGTTTTGTTTTCTTTTTGAATGGGGGGTTAATGGGAGAAAAAGTAGACTTTCTGATGCTTGGAGCAATGTAGCTCAAAATCTGTAAGTCCCAGCTCTCTTGTAACCAAGGTTCATTTGAAGCCAACTTAAATTTATCCATTTTTATAAATAATTCGTGTATGAAAATGAAAAGCTGTGAGCATGAGACACGCTTGTTTAAGAAATTTTCAGAATCATTTTTGAGGTGAGATATAGAGTGCGGAGGGAATTTGGGCGATTTTCAGATTTTCTAAAGCATAACCTAGTTTGTGTCAAACCCGTTAAAGATATAAAGGTGTGCTTTCAGTCAGTTAAGATTTCATCTTTTCATTTAAACTTTGGATGATGTTTCTAGGTGAAAGTAGGCCTAAACTGGAAGTTTGAAAAGTAGGCTGGATTTTTCTTAATTTCGGCCAAATCCCATTCACCGCTATAGGATAAAAAGTTACTATTTCTGGCAAATTATGTAAACACAGTAAGATTTTTGTACAGCAAAAGTCATAGCACACTCTATTCCTGATTGAGACACACGTTTTGATATAACTTTTGTGGGGGTAGAGTTGAAGCTGTGGGTGGATCTTGAGAAAAACTGTAAATATAGTTGTAAAATAAAGTATGTTCAAAAATATTATTCAATTTACCATATAGCTTTCAAGCACACCCTAAAATGGCGTTTTTCCGTCGTCCTGTCTTCTAGATGACAAACTCGCATGTCAAATATAACCACTGGAATAAGTTTTTAATACACATTTTTTGTATGATCCTGTCTGGGTGTTTCTCTTTTATTAATGAAATAATTAATTTAACAATCAACATATTTTAAATAAAAGTAATAATACGCTGAAGTTGTGCCCCACAACATGTGTACAACCCTGTTCCCGAAACCTATTTAGCATGGCAGAAGAAGAAGAAAAACAGTAAGTCCCATGACACAGAGGAAATAACTCATCAAGATTTCTGCTAACAGCATGGACAGACAAAGGGTAAAGTTTCTCTTAAATTTTTTTTTAAATATTTTCCCAATCTTGACTAAATGTGTCCTTTTAACCAATGCAACCCTGTTACTCATACTGTAAGAGTAGCTGGTTAGCTCAGTTGGCAGAGCATCTGTCTCCCATACAGGAGACCAGTTTGATTCCCCCAGGGGACAAATATTAACACCTTCCAGCTGGGTCCTTAGGCAAGACCCTTAATGCTACTGCCTAACCACTGTAAGTCGCTTTGGATAAAAGTGTCTACTAAAGGACTGTTATCTAGTGAATAACACAAATTGAAAAAAAAAAATCTTTATTAATTATTTATGACAAACTCTGTCCTCAGTGTTAACAGTAACATTACATTTCACTGCTAGCATATTTTCCTGAATAAAAGCTAAAATTAGCATTGATTTTCAACCCTGTTACTTTCCTCCCTCATTAATTGCAGGAGTTATGTTCTAAAAAGGCAAAATCTGTGAAGTAGTCAGCTTTATTTTTTTACACTTATTATAGATGTAAAACCCCTCACTACAAACTTTATACACTTTTCTCAGACAGACATTAACATTTTCACACTTTTCTCTCTTGTTTAAACACCCTGTACTGTACAGGAGTCATGGTATGGAGGAGATTGATTGACAGTGGTCTACAGCCAATCAGGATGCAGAACACAATGCACTGTTAAAAAAAAGCAGGCAAAATTGCACTAAAAAATATGTGAAACTGCGAAGCCGCGAAAGGTGAACCACATTATCGCACACATTATTATATATATACATATATATACATATATATACATATATATATATATATATATATATATATATATATATGTATACATATATATTAGTGCAACAACAGTGTTGCACTAACCATGGCACACAACTAATAAAGCGTCTCATAAAAACTTTTGATGCTTAAGTGACTTTTGATGCTTAAGCTGGAAGAAAACATGTTTTTGTTTGTTTATTATACTGCTTTGTTTGTTTGTTTTTTTAATACATGGCAAAAATACTTAAATAAAAAGTTTATTTTCAAAGGTTGATATACCCAAATTGTCCTCTAATTCTGAAATGACCAAGCGTTAGTAATATGTGTTCCTACAGCAATGGCACCCATAACAAATACATAACATGTAGTGCCAATGAGATCCCTTAGCTCATCTGACAGAGCTGTGAGAGAACTTGGGACTAAAAAGGTTGTTTTACATCATTTCTATTTTCAGAATTATTTCCTTTGGTCTGAAAGAGGCATACAGAATACCTCTCCACATTTCTGCTTTTGATCTGTGCATATCAACACATCTCAGATTTTCAATTATGTTTAAGATGTTGCATTGGGCAAAGACAGAAGGAAGGTAATGGACTTTTTCTGTTGCTTGAGAGAGACAGACTTGTCCTTTGAGATCTTAGTTTCCATTATTAAACCTCCAGCACACAGCACACCCAAGCTTTTTTTTAAATCTACTCTGACCAAGGTGAAATTACCTACTCTTGAAACTTAAAGCAAAATAAAGAAGCCACCGAGAGATGGCTCACAGTCTGTCTGAACCTTTTTCTCTTTGTTTTGTCTTTTCTTTTTTTCTTCTTTTTTGTTTTTTTCGTTTTTGAGGAGGGCAAGAAAACCAAAACACAAATCTTGCAAGGTTGTTTGCATTAAGGTCTGACTTCCTCATAGTTTTCAGAAAAAAAAATAACCCCAGGGGGATGCACAACAGCATGTGAGCCAGTGGCTAATACATTCACCGAGCACACTCACAGTATGTAGCAAGACCTGGATGATGAATAACCATGCAAGGGCCAAAGAAAATAAAAAAGAACACCACATGATGAATGTTGTTTTGCAAAAGCAAACACTTAGTATTCTATGGGGCAGAGACAAAAGCTGCCGTCTTTATGATAGCTTAACCGTCCAAAGCTGCTATCTCTAGTCTGACAGCAACTTATGCAGATATGTGCGGCTCGGCATTGCCCTGCTGAATTGAACCCTCCCTGAAAAGTGTTCAGCAAGCAGGTCACATTAGCATAGGCTGTCTGTTGTGGATGAAATTGTAACACTGTCCTCCAGGATGCTCTAAAGCCTTATCACTCACCTACCTGGCCCATAACAGCTCCTGATGGATAGGGCCAGATTGAACCTGCAGTCGCCTGGAAGCCTGTGTGCGTTAGAGAAAATAGGAGATTTGCTCGCTCCCGGGTTTAGATTACCTCTGAACTCTAAAACAAAGCCAAGTACGTTGTTTGATTTCCTTGTAATGTCCTTACAATACCTAGTTATTTAAAACACATCTGTCATTGTGTAACATGTGGGAGCAATGCTTGAATGGGAGGACAATTTACCGCTGCAATTGTGAGCATCACCGTTGTCTAGAGGCAAGACAAGCCAGAGAGGTGAAATTGAAAATGTGAATATCTTGCTAATGGCAGAGGAGGAGAGCTGGAGATATAATACCAAATCTATAAAGGACAATTTCAGGCCCTATACTCTGGAGACTCAAGCGCTCAATCATGAAGTGATTCACTCAGATTGATCAAGGAGCATTGTAATCACTTGGGAATGTAACATGTGGCTCCAAGGATGATTTGCCAAAGTCTCAAGAGATTCAAAGCGGGGTTTAATGGATCTGAGGTGATGTGCTTAGAAATTTATTTCAGAAGGTGCAAATAGAATACTCAAAGCACATTTTACCAGCATTTAGCAGCTGTCCAGTGAAATGAATGTTCAGAACAGAGGAATCTGGAGGAATAAATCTGCCATCAGAGAAACGGACAGCTGGAATTTAGTATTCTCCCAGAAGAAATTCAAAGGTCCCGTCTTTTTCAGAGAACAATCAGAAATCTACTAATGAACCATGCCATTCATAACAGCCTCTTATTAAGCAGAAAGTCTAAATGCACTTCCAGATAAGAAGGCTTCTTTTATTCAAAGTAATTCTAGTTGAAAGCTCAGTGCTCCCTCTGAAATCGAAATAAATGCCATAAAAGTGATATTAAATATTCAAAACTTCAGCTGTCATCTAGCTCTTCCCTTTTCAAGATAAATGTACAACGAAATGCACAATTTTGCATATTTAGTCTCTTCTTTTAAAGACCGAGACATCCACTAAGGAAGATCATTCCAGGTTTGCAGAAGAATGAAATTAGTGTGTGAAATTGGCCATCAAGAGGAGCAGCAACTTCTTAGGGAGATAATCTCAAAGCCTCCAACAGCACCTGCTTTAGAGCGTTTGTTTATTTTCTTGCTATTTTCTTCTCATGGAACTTTTTCACCTCTCTTAGATGATTGTCTCACTGGGTTTTTATTGCTTGTGATAAGACTGTAGACAGATAAAGCAACTGACAGGCTTATATTTATGTAAAACTACGGTTTAAAAAAATGTAAAAATAAACCGAATGCAATGTTTGCAAATCTGAAACCCACATTTTATTCTCAATAGACCATAAAAAACATTTCAGATGTTGAAAGTAAGACATTTTATTATTTTGTGGAAAATATGAGTCCAACTTTAAAAAGTTGGAACATGGGCAACAAAAGCCTGGAAAAGTCCTGGAGGAGCATTTGACTTTTGAAATTGTGGGACAGTTTCAGAAAAATGTTCCTCAACAAAAAATTGTGAAGACTATGAAGATCCCACCATCTAATGTACAACACCATCAAAAGATTCAGAGAATCAGCAGGAATCTCTGTGCGCATGGGACAAGGCCGAGGGTGGATGGATGATCTTCTTGCTCTCAGACAGCACTGTATTAAAAACAATCATCAGAATTAGAATCTGAATACTTTATTAATCCCAGAGGAAATTGTGTGCACACTGTAGCTCCATACCAAATAAAGAAAGGATAAGATAAAGCTAAAAATCTCAAAAAGAAAAATTACAAATTACAGTTACAATATGTAGTGACTAATATTTACAGTAATATCCATATGCTAGACAGTAAACTGTAAACAAAGTGTGAAGTGCAAATGTGTAACAGTGGATGTTGTTACTATATGGAGGTACAGTTTGATGGCCACAGGTAGGAATGATTTCCTGTGTCGTTCAGTGGAGCATTTAGGTGGTATCAGTCTCTCACTGAACGTGCTCCTGTGACTGAGGTTGTGAAGCGGGTGGGAGGTATTGTTCAGTATTGTCTTTATTATGGACAACATTCTCCTCTCCGACACCACTGTCAGAGTCCAGCTCCATCCCCACAATGTTACTGGCTTTGCGGATCAGTTTGTTCAGTTTGTTTGTGTCTGCAACCCTCGGCCCGCTGCCTCAGCATGCAACAGCATAGAAGATAGCACTGGCCACAACAGACTCATAAAACATCCTAAGCAGTGTTTGGCAGATGTTAAATGACCTTAGCTGCCTCAAAAAATAAAGACGGCTCTGGCCCATGTAAAGTGCAGTAGTGTTCTTAACCCAGTCCAGTTTATTGTCAGTATGCACTCCAAGGTATTTGTAATCCTTCACCACCTCCCCATTGATGCCCTGTATTGAAACAGATGTTTTGGATCTCCTAAAATCCACAATAACTTCCTTAGTCTTTGTCACATTAAGCTGCAGATGATTCTGCTCACACCATGTGACAAAAGAGTCCACAGCAGCTCAATATTCCACCTCATCTCCTCCACTGATACGTCCAACTACAGCAGAGTCATCAGAAAACTTCTGAAGGTGGCAGGTCTCTGTGCAGTAGCCGAAGTTTAACCTTTATTTAACCTTTACTTAACCAGGTAAAAATGTTTGAGAACCAGTTCTCAAACCAGTTCTCATTTTGCAAACATGACCTAGTCAGTTGTGTAGAGGGTGAAAACAAAGGGGTAAAGAACAGTACATTGTGGTGCTCCAGTGTTGCTGACCACTGTGTCCGACACACAGTGCTGCAGGCGCAAATACTGTGGTCTTCCTGTCAGATAATCAAAATCCAGGACACAAGAGAATCATCCACCTGCACAAAAACAAGCATGATTTTCTATTTGAAATCATAGCATGGGCTCAGAGACACTTCCAGAAATGGATGTCTGTGAACATAGTGCCATGAAATTCACAAATAGTTAATATTTAAAGCTCTAAAATGCCCAATCTATGAACACCACCGTCTTTTCTGGGCCACCACTGATTTAAAATGGTCTGAGGGGAAATGGAAAACTGTTCTATGGTCAGATGGAACAAAATTTTAAATTGTTTTTGGAAACCATGGATAGTGTGGCAAACTAAAGAGGAGATGGACCATCCAGCTTGTTATCAGTGGATAGTTGGAAAGCCTGTATCTCTGATGGTATGGGTTTGTGTGACAAAGTGGGTGAGTTAACACCATTTGTTTCTGTTTCACATCATTAAAACAGACTGGAATTAACCATATCCATTTGTATTTTATTTAACTATGTATGCTTCATCGTTCCTAGGTGGTCAGCAGACACCAACTATCTCGGGTTTGTTTGTGTTTTTGCTTTCTGTTTGAGTACAGCTAGTAAACATTAACATCTATATAAATCCAAACTCAGACCAATATTAATATATTTAGTTCTGTTTATTGGTTGAAACTGGTTTTTTTTATGTTATTGTGTCACTATACTTACCATGTGATCCAGATTACTTCCTGTATTTATGGTGTTTGACCATATTAGTGACATCACTGGAAGGAATTGAGAATGGGGAAGATTGGTTATGCTGAGTTACAGAAATTGATCATGCTGTTGTTTAGTGGTATATGGTACAAAGGCTTCAGGAATGATGACTGTGTAAAAGGTTATTTAAGGTTACTCTGAATGAATAACTTAATAGTATTTATGTGTAAGAAATATACTTCATTTTAAAGTAGTCAGACTCTAAGGAAGCCATTTTGTAAACAGGACCCAAAATTACATAAGGTTGGTCTTTTGTCTGTGTGATAAGGCCTATGAATGTAGCAGGTAGTGATGGCCTTTCTGGCCAACTACTTCACCAAAAGTTTCATTACTCGATACTCCGATTAACAGCTCATTTGGGTGTACTGACGTCTGCTGGTTACTTGATGTCCAGCAGTCCTGTGATATTACATGCAGGGTCAAGCAGCAACTTCCAGCAGTAAAATGTGAAGCCTACGTGGAAGAGCAAAAAATTGCAGTTCACCCCTCATCCGCTAGGGGCTGGCTCCAAAACAGAGTCAATCCCCATAGACTCCCATGTTAAAAAGACCAACTTCACAGCAGAAATAAATATAAAATAAATAATACATAAATGTTTAAAGCCGGTACAGAAAAAAAAAAAAAAAACATTTTAGGATTAATAGGTCAAGTTTACCTTCATGACACCTGTGAGGGGGGTGAATTTTTTTCTAACCCATCCGTTCTGATGTTATTTAATCTTGAAATTCGGCATAATTAGGTCCGTGTCCTTTTGATTGACAGGTATCCAATATCATCGGAAATGAAATGATAAACTACTGAATGTCCTTTGCTTTTTTTGGTGGCTCCTCTTTTGAGGTAGTGCTGTCAGTGAATTTCCTGTCCGTAATGATCTTCAGCATCACCTCAGATCATGCAGAACATTCCTGTTTCTCGTGACTTTTTCAGTGGTTCAAATCACTCAATGAGGTTGTCACATGATTTCAGAGAAACAGAGCCTTCTTTGTTTTTAGTCACGTGATATGCAGAAAAACAATACAGGCCTAGATTCAGGCTTCATTTGGACACGCCCACTTTGCTCGACACTGGCCTTGGGTTTAGTGATGTTACGTCATGTAACATCACTCGTAGCAGGGTGCATGTGAGATTAATTTCGGTAAGAATGATTTTAGTTATGCTCTGTCAACCAAAGTTAACTGATTTATCATGTCTTCTTTCTTTGCATTTTTTTCTGTATACATGTTGCAACATGCACTTTTGTAAAATAAATACTTGCCATTTTGGAAGACCTATGCTTACTGCCATTTTTAAGCCACTCTTCTCACACAACCTATCACAGGTTGCATTACTGCATGGAGTGAGCAGCTTACACTTTTGTGAAGCTCCCATCTGCTCCCATCCAGACAACATCCTTTTAAGGTAAATCCTTGCAGATTAATATAAATCACCTACTGCATCCATTACAACAGCATGGATGCACAGGAGAGGAGTTGAGGTGCCTAACTAGCCTGCCTGCAGTTCAGACCTTTCACCAATATAAAACATTGGGCGAATAATGAAATAAAAAATCCAGCAATGAAGGTCCAGGACTGTGGAACAGCTGGAATCCTCCATCAGACCCTAATGGGATGTCATTCCTCTCCTAAAACTCCAGCAACTGGTCTCCTCAACTTCACAGACGTATACAGTTATCAAAAGAAGAGGGGATGCTACACAGCTTTCTGACTCTTTTTAAAGATATATCCAAACGGTTAAAGGTCTCAGTTTTAGCATCTGATTTGTTGTTTTTGTTCTGTGAGGAAGAAATTTGGGTTTATAAGATTAGCAAATCATTGTATTATGCCTTTATCTACATTTTACACAGCATCCCAACTTTTTTGGAACTGGGGTTGTGAGATTAACTGTTAAAGTAAGGCCATGCTTTTGAAACTTTGATTGAATGGAGTACTGAAGCGGTTTGATGTAAAGCATCAATCAAGTAGTGTCTTTACTCTGAACTTTAAAGTGAAACGTGTGGAAAACAAAACATTTATAGAGAGTCTTGGCATTTTGGAGGAATAGCACCTTTTTTTTTTTTGCATTGAAATAAAAAAAACATGACATTAATTTATTGAGGACGTAAGAGCAAGTATATTATTTTGGGTAGATGCCAGAGAAGACTAATAGGATTTATTAAACAGTTTCTGGAAACCTTGGAAATATTCATCATCGTGTCTCTGTCCAGTGTGTGCAGTAAACTAATTACATGTTTTTCAATAAATGACTGGCTGGAAACGTATAAACAAAGTCTAAAAGGGAGACGTGTGACAGAAATCCAAATTGCTGTGTATTGAAAATGCATCAACCTTGGGTGGGAAAAGAAGTAATCTTATTAGACTTTTCATTCCTTCTGAAAACATGGCGACATATCTCATTCACAGCTGGTCTCTATCTTTAATGCATGGAAGTATGACAAATGTAAACCTATTTTTACATAAATACAAGCCAAGCTACAAGCTAAAATAACACTGCTTGCTGGTAAAGCTTGTATTGAATATAGCATGAACAATGAAATTACCAACTTTAATAGCATTTTACTCTTGCTCAATAGATTGAATTTTGTAAAAAATAATAAATAAATTATTCAGCACAGTAACAAAAAGAAAATTGGTAAATGACATTTGGTGTTTGCAGCATTATTCTTTACACCAATATTCTTTCTACTGTTGAATTCATGTCCTAAGAAAGTCATATACTGTATAATCTTCCGTCCTGCTTTTAAATGATATGATTACTGATATTCATGCACATGGAGAACATGCAAACTCTGTACAGCTACTATGGCAACAGTGCGAACCACCTCAATTCACTTCAGTTCAGTTCAGTTTAATACAGCTTCATTTGTTTAGTGCCAACTTACAACAAAGTAAACTGAAGGCACTTTACAGAAATAATCCGTTCAGGCCAATTCATTGTGATCCAATAAAAAAATAAATAAATCCACATTCGCCCATAAGATGTTAACTGTGCCATACAAGCTCATTCATAAAACATTGCCTAGCTCAGGAAAAACCAACTGATAGCAGTAAATATTTTTGATAGATCACCATTTATGATTGACCATGTGTAATTTTCAAATTCTTTAATTTATTCATTTTCAAGTCTTCTTTTTTTCCTCTAGCCTCTGATTTTAACTGAAATCTATCAAAAAAACATAGCCAACTTACTGCAGTGCTATGTGTACAGTTTACATTATATGATTAGCTTGGTTTTTAGCACTGACGTGATAGCAAACGTATCAATGCTGTGGCCTTTTCCACTAATGGGATTCTGCCTTATCAGTGAGAAAAACTTGTCCTTGTTAACCCACATGCTTTCTTCATGCGTACACACTGCAATCTGACACCGTGAAATCAGCTGAGAAATGTTGTAGCTGCAATAGAATCGACATTTACAATGTGAACAGTAAGTTCCTACAGTCCAGAAGAAGCTTTGCAAGGTCTGCATAAGATTTCAGTCCTTGCTGGCAAAAAGCTGTCTCCAGTGACAGAAAGCAACACCAATATTTGCTCTTGTTTTGTCTTTTTCTGACATTTTGTATCGATGGAGCTGAATGTTGTTTCTTTGTGGGAGGTAGTGGCGGACAAACATTGACTTGCCAGGAGCTTTTGCTGTTTATGTGCTTTTGAACTTATCTCCATGTTCTGTTAGCTGGCAGTTTCTTTATTTGCTGCTGCCAACACTGCTGCTGCTTCTAATCACATCCAGGCTTTAAAATAGTGAGATGACTTTTTCTTTTAAGGTAATTATTTAGTACCAGGTAACATCATGACCAATAACTTTAAACTATAATTTGTCATGATGTATATGTTTCTTACTCTAAACATGTGCTTTTAACATATAAACCTATGTACGATAAGTTATGACATGTGTTTACAAGTACAAGTGTGCATATTCATCCAAAGTTTTCCATAAAACAAAAGTTAAAATCCCATAAATATTGTTTGCGTGTATTTTGTATGTGAAAATAGAATTTAAAGTCACAACAATAACACTGAAAATTACAATTATTCAATTTATGGTTGTGGTTTCTTCATGAATACAACCCAAAAACTGGTGAATTTACCATCAAACTTACATCACAGGGTCACAGGCATCGTCTATGGACTAAAAGATAAGTTTGGCTAAGCAAACTGCGCATGTATCTAATGTCCATCAAACTTAATAGCACCAAAATGGCAGATGCGAGATCAGAGTATGATTTAAATACACTACCAACATCTGTACAAATCCATGAACTGTTAACATTACTTGATTTCATTCTGTGTTTGTGTAACTGTCTCCATCAAGTTCAACAGACTTTAGACACATAGCAGTTTGTGAAACAGATTTCTCTTCTACACCACAGATAATGCCTTTTTTTAAGGTAAACCTAAAGAATTTTTAGATCGTGTTTATAATGAAGAAACCACAACCAGTTTTATTTGTAATTATGTAATATGGCAACTTTTTAAATTGTATTCTCACAATATACACACCAAACATTTTGTGTATCATGTAATGTTTATGCACAACTTTAAATAAATATGCATGCGTATACTTAATTGACATCTTACTGCGTAGAGGTACATTTTCACCCTAACCATACACTTTTAATTCCTAAATGTAAACATTTCCATCATTAATCACAAATGTAAAACAAAATTAGAAAATTCTACCCGCCACCACAACTTTTCTTCCAATAAGGCTTCTTCTTTTATTATGTGTGGCATAGTCAAGAGGCAGCTGTTGAACGTGAGCATTGACGTGTTTCAGATAGAGTGGACAGATCATCAAAAGCATGATGGGAGCTGTATCAAGACTTGCAGAAGCAAAAGACTAATGTACATATGTACATATTTTATGTATTATCACAACATCATGTTGACATTGTTAAAGGTTTGAAGTTTTGAAGTAACCCTTAGTTGAAGCTTAGTTATTTCAGAAAAAAATACATATGAAACAGGTTTGAACCTTTTTGTGTCTGATAGTTGTTAAATTAGTCTTCATTTAAATCAATGACTTAAAAAAAGCTGAGAGAAGTACACAGCTGTCTTGAGCTATATTTACCATGCTGTTATGTGGTTTGACATTAATTATTCTGCCAAAACAAGCATAGTTTCCTTAAAAAATAAAAATAAAAAGGCATTAATACTAATTTAATCGGTAGACAATTAAGATAGCTGAGCTATTCATTCCATGTGCTCTATCTGCAAAAACAAGCCAGATGGTCCATATACTCCTAAGACTGGAGGACAGTGTCCATTATTTAAATAAGGAGTAAAGAAATTACATTTGTTGGAACACTGAGGAATTTTTCCTCTTTTCTAAAACCTATTTTTAAGGAGCTGAGGGCACAGAGAGGGTTTTAGTGTTTCTGGCTTTTGTTTAAGTCATGGACACGGTAATGAACTCTTTTCCAGACAATAGTTTTTAGTTTCCAGAACCTAAGCAGTGATTTCAACTACAGAATCTGTTTTTAATGCAAGGCTGCTTGAGGGTTTTAAAGATTACAGCCGTTCAGGAATGTCTTTCAGCATCCACATTCTCTGAATCTTCTATTGATGGACAGCAAAATTCTTTACCAACTTTAACCCAGAAATTTTGTTCTTAATTTGCTGTTTGATAAAGAGTAATACCTCCTACCTATTTAATGAAAGACCTCGTATGAACAGAACGCTATTATTCTAACCAGCCCTGTCAATGAACTGTTGTCAGTTAAAAAGATTACTGTACTGGTGAGACAAAATATTTTCCAGTCTTTATTTGCCCTAAGTTTTTTTTTTATTATTATTATATTGCATGCATCCTATTTTCAAATTGAAGCAGTTTTTTTTATTTTAAAGTTGTCCAAATTCTTTTTTAGCACCATATTTTACACATAATTAAAAGCTAATGGAAATGGTGATATATCTTAAAATCTCCTATGAGATATCAGGAGGACATTTAATATTACGCCTTATTTCTGTGCTTCACTTTATTTCAGCTTTTATTCATTCACTGATTGCTATAAATGAATAATGTATTTCATCACATACTGTAATATGAACGTATTTTGTCTCAGTACAGCAGTGCACATTGTCCAGAACAGGGCAGAAGCCTAATTACATACTTCCAGCTTTGGGGAGACCAAGTTAATCTCTTCTGTGCCTCTCTAACAGATGCGTCCAATTAATGGCCTGTCTTTGATGGAGTTTAGATGCATACATCTCTGGGAATTTCATTTCAAAGTAGAAAAAAAGAAGGACAAAACGGCACTGTTTCTGATAAGGATAAATCCTGTCTTAATTATGCCTTGTCTACCCAGCCATACACGGATCCAATTTTTAATAATGGCTGAATTTGAACCGATCTAAAGCCAGTTAATGACCTGAGCAGAGCAGATAGAAATTGCAGATAGCACCCCCAGTTTTGCCCTTGCTGAATGCTGTTTATCTCTAACAGTTTGCACAATAAACCAGATGTTGCACATCTTCATATATATATATATATATATATATATATATGTGTGTGTGTGTGTGTGTGTGTGTGTGTGTGTGTGTGTGTGTGTGTGTGTGTGTGTGTGTACGTATAGATATCCTTTTTTCACTAGTGATAGCATTTTCGTGCTTTTGTTCTCTTGTGTGCTATTATTAATGTTTAAGTGATTTTTAAATGATTTTATTTCAATTTGTATACTTTTACTTTTATATTAATTTTAAATTCATGTGGTATTCAATGTGAATGGCAGAGATTTTCATTGTACCAGGAAACCTGTTTCTTTACTGTACACATGATAGTCAACGCTTTGAATCTCTTTGAATCTCTTCAGTCTGCTCAGTCATTACTGGTTGATATACAGCAGGTACATTGGATATAAGGGAATAATATCTTGTTTACCAAAAGAAAATAGAGAATGAATTACAGCAATTCCCCTAAATGGATACAACTGTTTGCATGTGAAGGATGGTGGATAGGAGGGAAGGATTCCACAGTTAGTGAACACCTTGCATGCATGAGCACGCTTGCTTCCCAGCAATGAAACAGTTTAGTTTGAGGAGACCCTTACAGTAAGAGGAACAGAGGAGTTAAGGCCAGTCAGAAAATCTTAATAGATCTGTGCCACGGCTCCCCTGCTGCTCCAAGAGAAGCCTGTCACGTAGCATGTACATGCATTTAGGCTTATTTACCTCGATCCAGCTGGCTGTCTGACGGGCACGTTTCACTGCTGGAGATGCAACATCGTTGTCTGGCAACCTCTTGATCAAAGCATGGCCGGCACATTGCAGAGAGCGACACTGAGCGCTCTTCCTTGAAAATGCAAGAGATAACAGGAGAAAAGCAAGAACCCAACACCTGCATTGACTTATCCGGCCAGACTGGGGGTGTTCATATCCTGAACTTAAATTATTAATCTTCAATTCATGATCTTCTGGTTGATGGGCCACATTGCTCTTCATCTTTAATGTGAAAACAAGGACAAAAAGAAATATGAAGCGACTCAAATGACCTTAAATTGCCTAAATTCTTAAACCAAATTGCAATCAGTGGCATCACTTTCTCCTGTCTGGCCTTTATTAGTGCAGTCAGAAATCCTGAGACAGCTACAGACATCCCGTAGTCTCACTTCCAGTCTCTCGTGTTTCAATTGTGATGCTTATGTCTGCTGGAGGTAACGTCACATTCCCTTGACAGCTTATTAAATATTAACTTGTTGCTCTCACATGAACAGATTTCACTTTAGAGCTTCAAAGTAGAAAGATGTATACATCTGAAAGGTGAATTTCTTCAGATTTGTCACTTTTAAAGCTTTTAAAACCACAATATCAGAAGTGCCAAACATTTTTTCTAAAGACAGAATCAGGGTCAATTACTCAATTACAGTCTCATTTGATGATTTTAGAGAGGACTTTATTCATATGCAAGTCTGTAAATGCAAAACACCATCAACATGAAGATCTTTAGCTATAAAAAAAGTTACCAGTTGAGTATTTTACAGAGCACAGATTGGCATCAATTTGAGACATGAACACACAGTACCAAGGGAAATACAAAAAAAGCACTTTTAAATTAAAGCACATCTGAACATCCAAATAAAAAAGGTAAAAGTATTCAGGAAACAGTCAAGTCCACTTGAATTTCTCTTTTCGCTCTCGTTTTTTTTTTTTTTCTTTAAACGCTTAAACTGTCATCCTACACAGTAAATCTTTATCGATCAATCCGAAATAAATGGTCTAGTCTGCACTTTGGTGGTAGAGGGGGCCGGTGTCTTGCTTTGTTGGATGGCACCACATGTTGAGACATTGAGGTTTTCACCTCCAAAGACAGCTGTGTGTGTGTGTGTTCTTTACATTCTGTTGTTTGATTGACCTCTGGCCCAATACATTGCTTATTAAAATACAGAGGCTGTAAAAAATATTTTTTTTCACTAACTCAGCATACCCCTATATTTTGTTTATATCCATAAATAATTTTATACATAGATAAATAGATATTCTGTGTGTAGACTATAAACTTTCATAAAAGCATTTTTCAGTCATACAGGAGTGACTACAGTATAAATGCTGAAATGCTGGAGGGCTGCTGACCGACCCTGATGTCCAGTAGACTGGGTGAAAGGCCGAGAGTGTACATGCTGATTGGCACTGGAATTGTGCAATGTTCCCCCCTCTCGCTGTGCCAGTCTTTAGCTCTGCTGGCACTCGTTTTTACTGCAGGTGGCCTGACGCTCAATCTGCCACGTGCCCTCCTCATATGTGCAGTAGCAGATCGTACACTCGTCAATCTTCACTTCTCGGCCAGCCGGAATCACTTCTGTGTCCGCGTAGCAGTTTGGCCCTGTAGGTGGTACAAGAAAAACATGGAAACAGGTGGTTTAAAGAAAATGGGCTTTATATTATGTTTGAAAATGGAATTTCAAATTGACCCTATGCATTTTTTATATGCTTCTTTTGTGTTGTTGGCAACATTGTACCATTATCGAGGTCAGACTCACTCAGAACACTGAAAATGCATGAATTTCTCCTGCTCCTCTGATTTAATATGCTGTGGGAACTCTGCTTGGGTCAAATTAAATCATCAGAAACCTGATAATGGGTAAGTTAATGTTTTACAGCTAAAAATGTACAGACACCAGAGACATCCTCCTCACCTTGGAGCTGGAGTTATTTTAAAGAGAAAAAATAAATAGTGTTGTTCAGTTCGCACATGTCCATGCTTTTCTGCTGCAAGAGCAACCAAGGACCTTGTTCAGTGTCTAAAAAAGAAGTGTTAAGGACAGATCAAACAATTCAAAGTCACCTTGCTTTGTGTTGCTCAAAAAAATTCCAATTAAAAGCTGAGGTGGGTTCAAAGGATACCTACATGAAACTCACAGACTGTTCAGTCTGGATGCAGGTCTAACATCAACAGCCTACAAATTGTACCATTTCAGTTCAGTCTCACCCTTAAAAGGCGAAAAATTAACAAAACAAATCAAAGAAAAGTATTCATGCTAATAAAGATAAAATCTGTATCTTCTTTTTATGCCCGGCACGATTTTCAAATATGTGTATATTTTATGTGTTCAGCTGAGGAAGTCAAACTTGATCGCCAGTAATAGAAGAAAGAGATTCAGATAAAAGATAGCCATTTAAAAAAATCACTAATATTTAAATGCAGTATGTTAATAGAGTGCCTGGTTTTATTCAAATCATGTTTGAATAAAAGCTTTGCCTTATGTTTGTCATGCCTAATCTAAACCAGACATTTTTCATGTGTAAACCTGTGACTAAACAGCAAGCCACAGCACAAGGAAACAGTGACTGAAAGCAAAAAAGGACATTTTAAAGCAAGATAGCAAGATGGGGAATGTCTTAGATCTTCCACCTGAGAGTTGTGACACCATCTACCTCTCCAACCTCCTAATGCAGACCTTTAAATCTATTAAATGTGAAAGATATGTGACTAATTGAGAAAATGCTCCAACACTTTGTTCCTCTGTATTTACATTTATGTACAGTAGTACAAAAAAAGTAAAAAAAAAAAAATATCTGTGAACACAAATTGGCAAACTAAACTCTTGTGACAATTTTGTGTGATTGTGAAGTTCTTTTATTAGGTTATACATCTCTTAATGGCCTTGGGCCTTATTTATATGGCTTGCTTTTAAATGATGAACCCTCACGGACCCTGAGGCCTTCTGAACTTTTACCCATCAAACAACAGACACCTATGGACACTGCTTTAATGGCTAAATTAGGTCAGTCCATTGACGCCTTTGTTTAGGCCATAAAAGACATTAAAATTTGGGCCCTGTTTAGACGTCTTACTTGCACCAAAGTTAGACCAAACTAAACCTGAGCTAGGCACAGTTAATTATTTTTGAGCAGAGTCTGACCAATGTGCCTTCAACATTGCTTGCTGCTGGTACCACACTAACTCCTCATTATGACCACATACAACCCCGCTTAAATTAGCTGAATTATCTTTTTAAAACAGAATGTAAAATTTGATAAACATTTTCTAAATGTAAATGGTGTCAAAAAATGTCATGGGGGGGAAATAGTAAAATAAAGAATTAAGGGTGTTTGAGTAAAATCCTATTAGAAATCTATTTTAGTTTATTTATTTAGTTCAAAATGAATTTTTAGATTTTCCTATATAAAACAAACCTCAGATCAAACAGCCTCAGATCGCACCCCTACAGCAACTCCACAGATTAATCTGAAGGGAGGACATTTGCAGCATATGATACTGCATTTTACATTTTGTATTTCTGATCCGACCTATGCTGTGTACATTGACTCTGAAGAAGTTATTCTGATCATGACATGCATTTACGTGTATCACATGTTTGAACGGAATAAATAATTTTGACATGCACAGTAGGGTACTGCTGTCTGCCTTTTGATACCATGAGTAGAAAAAGAAATAGTGATTTTGAGTGTAAATCACCACTACCATGCATGTTTGTGGCTGTCTTATGACATCTCCCACTAGTTGTAACGCTTTGTTTTTAAATAAAAACTTTATTAAGTTGAGTAACAGTACCAACGTAAAAAAGAGGATTTATGTGTTGTTGATGGCGTACGGCTCACATAACAGATGTGCAAAATAATCATTTCTACCTGAAATTTGGAACATGTTAATATGCACGCTGATGAGAACATCAACATAACTGTCCCTCTCAATCGAAAATTTAATTTTTATTTGAATAAGTGTGATCAGATCAGAATCTTGTGATTAGTATGTTTACATTAAGTATTTTTACTACAATCAGGGTTTTAGTCTGAATATTTGTGTCTGTGTAAACATGGGTAGTGTCATAAGCCATGTGTTGCTTATCATCTAAGGTTGTCCATCCATCCATCCATCCATCCATCCATCCATCCTCTTGCTTCTTATCCAGGGCAGCTGCAAGGAAGCCCAGACTTTTAGGGGGCACCTTTACCAGCCACTTCCTCTGGCTCCTCTCAATGCAGAGGAGCAGCGACTCTACTCTGAGCCCCGTCCTGGGTGACTGAGCTTTTCAGGTGAGCCCAGAAACCCTGTAGAGGAAACTAATTTTGGCCGCTTGTATTTAGGTGCAGTGTGAGTTGGGTGGTGGCCAAAGGCAGGGACTATGATGGTCCGATCCTCGGTTGCAGAAGCTAGCTCTAGGGACGTGGCTCTACGTTTGTATTTACTTAAATTAAAGACATGGTAAGGACTAGATGATTTTATTATTATGTATTGAAATGTTAAAACTTTAAATTTATAGAGGGTGCATTTTTTAAAGCCTGGTTCTTTCTGAGACTCTCAGTGGTACATTAGTAAGTTGGAAAAGCTATACCATGGTGTTGAATGCTTATTTGCTTATGATATGACTTATAATATATAAAAGCACCACACTGAATTGACACAATAACAAGCTTTTGGTACCAGACAATATTAAATGTCAAATACAATAATATGATCAGAACTGTCCAACCACACATTCAAACTTTCAACAAAGACTCCTGATAGAAAAACATCTACCAGCAATGCTTCACTGTTGGACGGCGGGTAGCATGTCAGTATGAAAGTAGGGCACGATTTCTGTTATTGTTTTACTGCTACTTTTAGATGACACATCTGTTGCAATAACCAGATTTCCATATGGAGTTTATTCAACTCAGTGGTTCTTTCATGACATCCCAGTAAATATGAATGCAGTCAGTCAAAGAGGACAGTAAACACAAGAGACAGAGTATGTTGCGCTTTGATTCATTTCTCTCAGTGGAAAATGGACTTTCACATCTGGGTTTTTGTTGGTTGTTTCCCAAAATAATGTCCTGGTTAGGGAAATATATATGAAGCACAAAAATCTGTGAACACAGTTGTTACTGTCAGTTTACATTTCTGACAGCTGCTCACATTTAACACAGGGAATTAGACTTTTCAGTGGGGCGCCATTAAAGGTGGAATTTCTTACAGGTTTTTAAACATCCATTACACCATTAATCATCAGCTGTACTTCTAGCTACTCAAAAACAGATTTTCCTTTAGCCATCATTACCATGCCCTTCGGACCGCTAAGTGGCTATTCATGGTTATGAAGAGGATTTTTACCCAAAACTCTAATCTCTCAGCAGAAGAGAGATGTACCCAGGGATTGTAGTGGGTACATTAAATTCTTAAGGACATGTTTATATCTTTCACGGTCTTATACTGGTGTTTAGACATTAAATTCAAGCATTTTTCTCTTAAGTATTTAGTCTTAGTATTTGCTCCAATTTTCAGTGTGCACACGGAAGTTATTCAATTACAATTTCTTCCACACTCCTTAGATGAGCATCGCTACCAGTAAAGCACACTTCTTGCTGTAGGCAGTTTCTTTCCTTTCATAACCTCAAGGTTGGAGTGCACAGAGTGTGAACAGTCCATTAAAAAAAAAAAAAAAAAAAAAAAAATTAAACTGTGTTTTGCAGTACTTTAATAAAGTTTTGAAGTGCAGCCCAAGGGACTGTTCGTGTGCCATTTTTGCAGGAAATTGGCTCTTGCTAATGAAAGTTTTTGTTAGGTAGTTGTTAAGAAATAAGCATGGAAAGTAGGCATTAAACGTGTGAAACAATCAGACCTCCACTACAATCAAGATTATTTTGGTGCTTCCTAGAGTCACATTTGCTGGTCTGTAGCGTTTAAGTGTGCACTGACACAATGCCATCAGCATCAATTATCTTAGAGAAGAAATTGTTGCTGCCCATCAATCAGGGAAGGATTATGAGGCCATTTTAAAGTAAT
This sequence comes from Melanotaenia boesemani, assembly GCF_017639745.1. Taxonomy (NCBI): domain Eukaryota; kingdom Metazoa; phylum Chordata; class Actinopteri; order Atheriniformes; family Melanotaeniidae; genus Melanotaenia; species Melanotaenia boesemani. Next base: position 9,178,742 of record NC_055697.1, read on the forward strand.
TTAAGTCTATCATTATAAAGTGAGAAAGATTACTCATAAGTGAAGAAGATTCAAAACAGTTTCCAATCTTTACAAAAGTGGATGTCTCAGCAAGTTCACCCCAAGGTCAGACTGTAATTTTGAGAGCATATAAAAAATATCAAGATTACACATCAGACTCTACAAGTTTTGGTTAGCATGTTAAAGTTCATGACAGTACAATTAGAAAAAAACTGAGCTGATTTGCTTGGAAAAGCTGCCAAAAGGAAGCTTCTGCTCTCATAAAAGAACATGGCAGCACAGCTTAAGTTTGCAAAGTCAGAGCTAAAAAAAAACCTCACAACTTATGATACGGTATCCTTTGGAGAGAGAAGACCAAAGTGAAGATATTTGTTTATCATTTTTAGAAATATGTCTAGCAAAATTATAAATAAATAAAGCATTTCAGTACAAACATCTCATCTTAGCTGTCAAGCACGGTGGTGGAGGGGTAATGATTTAAGCTAAAAACATTTTGTATTTGTTTTAAGTTATTGCTGCTAAACTTGGTTTTGCATGATACTGAATCATGAGATGACTTTGCTTTTCATACACTGATTTTTTATAAGTAATAACAGTATAATATGTCACACGTTGTTTACCTAAATTTAGGACCTAGTAAAGACCAGTTGATTTCTTGTTTTTCATTGTCTTGTTGCGTAAAAAACTTAGAGGATGCTTTTTCTTTATCTACAAACAGTTGTGCACATAACAATCTGCTTTGGAAGGTGTAGTGTCTAATTATTAGTATCATGTAGGTAGTATAATCATATTTAGATCTACTAAGCAATTTTAGACATAATGGTCTGTTTCCATAGTTATCATATGGATAACACAATGACTTTCTGAGTACCACAATGACATGAGCCAGATGTTTCCTGTATGATAGCTTCAGGAATGATGTCAGAAGTAACATAAAGGATGTCCATTGTTTGTAAACCTCTATAAGGATGCTACTATGTATAGTCTTTAGGATTCCACGTTAGCCCAGAAACCTTACAGATCTGTTTAAGATGTCACTTTTTGTAATAAGACCTTTTTTGTTATACATGAAGTTGGTGTTTGGAGCTCCATTTACCTCTAAGTATTTTTGCCACATCACCTGCTTCAAGTAATTTACTACAAAGGCTCAAAAGACAGAACATTAATGTCCTCTCTGTATCACAGACAGCATGTGAGATGAGGGGGTTTTGTCTAGTGAATGTGCCCCTGTCCTCGACCAATGGCTGGAATAAAAAGTGCTAATAAATCATCCATTATCTCTTAAGCCGCATGGCAAAATATAAACACCGCGGGAATTGCTTACACATCAGGTGTAGCATAACAATGGTTATTTTCCAGAGACTAACAAGGTCTTGAGCCACTCAGTTTTTTTAATTAAGATGCTCATAAATGTTGAGTCTTTCAGCTGCAGCCACCAGCATTTTATTGAACAGCACAACCCAGAATGAGTGTTCTGGCACATCAATCAATATGAACAGTTTGCTGAGGGCCGTCAAGATGTCAAACTTAACACATTTATAAGTCTTCAGATGAACACGCACACACTCTATCTGAATAACAACTCATCCTGTGGCCCAGGCTGCTGTCGTTACTTATTCATCATCATTAGCAGCATTTAGAAACACAAAGTCTTCAAGAAAAAAAATGCACATGTCAAGGATACGCTCAGAGAGGAAAAACGCAAAAAGTATAATCTCATAATTCCTCAAATAAACACAAAACACTTCCTTCTGGAGCTGGGATTAAAACACAGCCTGTCATCCAGCCATATCCATGACATTCATTTGTGTTAATTAATGCATGGATTTGTAGCCACAGCGCTTTCTTGTTTCTGGTTTTACTCAGCCATTCATTTTACACCCACCTTCATTAATATATCCCATTTCTACATCACTCACTGTCTCTCTGCCTCTCATGCTCAGTTGCAGAAAAAGATTTTTATAGGCGCATGAGGCTTCACAAAAGCTTTTCAATAGCACCCGAAGAGTCGGAGACAAATGGATTGTGCATGTGCATGAACAGTTGGACCCAAACTGTCACGGCAGCATGTTAGAAGTTGGCATGGGAAGTGTTTGAGAGGGATAGCCATTAGCACCTGTGGTTTTTGGCTCTTAAGCAGCGCAAGATAATGGACAGGAAAACGAGGATGCGTGCCGATCATCCCAGCCCTTAATTCTGACATGTTACAACCTGCAGAGCTGCATTATAAGGTAATGGGAAAAGAGAATAGCATAACTCGCTCATCTTGATGCTTTTCTTGCGTACATTTGCATTATAAATGCTGAATAAAAATGAACCTGCTTTATAAAGACAGGGAAATGAGAGAACTTTGCTGGATTTAGCAAAAATATGAATAATTTCTCTCAGGGACACTGTGATGCAGACCCTGACTTTTAAATATAAACTGCCTTGCATCAAAGCTGCAGACAGCATGGTTTTACAAAGCTGCCGTCTTATATACTTTTATACACATTTGTTTTAATACATTATTAGCAGCTCCACCTGATGATAAGCTTTGTGACTGCCTTCCTGACTCCTTTTATAATCAACCTCCTCCACAGGGACAGAGCCACAAAACCTCACTAGCCATCACAGATTTGCTCAACTGACAGATTACACTGGGTGACCTTCATTTATTTAAAAACAAAACTAAAAAAACTACAGATTCATATATAAAAGTTGATTAATTTTCAAACTCTTTCTCTCGGCTGAGACAAAAGAATAATTTGAAGTTAATACATTTTGACTATTATTCCAATGAATATTGAGGGAAAAAACACCTAACAAGCAGCCTAAAGGCAAAAACCATTCAGAAGCCCAGCAGTGAAGTAATTGTTAAGACATAATGTGAATATTATCTTCATTATTGTGACCTTTCCCAACTATAATCAAAACAGCGAGAGCCTGTAACAGAAAATGGCCTCATAAAATTATGGGATCTGATGAAAGGATGACACAAAAGGGAAAATATGACAAAAAAGAGAAATCTTCTTTGGATGTCTTAGCGCCCTATTTTCTGCTTCTAAATTATCTAAATATATAAAATCACAGTCAAATTTAATTATTATTCTTGATTAGGTCATGATTACTGTCATGTACTATATAACAGGCACAAAATTCTCTAATACTGTCATGTTTGATGTAATATAAAGCTGTTAAATATTTTACTATGTTAATTAAAATTTAAAAGCACAACTTTAACCCCAAACAATCATTTCCCAATCATGGACAGGGAGCAGCAGAAGAATATGAAGACAATAAGATTTTGATGCTAAAAAACCTCTAAACTCTATTGTCTGTCTGCGGTTTTCTTAGTGTTGAAAATCATATTTCAATGGGCTTTAGTTGGATGCAGGTAAAGAGTCCTGCAGAGACCAAAAGCTGTGTCAGCCATTGGGTTGCCAGATTTGGATTAGTGTACATTAAAACAAAGTACCTACACAACTCTAATAAATAATGAACTCTGCATCTAAACACAGTTATGAAACAGGCACATGAAGCATGCAATAATACCCAGTTTATATTTGTCATTATCACTGGAGACTTTGCAGCTGTGTTATCTATACAATGTGCACTAATGCACCCTCAGGTAATCACAGAAGCAGGCTTTTCAACTATGACAAGAGGCTTGGCCCCCTTCTCTTTAGCCCGCAGGATGCTGCATCCATGATTTTCAAAGAGGGATTTCAGATTTTTCGTCATCAGAGGACAGGAGTTTTCCACCTTGCCTCAGTTCATTTGCAATGAGCCCAGAGTATGCAGCAGCATTGGTAAATGTATGTCCTCATAAATCTTAATATTCATTCATTCTCTGTACCGCTTGTTCCATTACGGGTCGCTGGTAAGCTGGAGCCTATCCCAGCATTAACAGGTGAGAGGCAGGGTACACCCTGAACAGGTCACCTGTCCATCGCAGGGCCAAAAAAACAATTAACCTAACATGCATGTCTTTGGACGGTGGGAGGAAGCCAGAGTACCCGGAGAGAACCCACACATACACAGGGAGAACATGCAAACTCCACATAGAAAGGCCACTGCCCTTAAGGTTCAAACCCCCCCCCCCCCAGCCAAGATTCGAACCAGCGACTTCCTTTGCTTTGAGGCTGTGGTGCAAATCACCACACCACCGTGCAGCCTTAAATCTTAATATTAGTGATTAAAGTTGTCTTCACATTACAGCTAGTACTATGTAGTAAGTGCAAGGCAATTTAGGTTTTGTTTAAACAGAAAAAAAAAAGGTGACAACGCCAACTGGAATAATACTGGAGTAATAAGACAAGTAAAAAGACATATTTTTTTTAACAATAAAGCAAACAAGTGCCCCATGGCATTATATCATATATTAGTATAACTAGATAAGTATTACTGGCTATTTTCCAGTGTTAGAGGTTTGTCATTAGCTTTGCTATTACATGGGTCACATGTGTTTAATGGTACCAAATCTCATTGGGTGTTTCTCATCATCAGATTATTGACACTAAAAGTAACACATACAATTTTTTTCTATGTTTCTTTTTATTGGGTTGGAAAATATGGGATTTTTTTTTACGTAATTTGTCACAAATATCTACATCCTAGAAGAAAGTCTGTCTACTGCAAACGATTTTAAGCTTTTCTTCATTTTAAAATTTAAAAATGGAAATAAAAATGTAGCTCTTCAAAAATGACAACACATTTTCTATAGTAGATATTTCTCAAAAATTTTCTTTATTTAAAAGGTCTAGCAACATTTGCAGCTCTACATGAGTTTTATTCACCTGGGCTTAGGAAAAAATGGCTCATAGATGACAGTTGTGGATAAGACAGTTCGGATTGGAAAGGCTGCAGACCCCTGCACTAAACACATAAACAGATTTAGCAGCAGTTTTATCTTTAAAAAGCAACAGTTAAAATATTTCTTAATGAATAAAAACAAATATTTATGACAAGAAACAATGAAATGTTCAGGATTTACTAAGTAAAAGGTAAAAAGTCAGCAGGATGAATTTAAGCTGTGAAGCTGCTTCCTTCTAAACACAGAAGGAACAATATGTGATGAATATCAGCATCAGGTGAACAGACAGAAAGCAGGATTAGAATCTCACAGCTTCTAGATGGTGAGGAGAGAGAAATATTCACAACATGCACAATAGATTTCCATCCATGCACCGTTCGTGCCTCATTATTCAGATCGCTTGCCTATAAATTCTCAATTGCATTGTTAGCTTGACTGTTTAACTTAACCTCATGCGCCTGTACCTTCCTCTACCGGGAGTTAAAGGGTGAACATCCGGTTTTACGGGTGTAATGTCAGGTCTGTAAATGTAACTGTGGTATCCACAGAAAGTCCAGAATCTCAGCTAACAACAGACCAAGACCAGGTACAAAAAGTCCAAAAAATATGTAAACACAAATCATGGCTCCCTGTGTCCACCCAACAGCATGAACATAGACAAACGTCTCCTCTACTGAAAGCGCACATCTCACAGATTCCACAGCTGGAAGTTTAATCTCGCTGTGACCAAGATTCACCGAACCAGAGGCAAAAGAAGGCCCGATATATGCTTCACGTTTGTAAAACATAGTCAGAAAATGTCTTACTTTTACTGTCTTGCCTCAAAACCTATATCCACCAGAAGAAAACCGCATTTGGTTAAATGGAAAAAAAATACAGGTAAAACTATGGTTTAAAAAAAAAAAATAAAAAAAAATTCTGTGGTACATTTGGTTCTATTTCTTATAGACTTTTCTTGGAGTACACTTAGCAAAACTTTCCTTCTTTTGGGAGCCTTCTAAACACAAAGACAAGAAAACAGTGCAAAACAAAATTACATAAATGTTTAAACACAGTTTAATTGCTGTGATGACAAATTCATCTTTCATTGAAAAACTCTATTACATTTTTTGGGGGGTATTTTTCATAAAAGTGTAAGAAAAGGTGCTTAAATCTAGAATTAAGCTCATTAGAACAATCATTATTTGTACTTTTTTTTAATTAACAGCCAGAAGGATAATGTTGGTTGAATATTAATTCAATTACAATTAAGCATGATCATAGCCAAAGTAACAAAAGATAGTAAGAGTATGTAAGGGGCATGAGGTCTACTGAACAGAACTGTGGCAATATCTAATTTTCACTACACAGGTTATAATGACAACTTTATTATGGTAAGAAACTTGATAATTATTGCTTTCCGACTTATTCATTTTTCTATTTTGGGTATGTGTCTCGTAATCCGACAACTGAACTGAAGTCAAATGAACAAAGCTGAGGGACTTTTACAACAAAACTGTCCAAAAATCAAACTGCATTCAATTATTTTTTATTTTATCAGCTAAAACCAAATCCCAGTATTATTATATGTATATTATTAACACAATATCTTGATTTCATTCTTGTCAAATGAGAATCTTTCAAAAAAGAACACTATTTGCTATACTTCAAATAGTACTTCACAATCCATCTGTACAGACAGAGTGCAATGAAAGATCCTTTAAATAGACAAACTGCGTCATTTTATCTTTATATATACAGCTTCCTTTTAAGTCTTGTGTTTTATTATGTTTTTCATTACCAAATAAAACCTGTCAGATCTTTAAAGTCCCGTATGAATCATCCCTCTCTTAATTTAAACGAGTCTGTATCTCTCTAAACAAGCAGGCTACCATGTCTTGTGCTGCTCTATTTGAAGTGATTTTGGCTCCAGTTCAGACTGTTTATCACACCCCCCCCAGATTAGTGTTGACCCTAATGTCTGAGTCTTGAAGAGCACCATTTGTTTCCTCATGCGTTGCCAAGGCGATGCTCAGCAAGAGCAAAGGCAAAGTGGGATGGAGCTGCGGCAGAGGTGCCGGAGAGAGAGACTTCTTCAGCATTGATTTTTGCTCCTGAGCATTCCTCAAAAGTAGATGCAGCAGGGAAAAATCTGCAAGACTTCCATGCCTTTACCTAAATGCCAAAAACAGGATTTCCACTATGTCTGAGGCTTAAAAACTAAGAAAAAGAAAATACTCCTTGGCTCACACTCACTAGAAGCTCTCTCTATGAATTAATATTGTTAAATTAAACTTTACGACAGTAAGCGAATGATAGTCACAAACTTTAGAGGGTATGAAACCATTTAATTGCAATGTGTTCCAGTGCTTGAAGATAATGACTAAAAAATGATGAGAACCTGCCTCCATTCACAGCTGGTCTTTGATATTCATGAACAACTGTCTGGGGTGGATGTTAGCGATACCTCTTACTTTCATCTTCCTCCCCTGGCTCTTTCCCAAGTGTCTCCTTGCATACAAGCAACACATCTGAGGCAGGGTGCTCTGCCATAAGCATTGATTTTGCATGCCTGAAAAGGCCAAGATAATGCCCGCGCATAATTGATGAACTTATCAAACATTGAAATACTTCACTGTGATTTATATCAGCAATGTGGAATATGGGAAGGAGTGAGGATACAAGGTAGAAAGGGCGACTTGTTGAATTACTTTTTTGTTTTTCCCCTGTTAACCCAATCTTTTAATGCAGTTTGATCAAAAATCTGTCCTTTTCAGAGCTTTTTATAGTTCTCTCTGCACACTTTTAAACTCTATGACTCTATTTCCTTTCCTTTTTGGTGGCATTACCCATCTGGATGAGGATTTAATCCTTTCCCATTAACAAGCTGAGCTTTGATGTGACACTTTGAAGGCATCAGGGATCCTTGGAGGTCTTAACATCTGCCCACACTCAAACAACATCTGCAGACAAGACAAACAACAGAACCAGAGGAAGAGCTCTCTGATGGCCCTGAGTAACCTTTTTATGGGTATTTCATCACTTTGCCGCTGTCTCATATTGAGCACTGTATGATCAAAAGTGCTGATGAGATAGAAGTTGACAATCAATGGTCCTCACCGTTTAAAATCACAGTGGTTCAAATACCTGGCAAAGAAGCATCATGAATAAAAGACCAAGTGAAATCTGATGTATAATCACTGTGACATTGATAGGAGCTGAGGGATAAACAGTATTATGGTTAGGAGTGATGTCTCATTTACTCCTGTTTACATCCAATTAATATATCCTCTAGCTATCTCATGAGGTATAACCTTTGGTATTTATCTTTTCACATGTTGCTCATTACATTTATGTGTCAAGTCTTGTGTGAAATGAAATGCAAATAAAATCAGGTAGCAATTACAGATTCAAAGGGAATACGTTTTTGGTTATTCGCTGGCCGACATCTCCATTTTCTCCAACACTCTGACACTTAGAAAGATTATTTTGAGATTGATGAGGGTGTTTACACTTCATGGTTACACTGTCACATCCCTGCTAGCCGCATACACAGATATCACAGCCAGACATATTCCTCATCCAGTAAGAGGTTGGAAAACACATTCTGTTACAGTCACAACTCAGCTTCATTAACAGCTCAAGCTTTGGTATTCATAACTAAGCAAATGATAAATCAACACCAGCAGGACTGAGAGAAATTAAGAAGCAACATTAAATGATTGGTACTGTCCTAAAAATACATTAAAAATATCACCTGCTGGAGATTTTAAAAACACAATCACTGCACAAATGAGGCATAAATACTGCCAAAGGCTATTTCTACTTCTTCACAAGGACCTCAGTGTTATTGTAGATTTCACTAAAAGAGCATGACACCGGGTTGATGGAGGCTGTATGGCGATGTAGATACAGCCTTCTAATTTTAGCAAAGTAAAAGGAAATAATACGACCAGGTAAAAGAGGGCACTCGTTCTAAAATTTCAAAATCTCCCAATTCCACTAACCCAGCTCACCAAGGTTTTTTACAGAGTTGCATAGCAGGGGAGGCTTTCATTGGATAATCCTATTTCTCCAAATAAAGGGTGTTTATTTTTGTGTATTCGGTGTGTAATTACTGACACCTGGTCATGGTCATGACATACTAATTGCTGAAAAATAGAAACAGTTTAATTACAAAAAAGAAATGTCTTTTTTTCCCCCTTTTTTTTTTTCTTTTTTTTTGGTTAAAACAATCTGAGGAAAAAAACTGAGGGAGAAGTTTGCAAGATATATTTTAAGAAGAGCCATGTAGTCATCAAGCTTATAATTTTGCAACATGACTGGTTGAAAGTCCTAGAACCTAAAGAAAGCTATCCAAATATGGCATCTGACAACATGAGATGAAAAAATGCTGTAAACAGTATTTTTTACCAGGAGACTACAGTTTGCATGTTTTTTGCATATAAGCAGCCACTACAGTCTTTTCGCAGTCAGAGAACTGATCAGTCTAACCTAACACTACAAGTGACTGTGAGAGTGCATGGCTGTTTTTCTCATTTTATGCTTGGCTTTATAAAGGATTGTCAGCCAGGTGAACTCTGCCTCTCACCTGGTGGTAGCTGGCAAAGGTTCCAGGCCCTTTGTGACCCTTAATTGGACAATGTGAGTATGGAAAATGAATGAAGAGGAAGGTTTCTGTGCACTGTCATCAAAGAGTACATACCCAACTAGAATGCTGTGTTCACCCTGTTTTTTTTTTTTTTTTGTTTGTTTTGTTTTGTTTGGCAGAGCCAGACTCTTCAGCAAATTGTACAGTGGTTAACTGTATCAATTGACATGAAAAGATGGATGGAAACTGTTCAGTTTTCTAAAGGGTTAACAGCCCTTTACCAAGACTGAAGAAAGATTGCAGATCTAGGCCAGTGAAAGGGCAAACTTAGGTCTTACGATTTCCAAAGGCAGCAAAATCTCTTAAGTGACACTTTACATCTCAATATGCAAAACTCTGTCATAATGCTTCATCTTTTAAAACAGCACAGAAAACATAATTATATGCATTAAGGGATATGTATGCACACAGATTTTCTTTTGTATTATCACTACACTTCTCTATGACAATGTGTATCAGGCGACACAATTATTAATTTTTCATATTATTTACGATATCAGTATCAAATATAGTGCATCCCTAAAAGTAACTTTGTTGTGGACTTTTTTTGTACTTGATGAGCCCAGTAAAACTAATGTACATAAATGAGATCACTTAGATGTGGTTAGCTTACATTTTGCACAAGTCTGTTATGAAACTCTGAACCATGAAATAGCATTTTATAATCAAGTTTTATCATTACTGATTCCACATGAATTTACAAACATTAGTGTTGATATTGGTAGCATTTTATCAATTTTATGACCAGTAACATATGAATCCTTTTCTATCAGAGTGGTAGCTTTATGGGCTCGACACACAGGAGGGTGACCAACTACAGACCTCAAGACTGATCCAGATAAATCCAGGACTTATGTTCGGACAAATACTCCCTGGTACCACACGGCTGCCTTTTTATTGATGTCGCTATGATCTTTGCGTAAAGTATGGAAAAGTCAGATCCAGCTAAAATGATCTATTTTCCACGCTGAAAGTGTTTTCAGACTGCGCAGTATAGCCTGCTGTCATTGGTCAATTAGTGAAGCCCCTTGCTGATTGGTTGTAGTGCCATGCGACAGCAACAAAAATTGAACATTTTTCTGTTTCCTTTTGTCGCGTCGCTAGCCCCCGTGTACACGTCTACATGAACGAGTGCAACGTTTCACATGCACGAATGTTGCCTGTTGCTTGGCTGGAAGAGAGCAGCAATTTTCGCCTCATCGCTCAAGTTCTATAGGAAATGATAGAGAAGGCGCGACATCGCCTCTCATGTGTCGAGCCCATTAGAGCTGAAGCTTGTTTTGGCCATTAAAAGCTAGCAATTCTTTGGCTGTAAATCAGATTTGTTTCCAGTAAGGGTTGACTTCTGCCAAGGCTGTACCTAGTCACAGATTTGGTTTATAACTTTTATGGGCAGAATTACTTGGCACAGCCGAGGTGTTGATTGGGTCTCTGCTTTTTGCAGATGATGTGGTTCTGTTGGCTTCATCGGGTCGTGGTCTTCAGCTCTCGTTGGAGCGATTCGCTGCAGATGTCGGCCAGGGAAAAAAGCCAAGTGTAGAGCGGCTGGGTTGAGGATTAGCACCTCCAAATCTGAAACCATGCTCCTGGACCGGGATAGGTGGACTGTTTTCTCCAGGTCAGGAATGAGGTCCTGCCCCAGTTGGAGGAGTTAAAGTATCTTGGGGTCACAAGTGAGTGAAGGAAGGAGCGGAAGATCGACAGGCGGATTGGTGCGATGTCTGCAGTGATGCAGACTCTGCATCGGTCTGTCGTGGTGAAGAGGGAACTGAGCCAAAAGACAAAGCTCTCGATTTACTGGTTGATCTAAGTTCTTACCCTCATCTATAGTCACGAGCTGTGGGTAGTGACTGAAAGAACAAGATCACGAATACAAGCAGCTGAAATGAGTTTTCTCTGCAGGGTGGCTTGCAAATGGGGCCGGGAAGAGGAAAGTCTGGGCTTCCGTAATTAGGCAGCTGCCCCTGCGACCCGACCCCAGATCAATAGTATAAAAAGATAAATGGATGGATGGATGGATGGATGTAGCAGGGATGTTCTGGTGCTTTTTCAAATCTAAATGATTGTTTTATTAGTTGTTGCCAGACATTTCTCACACAGGTACAGTTAGTTTTTTACTGTGATTTTGCTAGTATTTTACATTTTCTAATTCAAAATAATGTATGAACCTCCACAATGTACACAGAGTTCTCCCTGCCAGCATAGTGGCTGCACACGAACATGTAGAAACAGTTCCCAGCTGATAGAAACAAAATAAACAGTATAGGTCACAATTTAAATTTCAAAATCCTTTCTTTCTTTCTTTCTTTCTCCCTTCCTTCCTTCCTTCCTTCCTTCCTTCCTTTCTCCCTTCCTTTCTCCCTTCCTTCCTTCCTTCCTTCCTTCCTTCCTTCCTTCCTTCCTTCCTTCCTTTCTCCCTTCCTTTCTCCCTTCCTTCCTTCCTTACATCCATGTAGTCAGTATATTCTTTTGAAACAAAAAATGTAAAAAAAAAAAAAAAATAGAAAAAATTGGATGACAATTGCAGAACCAATTGTAACCAAGATAAATGCATTCAAAATGCAACATCTCCGTCCTTTGTAGCATGTGCACTTAGCATGAGCATTTGTGCATAGCCGCTGGACTGATAATTCATAGATGGCCAACAGTTTATTCCATCTGTGGACACTTGCTCTTCTAACTAATGAGTCAAGTCGACTATTTTATTCCAATATATTACTTTCTGCTGTCAGTATTTATCCAAAGTAAAGTTAGGGTTAAAATTATAATTATGAGTGCAGTTGGGATGGAAATGGTAGCGTTAATAAGTGTGCACCAGAACTAACTATATTCATGTATAAATTTGCATGATTTCATTTTCTACAAGCCATCTTCTTTATTGCAATAATATCATGCTCACTGTGATCTTATCTGTCCATCACTTAGTAGTATTGTCACAAAGAAAACAAAGAACAGTCTATTTTTCCAGTTTCTCTTTTATGATTGCAGTATATGTGGGGAGTGGTGCAGAGATATAATGATAACACAGTTAATGCCGATCAATTGCTTCAGTTTTTATCACATACAGAGTGACAGGGAGGATTTCTCTCCCTGTACTGTCCTTCACGCTTGTGCCAGCTGCATCACAAGATTAAAACATAACACGATATTCAAACACTGTCTGAATGCAAACATAACACAAAAGTGAAACACATGACAAAATTAATTAAATAGCAATCACAGAAGGGCACACTCCCACTGAATATACATTTCCTATGAGTCTTTACAGTCTTTGCAGCACTCCAAATGTGCCAATACATTTTTTTTTAAACTGGTTGATTCTCTGTCAGTTCTTTAATCAATATATTTATTCACTGCCAGTGAGATTTTGTCAGACATCAGCTTAGATTTTATAGTTTTGTCTAATGTCGTCTGGGAGATCATCAGGAACAAAATTAATGACAGGATGGCGCTTACTTTTTTAAAAAAAATAAAGAATGTAATTTTATCTGTAGAAACCTCTTCAGAGTAGGCTATGAGTCAAGGATCAGTTATCATTGTGATCAGTAGGTTTAAACACAGCCAACTTCATGACTTTGGAAACCTTGACTTTCAGCTCGCTACACCTCCGATCTCAAGATTTTGTTGTCCTTTTTGTTGCGTGATAAATCACACTGAAAGTTTATAGAATGTTGTTTCTCAGAGTTAAATAGTAGATTCAACTCATTTTATACAGTACTTGAGTAGATAATTAGATTATATTTAACTCATGATTTTACTCGAGCAGTGAGTGACCACAGATGGAATAAACTGTCTGTAAATCATAGTTCGGCTGAAAGCTCTGAAGATTATGTGTCAATTAAAAATATATGATTAAATAAATTTAGTTACACTTAAAATCTTGCTGACTCTGAATTTAATTTCAGTTCAGCTACCAACCTTCCCCTAAACCAAGCAACATTTTTTTGAGCTAGACCGTGGTAAAACATGAACAAAGCCTGCAGCTAGCCCCACCCCCCGCCACACACACCACGCACACAACTCTGTCCAAACGCCTGCAAAGAGTTTGCAGATTTAATTTTGAGTTTCAAAAATAAAAAAGCTGCATGATGCCATCCAGGGCAAAATTCTAGGAAGCTTCTCCAAAGTCAAAGAAATTGTTACAAAACTCTTCATACAGTCTCTCTGAAAATCCTTCTTTAACCACAGAATCTCAAAATACATCCGTAATCCATGTATTTCTATATGTCGGGGTGTTAGTTGTGGTCAGGTAACTTGGTGTCTTTGATGTGTTTATAGAATGGTAATGTGTGGTAATCTTATGGTAATACAGACGGATGCCATCTTAAAATGGAAAATCCTTATCGGGTGAATGAGCCCACAGATTTGGTGGGAACTTTTGGAATACAGATGCATGCACTCCTCTGTCTGCTACATCTCTGCACATGCTGTATTGCATCCATGTGTGTCTAACAGACTGATGAATTTTCAAATTTGAACTCATTAAGTCCACTGAGCATTTCAGTAGGAAAGATGGAGCACTGCCTAAAGTCTGTACAAAGCATTTTCTCAGCGTGATCAATATGTGCATATGTAAAAAGTTGGTGAACAGCAAAAAAAAAAAAAAAAAAAAAGGAACAAAAGACCAACATGTATTCCCCAAGATTACAGCAGGCAAATATTAATAGAGAGAGTAATGCACCATGACTACCAATTTTTCCAACCTGTTATCAGTGGAGGTTGTGAGACAGGGTTTTAATTTGGAAGTGAGCAGCATCTGATTAATAACTAGTCATGAGATTTCATTATATGTAGACGCTAATGTTCTATGAGTTTAAAATTAATTATCCTAATGTGATATTTTGGGTGTAATTAAAATTAACTGAGCAGATGGTAGTCATTCGCTAAATAATGCATTCAGAGAGTATTTTGTTTATTTAACCCACTCATTTTTACTGATACATGAGGATAAGGCTTTATATATGACAGTTTGAAATTCATATTTTTCATTAATCATTTAAGATGTAAAGGTTTCAACAAACAGCATGAAAAGAAAAATATGTTGCTTGCAAACATATTACTCAAAATTGGCATTAGCAATTCTGTCATCTAGTCTGTGGCTCATACAGACGAAACATTCTTTACGTAGAGCAGGGATTTTTTCTTCATGCAAATAATTTGTCCTTGTTTATATAAAAGCCTGCACGGCTTTAAGATTCCAAGTCAGACATACATATCGCAAGTCATCATTCTTTTTGCTGAAGGAAGCAGTGTTGCTGACATTGCCATGTTGCATTACGCTCACACCAAGAAAACAAGGGGACACAATCTAGGACATGCTGTCGGGAATCATCCAAAGCAACTTCAGTTAATCGACTCTGAGATGCAGAATTCCTCCTTCTTAACCAAAGCTCTCAAACCAAAGGGATCATAAAGTAAATGAAAAATAAAAGAGTACATAATGCAAAAACACCTCTATAGCAGCTTGTGTCTAATTCACCATCAAGACTGAAAATGACACCTGAGCCTATTGTTTAAACAAAAACAGGCCAGGGTTGCATAACACTAGCCATATTTTTTAAAAAACTTAATTAAAATAAATACAACCCTCAATGGCAAGATATTGCACACTCCATAGTGCATGCTGCGTGCCCCCTGTCAACAAAATGAATGTTATGCTACCTTGCCCTCATTTGTTTTAGTTGAGGTGCCCTTAAGCAAAAACATTTGATCCTGTTGTATGCTGTTGGAGCAAGCCAGCAGCCACAAATAGGACACTTGTTGTACTGGAATCAACTATTCACCACAGCTTTGTTGAAAGAAACGGCTTCCACGCTCACCGCTTTTGCAGATGGGACAGCACTGATCCGGCTCGTACTCTGGGTCCACACATTCTGTCTGAGGACAGGCAGCCACAGAGCACAGCACCTCTCCGCTTGGCTCACACCGACACTTCTCACATGGAGACACCTGTATTATGGAGAACATAAAGCAGTAATTAACACCCTCATAAAAAGTTAACGCATAGAAACACATAAAAACAAACAAACAGAACCTTTGCCTCTTAATTAATTTCTTGCTATCTCTGGCTCTACGTTCGTTGCATTGTCTGTTTTGCTACAGTTAAGTCTTTCTAAGACTATCTCTGTATCCCAAACACACACACATACACACATTCAGTCATAATGCTTTATACAAGACTTCTGTCTAGCTTGTTTAGGAGAGAGTGCATTCAGTGTCACAAAGCCACATCAATTGGGAAGTCTCAGCTCTCTCAATTTCATCGCCAATGAGCACCTCATTTTAGATTGGGCTGAGTCGAGAATTGAACTCCTCTATTCAATCAGAAGATAAGGAGAAATCAATGGGAATGGGAAACAAAAGAAAGATGCTTCCACTTTTCTCGGTGCGTGAACAGAGTTAGAAATGACATGGCTATCCAAGTGTTCTTGTATGTCTCAAAATAGACCAGATGTGGGGCAAAGGCTGGGTCTAACAGCGCACAGTTTGATTTACATTCAGTGCCTACAACGCCTGTTTCATTTGCAGCCTCTCATAAATACACCTACAGTCTTAACAAGGGAAGAAAGGTTCAGTCTGTCAGCGTTGCTGTACATTGCAGAGGTTTGCACCTCCGCATGGCTCTCCACGGTGAAAAATGGAGTGAGGTAGCACTTAGCACAATGCCCCAGAATGTAGCAATCAAGCATAAAATCCTGCCTGTTGCTTAGTTTCAAAGCACCTCCTCTCCACACAGCTCAAAGGCTGACGTTTGCTTGTGGAAGTGGAGACCTCTGTAAAATTCCCTCAGTGCAGACTTAACAAAGAGCTGTCGGCAACACTGAGTGAGAGGGAGACATTCTATATTAGCTTCAATCTTTTGGTGAGAGACATACATAAAAATGAGCATTAGGTGCTGTTAAATGTATCATCTCATCAGAGAGGGGGAACTAAGACTGTGGTGCAATCCTGAGTTAAGAGTTTCAAAGAAGTGTCAGAAGATAAAAGAGTACAGACCTCGCTGATGTATCTCTGTCTTTCTCAAACGCCCACATGCAGCAGTGTGCTCAACAGAGTTGTAACATTACTGTAAGTGTAACTCTGAATCAACAAACTGAATAGGGAAACACTGCTGAAGCTGCATGGCTAAATTCATCCTCCGGTAATATTCTGCTGTTGTGTGAGGAAAAAAGACAAGTGCTGACCTTTGCCATTATAAATCTGCCTGTGTGCTCGCTCGCATGCTGTAAGGCAAGGTTACCAGTTTCTGTGCAGTGCTTGTGATAAACTCCATTGATGGCGAGGAGTGTTCTGTCAGCACTTCTTTCAAGTTAGAACATATCAAGTAGTGAATGTAGTTAATGGCTCACCTTAAACTCTTCCAGTGAGGCATAGATCTTGCCCCGAAACTCACAGTAGTTCTTTTTCTCCTTGCACAGTGGGCAGCATTGGCTGGTGTCCACTTTGATGCAGCGAGGGTGGACCTTGGGACATTCTGGCTTGGTGCACAGGGGGCCTTCATCTGTGCAGAGGCAAGGGCACGTTGAAGGGCCTGGGGTGAACTGCTCGCCAATGGCAAACACAAAGCCGCTCTCATCCATGCAGCCTTTTCCCCTGTAGTCTGGATAGGCATACTCATCAATGGTGTCCAGAGAGAGAGTGACATCACTGGTGGGGCCCTCATCTATTTGGTTAAGGGTGTCCTGTTCACTCCATAACTCCTGGGACTTACCACCTTTAGATTTCCGTGTTAGGGAGCTGAAGTTTGGCCTGACACGGTTGAAAGCGGTCCTATTGGGTCCAAAATCATTGATTTCCTCTGGTCGCTGCTGAGCAGCATAATCCAACTGCTCCTCAGAGGCCTGCTTGTCCTGATGTCTGTCCTCCCTGGCTTGGGTCAACACCCTTTCTATACGATCTCGGCTCACTGGTAAGGTTGCTATAGGATTACACAGAGTTCCGCTCATCAGGAACCCAAGAACAAAGAGAACTTCTGCTGTCATGGCAACGGAGTGCAGCATCTCTCCCCACCACCAGCGAGGTGGGAAAACACCTTGGCTCACATAACACACTTCACATCTCAGGTGTGAGCCAGTCCATCTGAAAAGAGAAAATTAAGCTGGGGTTATGTGCTCTGTACTTTTTATCCCAAGTGTGAGCTTTGTTTAATTTAGTCTCTAAAACTTGGCAGTTTAATAGCACTGACTTCATCATGTCAAGCAAACATCCCACTGAGTATAATGCAAGCATGTAGCATCAGTGAATTGGATCATCAGGAAAAAGGGTGGTCACAAGGCTGTGTTAGGAAATCGATACTGCTTCATACTGTAACACTTCCCTGCATCAATCAGTCCCTGCAGTGAAAGAGGAAAAGGAAAATAGCCGAGTAGGAACCTGAGACCAACACAACTCTGTATCTCTTACGAATAAAGAATGGGGATCAATGAAGCTTTTTTTATGTATTAGACTCAACTGAACAAAAGGAGAAATTGATTTGAAAACTGAACATAATGTAAATGTAAAGTAGAGTATCACTTTTAAATTAAAGGCAAACCTGCCCCACCTTTGCAAAGAAACCCATAAAATCTCACTTTCTATAGGGTTTTCAGCTATGTGGAGTTCATACACAACAGCCAAATTCAAGCAAAATCCCCAGATCAAGTGCATAGACTGCACATTTTTGAAGAGCTGTAGTCAATGTTTTTGTTTTCGTCTCCTGCTTAACTTGATTTACTGCGGCGTCCTGAAATTCTAATGCCTGCTACGAAGCTTTGCTGTGTTTGGTGGCCTACTTTCGTTCATTTTCCTCACAAAAAATGTTTGGTGCCATCACTGAGCTCCATTTAACATAGTGCAGTCGTTTTGAAATATGTTACTTCTGAGAAAAAGTGACAATAGACCATATTAGCTTAGCCAACATTTCACTGTAAAGTCTCATTTGATCTTGTTTTAGTAGCTTAATAGTTCACCATAATGATTAATATGTCAAAGGAACACAACCAATTTCCAGCAGAGTGATTAGGATTCTTAAAGGGCAACTAAGCATGAAGTAAATAGAAAGCTAATACAATTATGCATGTGGTGATACACAGAGCAACATTAATTCTGTGAATGAATGACAAGAAACCAAAGTCTCTCCATATGTTTTAAGTTGTGTATTTTGATATTCATGAAATTCTGTTGCAGTCTGAGGGGCAGAGGATGACACTGCTGGTACATCAGCGCCATTTGAGTAGCGTTTTTCCCTGCATTACTGTGTTGGAGGCAGAATCCTTGGAGCCGCTGCGGAGCTGAGAGGAAGCAGAGCGAGGTGCATACCGATAACACTGCTGCAGCTGACAGAGAGAGACAGAGATGAGGCCAAGTCTCGTTAGTAAAAGAACCTCATTTGTCGTTTCTCAGTCTCACCTCTCCACCTTAACAGCTGTTACTGGCTGTCACTCTAATACTGCCCCTGCTAAAGCTCCGCCAGGGTCTAGCTCTGGGTGGGCCTCAGGCTAGTTGGCAACAGGGAACAAACTGGCCGCAGCTTCACAACATGTTAAAGGGAAGGCTACAAGATGATCTCTGTTTTGTTCACTGCCAGCAAATCCTATGAAAAACAACACAGATTAATCTGAGCTAATTCAACATCTACCATTTGCCGAGTTATGTCTCAGAGGCCCTTTGTCAGTACAATCAGTAAAAGCTGCTGGTTTCTGTGGAATTTTCCATCTTAATGGTGAGGTTGGTTGTTTGCAGCAGCCTATTGTGTTGCAAATTCATCTCAAAATGTCCCCTGAGTGAGCATGTCAGCGTTGTGTCTTGCTGAAATTCAAGCATGAATCGTAACAAGTTGATGTAATGCATTTCTTCAACTTTACAATTGGCGATAGCATATTCACAAGAGCACTTGGCAAACAAGCCATTCACTGTGCAAGAAAAATACCTTGTTGAGCTCAAATTTGTGCAGCATCTTACTGAGACCACAGCCAGCCGACTGTAGCACTGAGGACTTAGTTTCCAGCTCTGCAGCGAAAGTAGCACAAACATATAACCAAACCTCTTTTCCATACAAACCCAAATATTATGGGAATGTATTTAAACTAGTCACTTACTGCAGTGTTAACTCACGGAAAGATGGGTAATCATGCCTACAGCAAATGTGTGTTTATCCATGGCTGACAATAATCCTCAGCAGCACAAGATTTGCCTGTGATCAACTGCAACAGTCCACATTATTTAAAGCATACAGCCTATTCAGGGGAAATTGCCTGATTTCAGTGTCCTTCTTTTGATGATACCTCAATGAATCAGTGTTATAATTTAATGTGTAAACCCAACCCAACCTGACATGGTCATTGATCAGTTATTACATTCTTAAAGCACCATATGTTTTTATTGTTATGAAAACCAATTCTGCTGTTAAAACTGACATTTTAAAATCTTTTTTTAAAAATAATACATTTTTAAGTTTTGTGTTTTAAAAATGTCTCATAATGACATTTACTGGTTAAAGCCAGGTTTATTTTTTGCATTTAAAAAACATAATTTGGGACTCTTGTACATCATGAAAGATGGAAAATTCAACCCCCTCTCCAAATCACAGAGAGGGTGCACCGTCACCTCGCAGACAGAGAAAGTTTGTCTTTTTCTGGGTGGTTGTGTTTTTTTCAGTATTTTGCTACAGTGGTTTCAGGTTTGAGCTTGTAAGGGGTGTAAGGGTAACATCAGACAGCAATCGTTCTGTCTGATCCTCATATGACTCGGGACTGGTTGCAGATGGCTGGGTGATCTGCAATATACTCTTTTTACAGGAGAATTTTTCTAACGTTGTGGAGGTTGAGATGTCAGCCAGAGTTTTTTTGTCAGCCAGTCATTTTTGCTTAGCTCCTTCTGCTGGTCCAAGCCCACGAAACCTTCAGACTCATCAGATTACCATAAGTCAGAAAAATTATGTAGCCTGTTTTTCACAAATACTAATGCTAAAATGATAATGCACCACTTTATTGTCCTTAGGTTACTCTAATGGTGCAGAGTATTTTATTGGCATTAATCATGAATTTGATATGAGCTAATTGTTGTAATGTTGCTCCCATAACTTCTTTTTCAGATTTACAATGCCTGTATCATAAATCTAAAATCATGACATGCAGTCATATCCAAACCCATGTTTCCTTTGAGGCTGCCTATCAAACTGACCACTCGAGTTACCATTAGAAGAAAGATGCTGACAGTCAAACTCGTCCAGTTAAAAAACAACATGTCGCTGTTCAAGTAAATGTGAAGCCTTCGAGAAAAAGTAAATGTAAGGTGCTTTGTGAATTTGTATCGCTCTCCATCAGTCTAATACCTGCTGTGCTGACCATGTCAGTGCATAAATCCTGCTTCATGTAGTCATGACTCACCCATGACTGGTCTACAGCTTGCCTGCTGCTCACCATTGCACCCATAGCACTCCCAAAAACACTTAGCTTCTTGCATTTTTCAAACATTTATAGTGGGTGGAATTACTCAAAGTGCAAGGGGTGTTGATACACTTTAATCTTGCGTACCTATAAATAAGGTTTGTACCCATCAAAAGTCCAAATAGTTGTAATTTTCTCAGAATGAGGAAAAGCTTTCTCCTGGAGGAAGTGCTATAACAATAATGGAGGGATTTTGGGAGAGTGTCTCCTGATTGGTGATGCACGAATGCACATTATTAATCTATGATTTTGCGCAACTGCAGGTAACAAGCAAACATCCTGCTGTGGTCTTTTTTACGTACAAAAGTGTCCTTCACGTACTTTGTTATGTACAACTGGATTTTAGGTGTTTATATCTCTTTGTCATTATTTCTGATGAGTATTTCATTTTATCATTTTTTGCCCGAGTTGTGTCCTCAGCTTCAGCTTTGGGATCATTGACAAAAAGGAAATTAACGAGCAGATTTTCATCCTTTGTTTCCGTCTTGGTGCAGTGCAGTGAATATGTTGGATAAACACATCCCAGAGAACAGTGGACTACTGCAGAAACTTTTCCAGGTGATGTGCTTCTGGCTGACCATGCTTTAGAAATAAAGGACAATAAGGACTTTATGTGCATAGAAGTAAAGGTGACTGCATTTACAACCTGCCAGCTCAGTTAACGGAAAGATTAGAAAACAGGTGAGGTGGTACACCTAAAAATTCATGTAGAAAGGGTTAAGCGTTGATTTTAAATGCAGCAGTACCGATCTGGATGAAACTCTCAGGTGAAGATGAGAACATCACTTTCCTCCACCTGATTGTGATCGTTTGTTGTTCTCTGATTATGAGTCCCAGTGTTGTTCAGTCACAACATTCAGGAATGTTCACTCTCTTCAGACGTTCCAGAGCAGAGTGCCATCAGATCCAGCAAAGTCTTTTGTATATTTCATTGTTCTTATAAAAAGTAAATTTACTCCTCCTTTTGCTTAAACAAGATGCATTAAATTAATGAATTCTGTATTTTTAGACATGTGTTTTTTTCCTTGTATGATGGCCAGAATATATTAATTTACAAGAAAGGAATCCACCTAAATGAACGGATAATATATTTTATTTCAAAATCAAAATATCAGATCGGTAAATGTTTAATTGACATATAAATTATCAGTATGATGGTGTAGTTGCAGCCAACAATTTGTTGATTTGCAGGTTTTCATCCATCCATTTGTAAAACTTTTTTTAAAATTGATGAACTTACACCAAACACAAGGTAAACACCGACACCTGAGACTGAAACCTGTGGCGACATATCTACTTAAACTTTATTTGTTGTTCAGCAGATTGTAATGATCTAAGTAATGACTCTTCACCTCTTATGTGTTTATTGCATTAAGGACGTTTCTTTTCAGCCTGTTTTAGACATGTTTTTAGCGTAGTTTACTAGTGAGAAACCAAAAAGTGTTGTGATAAACAGTAAATGGGTACCACCCAAAATAGCTGAGAAAGCCGCGGTAACAATTTTTCTATGTACTCTCATGTTAACAGATGCAGATGTGGGAGGTGAAATGAGGCAAAAAGCATCAACAGCTGGTCTCTATAAAGGTAATGATGTTTACACACTCCTACACATTTACCTAAGACTAAGCTGCTCATGGTTTTTCTGTGTACATAACTAAGGGGCCGTCCCCACGACGCTGGATCTCAGCAAAACCACAAAAGTATTTTAGCAAATCACCCTTTCATCCCCACGAAGTCAGGGATTAGCCTCCATGAAACCGACCATGTCTGAAGCCAGGTACTAAGGTGGATCGGTTTGAGTCCTCTACTGTCTGCAGTGATGTGCAGACAGCGAAGCCGCACAACTCGAGGAGAAGAAGCTCAACTTCATTAGTCAAAAGAAATGTTTCTCTTTTGACTCGCAGTGAATCCTCAGCTATCTTCTATTCTCTGTTTCCAATGTGAACTTCCTGCAAGACGCAGTGAGCCTTTATCCGCGCATGTATTCTTTTGCTCTAGCTTTGGCGTGTTACTCTGTAGCACCTCCCACAGCCTGAAGTATGTACTACAGCGGTGTCATGGGGACGTTGAAGCCTTTCTCCTAGTTTTCGCCACCGTTTTCACATTGTTTTCACCCCTGAACCGGCTTCGGTGCCGTGTGGACATAGCCTAAGTTTGTGTGTGTGGGTGTGGGTGTGTGTGTGTGTGTGTGTGTGGGTGTGTGTGTGTGTGTGTGTGTGGGTGTGTGTGTGTGTGTGTGTGTGTGTGTGTGTAGAGGAGTAAATGCAAACCATGGTTGCTTTTGTGATTGTATTTTTCTGAGTGGTTGTTAAAGCTACAAAAAGGCAAATGGAAATTTTCAGCTGCCCCATAAAAAAATGTTTTAACACAAACTATTGTTAAGCTGCCTTTTCCCTCAGTGCACAAATGGTGTTTACACTAAAAATAATTGTGTGTTAATGAATAACATAAACAGTCTGACATAGCAATTTAGATTGAGACTTATGTCTTTTTAGTGTTTTTAATGTAGGAACGGCCTCAACTGTCCCTGTAGCTTCAGTCTCCCCACAAACCCAGTGTAATGAACAGATCATAACATTTTGCAGCTGTGTTGCTGGTCTGGAAAAACAAGTCCTTAGAGAAGCTAAAAAGGGCTGTCACAACAAAACTCAGATTTTCTGGGAGATATTTCTAAATCAAAAACAAATTGCTATGCTCTGAGTAGTTGTGGATCATTCATTTATTTAAAAAAAAAAAGATTAATTAATGATTCATTTCCTCCAAAGGAAAAAAATCGTGACACGAGTAGTCAGCTTTATGTTTTACAATTATTATAGATGTTTTAAGGCTGTAAAAACCCCTCACTACACACTTTATACATTTTTCTCAGACAGGCACTAATATTTTCACACTTTTCTCTCTTGTTAAACACCTATAAAACATTTCAGAGTCACACCACTAGTGATCGAAGTTTTATGTAAATTTGGCAAGCTGAACATATTCTGTGCTGTACAGGAGACACGGCACAGAGGAGATTTATTGACAATGGTCTACAGCCAATCAGGACGCTGAACACAATGCGCTGTAAAAAAAAAAAAAAAAAAAAAAGCATGAAAATTGCACTGAAAAAAATTCAAGAAACTGCGAGGCCGTGAAAGGTGACCATTGTACACATCTTTAACTCTCTCTTGTTATAATTTTCATTGCACATTAGAAAATGAATCTAGCTGATGTTTTTGGTGCTTTGTCCTGAGACACATAAATTCTTGTAAGTCAGTATCACTGCAAAGTGTTGGAAGTGGAAAATTGAGTGGGGCTAAGATCAGCGCCCCCCAGCAGTGCACCTAAATAGCCACTCGTGTACTGTTGTCAGGGCAAATTAATAAATATATGACCAATCAGTGTCACAGAATTTTATGGTCTTGGGGTGCTTAAAACATTTCACTTTCAGTGGAAAATACCACGAGATTTAAGGTTAAAAAAGAGGCTTTTGTGGTTTGGTCACTCAGTGGAATGACGAGCAAGGTGCAACTTCCACCAAATTCGGTGAGATCCTTATTCATTTACCCGTTTGCAAGAAGGACAATGGAGGAGAAAATCCGAGTTAAGGAGTTGGGACCCGAGAAGCCCGACCTTATTATTAATCAGCAGACCAAGGAGAAAAGTAAAGTTTATAACCGGAGTTTTTGCAGGAGTTGGTTCGAGCGCAAGTCGTGGTGAACAGGCTGTGGAATAGCCAATGCACTTTTCTGTTTTCCCTGTATTTTTTTTAAAGTGACAAATGTGATTTAACATGGACACAGTCAGGACAAACCGACTTGAAACATCTTTCCGAACGCCTCAAGAAGCATGAACGCTCAATGACGGACACCACGTTGCGGTAAGAAGGCACAATGAAGAGGTTGATAAGAATCGTCATATTTTATCAAAATATCAAAAATTTTGAACTGGCATTGCGGGGGCATGATGAAAGGGATACTTCTGAAAACCCTGGAATTTTCAGAGGTTTAGTAGATTTAATGGCGTCCATTGACCGGGACTTGAATGATCACCTTAAAAATGTAACTGTCTTTACTGAGTTACTGGACTGTAAGCTGGCAGTTCTGAAAGAAAAAATCATGGATGAAGTAAAAACAGCTGACTTTTTAGCCATTCAAGCTGATGAAACAATTGACATTTCCACACACTGTCAGTTAGTCCTGGTTCTAAGATACATTGACAGAACCCACAATGTCCAGGAGCGTTTGTTTGAGTTTATTAAGCTCTCCAATGCCAGCGTGGACGCAAACCTCAGGTGCCTTATTGGAAAGCCTGGGCACCATCCTTCCGGAGGGACAAGAAAAGAAGCTGATCGGCCAGGCCTATGATGGGGCATCAGTGATGAGGGGGTGCCACTGGAGGAGTTCAGCGAAAGGTCCAGGACATCTATGGAAATGCTTACTAAGTTCACTGTTTTTCCCACCAGTTAAACTTAGTAATGCAACAAGCCACATCCCACATCCCACAGATCAATCACTTCTTTTCTGATATCGGGGGATTTTCTTCCTTTTTTTCCAAGTCAAGCAAGAGAACCGCAGTGCTTGATGAGGTGGTGGCGCATCGTCTTCCAAGTTCATCAGCAACACGTTGGAATGTCAACAGTCGTGTGGTTAACACAGTGTATGAACACAAGGCCGATCTGGTGAAGTGTTTTGAGACCATCCAGAACAGCGAGAGAGGCTGGTGGCTATGTGAGAATGCTTGAAGATGATGAATTCTGTTTTTCCTGGCCTTCTTTCACAAAATAATGTGTTACGTCCCAGACTTGTCAGCCTGTGTCTGGGTATGTTAATTTGTGTGTACGGTTGCTTGCAGGTGATTGGCCGAGATTTCGTCGGGGGCTGCTCCTCTCCTCACCACTGGGATTGGACGGCTACGGATCCGTTCTTCCTCGGCCCCGCCCTCCAGAGACTTTCCCTCTATATGAAGGCTGGAGCTGCCTTCAGTCGGCGCGGTTGTGTGCGAATACAGCACAGCTTGCCATAGGATTTGTTTGTACAGGACAGCACCTGCGTGTGCTTAGTGGAGACTTTTGGTGCCATGTAGTGTTTGTGACCAGTGGTATTTTGTTTGACTTGTTGAGTGTGGTTTTGCCTCCAGAATACTTTACCTTTTGTTTGTCAACCTGTTGCCTACAGACAACTTCCTTTTAGTTGCTAAATAGCCAGTTTGAGGCTTACCTGAGTTTCAGGACACTTTACGTTGTTATTATTTATAACTTCTTGGTTTTTGTGACATTTGTTAGAGTGCCTTTTCTTTTTTGTTTGGTATTATTTGTTATTGGCACTACCACCTAGTTTGTGTATTTCATTTGTTATGTCAATAAATGTCTCTTATTTTAAAGAGCTGGACTCCGACGCTAATTGTTACTGACCCTCTTGCCCTTAGACTAGAGAGGGGTCGTAACATAATGCTACATGTGGACATGCTGTATAACCAGCTGCAGAGAAGAAACATTGATTCTGTCTACATCTCAGGAATCGTCCAAAAATTCATTGACAGCATGCAGGCTATCAGGTAAGCTATGCATCTGTGCACAGTGTTACCCAAATGTTAATTCTCTTTGAATAAACTCTATGTAGCCTAATGCTCAAATACAGTAACTTACAGGTGCTCGTCATAAAATTAGAATATCATGAAAAAGTTGATTTCAGTAATTACATTCAAAAAGTGAAACTTGTATAATGTAGACATTCATTCTTCAGACTGACATATTTAAAATGCCTATTTCTTTTAATTTTGATGATTATAACTGACAACTAATGAAAACCCCAAATTCAATATACCAGAAAATTAGAATATTGTGGAAAGATTCAATATTGAAGATACCTAGTGCTGCACTCTAATCAGCTAATCAACTCACAACACCTGCAAAGGCCTTTAAATGGTCTCTCAGTCTAGTTCTGTTGGCTACACAATCATGGAGAAGACTGCTGACCTGACAGTTGTCCAAAAGACGACCATTGAAACCTGGCACAAGGAGGGAAGACACAAAAGGTCATTGCTAAAGAGGCTGGCTGTTCACAGAGCTCTGTGTCCAAGCACATTAATAGAGAGGCAAAGGGAAGGAAACGATGTGGTAGAAAAAAGTGTACAAGCAATAGGGATAACCGCACCCTGGACAGGACTGTGAAACGAAACCCACTCAAAAATGTGGGGGAGATTTACAAAGAATGGACTGCAGCTGGAGTCAGTGCTTCAGGAACCACCAGCACAAATGTATGCAAGACATGGGTTTCAGCTATCGCATTCCTTGTGTCAAGCCACTCTTGAACAAGAGACAGTGTCAGAAGCATCTTGCCTGGGCTAAAGACAAAAAGGACAGGACTGCTGCTGACTGGTCCAAAGTTATGTTCTCTGATGAAAGGAAATGTTGCATGTCCTTTGGAAACAAGGTCCAAGAGTCTGGAGAAAGTGATGGTTTGGGGGGCCATATCATCTGCTGGTGTTGGTCCACTGTGTTTTCTTAGGTCCATGGTCAACGCAGCCGTCTACCAGGAGGTTTTAGAGCACTTCATGCTTCCTGCTGCTGACCAACTTAATGGAGATGCAGATTTAATTTTCCAACAGGACTTGGCACCTGCACACAGTGCCAAAGCTACCAGTACTTGGTTTAAGGACCATGGTATCCCTGGTCTTAATTGGCCAGCAAACTTAAAATTTATGTATTGTTTCTGTATTATCAAGGAGGCTGTTCCTTCCCTAGTTGAGGAGTACAGGGGACCTGGACAGGAGCCACCCACAAAGAAACGGAGGACTTTGGGAGAAGACAGCCAACACCATTTGGCATTGGAGGTAAGCACTTTAAGCTGCCACCTAGTGGATAGAAAAATAACAACTTATCACCACACTGGCCATTTGAAATAGTGCTATTGAGTAAAATATACATTGTCATGTTCTGATATAAATATATAGAGTAATCCATGTTGGCTTATTACACAATTATAGCTGTTCAGGAAAGGACAGGAGAATTATAGCCTATTGTTTAAAATAAAATGTAAAAACCTAATTCATACCTATTTTTAAATTACAGACCATGTTATAGGTGTGCGACACCATTATGTGCCATGCCAAGGAGAGGTTTTCTTTCACCAAACACTTGGTCAGTGCCACAACACAACAAGAAGTTCCCAGACTCAGCACTGGATACCACAGTAGCAGCTTGTCCCTCACTGGACAAGGCCACACTTAAAACAGAGCTGTCCCTGATCTACAGCAACAAAGAGTTCCAGAGCTGCAGGGGTGCACTGGCTCTCTTTCAGGTTCTCATGGAGAATAATCTTCAAGACACATTTACAGAAACTGTAAGTCTTCTCAACATTCTGATCACCACACCAATGACAACATCAGAGTCAGAGAGGTGCTTCTCAACTTTAAAGAGGATAAAAACTTTCCTTAGGAATACTATGGCACACGATCGCCTCAACGCTCTGGCTATGCTCTCCATTGAGGAAAAACTAACACGGGACATCCCTGATTTCAACACCAGAGTCATTGAGAAATTTGCCACACAGAAAGACAGAGGAGCAAAGTTCCTGTACAAATAAGCACTATCCATCCTCTCCACTCAGTTATTATGTTACACTCACCTTAACACAAACATACACTCCTTTCTCTGACTCACTCACACGCTGTTGATTTATGTAGATCCAGCTGATCATACTCTTTCATTGTTGTTGAGTTATTGTATTTGATACCATTTCTTTCTAAAGCATGCATGTAGTATTAAACACTTGAAAATTGTTTAATTACTTTATCTTTGAAAATGGTGATTTTGAGAAGGATATTAAATCATTACTGTTACAATCATCTGACTTTTGATTTGAATTCTTAAATACTGGACTAGGCAGAGAAATGTATTGTCACATTAGCCCCACCAAAAATATTTTTCATGAGCCGCCACTGATAAATAACTGCAATTAAATTCCACCAATGGTCTGGGTCTTTGTATTACATTTGATGGCAACATAAAAACAACAACAAAACAAAAAAAAAAAAAACAAACAAAAAAAAGAATATAGAGGAAAAAATATTAAGCTGAGCTCCTTAACATTTACAAAACAAAATTATTGTACATTAGTTGTTATTAAATTAGCCACAGTTGTAACATTTTAATAACCTCTGGAGCATCTTGTTTAAATGCCTGTCTAATAAATTCACCGCTTTAATGCATCTTGTATAACTAATTTTATGATACATTTTACATACTAAAATGAAAGACAATTAGAGTTTTCTGATTTTACTAAAGCCTTGTGCTGTAAAACATTTTATGATGGGTTTTACTGATACCTTTTCTCACCACTCTTCAGATCAAAGTGATGGCAAACATTCATATTTATAGTGTTACATATGAGCCATCTGGTAAAAGGTCACGGGTTTATCTTTTGCCGACAGCTCTACAAAGAATTCTCCTTGCGCTCCCATTTTTTATATATGTTCAATATTTGCAAGGACATTTTGACAGGAAGAAACAAGACAACTAGAATGAAGTGACCTAAAGACATAATACAGCCTGCACTCCATGTCTGCAGAATAATGCTTGTTTAATGGATGGACACAAACCATGATGAGTATTAATTTGTGCTTAATGAGCTTATAATATGTAATAAACTGCAACTGCAGTCCTGTTGGCACATTTAGAAACCCATATCCACACACAGTTCACATCTACACACAGTTTATACAGTGCACAGTTTGTGCAAAAGTGACGTTGCCGCCTGGTTGCAGACATCAATCACAAGCATGTCAGAGTTTACATAAGCCAGCATCACTGAGTTCATTCACATCTGTGACACATGTAAGCGCTGACTTCTTGGAAAAAAAATAAAAGATGGAAATGCGTTGTCAAAAAAAAAAACAACTCTTTAATTAACACTTGTCATCTCAGAAATAATTATCTCTGTACAGCAAACACTTTTTGCAAAAAAAATTTAAATTGGATACCTTTTCAGCTGCACAAAAGCAATGTAGTTTCACTGCGATTCTGCATAACGATGTACTCAAATATTGCCTTTAAAAACAAAAATCTTTAGACCAATTAATCATTCATAATCAGTCACTTAGTTTTTTTGTAAGTTTTAAAACGCTGCAACGTGCTTTTGTTGCACCATAACAATGTAGGGGAAACTTAGCAGAGAGGCCACGATTAAATATGCATGATAATAACTCCACTTAAACCAAAACCTCTGTGAATCTTTACTGCTGTGCTAAGTTGTTATCTAATATTGTTTCCAAATGCATCTTTGATTAATAAATAATGATGCAAGCAAAAGCTGTGAGCCCCATAAACCAGCAAATAATCTACACAACCCTGGAAAACAATACTCTATGTTTTAGGAGTACACACTACTGCAACAGTTCTGATTGAATCATTAGATGGATGACTTAGTCATTGTTTTAAGGAACAGAGCTTACTTTTGTTATCCCTGTACTGACACTTAGAGCTGGGGTGTGAGAGTCAGTTTAGACCTCAGACCTGACAGGCTGAGCAACTGGAGGGTCTCTACTGGAAACTCAGCTGAGGAGAGAGCTGATTTAAATGCAACACAATATAAAAATCAGGGGGCGAGAAACAAGCCTCCATGTATAGTAATTAATATTTGACCTGTACAGGTCTCTTTAGTCTATAAACCACATTTGAGATTGCTTCATCAACTCAATACTTTTTCTTTTACAGATTTTGAACCAATGTAGCCACTTTAGGAAGAAATGTGTTGGTTTTGTAAGTAAACAAGTAAAATTATATTCCTTATAAATGGAATAAGTGTTAGGAAACATTTTTATATTGCAATATAACTCTCCCTAAAAAATCCTTTGGATTTCTAGTTCTGTTTAATATGCATTTGTTATAAAAGTTCTTCAACCCTCGTAGGGATGTCTAGTTCTGGTCCTAAAGGTTCGCCGTCCAGCAGGTTTTACATGTTTCCTGCTTCAACACACCTGACTCAGATTAATGGGTCATTGACATGTTTGGGCAGAATTTGAGAACAAGCTGTTGAAGAACCATTTTGTTTAAATTGAGTGTGTTTGAGCAGGGAAATGTATAAAACCTGCAGGATGGCAGCCTTAAAGGACCAAAACTGGACATTCCTATCTTACATTTACACCTCTCAAGGATTAGAGTAATCGCAAACTTTAATGTTGAGATGTAACATAATGCTTTGTATTTTTTTTATCTGTGCATGACCCTGGAAAATTTAAAATTTGTTATATCTATGTGGATAGCCTATGCATCATAATATTAAATAAGTTTTTTTTTTCTTTTTCATCAGTTTATCAACATTTTTTTATTTGTCATTTTCATTAAAAGTGCACACATACAGTAATTTCCAACCCAAGGCTCAGGAACAGATGTCAGGGTTTTCCATGAGGATTAATCGGTCTGGGGAAAACACTTAGGATAATGACAGGCAAATGATGTTGAAAAGATCTGCGTTTGCAAAAACTTCATAAGAAAATATATCACCCGTCCTCCTTAAAAATGATCTGCTCTGTCTTTAGGAGGCTTTATCTTTTATTTCTCTGCACAGTTAGCACTAATAATCATATAAACAGTAGATGCTGGAGTTGTGATTATGCAGCTTGAAAAATCATAATTCTCATATTAACAAAGTTGCTTTTTGTAATTTTGCTTCACCATTAATCTTGCAAATTTGAATTCTGCCCCTCCCTGAGCTATTTCTTGTGACAAGTGACGGTGTTTCCGCTTTCCATTGACATTTAAATGTCTCTGCTTCTAGCACTAGGCTGAATGAACTCAGCATTATCCTCTGTGTTTGGCAGCGACAGCAACTCGTTGATTATCATCAGTGCAGCTATAAATCTCTCTGTCAAAGGCCAAAGTTCCTTTTATGGCTTAGGCTGCTGACCAGAGCCTGTAGGACCACTCAAGTGCAGCAACAATGTTTAATCAAGCAGGGATTCAACCAGGCTGTTAGGTTACCCTTCAGTGATGCTCGCTATCGCACTGAAGTGTGACTCATAAATAGTTGTCATTTTTACTACACAGTAGAAGGAATATGGATAAGTCTCAACACAACAACCTGAGGTCTTACTCTGAGTTTAGCATCGCCTTGACTAAAAGGCTACTGTTCTTCATATATATTAAACTGGCAATGCTTCAATAACGCAAAAATAGCAGTTAAGTTGAGTTAACGCTGACGTCTGTCCTGCTTTAGTCTTTGATGTCGCTCAGAAAGTTTTTTTCTAGTGAGGTTGATAGCTCTAACACTGACACAATAATGCTTTAAATAGGGTCATATTCACTGAGGCAGTGCTCTCATCTCCAGGAATTTTTCACACCTGTGCTAAAATGTACCCATCCTTTTGTTGATTTCGAAGTACCATTCAGAGTGAATCAATACAAGATGATTTGAAATGAGTAAGGCACAATATGTAATTATATTTTAACTAAAAGAACAGCTTGTCTTACAGCATCACTTTTGTTTCATTTCTGTTTTAGGCTGTTATTGTAACCAGTGCAAGTCTGACAGTAAGCTTGCAAAACAAGCTAAAATCACACTCACATTAATTTTGCAAGTTCAAACTCCAGCAGATGACCACCCTGCAAAACCTGAGTATATGTCATTGAGAGGAAAACTATTTCCTTAGGGCCAGAATTAACTCATACCAACAAAAATGTCTTCACCAGTGTGGGCAGTTCATTTACTGCACATAACAGATTCTCCAACTCCCACTGTGCCAACATGCAATCCACAACACACAGGGAAGGCAACAATTTACTTTGAGGTCTACTTCAATTTATGACAAAGCAAATCACAGGGGATGAGATGTGAAATGTTTAGACAGCGGTGGCTAGTGGGTTTGGAGCTGACAGGGCTGAGAAAGCATTGGAATAATGATGCTTTAAAACTCATTTTTATACTGAAAAAGAGAAAAGGGGGAGTTATATGAAATTATGAAACACAGTTAGAGCATTAAGGGACACTAAGGCAGGATCCAAGAGTATTAAGCCATCTGCCAGTGAGTAAAGAATGCTGCAGGGCTGTCTAATTGAATTTTATCCTTCTACTGCAAAATCTTACGAGTGACCCAAATCAGAAGAAAGTTTGCCAAAAACATGCAATGAAAAACCAACAGCCCTTGCAAAACTGTCATATCATCTTAAGATTATGTGTGATGAAACAAGGTGAGTATCTGCTCATGCACAAAGCCTGCTAGGAAAAGTCTGAGGCAGGAAATGCATGAGGACGAGGAGTCAATCTACAGGATTTTTTTCCCACACAGCCCAAAAAGAGACACAAAGATGTGTCAGTGATAGACAAGCAGCCTGTTTGACTCTCTTTTGTACACCCTGAGCTGAAGCAGCATTTAAATAATAAAAATATCAACAAATCTCCCATCAATGATCTTTTCAGCACAGCATTCACACAGAGAGCATATCCACGTCTTCACAAGATCACAGACTTGGGACACAATGCAATTACCTACTTTGTTATGAATTTATTCAAAGATGAATATGTTGTTTTGTGGATTTCGACTCTGCCCTGCTGTTGAAGGCTGTGCTCCATGGATGCTCCATTCAGAAGTGTGTAAGCAGGCAAAGTGTTCTGTTTCCATTAAAATCTTCAGTCCTATTTAAATATATCTACAAAAAAAAAAAAAAAAAAAAGCCCACAAGGTTCACTTTCTGTAATATCTTTGTTTCCTCCACAGGTGCAGCAGCGTTTTCTGCACGTTTCAACAATTTGCATAGTTTATCCAGTCAAGCAGATTTGTATAGGATTAGGAGGCATTAGGTGATAATTTAGCTCCAGTTAATGTGGTTTCCAGGAGACTAAATGTGAGTAAAAATATCAGATCATAGACAAAATCGCTTATTAGCCTATAGGAGACAACACTGGACGGTCAAATCCCAATAAAGTGTGTGATGTTAAACCAGCTTGTATTTTAAAAAGCTGCTTATCATTGATATAATTCACCTGTGATCCTCTGAGTCTGTCGTATCCGTCAGTGCGCTGGGTTGAAACACAGCCTTTGGACTGTTGGACAGCGGAGGTAGGACAGCAACAAATGATCTTCCAGTGAAGAGATGGGAACTGACGCTCGTTAAGCCGGTGAAATGCACAGTTTCCCAGGAGGATGCTCGCAAGTCATCAGCGTGTCACGTTTAACTTTAATAGTCACAGTGAGTGAAAGAAAAGAAAGCGATCCGTCTCCGACCATCCACCGCGGTCGGAAAGAGCTACTGATCCCTCTGCTCAACACTGGCACTTTATTTCTCACGGTGGCAAATAAATAAATAAATAAATGGGAAGAGAAAAGAGGCAGCAGCGCTCAGACGTCGCGCTGAGCCGAGCCACTAGATGGAGCAGTGAAATGAGAACAGGCGGTCAATTAGTGAGCCTTAATGGATATCAGAGCTGTTCATCTGGCTCACACACTGCAGGCTGTGATTGCCTAATTATCAGGAATTAGAGTGGTTTCTTTGACACGTATCTTATATGGTCAATTATTTGATACCTAACAAGAAAATACTTACATAACACAGACAAGGCGTTGAAAATTAATCATGTCAGCCCTCCTACACAAAGTCAAAAAGCAGCTAAACCAGAGCCTACTTTCTTCATTAAACTATTTTTTTATGTGATGGTCTTTACCAAAATAAATCTGAAACCCTTCTTTACACTACAGAGCAAAAATACTTGCAGTTATTATGTTGTTATCAGAAATTTAATAAAAGAACAATAATACTGATGTGCTGTGGTGGGAAATATCTGTCCTTTAAGCTAGCTTACTTGTTTAGCCCACTAGCAAACATTGGAAATAGGAAAAAAGTTTGAATAGCTTTTATTTAGATTTTTTTTTATTATTATTTAGTATTCCTTTGTCTTTTAACTGTTTCTTTTATTTCTTTCTTTTAAATATTTATTCACCAAACAGCTTTCACCAGTTACCAGTAACACAAGCTAATGAAAATGGTAGGTCCCAGTTACCAGCGGATGACTCTCTTTCCCCATCTATGCAATGGTTGGTTGCTTACACAGCATTTAATGTTTGAACCAGAAAATTATTCCAGAACAAATTAGGTTTGCAAGGTCATCTGCAAGTCAAAACAGCCTAGCTACTTTCTGCAACATTAGAAGCGTTTACATGGAGCACTTTTGATCCGAACAAACGCACAATCAGAATAAAAATATGTCATGTAAACACTTCAATTAATCCAATTGGCATCGATCAGAATGAATTTTCAATTTGATTGCGAGGTGTGTCTAAACCAGAAGTCTTCACAGGGGGTCATGACCCATAGGAGGTCTGTGGATATACTGCAGTTGATTAGGATATTTAAAATATATATATACTTTATCCCATAGGCTTTTCTCCATACAAATTTAAATATACATTAACATGACTCCAACATATTGTAGTGAATAGATAAATAAAAGCAGATGATATCAGTCAGAAATGCACACACTTAGTAACACACAGGAGTTTTTTCAAATTGGGCACCAATTCACTTTCAGCGTGAGATAAGCTTAGACTTAACACTTCAAGCGTTCTGCCTCCAGAACAAGACATTCCTGGCTAAAACACAGAAGCTCTTATCCACAACTGTCAACTGTGAGGCTACAATATCATAATGTCAATTGTATCAACATTGTTATGAAAGACAATGGATAGTTTTGTAATTAACCAAAAAACTCCACAAGCACAAACAATACATTCACCAACTCAGACACCGCTGGTGAAAATGCTCGGGGTAAAGCGGCATCTGCTGTTAATTTTTCAGCTGATAAGAGTAGCTGCTTGAATTACACAGGGAGTGTTTTCAGGCATGCACTACAAATTTGCAAGTCGCATGCGTGCATATATTAGTGCAAAGTGGTCAAAGACATTACTGCCAAAAAACATTCTGCTACTACTGATGCAGTTCATGCAATATGAAACATCTCATATAGAGACAAAAGTTCTTTTTGACAGACCACAAAAAGCAGAAAATGAAGTGGTCTCTGTTCATAAAATTAAATAAATGAATAAACACATAAAATATGGAGAAATTAATACTATTCTTTTTAAGAAAAATCAGGAACCGTATGGAAAAATTGAATAAAACCCCCATGGCAGATACAACATTTTTGTTGCAAACTCTGAAGTATAAAAGTAACACTCACAGTCTCCATTGTTTAAAGGCTTGAAACAATTAGTTGCTCACAAAGACACTTGACAAAATATGATAAATAAAAAAAAAATTTACTACATCTTCTACCAAATTTCAGTACACACTGGGCATGTCAGGAGTGCTATGATACTCTTAAATCTTTACATCATGTAAACAAACAACTCACTTAATAACTTTACCTAGCGTCCATTTAAACATGTCAGCTGGTATCTCTGATTAGATTTATTTAAATCAGATTGAAGAAATATTTATTCATGTCAATGTACCTTTTGTAAATATAACATGTAATCCTACCTATAAAACAGGTTCACCACTTAAACACAGGAACCTTAATTGGACACTGTATTAGTGGGACAGAGAGAAAACATAAAACAAGACGTCTTTGTTGACAGATAGGCCTCTTTGCATCCAGTGTTGTGGATTTGGTTTGGGCCAAACAGAGATGGTTTGAGCTGCTGTAGACTTTATAATCAGTTCAGTGGCATAACCCAGCTGTGTGTCAGATTTGCAAGGCAGCTGCATGACAAATGAAGACTGCAAAGATCTGGATACAGTACACTTTTTTTTTTTTTTTAATTATGAGCCACTAATATCTCCATGAACACTTAAAGAATATGATTTCATGTCATCACAGCATGTCAGGTCTGCTTTCTTCATTAAAAAAAAAACAGATAGCACACTTGTAGAAAAATAAATTATCAAGAGTCTGGATGAGTGAAGTTTAACAAAGTTTATTACAGAAAAGAAAAATAAAGACTTGTACAGGAGCGCGTCGCATCCAACCCACAGGTTTTCTACCCCGTGTTGTTAGGGTGGCCCGAATGACCAAATAAGTTTGCTTCTCTCTCAAAATAATCTGTCTTATTTTGCAGATGTCCTGTCTTCATACAACCCAGTGTCTCCAGTGAGAGCCACACTGTTCCCAGTCCAGGGTCGGAGTCCCTCAGGCCATCACTTGTCTCAGAAAAAGATAATGCATAAAGGTGGATAAAAATGGTTAAAGACTATAATGATTATGATAAAAAAAAGGTGTAATAAATATAATAAAGATTAACAAAGTGAATAATAAAAAGATGATTAATAAATAATAATAAGCACATTTCTTCCACAATTCCCCTCTAAAAAACCTATTTTATATTAATCAAACAAGATTGAAATAAATTTACTTTAAAAATGAGGCCTTTGCTTGATAAAGACATCAGGAGTTCAAATTCACGAAGAATCAATGAACCACACACATGAGCAGGAGTGAAAAAAGTAGTAAGAGCTGCTGTTTTTGTGAGACTAGAAACTTAAAGTATTCAAGATCAGAAAACACAAGTATTCTTCAGCATTAACACATTTAACAGTGGTTTCATCATCATCATCATCATCACTAGAGTAATCTACGGGAGACCAGCGTCATCACAAGGAAAAACATGAACCGGAAAAGCCAAATAACAAACCACACCAGTTTACTGGCAGGTAGAGATATGAGTGATGCCCACACACCCACACATTGTCAGTGGGACATCCCTAGCCCCATGGAGAGGGGGTGCACAGAATGGCATACTTGGAATGTGGAAAACCAAAAGATCAAAATTCACATTAAGAGTAGGACCAAGTGGTTAATCAGTCATGTTACAGGGAAATCTGTCTTCAGGACAAAAACCACACAAAGCTGGGAAACTAACATGACAATGTAAGGTAGCAGAAGATGTCCCACAAGGGAGGTGGAAGCACAGTGGAGCTTTAGCAGTGTGATCTGTGGAGGAAACAGTTAACACTTCACCTGAAACAGGTGTTGGTGTGTGCAGAGAAGTTTGAAGGAAAACAAGTTGGGATGAAGGGCAGGTCTCTTTACATCACTGACACCCAGGAGGAATCAGAGCAC
The DNA here is from genome assembly GCF_017639745.1 of Melanotaenia boesemani. Taxonomy (NCBI): domain Eukaryota; kingdom Metazoa; phylum Chordata; class Actinopteri; order Atheriniformes; family Melanotaeniidae; genus Melanotaenia; species Melanotaenia boesemani. The sequence continues at coordinate 9,216,623 of NC_055697.1, forward strand.
ACACGTAACAGCTGGCATTAGTGAATTTCAGAACAGTTTGCTTAGCCAGTTGATACCAGATGTTGTCTTGATAGTCATGATGATCAATCACATGAGGTTTTAACAGCATCTTAGAAGGTGGCAACATCAGCAACCATGAGAGCAAGATAAGGATGATGCACATGAGCACTGCAGCATCTGCATTTCATCTCCTGAAGTCATCTGAGGTTCATGGTTGTTGCTAGTCACCATTTTCAGTTTAGGGGCCTGAAAATCCACGTTGGTCTACCTGCTTGGGTCAGGTGACACGAAATCCTCTCCTGGTGGTGATAGTGGTTGTGAACATGGAAGGTCCTCCTCTGGAGTAAGGACCCGTTTGCATTTACTGGCATGGATTCAGGTGGCCCTCTCTGCAAACTTATCTGCTGTGTCAATGGTCAGGAGCACCTGATATGGGCCTGTAAACGTCTGGGCCTTCCAATGCTTTCTCCTCACGTAGTTTTTGTTTTGGTTTTGTTTTAACAGCTATCTTGTGACCTGGCTTCAGTGAGTCTCAACTGGTTTTGGGAATGCTGCTTTCACCATCTATAAAACTTCAGAAGGTTTCCAGGTTTTGCAATAAACCAACGCTGAGTCCTCATCGATGGAGGTTTCAGGTAGGGGCCTATGTTCTGGCTTTATTCCAAGACCAGGAGGCCTGCCAAAGAGAATCTAAATGGACTGAGGTTCAACCTTGTCTGGTTTTCTCATCCTCACGTAGGTCAGGAGAAGGTATAGAGCTCTCAGCATGCAAGGCAGAGAATGTGAAGGGAGGGGCAGAGGGGTGAGGGAGCGAGGAAGACAAGGACTGCTTCTCCTTCTTGTTTCTTCTGTTTTCACCATCTAGTTTGTTCTTATTTGTCATTGTCAGCTTTTTATTTTGGTTCCTCACACGTCTAGTTTAGTTTAGTTTAGTTTAGTTTAGTTTAGTTTAGTTTAGTTTAGTTTAGTTTAGTTTAGTTTAGTCAAACATGCCAAATAGCTTAAATTGATGAGACCAGCTCCTTTCTCTCAGTTTAGCTGGAAGAAGTCTGGAGAGTGAAGAAAATAATCTTCCATGTTATTTGAAAGATACAGATCTCCAGAAATCAATTAAACAGTCCAACAATAGCCATATAAATAAAAACATGTCAGTGATTAGTTTTTTGGGTTTTTTTTTTTGGTGGTGAATGAGACAGTCCTTCCAACTGATGCACTTAACAAACAATTATGAACAAACGATTTGTCGTGCTAATAATGACCTGTCCGTATGCTGTGTCCATTGCATGTATGTAATATAGAATACAAGTTGCAAGAATGCAGTCGTGTACATGAAGCACCAATGGTTCTGAAAACATCTAGAAAATTATTGTCCCATTTTTGGAGGCTCAAATGAGAAATTATGGTATGATTAACACGCTATATAGAATGAGTATTAGTGGGGCTAGGATGTATCCCTGGGAAATACTCTTAGATGCTCTAAGGAGACCAGAAGTGATAACTTTTGCCTGAAAAATGCCAACTATTGTCTACAGATTCTACTCAGGAAAGGATGATGTTAGGGGGACATAAATGTGGTATTTTTAATCTAGAGACACTCACCAAGAGTTACATTTAACCAAGACTCCCTTTCAATCTTTATTTGGCTAAGTTTGTTCTAACCTATGGCTTTTGCTTAAAAAGCTTTCTAAAACTATGAGGATTTAAAAAAAAAAAAGCTTGAAACTGTCCACTGAAACCTTTTATTTCTTAGCTTCTTAAAAAAACAATAGACACATAAAACATCAAACCATCTGTTTTCTTAATAATTTCTTTTTATTTTGTCCTTGTATTTACCAATAATTAGTTAAAATTATCATTAAAGGTGTTACTAACTTAACAAAATGCTCTAGTCAGGAAAAGTAAAAAAACACATGTCACATTAGGTCATAATGGGTTGAAATATTTGGGTAGTTTTAAGAAAATAAACAATTTGTGCAGCCCCAGTGTTACCTGAAAAATCACAAAAGAAATTGAATGATATCTTTTTTCTAAATAGCTGAATTTCCAACCTTTTAAAGAAAGCAGAACTCATCACTATCATGTGAATTGAGACGCATCACCATGGTAACCAAGTCAGGAGGAAAAGCTAAATGCAGAAGATGAAGAATCACAAAAGGTCTTCAGGTTGGGAAAAACTGTTTTCTGACACTAAAACATGATACAATCCTTAACACTTTAAAGTAACAATTACAGTAACACCACTGGGTATTTTAAAACCATAACTCTCCTGTCTGACATTGTGCAGTTTGTAACTAGTTACACTTGAAATAACTGGGCTCAAAGGTCTAATTTCAAGCAAATATATCCCAGTACAGACATCAATAATTACTGCCCCAGATATAGATCTGAAATATGTTGTGGGAAAGCAGATTAAAATGTTCTGAATTTACAGCATGTAGTCTGGAAAATATTTTTTATTGACACATTATAAAATTCATATTTCATGATAACATGGGCCAGTAGATAAAAAACATTGTGAAACACAATTAAAAACAGGTCTGCAAGAATATTGCAGTCATTTTTCATCTGAGACTGAGTGACAGCCCTTCCTAGCAATTTACCACAAACTTTCAAGTGATTATGCTCCAGAGAGAAAAACATATTTATATAGTTATTTACCTCTAAATGGCTATTTCACAAACAGAATGACGGCAGCCTGCTCCATAAATGCAGCACCTCCTTCCTGGCTGTGTCAGGTTGAAAAAGGAAATCATTAATATAGCATTAGAAGCTGGCTGTGAACTCATAACTGCCCTCGGCACACATCACCATACGTGCAGCACTGTTCTCTGTAGCTAAACCTTCCCTGAGGTTGAAATGTCATCCTTCACCGTCATTACATTTCGCTCCCCATTAACTATTGATTATCTCCAGTTCAGCATTTTGAGCCCTGCTGTGGAAATGGCCCACATGCCTCACTACCCAGAGCAGGTGGAACAGAAGTGCCCATCTCCAGGTTTTTAACACTGAAAATTTGGTAAGGTCAGCTTCACGGTGGGGTGGGGGGTAAAGAGGAACAGGGTGACAGGGACATGGAGACGCATAACTGTACCCCACCTTCCCATTAGTAGCAAGTTTGAGTGGACTGCTGGAGGTTAAGTTGTTCTTTTGCAGGACCCCTGAGAATTTGGCTTGTGCATGTGTTGAATATTTACCGTGACGTTAGTCTTGGTTTGCTTCTGTTGTTCCCAGAGAGTGCAGGTAGAGAGGAATGTTTGAACAGGAGTTCTGTGCTTTTTGCCATCAACCAACTGCATCCACAATATGGACTAGTCGTGGAAGGTTGTCTTTGTACATCTGTCAAAATCTCTATATGCAGCATATTGGTAATGGCCCCTGTTACTGCTCTATATTGATTCTTGTATTTCAGTATCAGTGCAGCTTAATGTTCTGGATCTGCAGGCTGTGGAGGCACATTTCCTCTTTAGAGAAAAATAAACTGTGTTTCAATGGCTGACTCTATGCTGGTTGCCAGATTGTTGTGTTTATGCAGATCAGGTAACAACATAAGCAAATATAACCTCATACATGTCAGTTTGCTTTTGAGATATGAGTTTGCATTTAAAGGATTTGGGGACTGAAACAAATATCCCATACACATACACACACACACACACACACACACACACACACCCACACACACACACACATATATATATATATATATATATATATATATATATATATATATATATATAAAAATAAGCATTAGCTTATCCTCTACAAATGTACTTTCAAGACTTGAGGATAAAGTTAGACATTGTGATCAGAGGTCAGCTACAATCAGTCAAAACACTCCAAAACCAATAAAAAAGAAGGTGACATGGGGACACAAATCAATATACTCTAATCTTAGATGCACACCTTAAAACTATGGAGACGGTATCAATCTTATGTGGTGCCAGGTTGAAGAAGTTTGTTAGACATTCACATTTGTCTTTTTTCAGCAACATCCATATTTAAATCAGACATAGCTCCAAGTTTGTTTTCACCTAGAATCAGCTTTATCTGACAAGCATAGAGTGAGGACAGGCACATCTGGACTGCAGGCAGGCCAGATTAGCAACTTAAGTTTCTTCCACAGATTTATAATGTGGTTTGAAATTGTTGTGCTAACATAAACAAGATCTTCTCAGAGAGAGTAAATAAATGTCTTGCAGAAGTTCCCCCATAATCCCTGCAACCTCTTTTCAAAGATATGCATGTTACCTATACTATTTGCTCTAATGCACCCCCATGCAGTCACAGATGATGCCTTTTGAACTATACACTGATATCAAACCAGATGGTTCTTTTCTTCTTTTGCCTGCAGTACGCTCTGTTGATAATTACCAAAAAGAATAAAATATTTGACTCATCAGATCATAGGTCAGTTGTCCATTTTGCCTGAGTCCATCTGAATAAGTTAAGGCTCAGAGAGGGATACTATCATTTTGGATGGTATTATGGTAATGATATTGTTCAGTTTCACAATTTGAAATGTCTTTTGGCAATTTTCATTAAATCATACGGTTTGAGTTACATGCAAATTACATTTTTATTCATTTGTCTGTTTATTTTAAGGCATAATACCACTGGCAGTCCTTCTAGTTGTCATCTTAACCACACTTGCAGATTAATCTCACCTTTCACTTTTACAACCTTGATCCTGGGTTGTTCTCTTTGGTACCTTTGAATCGGGGCCTGATTGGTCAAAAGGCCTTTAAATCAGTTTTAAGAGTCAGTGTATATATTAATGAGTCAGGGAAATATGTAGAAAAGCATGAAGTATTTTCTTTAATATTAAGGTAAGAACAAAACAACCACACTGCATTCATAAAAAGAACCGTTTTTACTTCAAAGTCACTTCATTTACAAATATTACAAATCTGCATTGTTTGGGAATAAATCCACATCAGAAACACATGAATAAAACATTCCTCAAAATAACTGATCAGTGCTTATTCAGAGGCTGAAAGTTGAAGTGCTCCTTTTGTTTAGATTTAAGAAACAAGCTAGTTTTACAGAACCAGTATATAATGAGTTAGTCGAGTCCTGCTCTACAGGATTACTGGGTGGAGTCAAATCCACTAGAATCCATTGTGGCTTTAATATAATCCCATCAGAGCTGCAACAGTGCAACGCTACTACAGAACACCCAAGCCAGCTAACACTGATGAGAGCCTATAGTGGGAAAAAAGGGGACACATGACAGAAAAAAAGAGCAATCCTTGTTAAAAAATACTTAACACAATTATTTCTATTGTACAAGACAAACATTTTCGCAGCATTCTGCCAACAAAGCAGCACATTTCATCATACTAGTTCACATTTTCTAATTAAAAAAAAAAGAATACTACGTACACAGATAGAAAACTAAGTCAATATACGGATTATGGAGAACTCATCTCCTGGAGTAAGTGTTATTATAAAGCTCTGGAACATGAACCCATATGAAAAATATATTTTCCCTGTATACTAATACAAGCCTGAGTTACCCACCTTAAATGTTATGCATGTCCGTATGATAATGCTGAGTGCATATGCACCTCTTCTGCCTCTTTTAATTACCCAAGACATGTTTTAACACTACTGTCATTCCAGTCTCTGTCTAATATCCTCCTGGTTTATAGAAATAAGTGTCACAATGCTTACACACTGGTGTAAGCTATTTCAAGCTTATATGTTAACATTAAATTATCTGCCATCTTTAAATAGCGTATTTTCTGTCAACTACAATGACAAAACTTATCAATATGGCATCAATAGGGAGCAAACTTCTGCCTCTCAGATTTTTTGCCACCAGAGGTGTTCATTTTTGCTGTGTAATGGGATAAACCCTGTGTTACGCTGGAAGCGGCTGCTGGGTGGACAGCCAGGACAGGGAAAGTTTTCATGCCAAGCAGGCTGGAAACAGGGACGGCGTAGTGTGGGTTTTGGATGCTTGGTAAGGTGGAGGGAGAGTGGACGTTAATGGTGGTGGGGGCTGGGGTGGTGGCCGCCAGGACGGCCATGGAAGTAGCTGCGGTGGAGGCAGTGGGAGCAGACTGAGAGAAGCTCATGTTGAGATCAACGGGGGTCGCAGAGGAAGCAGCCTGCATGGTGTATTTAGCCATCTCTAAGCTGCAGGCCGGTGAGTTGAGATGATGGTGAAGGGGTTAAGAGAAGATGATGAAGGAAAAAAAAATGAAAATGGGGGGGTGAGACAAAGGAGAAGGGAGGTGAGAGAGGAGAAAAATACAAGAATCAAAGAGGGAATGTGTTATAAAAAGCAGAGACAAAAAGGATTTTAATGCAGTCAAGAGAACGGAGCAGTGAGCTGGAACAAATCCAGCCTCACCCTGTACACAACAAATTTGCCCTCATACAACAGCATGCTGTTTGGCTGTCTTAACATCAGGCCGCGAAGTGAACCACTGCTGGACATAGCTGCCCTGTGGATTGTCTTACCTGGCGTTGATGAGGTACTGGGCCACACTGATACTGGCCGGCGAGCCTGTGATCGTGACTTGGCGCATGGCTGAGCCATCAGTAGCACTGGCAATTTTGATGTGAGCTCCAGAGACCTGGCGAATCTCATTGATCTTGCTGCCCTGTCTTCCAATTATGCAGCCAATAAACTAGAAGGGGGAAATTGGAAACATGTAAATAACAAAACAGCTCATGTATCCAAACTCTCTAGGAATTACATCTGAAAACAGGAAATAGGAGCAGCTGCTGCTGCAGTAGTTCTCTTCAGAGGAAAAGCTGTTATTATATTATTGCAAAAACAGCAAACAAGTCCATATTCATATGCCTTTTTAATTAAACTAAATCGTAAAATACTCCTATTATATTATATCTCTAGATGATCACTGGCTTTTAATCGGAGCAAATTCTCAATGTTTTGGGGCATCTGTTAATTCATTTTGCTGAAACTTGAGAAGAGTCATACAACTTTTTAATCCATGAGGTAAATATGATGGAATGGAAATAGAAGAAGCAGCCCCAGGGTCTGTGTACAGCTCAAGCACCTCCAACGTTTACCAATTTTCATGTCAAATAGCGTATGTGTATTCGACGCATGGTGTTGACTGACAATTTACGGTTTTAGGAAAGGTTACGTGCTTGACTGTTTCGTGGCCGGGCACTTTAATTTCCTAGATTCTCCTCCGGTTGCCTGGTAACAGCAAGACTCCAGGATGGCACTGCTTCAGCTCACAAAACAGTCTGACACCCTAACTCTACTCCCACCTAAACCCCCCTCAAAAAATAAATGAATGAATAAAATCAAATAGAAAGACTATGCCTTGTTGCTTGTGCACTGACTTTAGAATAATTACATAGAACTAAAGTCATGAGAGAAAGAAAGAAAACTTTTTTAGTTTCAGTGGTCCTTACCAATTCCTAAAATCAGGCCAACACAACCTCAGGCAGTAAAAAATGTATGACAAATTACAGAGTGTCACAATTTATTTAACAAAAGCTAAACTAAAATGCCAAAATAACTTGTTGAAAACAAAGTACACTCCACTAATCAATAGCTTTTATATTCACCTTTGGCAGCAGTTACTTCAATTGTTTTCTGTTTATCATGACCAGTCTCACATCGCTGTGGAGGAATTTTATCCACCTTTTCTTTACAGCATTTTTTGTTTGTTTGTTTGTGTGCGGGAGTTTATACATATATCTCTCAAGTTCCTGTCACAGTATTCCAACCTGGTCAAGATCTAGACTTTCAACTATTACAAGACAATTTTTTTATTGTATTGTAGATTTGCTGCTGCAATTTGGGTTGTCCTGCTGTCTCCTCATTGTCCTGCTGCATGATCTAATTTCAACCCAGCCCTCTCACTGACTTTAAAATACTTTGTTAAACAGATGAGTTCATGTTTGACTTTAAGATTTCCAAGTGTCCAGGTCCCAACTCATCAGCCCACCGCTAAAGTTCTTCTTAGTTGCTTGTGCTGTGCATTATGACCAGTCACCTTCAGTTTCATCTCATTAACCCAAGGACTTTGTTCTTGGTTTCTATTAACCTCTTGTTATTCCTGTAATCTTGCAGAAACACCCAACACATCCCACCTGTAACCCACTGAAATGCCAAATATTATTTTTATGAGTTAGTCCTGATCTAAAAAAAAAACCTTAGAAGTGAAAGGGAGTGTACTTTCTTTTGTAACATGACTGTATAACAAGAGCTCAAAAGTGACAGACATGGGCTGCTTGCTCTTCACTTTTTTTCAGTGTCTAAGCTTCTGGCTGTCTGTTAGTTGTAGCTGACAGACATGAGAGTGGTGACAGTCTCACTCATCCATGTCTCAGAAAGAAATCAAATAAGCACATTTCCCTGAAACTATTCCCCTTAAAACTTATAACTGCAAACAATTTCTGTGAGAAAACTAATTCTCATCACAAAGTAGAGCTTCTACTTATAAAATCTTAAATTTGTTAGCATTTTCCCCATGTGATGTTATCTTTTTTATGAGTCAACAAAAAGGATAGTTATTTTCTATGGCTAAGAAGGTACATGCTGCAAAACTTCTCATTATAGTTGTCCTCCTAGAAAGTTTTTAATGAAGTCAGTAGCATGAGGGTGCAGGTTTTAGTGGGTGAGCACAAACAATGGAGCACTTACATCATTAGGTATTGCCAGCTCTTGTGTACTTGTGGGGACAGAAGCATCCAATCCTGTAAATTAGGACAAGGTATAGTATAACAGCTGGATATTGCTAATGTTTTCTTTCATAGCATAATAAGTCACCCTACTTTGACTAGTTTATTTCTGTTACATGCTGCTTTAAGAGCTTGAAAATGGCATGGCAAAAATATATGCATGAACATACATGCTGTATATGCATTAAACACATTCTATGCACAGATTTCATATTGCTACAATTATTAAAGCTACTTCTTAACTTAGCTATCACAACACTCCTATCTAAATATTCAATATTTGCCATAATGTGTTGAATGTAGTTAGTTGTGGCAGAATATATGAGTATATGGGGTGGATGAGGTCAGGGATGGTCTGGCCAAGACTTTGTTAGATTTGGAGGAGAAATGTTGTGAAGGTGGAGGATTGGGGGTGAAGAGATTAGGATTTGGTTGATTTTGAGGGTTTTTTTCTTTTTTGGGAGGGGAAAATTGGGCAAATGGAGTTGAAATTTGGAAGGTAATGAGAAGTAGTGAGAAATAGTCAAATATTTACTCAAGCGTAAATATTGTGGTCATTTTTCACATTTCCCCTGCAGATAAAGCTGCTGTTTTTCTGTTTCTTGCTGTTTTGAATTATCAATATTTCAGTTGCTAGGTTTTAAGTTTCCTCATAATAAAATAATTTGGTGGCTTAACCTTAAAACTTGCCATCTTTTTCACTATACTTTTGTTTGTTTGTTTTTTTCTTATTTTCATGTGCAAACAGTTGCAAATGTCACTAGAAAACATGACAGATCATTTATTCTAAGCACATCTCTGTAAAGCCACCATCTAGTAAAATGAAACCTGTAAGAGTCTGTAAACTCTGAGAGAAAGAAGGCATCCTTGATCCTCGCAGAAGTGACAGCAGTGTATTGATGGTGTGATTCAAAGAGGAGTGAAGACAGAGGGATAGATGGACTTCCCCCGGGGAGCCGTGGGTACGTACCAGGGAAGGTAGGGTTGCTCTGCCCAAGGGAAGGGAGGGGGATATGCTGCATAGCCAACTGGTGAAGCTTGGTCAACTGCAGGGTAGGAAGGAAGTTAGAGCTAACCAATCAAACTGGATTATTTCAGAGGAGCTGACAACTACAATACAGAGCCAATCTGAAGTTCACAAACATCACAGATGGTGTCAGTGTGAAGAGATTCATTTCCCTCAGAAAGCATGCTGGCTTCAAGTAGAAGTCATCAGAAAATAACAGTCACATATCTGGCTACACAGCTACAACTGATTATAAACTCTTAAGATTGTCACTTCCATTTCAATCAATGCATGCTGCTACTGTGAGTTAGTGTTAGTAATGTCAAAAGATCAGGGTTACTGAAGTTTCATCCTTGCAGAAAGAGGTACATAGAGGGCGTATTGGTGGCTTGGAAGGAGTGGGCAGGAGTAGATCATTAGGACGAATGTCAGTCACCTAGATGGGAATACTTACATCTTGATGTGCAAACGCATACTGCCCTGGAATTGCAAAGGCCTGCAAGGAATAAGATATGAGTTGTGGGTATAGGGCTGGGCGGTGCAGACATGTTGTAACATGTCACCTGAAATACAAAATTGTCACACAATATGAAGAGTGAAATCGAGGACAGTGGAAATCTATTTCCTTCCACTTTTCCAGAGCTCTAATGCATATAGATCTGGTGGAACTTCATCTAAATGTCATCTGCTGCTTTTTCCCCTCTTTGACTATGGCAAGAAATCCAATACCATAAACAGATGTCTGATAGGTCAAAGCAGGCTGTGCCAAATTCAGGACAGCAGCTTGCCATCCTGTGGAAAATATGGACTTTACACACGACAGGTTTCACGCTGCGAGGCAGTTATTCATGCAAATGACAGTTATTCACATCTCTACCACATTAATATTTGGCTGTGTACTTTTAAACATGATCGTGGTCATTATTCTGCTGATAGCATTTTTTTGTGGTGTATATGTGACCCTCTAGTGGTGAAAATATACATAATGTAATGACAAGTGTGCCGTAGTTGATGTATATTTCTTATCTTAATGAGTTAAAGTCACAGCTACATTACTCTATCATGATTACTTACTTGTGCAGAGTGTTGTGGTGCTAATACTGCATGGGCTCCAGCTGGCAGGATCTTAGGACGGTAGGGAATTGTTGCCCCTTTTGGTGGAGACTGTACAAACACAATCATACAAACCAGAAAAAGGAGAAAAAATTACACACCCCTAAGGCTGGGGAAGAACTCTCATTGGCACTGTTGTATTTTATGTTGTATTTTATAACTCTCCCTGAATATTTTTATACTTCACTCATTAGCTATGAAACCACGAACCAAAGAAAGATGTGAGCAGAGCTGAGAAGAGGGTCTATTTGAATATTTTGATCATTTAATATTAATAAAAAATAATGATCAGATGATCAAGAGGGTGCTACACCCTAATCCAAGTCAAGATCTCTGCTTCATGGAGTTATATTCATCAAAACTATTATAGTGTTCAAAAACTATTAGCAACCTAATATCGAGACAGAACATTTAATAGTTAAGTTGGTCCGCCTCACAAAATGTGATTGTATTTTGTAAAAAATTTTGAATTTTTGAAGATAAATAGAGATAATTACGATAGACTTACATGCATGACAAAACATTTTCTCATTACTTAACTTTTTTATTTTGCGCTTTCTCTATATCTGTGGATAGAATTTCAAAAGATCATTGTAACATAACAAGTTGTTTTCATTCATCTAACCTGAAATGACCACATTCACCACCACCTGTCACCATGTGGACATATGTAAATATTTTTCCCTCCAAATATTTGTCTCCTGAACATAAGGAACAACCATAATCTGACAAAACAAGCTTACTAATCCTTTTTTTTTAATGATGAATATCGCATAGTGATGAAAGAAATAATGTTGTATTTGTGTTCCATGTTTAGATGCTGTTGTACATCTCCTCTGAAGACAATGGAAAAGCCAGAGCAGTTGATGCATTAATGATTCACAGCAGGTTGTATGATGAGTTCATATCGTTTTATACTTGCTAATGCTGACATTTAATTTTACCTGTAATTGCATTTACTTTGTCTTTATGTATCCTGTCACTTATCACCAGAGAAGTTGAAACATAATAGTAAAGAAATAAATATATGCAGAAGCACAGATGGAATCTATCTATCTATCTATCTATCTATCTATCTATCTATCTATCTATCTATCTATCTATCTATCTGTATATATATATATATATATATATATATATATATATATATATATATATATGTGTGTGTGTGTGTGTGTGTGTGTGTGTGTATACAACTGAATCAGATACAGCACGATAACCAAGCAGTACAACTTGACGGCATCACTTTACCCACAAAAATATCCTGAATGTGCCATTAAACACCTTCCACCACATCCTAAATAAATGTGACATATACTTGACACCTAAATGGAGCTGTTGAATGTGAAGGTCGTCCGCTGTCTGACAGTGCTCACCTCCAGCATTACAGAGCAGATGTGCCTTACACACTGAGTGATGGCCTGTGGAGTTCCAGAGATTGTGACAGCCCTCTCCGTAGAGTCCGGCAGCATGTCTCCTGCCACCTGAACCTGAGCACCCGTGGTCTTTACATCAACAGACAACAGAAGACAACAAAAGGCTATTTATTGCTGAAAAGAGCACACCATCATCCATACTGAAGTTCTGTTTCAAGAGCCCACAAATGACCCCGAGCACATTTTGACATGCAGGGAGCAGCTGCAAGCCAAATGGCAATGTGTGCTCCAATATTTGAAGAGGGTCTCACAAATATTGTCCATTCAGAATGAGTATTCAAACTTTACCGGTCCTTACAGATGTAATAAGAGGAATTGTCACAAGGTAAAAACATGCATTTCAAGGCAGAAAGAAAAAGGAATGTTTGACTAGAGTTTTTGATACTGAAGGTGTCAGAGCACCGGGGAGGAGGTTTTCTGTGCCTGTTTGGGTGCAGAAAAACAACTTCCTGCTGGAAAATAAAAATGAAGAAGACTCCTACCTCTCTGATCTCTTTGATCTTTGAACCTCCTTTTCCAATCAGAGAGCCACACTGGCTCCCTGGGAAAACCAGACGAAGTGTCACAGGTGGTTTGCTTGTCACATTGCTGTTTGTCATTGCTGCCGTGATATCCTAAGGGAAAATTCAAAATGATTTTGCATTTATTTCAGTATTGACTGCAGAGTATCAGCTTTATTTGACACCTATTTTCAGGTTGTTTTGCATGACTTAAGAAAAGTTGCATTCGCTGTCTTTAAGGCAGGAAAATTCTCAGATTTTGCTTGTAAAAGAGCAAACATATGGTGGTATGTGGAAAGAAAAGTTGCAACGGATTATTCACACATCTGTTTCACCATACCTCTTCAAACTTCTGTGCAATCATGGAGAAAGCTCTGAAGATTCCCTCAGTGGGTCCTGTGATGGTGACAATTCTCTCAGGAGATGATCCCTCTGATATGTTGATGCGAGCCCCACTCTAGAAACCCAGGTTTACATGTATTGCAGCTTTGATTTGTTGCGACTAATCTGCCAGAATTTATAAAAAACACGTATTTCCACATTGAGGATGTCAAAGCAAATGCTCACCTCCTCCCTCATTTTCTTTACCGTCTCTCCTTTCTGTAACATGCAGGAAAATAGCCAGCTTGATTAGTTTTAGTACAAGATAACAACACAATCTGAAAAAATCATTAAGGATTTATGAATGCAGATAAATTGTAAATTAAATCTACCTTCCCAATTATACTGCCAACTTCCTGTGAACAAAACAGAAGCATCTGAGCAAGAGGCAACACACAGATTATCACATTTAGAGGAGAATGTAATCAATTCAACCACAAAATAGGCCCTTACTGGAAAAATACACAGCTCCTTTTGACAATTTACACAGCTGTTGATTACCTTTCCATGCATCAGCAGCCTTAGCGTCAGCGTAACATTCAGACTCCCATCTGAAGCCATTTCTTCCTTGTCGGACATCCCCCGTGTTATCAAAGCGTCAAAGTAAATACTCTGCAACAAGAGAGTTATTGTCTGTGTGTCACAAGTAGTTTAGTGTTTTCAGGATGTTCAGAAAATGATGTGTAAAACTGAGGAGGAAATAAGCCAAATCTAAGTGCGTATTCCTGCTATACGGATCTGTATTCTGTTTTGATGTCTTAAGGCCTCCCTCAGGTATCCTAGTAGTAGTTTAATTTTAAGATGAAATGATGTAGTGTTCATTTTTGTTGAGCTTTGTTTTGATGAAATTCCACTTAAGTTAAGACAATATAGTTACTGGTTTAAGCTGGCTTGGGAGATCATTACATAGGTGCAATATGGAATTAATAATTTCCTGTGCTCAACAGGAATTTTGTTGGTAAGAGCTACCAGACAGAGCATATGTAAAAGCATCCATGGTTAGCTGCAACATCACTGTTAAATCCAACTATGATACATCTCTACTTGAACTGTTACAGATCATTACCTTAACAACAGTTACTGTAGACTAAGCACAACATTTTCCAAAGTTTGAACAGTCAGTTGTGTTGCTGCTAAAAGGAGTCAGACACCCCTTTTTATAAACAAAAATTATGAGACTGATGCTCTCAGAGGAGTTATGAACCATCGTCTTCTGATCATGTAGTTGTGAGCAGAGGAAGATAACACTATCACTAGGCACAATCTTCCCATGAGATGGTGTCTTTAGTTCCGGCTAAATACAAGTTGTGTGACTCTCTCGGATAAGATAAGATACAAAAAAAGTCACTTGTGCTGTGGAGGCCTGAAGATCAAGTGATGTGTGTGTGTGTGACTCGTCCCTTAATGGCACACAGACGCCACACAGTGTCGCTTCTGTTATGGCTGCGTATCCAATTCTTTGTATTTGTGGAACAAATAAAGAATGTCTCGACACAGTGAGGGACAGGCAGCTTATTGGACTATAACAGACAGAGAGATGACTCTCGCTCTATAAAGAACCAAGGTCACAGTGTTTATTAGATCAGTGTGGTTCCGATAAGTGATTTTTCCCATTTACTTTTAAGACAGGATTTAATAAAAATGTTGAAGAAATAAACTATTTAAACTGGGGGAAAAAATAACGTAACTCAAGGTTGCCAAGATTTTAGCCCTAGTAAGCTGTCACATGTGATTGTAAAACTTTAATGCAAATGATGGATTTACTTGCTGAGAACTTGGCAGAAGGGGAGAGAACATGCTGGCATGCTGTTGGCAAGTTTGTATAAGGTGTTGGCTGTTAATACAGAGTTCATGTCAATCCTATAATAAAGTTTTAACATGCCTGGTGATATGAGAATTTGATGGTTCATGATGAACTACAGCTACAGCATTTTATGATCCATACAAAGCTGATTTATTTTTAAAAAAGCATGTTTCCCTATCATCAATAGACTGTGAATTTTCTTTCTGCAGGGTGGCAAAGACATGACACACTACTCTGTCTTTGACTTGACTTATTTCCATATTCTTAACCACACTGTAACTTGTATGCAGTTTGAGGGGCTAATCAATACAATTCCAGCCTCTGTCTAAACAAAATGACCAAAATTTCACCGACAATACTGTGCAAAGTGTATCACTCTCATGTCTTTTGGCAGAAACCAGGCTTTCTTTTAATATTTTATAGAAATGTTGAGCTATAGTTCACCAAACTTTCTGGGTGCATTTCAAAGTGAGCCTTTGGACAATGACTGAAGTTTCACCCATTTTAGTCCTGCCTCTTTTCAGAAGAAATTGTTTTTTATTCATTAAGGTACTTACTGCTGACCAGTCAATCATTCAAGAATAAGTATGAGACCTCAGGGGACAAAAAATATTGTGTCTATAGATGACACAAACTTTAGCAAATAATTAATTTGAAATAGGATCTACTAGCAGCCAGTTGCAAAGACTATGGCATCTATGGAATGCAAAAGTTAATACAGTTTTACAAACATTATTATTATATATATATATATATTTTTTTTTTTCACCAACAAGGCAATTTCCAAAAACATAATAGCTGAAAACTTGGTGTATCTCAGCATGATGTGCAGTGTGGGCTTAAATAATTTAAGGAAACTGGACAAGTGTAGAACAAAAGAAGAAGTGTGAGGCTTAAAAAGCTATTTCCAGCAAGTAAACCATGAATATGATTTCCTTAAAAAACAGAAGAAAATCCAGCAACGACCTGACACAGGGCCTAAGAGACGCATCTGTGTCTTTAGCTGATTCATCTACTGTTCACTGAACCGTTCTCAAAAATGGTCCTCATGAAAAGGTGGTTCTTAAAAAGCCGTTCTTAAGGAAGGGAAACAAGGAAAAAAGGCTGTTGTATGCTAAATGATCCAAGAACTGGACTGAAAATCAGTGACAACAGGTCAAATAGAGTGATTATTCCTCCCCAGAACCTGGACCTCAAGCTTATTGGAGCAGTGTGGGATCGTCTGGACAGACAACTGAAAAAACAGAGCTTTGTAAAGTCCTTCAAGGAGCTTGGAGAGCTATTCCTGAAAACTACCTAATGAAATTACAAGAAGGTTTGTCTAAGCGGGTTCAGGTGGTCATACCAAATATTTACTTTCAAGCTAGTTTTTATTAAATGATTACACCCTTTGTCTATGTTCCTGGTATTGTATAAAGACATAAGTGTTGACCTTTAGACCTTTGGCCAGAGCTGTCTTACCCGCATGTGTGTGCTAGTTGGTGGTGTGGGGGCAGCAGTGCTTCATTTAGATAATCCCTCCTTGACAAATCACTTACTGACCCTGATCAATGCTTGTACACTAACCAGTCTTATTCCTATTAAAGCAATCATATAGCACAGCCCTCATAAATCCTAATGAGCCCTCTCCAACATCCTGCATAACCAAAATTTGTCCACTTGCATTTCAGGGGTTGCTGCTCCCAGTCAAGGCTCTTTTGACCTTAAAGCTAGCTGTCTCCCCCTGTCGTTGAGCAAAGCTAAAGCTAAGCTAACGTGCTGTAGCTTGTACTCCTTACAACAAAGCAAAACTATTATTTTAAAAATAGATCATTGACCCTCCCATGGCTCTCACCTGTGATACTTACACAAGTCAATAATTACAGAACTCTCTGCCGCCATCCCACACCTAAAAAACAAAGACCCAAAATGAGAATGTAACACACACCACCAATGGCACAAGTCGGTCACTTTAAATGTGTCAGTATCAGTTAATAAGCAAATTACACATTTTTTGGGTTGTTGTTGTTTTTGTTGATGCTTTTTTTTAGCTGTTTGCTATATATTTTTTGTTCTAGCACATTCCAGTGTTGATAATGCGTGACTGGGCTAAGGGGCTTATTCCTAACGATATCATAAACAAGTGAAGGGGTATTTTTCTATTATCAAAGAGCCATAGCTACAACGTTCTGCTCTCTGTCTATCATTATAAAGTTACAATGAATACATCAAATAAACAGCAACATCTCGCTCTAATCCTATAGGCCAGGATTTGTTTGGTTAATGCTAAAACCCTTTTGACCTATTTCTGTCACCTCCAGCAAGTCAGTACTCAAGACTTCTGAACAAAACCCTGGTGCAGAACAGCACCCACAGAGTATACATGATAAAACAGATAATCTAGAGGAAACTCTGCTCCCTGAACGCTGACAGGCAGAAGTCTTCCTCAGACAATAAAAAAACATAAGAAGAATACAGGGCTTTAATCCTGGAGGGAAATGGTGAACAATGTCTAAGTGGATTACTTGAGGGATTTATTTTGACAATGTTTTCCAAAGATGAGCCTAACACAAAGAGTATTTCAGCATTTTGAATATACCTACATTGCAATGATGCATTTATTGTATTATATAAGATTATTACTTATGGTTTTGCTCCAAACAGTCCTCTTAAAAATAAACAATTTAAACAACTTTTTTCCTTTTTGTTACAACACTTGTCTAATATTTATCTTTATCACAACAAATGGTTTTTACCAACCCAGTGAGAGTAATAACTTCTTGAACATCTTGACTGCTGACTATTTATAGCTTTCTGTGAGCCACCACATATCAGACTATAAGCACGAGGCAATACAGCAATGGATTTCTCCCTCAGCACAAAGGTTACAATATTGCATTTTCATTACTTTTCTGGTTCAATGTCTTGATTAGTTCTTGCTTTAACTATCTAGGAAACAGGGAGAAAGGAAAGAGCTCTATGAGAAAAAATATATTTGCTACATAGCAGAGTACATAAAACCAACTCGCTCAAATGATCCCAACCTAATAGGAGTCAGGGGTGGTGCATTAAAACAAAGGCACACATTGTTTAGCTTCCATTTAAAGTACATAACCAGCAACTTCAAGTTTCTTTCTGGCTATTCTATAATCTTACTGTAGTTTACTATAATTTACAACATTTTTTACCAACGAAAACTGATCAGTGAACAGCCAGAAGCCTGTAGTTGTTGCTGAATTAGAGGCCCGTAATGCAGAAATAATGATGAGTGTAAAGTACTGACCTTGCATAGAAAATTCTTCCTCCTCTTCTTTGGTTCTGGTATCTTCGAAATGAATGGCCTTATAGTTTGTAGTCCGTGTTTAGTGTTTGCTCCCTTTGTTGTCAGTTATCCACAGAGTGGACAGATGGCTCCCTGTGCCCTCAGACCAGCTAGAGCGAAGGCAGGCTTTGCTATTAGTCCCTCAGCTTAGCCCAAGATAAGCCCCTACGCAGGGCAAGTGAACCCGCATCTCTCGTCTAATTCTCCCTGTCACAGCCACCAAAGAGGCGTTCCTCTGCATGAAGATCCACAAGCTGAGGAGGCCTGGCAGGGCAGGGCAAGAAGGCTCTCTTGGCTGGATACTGTCCAGCACAGACAGTCTATAGTTACAACACCACCACCAAAAAGAAAAAAAAACTCGGGCAGATCAAGCCTTTCGCAGCCATCAACACAGCTTTGTTTAGCAGTGTTTCTTTGTGACTAACAACTCTGCATGACTGCTGTGTTCTTCATTAGATTTCAGAGAGCTTCCTGCCTGCACAAGGCTGGATTTTTCTTAAAACAAATCTCCCTGTATGAAATCAGTGCTTTGTACAAGGAGCCCAACTAATTTAGGACTGGGAAGGACAATGTGGCGTTGAAGGTATTTAGTGATGTTAAGCACAATGTCTTCGTGGGGTGCCCCCCCCCGGGTGCCCCCCCCCCCTTCTCTCACGGCCTCTGCCCTCCCCCAACCCAAGCCCTTCTGCCCTTGTAATGAGGCCATACTGGATACAATACAGTCCTTCTCCACAGAAAAATGTATTCAGCTGAGCTCCAAAATTGTGAAGGAAATGAATCAGTGAAGCATAAGTGCCATATTTAATTACCATTCAGCACGTTGCACTGAGACAATAATGGCCGTAAGGCTGTCTATCAGACATCTAAGCAGGACATTGCATTCACTTTAAAACCAGGATTTCAATACAACTTCTAATTTATATTGATATGATTAAAAGGACCAAATGTCCTTAAAAGAACAGAACCAGAACGCCTTAAAGTGTGCCCACCTCCTCATTTATGAAGGTCTATAGAGGTTCATATATATGTATATATATATATATATATATATATATATATATATATATATATATATATATATATATATATTGGACCTTGTTGTGTGACAGTGGGATTAAAGAGACTGAGATTATATGTAATTGGATTACTGGAATTTAATTACTGAGGCTTGCTGCTGTTACAGTTACTGACAACAGATTACATGTGTCTGAATATTGAAGATGCAGATAATGTATTGCAGATCTTTCTTCCTCATATGTGGTTTGCTAATTTGTCAGGTTTCAGGCTAGTCTAACATATAATGATCATTACACAAGATTTATGTAAACTTATTGTTTATAATGGCATTTTGATCACCAGTCAGGTTTGATGAATGTCTTCCTTCATGCAACTGATTGCCACTGGGGATGGGATGCTGTAAAGCAACACCTCAGACTGGTTACTGTTTCTAATAGCAGTGTAGATTTTAAATGTCACAGAAAAAAATATCTTTTTTTTCTTTTAACTCTTTTTTATCGAGTTTTGATCATTTGAGACAAAATAAAACAATGACGAGGCAAAATGAAAGCAAAAAGGCCAAACCCTCAGGTGTTACACAGACATGTAAGAAAGGCTTTTCAAAAACAAAAGTAAAATACAAACAAAAACAAGTTACAGTGGTTGGTGGAAAAAAATCAACCTCCATCAGCCTTTACATGAGTCAAAAAATATCCCAAGGGGGAGTCAATCAACCGAGGATGTAGCCTTAACCATTGCATTTACTCAATCCATCAAATCTGATGATACCTTCACTTTCCAGCATCTCAAATTCCTGCCAGCTGTGATCACCTCAGTTATAATGACAGAAAATTAGCCTTTTGATACTCTGGTATTTGGGATCTGTCCCTTAACAGATAGACATTAAGTCAATAAAATTAGTGAACCACAGCAGAAACCCCACAGCGTTAACCCATAAATACACTAAGCTCCTATCTCTGTTTTGCACTTCCAACATACACTGTCCTTTTTGAGTTTCAGTCTTGCTGAAGTGTGACAACGTGTGTATAATCTTGCGTTGTGTTAGTTTTCCTCTCACTCTGACTTATTTCCTGCAGTCTGCCAAAGTGCTCAGCCATTTCTCATGCTGTTTTCAAGATTTTTTTCTTTGCACATTAGAAGATTAACTACAAATAAAATGATTTGTCAGTCTGTGAAAATGTGAAGCACTGTGCTTTTCCTGTAGTATGTTATGGTACTCCAACATCTGGCTGTACAGACTCCCAGTCAGTCTTAGGAACGCCGTGAGAAATTGCCTAAATCCAGGCTTATTTATTTATGTAATTTTATGATAAGCAACACTGCAATTTTACCCCCAAAATTCAAAATGTCATCATATATGAACATGAAATCAATTATTTTTGACAGCTTATGTATGTTGTCAATATCCAAATCATGTGTATCATATATTATACCACATACAATATAATTTAAAATAAATCCCACGTTCTCTAGGTTTTGGTTTTTCTAGTCTTGTCATGTTTAGGTCTGTTTTTCTTGTCTTATTTTGTAGGTTTTCTCTTGTATATTCTGTTTTGAATTCTACTTCCTGTCATTAGTGCACCTGGTTTAATTTGCTAATTCACATCACCTGATACTTGCTATTCTCTCTCTTACTCTCTCTCTCTCTCTCTATATATATATAGAGAGAGAGAGAGAGTGTATAAATGAAACCGAGGGGTTTCATTTATTTTCTGCCATTGTATGGTTTTTGTCATGTTTCGTGCATTCAAATTTAATCTACTAAATGCTCTGTCAGTACTTAAAATAATTTAAAGAGGACATACAGGGATTTCTACTAATCTCATTCACACACACACACATACACACATATATATAGCTCAATTGATACTGAGGGGCCCACATGTTCTAAGAAAATATCACCCATTACGCCATCTCCGGCAGCCTGACCTGTTGTTACAGGGTATGATAGATCCATGCTCTTATGTTTTCATTTTTAGACCAAATTCTGACCCTACCATCTCAGCTCAAATCCACGCTCATCAGACCCAGCATGTTTTTCCAATTTTCTGTTGTTGAATTTTGATGAGTCTGTGTGAACTGTTTTCAGACAAGAGTGGCACCCACTGTAATGTTCTGCAGCTGTAACCCAGCTGCTTCATAGTTGGATGTGTCCAGTTTTTATCATCTCAAACCAGTCTGCCCATTCTCCAATAACCTCTGACATCAACAAAGCATTTTGATCCAGACATATTTTCTCCCTTTTTGGACCAATGTAAAACTGTAAAACCCTTGGGATGGTTGTGTGTGAAAATCTAGATCAGCAGTTTTTGAAGTACTCAGACCAGCCCGTCTGGCACCAACAACCATGTCACGTTCAAAGTCACTTAAATCCCCCGTCTTCCCCACTCTGATAATCAGTGAGAACTTTAGCAAGTCATTTTGACCATGTTCACATCTCTAAATGCTGCTATGTTATTGGCTGATTAGCTATTTGTGTTAAACAACTGAACAAGTGTACCCTAGATAGATAGATAGATAGATAGATAGATAGATAGATAGATAGATAGATAGATAGATAGATAGATAGATAGATAGACAGACAGACGGATAGACAGATAGATAGATAATCATCTGAGAGAGTGTGCCACGTGATTACAAAACAGCTATTACAACAGTTAAAATTCGTAATCAACATTTTTTACGGTTTGTTGACAGCTGACTGTCCACAGGAACGAACTTATGGGAGTCAGCCAGCTGACACGCGGACTCACGCGCGCGCGCCCATGTGTGTGAGAGAGAGGTCGTCCTACAGCGAGGTCTTACAAAGTCATGGCAACTTCAAAGCAGTGATTTCTGGACTTAGAACCTGATAATGTGAGTACACGAGAGCGCTCGTGGGCGTTGAACTGTCAACAACGCCACTTTTTTTTTTTTTTTTTTTTTTTTTTTTTTTTTTAGCTCTGTTGCTGCTCGGCGAAGAACAATCCATGGATTTCCACAAACTCTGCACTTTTGAAACTTTCCAGCAGCTCTGGAGTCACTACGGTTACGGGGAAAACTTCCACGACGTTGTCGAGCGGGAGTTCACGAGGACCAAAGGTAGTGTCCGTGTAGAGTCCTGAGCAGGAGTGACGGGAAATCCACCGCTGGCTGCCCCCCTTAAACTTACATGGCTGCTTTTCTCTAAACAGGAATCACATATCTGGATCATGCTGCAGCCACTCTATATCCTGAGTCTCTGCTCAAGGAATATTTCCGGGACATTTCAACGAATGTGTATGGTGAGAAAAGACATTAAAACTATTCTTGAGTGTTATTTTTGTAATTGTATTGTTTCAATTAAGCCAGAAAGTTTAAAACATTGATTTATTCTATCAGGAAACCCTCACAGCCACAGTCCCAGCAGCAGATTGACGCATGACACAGTGGAGCGGGTCAGATACAGGTAAAAAGCTTTGCAGATACTTCTTAATGAGCCAGAAGGCCACTGTGCTGGGCAAAAGTAGTAAAAACAGAACACTTTCTTACAGAGTATTGCAGCATTTTAACACCACCCCTGAGGAGTACTCTGTGATTTTCACCTCTGGTTGCACTGCCGCTCTCAAATTAGTGGCTGAGAGCTTTCCCTGGAGTCCACAGACTGAGAGCGAAGTGGGGAGTCACTTCTGTTTCCTCACTGACAACCATACCTCTGTAGTTGGCATGAGAGGACTGACTTCTGCCTTGGGGGTAGTTGCCCTGCCTGTCTCACCGCAGGAGTTGGAAAGCAAGGCAAAGGACGAGGCTCAAGGTGAAGATGTTATTAGCCAAACAGTACACCTCTTCTGCTACCCAGCACAGAGCAACTTCTCAGGGAGGAAGTACCCACTTAGCCATGTGAAGGGCATTCAGGCGAGACGCCTTTACCCAGCATGTGACCACCAAGGCTGCTGGTTTGTGCTGCTTGATGCTGCCTCGCTTGTCAGTTGTTCCTCTTTAAACCTACAGGACTGCCCTGCTGATTTCATTCCCATCTCTTTCTACAAGATGTTTGGCTTCCCTACAGGTCTAGGGGCTCTTCTTGTCCGTAACAATGCAGCAGGCATACTAAAAAAGACTTATTTTGGAGGAGGCACAGCAGCAGCTTACCTCTCTGGAGAAGATTATTATGTGCAGGCCACAAACATTTCTGACAGGTAAAGTATTGGACAAACTGTTAAATCCCAGATATTCTGAGAACTTACATGTCTTAGCACTGTTGTTCTTAAATGCAATCTTTTTTTTCTCTTTTTTTTAACACGATAAAGATTTGAAGATGGCACAGTGTCTTTCTTGGACATCATCGCTTTAAATCATGGGTTTGAATCTCTTTACAAGATCACAGGTACTATGGCAGAGCATATTGATGTTCCTGGAAGATTAAATTCCTCATTTAAGAGCAGAATCATGATGCACATACAGGTTATCTTTCATCATAACCTATTTCAAAGTAATAACAAAGGCATTACCATGTCCCTTTTTGCCTGCAGGTAGCATGCACAACATCCAGCAGCATACGTTTGGTTTGACACGTTATACTTACATGCTGCTTTCAAGTCTTTGCCATGGCAACGGGAAACCATTGGCTCAGATATACAGTGAAGGTCAATATGAGAATCCAATCACTCAGGGAGCAATCCTGAACTTTAACCTCCTGGATTCGAAAGGACAGATAATTGGGTACTCACAGGTGCATAAAATAAATTGGACAAATTTCAGTTGTATAACAGTTTGATTATTGCATGTTTATAAGTAGAAAGCTCCAACTAATCCTCTACTGCCCTCAGGTAGACAGAATGGCCAGTTTGTACAATATTCATGTGCGCACTGGCTGTTTCTGCAACACCGGCGCCTGTCAGGCATTTCTGGGAATCACCAGCCAGCAGATGAAGAGAAACCTGCAGGTGAGAGATGAACTAGAAGGAAAACTGTCCAAGTTTGTTAAGGGGGATGTGAAGGTGGAAATGAAAGTGTTTTTTTTTCTCTTCAAGGCAGGCCACGTCTGCGGAGACAGCATCGACTTGGTGGACGGCCAGCCGACCGGATCTGTTCGACTGTCCTTTGGCTACATGTCAACGTTTGAAGACTGTCGAAAGTTCCTGAACTTTGTGGTCGAGTGCTTCGTGGAGAAACCAGCCACAGTGGACCAAGTGAGACTGCAGAAGCTGAAAGCAGCCAAAGCAGCATCAGAGAGATCAAATGAATACCTTTCGATCCAAATGTTTAATAAGGAAGCAGATAAAGTGATTGAAAGGAAACCAAGTGAAACATCCCTGAAAGAGTTTGGTCGCAGGGAGTCAAACAGCTGTGAAGAGGCAAATACTTTGACCAACATCTACATATATCCCATCAAATCCTGTGCCGCATATGAGGTTTGAATTCATACCAATCTTTCCTGCCCATCATTTCTTTTTCATTTTTTTTTCATCTCTTTTTCCCTCTGCCTGTCTTGATTTGACTCAGTGCTGCTCTTCATGCAGGTGCATGACTGGCCGCTGGGACCGCTGGGTTTACTCTACGACAGAGGCTGGATGGTGGTGAATGGAAACGGCGTGTGCCTGAGTCAGAAAAGAGAGACACGGTTATGCCTCATTCGCCCACAAGTCCACCTTCCCTCAAACAAATTGTTCCTTCAGGCATCAGGTCAGAGAGGCTGTCCATGTCTCACTGAAAATAAGTGCATTGCTTAACAAGAGAAGTTTCAGTCAGGTGGATTTTCTCCTATAAATTTGTAAGAGTTTTTTTTTTTTTTTTCTATTGCCCTGCAGGGATGGATACCATTTCGGTTCCACTTGAAAATGATATTCAGTTGCATTCCAACTCTCGTGTGTGTCACAGTAAAGTTTGTGGTGACAGGTGAGCTGGCAATGTTAAGACTACTGAAAGCAGCAGGAGGGGAAAATGCACCCTCACATATCCTTTGTTCTATATTTTTCTCTTGTATCAGTGCTTTCCCTAACTGCAGGGTACCTTTTTTATATTGGATTGCATTATAAGGCCTCCCACTCTCAACTTCTTATGAAAATCCTCTTGCCTACTATTTTTATGAAAAGCAAACAATAGACAAGATATATTAATCTTACCTGATACATCCCTACATGCTGTGTCACAATTTAAAAAAAACTTGTTCAACTACTTATTGGATTAGATGTTGCACCAAAACTGTGTAAATTTTCCTGGAGTCCACCCTAATATAATTCTCTTCCATCTCCCAGAGTGGAGACTGTTGACTGCGGGGACGAGGCTGCATCATGGCTGTCAGACCTCCTTGGACAGCCATGTCGCCTGATAAAGCAAAGTCCCCATTTCACCCGAGAAATGAAGAGGAAGCCCGGTGAAGGTATTTATATAGGCATTTCATCTGATTTGCTTTGCCTGTCTTTGTTTACTCAGGGTTTGTTTACCACTCTGAAGTTTATTAGTACTTGTGATTGTGAACTTGCATTCTTGTTGCTGGTAACTTGAAATTTAGGATTGTTATCTACTATGTTTTTATATGGCATCGATGTTACCTAAAAGAGAAAATTGCATACCGTTGATTCGTATTATAGATTAGAAATTATGACAAAAGATAAAAGGACAAACCAACAAAATAGAAAGAAGCATCTGCACAGAGAGAAAACATTAACATTGTGTTGCTATTGCGATTTAGAGAGCAGAAAAACTGTTTGAGTAGATACTATTCATTAACACTCACTGGCCACTTTATTAGTTATGTAAAATATTTATGTTCAGTTGCTTGTTAAAACAAATAGCTAATCAGCCAATCATATGGCAGCAAAAGGGAAAGAAAGGGAATTCAAGTGACTTGAATGTGGCATGGTTATCTGTGCCAGATACAGTCCCATTGGATTTTATGGGAGAGTGATCCCAACCTACCATCTACAACGGCGTTGTAGATGGTCTGGGTATTTCAAGAACAACTGATCTACTGGGATTTTCACACACAACCTTCTCTGGGGTTGAGAACATATCCTGTGAGCAGCTGTTGCCTGGACCAGAATGTCTTTTTGGTGTCAGAAGAGGATGGGAAGACTGGTTAGAAATGATAGAAATGCAACAGTAACTCAAATAACCACAACCAAAGTATGCAGAATACCATCTCTCAATGCACAACACGTCCACACCGTGAAGCAGATGGGCTACAGCAGCAGAAGACCACACCAGGGACCCCGCCTGTTGGCTAATAACAGGAAACTGAGGCTTCATTTTACACAAACTCACCAAAGCTGGACAAAGGAAGATGGAGAATTGTTGGCTGGTGTATTGAGTCTCAGTTTTGGCTTTAATATTCAGAGGGTGGGGTCAGAATTTGGCATAAACAATATGAAAGCATGCCTTGAGTAATTTAGGCTGGTGGTGTAATGGTGTGGGGTATATTTTCTTGGCACACTTTTGACCCCCAAGTACCACCATGGCATTGTTTAACCACCAACAATACTACCTGAGTATTGTTGCTGACCATGTCCATCCCTTTATGACCACAGTGTAGCATCTTCTGATGCTACTTCCAGCCGGATAATGTACCATGTCACAAAGCTCAGATCATCTCCAGCTGCTCTCTTGAACATGACAATGAGTTCACTGGACTCCATTGGCCTCCACAACCACCAGATCTCAACCCAATAAAGCAAATTTGGGATGTGGTGGACCGGGAGATTCTCATCATGGATGCAGCCGACAAACCTGCAGCAGCTGTGTTATGCTGTCATGTCAATATGGAGCAATATCTATGAGGAATGTTTCCGACACCTTGTTGACTCTGTATCACCAAGAATTAAAGCAGTTCTGAAGACAAACGAGGGTCAAACCTGTTATTAGCAAGGTGTACCTTTTAAAGTAGGCAGTGAGTGTATGTTGAAAATAACGAGATGGTTGCAGGTAAGTCAACACTGCAAGACAGAAAACATTTTGCTTTATTATTTATTCATTATGAAAACGATCCATTATATCAGTTATTGGTGCATACAGTTGCCCAAGTTTATTTACCAAACAGCACAGACTTTTTTACTGTGGGTTGGCTTGAATGCACAAACCGCTCATTTCTGTTGGATTAAAGTCAGGACTATGACTCAACGTAAAAGCCAAGTTCAGACTACAACATTTTCAGCATCGCCAGATCGTCACATTGTTCTTCTTCTTCACTACACATTTCTCTTGTGTTCAGGACTTTTAATGTCTTAGTGTGTTGATGCTACACAGCTGATATGTGGCAGGAGCTCACACACCATTGGTGATTCAGTATGTCTTCCTCACCTGGTTGTTTTTGAGCAAGTGGCAGTGTCACACCACGATGTTGCATGCTGGAAACATCAAAGATGCATGGGTGCTCTCACCAACATTTAGCCAAGTTCTGCTGTATATCCAGAGTGGACTGTAGTTTATTCATCATGCCCTATTTCATTTTCTGTTTGTTTATTTTCCTTTTCCAGGTTTACCCATGACATTGTGTCACCTTAAATAGTCTCTTATGCCAGACTTCCTCCTGCTCCAGAATGTCAAACATGTTGAGGCTGGGTCGTGTCTACAAGCCTCTCCAGTCATATCTTCAAAAACTTTTACTCATAGTGATTATGATCGGAGTTGTTTATCTGTAACCATTTCCCTTGTTTTTGAACAAGGCTTAAGTTATTTTTTCTGTAAACAGGGTTTTTGTCTTATAGTATGACCCATCTTTTCTTTATTATTCATTTCCTCGGCAGGTGTCTTGACATTTTCTTTTAAAAATCTGCTAGTTATAATTCACACTTTATTCTTCCATTATAATATCAAGACATCCTAACCCAGATGCAGACAGGTACAAACCATAATACTACTGTCACCATGTTTAACATCTGGAATAGAGTTCTTACACAGGAAATGTAGTCAGTTCCTTTCTCAATACATGAAAATTTCACACAAACCAAAAGCTCTATTTTGGTCTTAACATAAGAAAATGCCAACAACCATTGAACCACTGATCTTGAACCAACTATGGACAGACATTTGAGAGCAGTAGTTCTCCTTGGAGTCCTGCCGTGCTTGCTGTTGTTGTTCAGTGTTTTCCTGAGGTTGGACTCGTGCACATTAACACTGGCCCTTGTGAGAGAAGCCCCTGGTTGCTTAGTAGTAGTTCTGGGTGCCTTTTGTGGCCTTTCAGACTTGTACACATGTTGCTGTTGGAGTGATCTTTGTTGGTGGAAAACTCCTAGGGAGGGTTACAATAGGTTTGAATGTCCTCTGTTTATACAGAGTTTATCTGGCTGAATTAAATTGAACTGGTCTAAGCTGTTTAGAGTGACTTTGGTTACCTTTTCCAGGCTGATGAGCAACAAGTCTTTTTCTGAAGCTCCCAGCATTAGTTGTTTTTGTGCTGTGACTTGCAAACATGTTGTGTATATCAGACTTTAATGGATCCCTGGTTTTTTGTGTGTAAAAGTTACACACTCACACCTGATTGTCATTCTGCTGGTTGGAAACACCTGACTTTTAGGTTCTCTTTATCTGCTTTTAGGACCTGCACTGAAATTGAACTATACTTTAGACCTCACTTAAAAAAAAATGAGAAAACTAATAAAGATTAAAAAAACTTTAAAGCACCATACATTCATTTTCTACCGATAGGGGTCTTAAACAAACTACAAGTAAAACAAAGTATTTAAAACAGAAAAGGTGGAGATAATCCCCATTATGAAAAAAAAGTGATGAACCTGTAAATGGAAATTAAATGGACCCTTTAAAATACTCTTTTAGGTTGTAATGAATGATGTTAAGGAGCACTTCAGAGATTTATGTGGGATAAGTAAAATGCTGAGATAAGTTGGCATTGCATCAGTTTGATACTGTTAGTTCAGTTTCTTGCTGCAGTTAGTCGCAATCGCCCTTTGAAAGCAGGGTTATATATAACACATTTTAAAAGATGTGAATACTTATCAGCCAGGGAGGATCTAACAGTTCCAGTACCGTGGAATTGCATCATCAGAAATGTAGGATTCAGTGTTTTATGAGCTTGTATAAATTAGAGACCATTTACTAAAATATCTTTTCATCCAGTCTTTTCTAAATCTGTCAGTCAGTTTTTAAAATATCCTGGATCTTAGTCCATTGTGTAATTTAAGTAAAAGAAAAAAAAAGATACAATTTTCCATTGTTCATCTTTCACAATGCAATTGATTCATCATTTCATGTAATCCTCCCTGACTGGTAAAGGCCCCAGTCTTTCAGTGCTTGTAATCCCGGCTTTCTTTTGAATATTTGTCTTCAAAAACCAGCGTGAGATACTCCTGATAACATCATCCAGGCTATTCTCTCAGGTTTAAAGCTGCTCCCCGCTGAGCTGCAAGAAACTTTCGGCTGTCATGTTCACAGGCTGAGCAGCTCTCCTTATCAGAGGTGAACTCTCAGGGGTAAAATCTTTAGTGTCTGCGTCTGCATTAGGCTTAAACTGAGAACCTTGTAAATTAATAAGCAGGACAGATCATAACATTGTTGAATCTGCAATAATTACTGCTTCAATATGAGGAATTATCTTTAGATCTTTTATTCACTTGATTAGCCAGCTTCTATTGATCTATAATCTCAATTAAATATCTACAGTAATTATCATATCGTTCTAAATATTGATATTTAACCAATATTTAGTAGTTGCTTTTACGCAGAACTTGTGTCTGAACTGTAGATTCTTTAATTGACATCAGATTTTTATCCATTTAACCCATAATTAACTTAAATTGTAAGAACACATTTGGTCCATATTGACCTTTTTAAAATATTTTTGCCACAGGTTTTTGAATTTCTGCACAAATCCCATATTTCTGTGCTAATATAAAGTTTTCTCTTCCAGCTGCCACCTCTTCATCCCTCTCCCTGGTGAATGAGGCTCAGTATCTCATGATCAACCGTGCCAGCGTGAAGTTCATTCAGAATATAATGAGCATGAGGTTTGAACACATGAGATGTTATTCAGCATTGCTGCAGGATGCGCTGACGTCTGTACATTTACATTACAGTGTCTCATTTAGGCAGCACAGTAAAAAGAAATAAAAAATAACATACAATTTCCACATTCCCGCTCTCAGGCAGGGCGGCTGTGAGGGCGATCAGCTCCTTGACACACAGAATATCATCAGGCGCTTCCGAGCCAATTTAGTCATCGCTGGAGTAGAACCATTTGAGGAGGATAATTGGTCACACTTGATTATTGGCAACACTCGATTTATGGTGAGCTGACACTTTGAGATAAACGTTGAAATCTTCTAAAGCATTTCAAGCCGATGAAAGCAGAATTTTTTCTTTTTCTGAAATGAATGTGCTCCTTGTGTGATAAACCAAAAAGGTTGCAGGACAGTGTGGAAGATGCCAAATGGTTGGAATAGACCAGGACACTGGGATGAAAACAAAGGAACCACTTATGTCTCTGTCTGCCCAC
This sequence comes from Melanotaenia boesemani, assembly GCF_017639745.1. Classification (NCBI taxonomy): domain Eukaryota; kingdom Metazoa; phylum Chordata; class Actinopteri; order Atheriniformes; family Melanotaeniidae; genus Melanotaenia; species Melanotaenia boesemani. The sequence continues at coordinate 9,247,261 of NC_055697.1, forward strand.
CGCACTGGGAAGGTGGGTCAAAAGCAATTACTGCTCCGAGTCAATGCTCTATGTGTGTGTGTGTGTGTGTGTGTGTGTGGGTGCACATGCATGAAAAGAAAATTCAATTTGTTTGTTGTTTTGTGAATTTCAGGTGACATTTGGTGTGTACCTGACTCATCAGGCTCCTGAGGGCTCCACTGCAGCCAATGTTCTCTCTGTTGGTTCTGTCATACAGCCCAAGCCACAAAGTTACTGAAGTGGTCATCTGTAACTCCCTTTTTTTCGACATCTATCTGCCTTTAATTGACATTTCTATTTTCTGTTATATTGAAAACATTCTGCGATTTGGGAATTCATCCCTTAAATGTGTGCAAAATCTATTGAATGTGTATTGAAAGGGCCTTTAGGTGTAATTCATCCAAAACATCAGCCTTGGTTCAATAATCCCTTAAATTAACCTCCTTCTTCCTGTGCCTGTTCTTACTGAGGCTTAAATTGCTATTTACTATGAACATATCACTGGTTATTGGACCAGAAATCTAAAGCACACGATTTATCTCTGCAATGGCAAATCTATCAAGACAACATATGCTTCCAAGATGGCCTTCGACTTGGGTGTGTTAGATTTGAGGTCAGAAAGGGCGATAATTTGAAAAGGATGGAAGATTTATACTTGTCAGTGTAAGGATTCACATCATGGCCACTAGAAATTAGTTTCCCCGAGTGACATACTTGCACAGAAAGTGAATAAATGTTCATCAAATCAGTCAAGGTTTGGCAGTCTGTTTGTCCTTGTGTGTTGTTCACCTAGTGTAGCTAGTGAGTTGCATGAGGTGTTTGAATGCTAGCCTTTTTATATTGGCCACATGATATAAGATAAGATAATCTTCATTAATCCCACATGGGGAAAGTTCACTGTTACAGCAGCTCAAAAAGAGATAAAACAAGTTAAATAAAATACAATTAAATGAAAGAAACATTATATACACAATACAATAAAAGTGCATAATTAGTTGTCTGTCATACTGTCATGTGAGTGTGGGTTCCAGTGATGCAGCAGATTGTAATGCAGCATTATACAGTCTGATTGCTGTGGGAATGAAGGACCTGCACACTTCAGGTGTAGGAGTCTATCACTGATGGAGCTGCTTAAGGCCCCCACAGTCCGATGCAGAGGGTGAGAGGTGTTGTCAATGATGGCGGACAGTTTTGCCAGAACTCTCCTCTCCAGCACCACCACAATGGAGTCCAAAGGGCAGCCACAGACTGAGCTAGCTCTTTTTACCAGTCTATTGGGTCTGTTCTTGTCCCGCTCAGAACACCCCCCTTCCCAACACAGAGTGCAAGAATCTTGAGCCACCATTCAGGAATACTTCTCCAGGCTTCTTGAAGGACATTTCAAAGCTCTTCTTTGGATGTTGACTGTCTTGTTCTGTTCTCTGTCAAGAATCTCCCACACTATTTTAATAATATTGAAGTCCAGGTTCTGAGGAGCATTCACCATTACAAAAAACACTGATTTTCAGTAGTTCCTGTGTCACTTTGCATACTTCAATAGTTTCTCCTTGTTTCTCTTCCTTAAGAATGGCTTCTTGACAGAAACCCTTTTATTGGAGACCGTTTCTGATGAGGCATCAGTGAGTAGTAGATGGATTAACTGAAAGTCTAGGTACATCACTCGGGTCCTGTATCAGATCTTCACTGGAATTGTTTCTTATTTCTTAAAGATATTGCATTCAGATAATGGAGTTTTTGGACCTGTAACTTCTTTTGTCTTCCATTTCCTCAGTTACTTCAAATCTTTAAAGGCACACTGCACATCACGCCAAGATATACCAAGTTTTTGGGCAAATAGCTCTTTGGGAGTAACCTTGATGGTAAAAAAAATACCATCACCCTAATTCTCAAAAGACAAGGCATCCCAGAAGTGAAGATGGCTGTACTTATCCAGGTTTGGAAGAGACTGGTCTTTATAAATCCAAACAAAAGTTTAATTTAATGAGATGTGTTATGAATGTGATGTGTTATGAGGGAAGTCTCATGAAACATGCCTTAGAACAGTTTTGAGCTTATCTCCAAAGACACACCCATGAAATGTCACTCATTAAACCATTCCACACTGTTTTTTTTCTATTATGTATATTTTCTTTTACAGTAGACTTCAAATGTCAGTAATACATTTTATTGAATAAATTAGCTTTGTGACTTTTTTGTGTGTATTTAATACACTAATTGAAATACTAGAATAATGACTTTTTGGGTAACTACAGTTACCCCTGCAGAAAGGTATTCGTTAAATTATATTATCGATGTTCTATTTAACCCATAAGAGCCCAACGTGACATGTTTCTGAGACATTTTGCTTCAATTTATGGTATAAACTTTACTCAAAATCCTGTTGAAAACAATCTGACACTTGTCTTCTGTCCCCTAATAGATACCCAGAAGTAGAAAACCATAATAAATGGTAGACCCCCCCCCACACACACACACACACACACACACAAACACACAAAATAAAAATTTTCTTACATTTTGTTAAAGGGCCAAATAAAGACCTCATATTTTAAAAATTTGACTTTTCTTAGCATGTTTTCATAGGTCGGGCCTCAAGGTGGCGACATTTCTTACGTGTATTGTCCTCTCACTGGTTCCATGTAAAGCGGTGCTACCTTAATAAACCCCAGCCCCTCCCTCGCGATTATTTCGCTCTGTGATAAAAGTTGGTCAAAGTCTGAAAGGACAAGTGAGGATCGCTGTTTGAAATAATATTTTTGTTTAAATTTTTTTTCGGGTCGTTATTTTTGAAAATGAAGAAAAGAACCGTGAAACAGACTGAGTCGTCCAACAAGAGTGAAATCCGGAAAAACCCCCGAGCTCAGAGGAAAGAGGGAAAGCAGTGAGTTTCTGTAGCTAGCTTAAAGTTTACGTTTTTAGTTTTAGCCTGATTATAGAAATATCCTTGCCATCTGTGTTGTCAGCTTGCTGCACACTACCAAGTTTGCCAAGGACATTGGAAGTTTAATTTACATGATTTTGAAGATTAAGGATGTGATAATGTAGTAGATGAAAAAAATGTAAACAGGCATGATTATATTAATCCCATCCAAAACTATTTAAATCTTTTTAAGCAATCAAAATATGTGGCTTACAACGGTGTTTACTGTATTCTTTTAGTCCGAAAACAAAAACTAAATAACCAGTTAGATTAATAAAAATTGTTCTAAAATTATTTTAAAAACTTTTACGTAATAAAAATTGCACTTTCAGGTAGTAAGGAATGTAACTACATGATCATGGGTTTCTATGAATATATGAATGAAGGTGGCAGTAATCTGAGTAACGTCTTCTAATAGTTTCTGAGATGTCTCCATTACTAACAAATTCACATACACACACTTATACAGTCTCCATTGTGGTTACTCATATAAATTACCCAATTTCCAAATCTTAACCAGGCCCTAACTTTTGGCCTAAAACCAAGTCTACACATTATTAGATTAAAGGTGAGTTTGTACAGATGTTCTGTTAATTTTAGAAGTGAACCATTCACTGTTCATGCACAACACTTGTTCAGGTGATGATTAATTAGGATTACTTTGTTGCTTTTAATTTTTTTTTCTTGTTAGCATTAAGTAGCTGACTTTTTACGCCATACATATGTTTGCATCATTGTAGGTTGTAGATCTAGTGAATAAGATGTGAAGATGTGTATGGGATGTAAAACCATGGCTCATATTGCAAACTGTGCATATAGCTGCACAGTGGTGTGGTTTGCCTCGACTGGTGGGCTTTCTGTGTGGAGTTTACATGTTCTCCCCGTGCATGCGTGGGTTCTTTCCAAGTACTCCAGCTTCCTACCCACCATCTAAAGACATGCATGTTAGGTTAATTGGTCTCTAAATTCTCCCTAGGTGTGTGAAACACACCTAATGTGAGCATGAGTGGTTGTTTGTCTGTGTTGGCCCTGCGTTGGACTGGCGACCTGCCCAGGGTGCACCCTGCCTCTTGCCTGTTAGTTGGGATAGGCTCCAGCTTTCCTGCGACCCTTACTTGGACAAAGTGGTACAGAAAATAAATAAATGAATGAATATATATAAGCTGGTGCCTATCCCTGCAATTTTCAGGGCAGGGTACACACTGGACAAGTTGCCACTCAATCACAGGGCCAACACAGAGAGACAAACAACCACCCACACTCACACACATTTAAAGTGACCGATCAACTTAACATGCACCTCTTTGGACATGTAGGAGGAAGCTGGATTACCTGGAGAGAAATTCAGCCACTAATGAAGGTATAATCTGTGGGGGTTTTCTTTAACCCTCTAGTTAAATTCATTAAGCATTAATAGTTCAGATATAATAAATATGTAATGTGCAGGAAATGTGTAGACAAAACTAATGTGGAAATAACACTTATACTGGGGGTGACGTTCATATATATTAATTTGCAGTTCCTAATGTTGGTGTAGATTCTCGGTCATCCAAGTCAGGATGGCAACTGGACTTCGTTTCCTTGGTTATTTTATACATCTTCTATTTCCTTGGGATAGAGGTGAAACGCCTTCAAGAATGAGGAAAAAATAAGTCAATTTCCTTTATTAAAAATGTGCTGAAAAACTCAAAACTATTTATAAACTGTAATGAAATACATTCATTGCTTTCTTTTTTCCCATTTTCTGTACCGTGTAAGACGTTGATTCAATATATAAAAACAAAGGGAAGTAAAAGCCTTGCCATAAGATTTTGTAACGTTCTTGTGGCATTACATTACACTTCCCTTCAACGGTCAATAAAAATCTTGTTTTTTTTTTGTTTTTTTTTGTTTTTTTTAAGATTTCCATGTGAGTTGTAAAGTGAATTAGTTAACTCGTGGCAGCCTATTGGCTTGTAGACTAAATGACCTCATATATGTATCCCCTGAGCAGTGAAGAAAGATCAGTCTTCAGCTAAAGGGGCCCTTTTGGCTGATTAGAGTGTTAATGTAAGGGGTTGGGATGTATTGTCCATTAATTGGCTATAGTCTAGAAAGCATCCTCTATTCTGCTGTCACCTCCAGGGAGTCAAGACTCACTCTGAAGACAGTCTGCCGTGTTGATTAGATCATTTAGTTCTTCTCTTCCATATTAATTCTTCTTTATAAGCACTGCAGCTACTCACTGGCAAAACGTGCATGGAAACTCTGCTCTGTAAACCAAAGGGTTTGAGTGGCCTCACAGTCCCTTCAGTGCTTCTTCTAGGAAGAAAATTTTAGATTTGTTTCTATGGTTTTGCCTGATTGGGGTTTGAGTGGGTGTTGTTAAAGTCATCTTTGGCTAATAATGATGTATTTCCTGCTAGGGTGAGAACTGAAGCAGGAGTTTATGATCAGTGATGTTTTTTTTTTCTTTAAGCAAGATTATGCAAAATCTGTCAACCCCAATTTCTTTAAAGTGTAGAAGTGGAGCATTAGCAGAGGAATCAAATCTGTTTCACTATGTTTGAAATTGCAAGATGGGACATTGAGCTTGGCAGAGGACTTCTTCTGCCCTTCTGGTTTGAAGTTTGTCAGTAGTGATGTATAGTGCTTATAAATCAACTTGTCACTCAGATGTTATAAAGTTACTTGGAGAAAGGGAAACTTTTCAGACAGTAGTCCCTGTTTTCTACTGACACAAGATATGTAAAATAATCGTCAAAATATTCATAGTCATATACTGTAGTTGTCTCTCTGCCACTGTTTTCAGGTCCCGTGGGTGGTTAAAAAGGGGTTTATTGGCTGTCTTTGCTGTCTTCATTTTGGTGCCTGTCACATTGAAAGTGCTCCCAGAATTAATTCAGCACTGTATTTACAAATACAGAGGTAAGTGTGTGCACTTTCTGTCTTATCAAATTGCTATAAATCTCACTAGAGTCCACAAAAAAGAGCCACTTGTCTTCTTTTCCTGTGTCTAGTCAGTGTGCCTTTCTTTGTGGACCTCAGCCGACCTGCCGATTTCTCGCTCAATCATACCATAAACATGTACTTAACATCAGAGGAAGGGATTTCCCTTGGTGTATGGTAATCAAACACGTTTTTTCTTTCCCTACTGTAGACATGAAAAGGCTAATATAGGATATAAAATAGATTGTTTTTATTATTCCAATAGTCAGTTGTATCATTGAGTTGTGCATTGTCTTAATCTGTGCAAGGTACACTGTCCCTGAGAGTCTGTGGAAAGAGGCACAAGGGAAAGACCTGGCATGGTACCAGAACTCTCTAAGTGATGGAAGTCCAGTCTTCATATATCTTCATGGGAACACGGGAACGAGGTATAATGAATAACGCATGTGGATTCTAATTAGTTTCTGACAGTTTTAAATTGCTCACCTTATTTATTCTTACTGAAAAAAATTTACCTTTGGCCTTGTGATTATTAATTTTCACAGAGCAGCCCCTCACCGAGTGGGAGTGGCAAAAGTAAGCGAACACCAGCATTTTTTTTTCTTTTTTGAATTTGTGACATGAAAGTCTTTTTTGTTTTGTCATTTTGTTGACTATTAAACATTATGTATCAACAGCTGCTGAGTGAACTTGGTTACCACGTGCTGGTGCCTGACTACAGAGGTATGAAACTCTGTTCCCCTCCCTCCATACTGATGCACAGCCTTTTTGTTTAGATTTATTTGCAAACATTGCATACCCAGACCAGTGTAGTTGTTCTTGATGAGCTGTTTGCAGTGAAGCAGCCAAAAAAACAGCAGTTCAGCTTCAGGTCAGGAATGAGTGCAGGATTTTCTTTGAGTGACTGCCACCTTGTGGCAGTTAAAAAAAACAGCTCTGTTAGTCAGCGAACAGCAGATAATATGAGAAACTCTTGCAGGTTTTGGAGACTCCACAGGAGAGCCTACTGAATTGGGTCTGACCACAGATGCCCTCTACTTGTACAGATGGGTCAAAGCACGCAGTGGAGACAGTCTGGTTGTCATCTGGGGACACTCTCTTGGCACAGGGTCAGTTAAAATCACTGACATTCTTTAAGAAGCAGAAATTTGAAATGAAGCTCTAAAAATTGTTAAATTTACTAAGTGATATTAAAAGAAACAAAAGAAATCAGTGTGGAAGCGGAAACAGAAACTCTACAGAGATCTTTGTTATAATGAACTACTCTTCAATATTTGCAACTTATCAGTAAATCACATTATATTTGTAGAAGAAAAAATTTTAATGACTTCACAGCTACAACAAATTTGCAACTTTAGTAGCTGAACAGATAACAAACTGAAGATGTTGCTCTGTTTTTTTTTATTCAGGGTGAGCACAAACAGTGCAGTAAAACTGCAGGAACAAGGCAAGTTTTGTACCAGTGGACTCTGGCAAACAAACAAAAAAGTAATAAATCTTGAAATCAAACAGACGTGTTTCCAACATCTCGATGACTATTTTCTCTTTTTGTTCAGGTGAAGTCTTTGATGGTGTGATCCTGGAGGGTGCATTCAATACTGTTCGACAGGAAATTCTTTTTCACCCTTTTTCTTGGGTAGACTGGATTAGTCGTGTACTTTCTGTATTTGCTGTATTTGTTTCATACAACTGCTACAGTTGATATTTGCATTGTTTTATTCCTTTATGTTTACAGTATTACTGGACATATCCAGGGATTGGGTCCCTGTTTCCAGAGCCATGGGCGGAGAATAAGGTTGTGTTCCCCACTGAAGAAAAGTAGGATAAACACACACTGATGCATCATATCAAAATTGATTCACTAATGATATTGTTAATGCTACTTAGATGTGATGGCTTCAGATATTTTTGCTTTTTGCAGTTTGAAGAAAATGAGAAGCCCCATACTTTTCCTTCACTCTGACGACGACCACTTGGTTCCAATTCAGATCGCTCGGCAGGTATTACTGGCCCAGACAGCAGCTCCTCTTTTATGTAACATGAGTCAATGTTTTCATTGCAGCTATAACTGTCTCCTCTGAAAATAATTCTTAAGATAGGCTAAATTCTTTTACAGACCTATGAAACAGCTGCAAGTGCCCAGACTAAAGGTCGAGTCAAGTTAGTGACATTCGATGGTTCTCTGGGATATCTCCACAATGGTTTATATCGAGACCCCCAACTGCCAGACATCATAAAGTGAGACATTTTACTGATAATTCTCACTGTGACGATACTCGTTTCTTTTTATAATCTAGATTTGATAAGTTATCTTACATGTCTTATTCCTGCAAAACACTGACTCTCATCGTGTTCTTTCTCTACAGGAAGTTTGTGTCATCGTTATGAAGTTCGACTGAAAGAGAACAACCTTGGACAAAGGGAGAGCACTGATTTCATTTGATTATCCTCTCCACCTTTGTTGCATGAATATTTAACTTGATTTTATTTTCTAATTGAATGAATCTCTTGTTGAATAAATGTGATTTTTCTTTTTAATCTATTTTCCAGGCTGATAAAATTTTGTTTCTAAATCACTGGTAATTGTTAAAGATTGTGAATTGATTACTTTTTCTTTTCATAATCATTAATGGCAATTGAAAGTGTGTTTAAATTATTGTTAGGTGTTCGGGTAAAAGTAATTTTTTTTTTGTCCTTTATCTCACGTCTTGTAGTTTTAGAAAAATAAAAAGTGAATTTAGAAATTGTGAAGTTGCGCCGTTTGAGTTTACAGAATATTTTTAAAGATGAGATTCAAAAAGTTCACTTCATGGCACAAACCTGACATCTGAAAACCAACAGGTTTCACAAAAGCATTGACATATTGGTGTCATTTGAAAAAAACAGGCCATTTGCAGTATGATGATACACCACTTAACTTCCAAGAAAGAAATTGATTGTGGTCGGATGTTGGATTATTTAAAGTTGAGTTGAAGAGTGTGTTGAACCAATGAAAATCTATTTATAAGAGAAGGCAGCTACATAATAGAAACACTCAGCATTTAATTTGCTTATTCAATCTGCTGCATCTCACTGTCAGAAACACTTCTATGAAAACTTCATGTAAACTGCATCTATGTGATACAAGCGTTTGTTGCATTACATGTGAGAGAAGTGAAAGGAAAGCATCCTGTTTTTTTAACCACTTATTTTTAATTAATCTGATATCAGAACTTTTTATTTTTAAATGAAATTATTTCTAATTTATGTAGTTATAGGTTTTAATTATACTTTTGATGCATAAGAGTATGTGCAAGTAAAAAATAAGACTAAACACTTGTAGAAGTTAATATTTAATGACAAAGAAAACAAACTTCAGTTTCAAAATTGGGAGAAATAATTTCCTGTCTACATAGTCAACTGGAGTTAAAATCAAAGGCCTTACTCTGAGGTTAGTTTACACCGCATTATGCTCGGGTAACACTGCAGCCTACAACACTTTTATTTTACTGCGTACAATTAAAAAAAAGTTTAAAGTTAAAAAGATTAAAGTCTCTTCAACTAGTGAAAATACTTGTTCGGATGCACGGGGATCGGGTGTCATACACCATCTCTGTCAAAGGTGAATCTTCAGTGTTGGAAGTCGGATGACGTGGCTGAAGCCTGCGACGATGAGCCGACCAAGTTCCTCAATTCAGCGTTTGAGCCACCGAATTCCACGCTGACTGGAGACCTAGCACCACGTGACTCAATTCAGCCAATCCTGCGTAAATGCGATGAGCTCTCGCGAGCGCTTACGCCATATGCGTACGAGAACATCCCTGAAAATTGCTTCTGTCATACAACCAGGAAGAAGGTGGGATAGCCCTACGAAGCTAACATCCCCAATCTTTCTGCATACTTTCACCGAAAATAATGGGGTGCTCCAGGTGGAAGGTGGCAGCGGCGATGTTACTCGCAGTAGTAGGCTCCTTATTACCTGTCGACGCAGATGAACATGACCACACGGTAAGACAAGCGTTTTGCGAGGCCGACTGAAAAAGGGGGAGCCTTGAAAATAATGGACGTTTGTGCTCTGTGTAACCTGCTAACTGTAGCCACCATCGAGAAAACACACTTGCAGACATGACAGGGTTCATGACTTGGCCTGTTGAGTGATAAACCAATGCTCGGTTAGCTATCAGACAGATATATATTCAATTGACTAGGTTAACATGTCTCCACTTATCGGCCTAAGCGCTTATAGACAACGTCTGCTTGCTAGCTTGATAGCACGTCTTCCACACTGATCTTCACAAGCTTTCTTGAGCACCGGCGGAAACTGTTCTCAAGTTAGCAGTTAGTTAACGTTAGTTTAGCTCAATAAAAAGCGCTTTTCGCTTTAGGCAGTATTTAAAACACAATAAATGTAAATAGTTATGCTAAATTGCGAGATGGAGCGTTGAATATTTCAGGTGCTTATTGTGTTTTAAATATTAAACACAGGCACCCTTTTAACAACTGGCTAACAAGGTAAAAGGCTTCCATACGAGATCTTCCACACGAAAACATGAAAGCTCGTCAATTTGTGGATGGATGGAGAGTACTCGAGTTCACTTCCTTCAAACTTAGGCAGTCATAGCGAACACATATTACTTTTTAGTTTCGCGTGAATTCATGCATTGATACACGTTATATTTTCATTGATTTGCATGATTTTGAATAGTGATTATTTTCCAATCAGTTAACTGCAAGTGCGGTAGTTAGTTTAAAGTCATCTTACTCAAAAACTTGTGTCAAATATGTGTTGTACTGTGAATATGACTATTTGTTTTGAGTTATTCATAACTGTCCTTATAAAAACAGTCTTATATGAAACCAGTTGGACTTGTATAGCAGATGAAGTATTCATAGAATACTTACTACAGGTTATTTTGTTTTTCCTTTGCAGTACACAGATAAAGAGGAGGTAGTTTTATGGATGAACACAGTGGGGCCTTACCACAATAGGCAGGAGACATACAAGTATTTCTCTTTGCCCTTCTGTGCTGGCTCCAAGAAGACCATCAGTCATTATCATGAAACACTTGGAGAGGCTTTGCAGGGAGTGGAGCTGGAATTTAGCGGCCTGGACATTAAGTATAAAGGTATACTACTCTTAAATCAACTTTCACTTGTTTAATACCAATATGAATCGATAAGAACTTTCTTATAATCTTTGTCCCATGTGTCTGAATGTCTAGCTTATTCTTCTTTGCGTCACACTTTCCAGCATCAAGTTAAATATTCTTATTGTCTTTGCAGAGGAGGTTATGCAGACAACGTACTGTGAAATTGATTTGGACAAAGCCAAACAGGATGCCTTTGTTTATGCCATAAAGAATCACTATTGGTACCAAATGTACATAGATGACCTGCCCATCTGGGGTAAGTAATGCTGCTTTTCTACCAATTGATATCTGGATTTGGCTTCAGTTAAGATTAGTCTTGTGATTTGAGTACAGCTGCAGTAGTTTGTTTTTGTCAGATTCATGAGGTATTTATTTACACAAGAATAAATGGTGTCTATATTGGCTTCTTATTCTTAATTTTGGAGATATTAAAAAGGTTCTTATTGTCAGGTTGGCCTTAATGAGGTGTAGACAGCTGATGAAGCATTGCATTACACCATATCCTTTATCAGATAGCTTACCAAAAGGCGCTCAGTTCAGCACCTAAGGTGAATCAAGCAGCAGAGCTGGTTTTGTTGGGAAACAACGTATGGTGCATTGCTTCATTAGCTGATGTCTTGACTGATATTTATTGTTTGGTAAGAAAAGTGCTGCATTAGTGATCTTTTTCTTTTGAAAATTTAGGTTTGGATATTACTATAAACAGTAATTATATTGCAGTCTGTTAAATGCCCCACCCCCCTTCTTTTTTTTTTTTTTTTTTTTGGTTTAAAGAATGTTGATTTTTTTGTTCACTAATTGCAGTCTTGCAGCTTGCACTGTTGGCATATTCACATGTGGACAAGAGCTTTTGAGGTCACACGAATCGTTCCATAAGGAGGATATTAATGACTCACTGTAATTACCGTCTCGTCTTAGCCAACAAGTTATATCCTTGTAGTCGTTTGTATTTTTGCTGCCAGGTTTTATGTGGTGCCACTCCCACAGCTGCTTAAACATAACTTGCGGACACGGATGTTGCAGGTAGTGGGTGGGGTGAAGGCATTTACTCAAACAATTCTGTTTTATACATGATATACTTCTGGCTCAATTGCAACAGAGAAACATAGACTTTGACCTTGTTTCTGCTTTGTTAGTGAGGCAATTTGTCCATAATATTTGAGCTGGTTACATGTTTGGTTAAGTTTTTTTTTTTTTTATAGTGACAGCATACTTTACGTTTATCTTTTTTGACTCTCCTCATTTCCAGTGACACCTACTCTGAGGTAGGTGTCATAAATTAGATTTAGCATTTGCTGAGGACATTCTGCCTCTTAAGAACAGAATTTAAGAAAACCAGTGTTGAACTTGTGATAATTTCCTTTTCATAGAAAGATTTTTCATATCTTAATATTTCTATTAATGAAAGCAGATTTGCATTGTGAAGGTTGCAATGCAGGCATGAAAATGTTCTTTTCCCATAGTGTGAAAGTTACATGTGTAGCTATAATCATGTTAAATTTCTGTTGTATGCGTCATTATGCATATACAAAGTGGCGTAGCTGACTTAAAAATCATACTGACTGGTTCAGAGTTGGGAATGGATCTTAGCAAAATTGACGCCTAAAAACTGAATCAAACATGTTATTCTACTGCAAAGTTAAATAGTAATGAAACCAGTTGCCTTAATTTCCCTCTCCACATCTTGACTTGTAATTTCTATAAAACAAAGGCTTGCTGTTGTAATGTCTATTTCATCTTTCCTCAAAATTCATTCTATTTTTAAGGTATTGTTGGTGAGGCAGATGAAAATGGAGATGATCATTACCTGTGGACATATAAGAAACTGGAGATCGGCTTCAATGGCAACAGAATTGTTGATGTAAATCTAACCAGCGAAAGCAAAGTCAAACTCATGCCCAACACAAAAATTCCAATGTTGTATTCTGTGAGTACTAAAAGATCCCTTTCATATAGCATACAAATGCTATCTTTGTTGCTAGTGATCTTGTAGGTAGTGTAAACTCATTTAGTTTTAGTGAATATATTAATGAATACAAACCTTTTCTGACAGGTGAAATGGAAGAAGTCTGATGTCAAGTTTGAAGACAGATTCGACAAATACCTCGATCCATCCTTCTTCCAGCACAGGGTATGTTAAACAATGTGTTTCTTCATGTCAACTAAGAGAACCACCTGTGTATCTGTGTAGCATTCTTTCAAAAGGTGCAAACTGATCCTTGCACCATGGTATTTTCAACATAATGCAGGTGATCAGCTGGCTCACCTTCAGTTGAATGTTTTACTCCTCCTGGCCTTGTGGCAGGAATCCAGCTGCACCCTTTCTAAAGGGAAGTTTGACAGATCTAAGAGGGAATTTTAGATTTTACCATCTGCCATAGTCTTTGTGTCCTGACTTGTACAGTGATCCTAAAGTTAATAAGAGGGATTTGCTGTAAAACTTGAACAGGGTTGAAATAAGGCACTTGATCAGCTCAAAAGATTTTTGGGGGTTTTTACTTGAAACATTTTCACTACATCTTTTTTTTAAATACAGGAATTGGTAATAACTATTAAATGATTGGAATATTTCTTGTTTTTTAGATTCATTGGTTCTCTATCTTCAACTCCTTTATGATGGTCATTTTCTTGGTGGGTCTGGTGTCCATGATTCTTATGAGAACACTAAGAAAGGATTATGCCAGATACAGCAAGGAGGAAGAAATGGACGACATGGTGAGTTTTCACAAACTAGTTTCCTGTGATTGTAAATTGTGGGGTTTGTTTTAATTTGTGTTTGATCGCTGAACAGGACAGAGACCTGGGAGATGAATATGGGTGGAAGCAGGTTCATGGAGACGTGTTCAGGCCCTCAAGCCATCCTCTGATCTTCTCTTCACTCATTGGCTCTGGCTGCCAGATCTTCTCCGTCTCCCTCATTGTCATCATCGTCGCGATGGTTGAGGATCTTTACACAGAGTACGTGATTGCTTCCAGAAAATGCTGTTGTAATTGTGGGATTCAGGTATCGGTTTCTATTTAAGGTCCAGTTTCTTGATAGATTTACTCTTCAAGTATTTTGTTCAACGAGTTTCAGTGCAGAAAACATTCAATACAAGTTTGTTGACTGTCCTGTTTGAGTTTTCTGTTGAGCTAAATCTTATTCTGGATGTGATATAGTGGATATAAATAGAAAAGCAACAGTAAATAAAGAATATGTGAGAGAGAAGTTCTCAGCTTTTTTTTTTTTTTTATAGAAGTAGATATAGGTGCAGAGAAACTATAAAAATCAAATTCCAGTTTATAAAGGAGTAAAGCTTTACTCTTTACAGCTCTAGACTCATTATTTTGTTCTCTTTGCAGGAGAGGATCTATGTTGAGCACAGCCATTTTTGTGTATGCAGCAACTTCTCCTGTCAATGGCTACTTTGGGGGAAGTTTGTATGCAAAACAAGGAGGTAATAACAAGAATCCCTCTATCACACTTTTGGACGCATCCATTTAATGTGCTTTGTCTTTTCAAAAGCCTTGAAATCCCCCATGTGTGATTTGTTTTGTTAATACAGGCAGGAGATGGATTAAACAAATGTTCATTGGGGCCTTTATGATCCCAGCCATGGTGTGTGGGACAGCCTTCTTCATCAACTTCATCGCGATCTACTACCACGCCTCCAGAGCCATCCCATTTGGCACTATGGTTGGTTTTTACACTGCCACACCTCCCTAAATAAAAACCACAATGTTATTAAGGGCATTCTTTTTAAGTCAACAGCTTGCTGTTTGTCTAGGTGCCAGAGTTGTGATGTAGGGCAGTCACTCATGTAGGAGATAAACAAGCGAAACAGTGAGGTTGGCACTCAAACTGTTGAGTAAACAAATTTATCTTTTGTTTCATCCAATGAACATTGAACAGGTTGACCTATGTTAAGTACATCACATGATGTGAAATGACTTTGAGCATTGATTCAGCAGCCCCTAAAGCCTCAAATGTGTCTGAAATACATGTTAAAGAATCTGAAAATGCCGCAGATGCTGGTTGTTAATTCAGAGCAACTGAAAATGAATCATTTTGGCTCCTTTGCAGGTTGCCGTCTGCTGCATCTGCTTCTTCGTCATTCTCCCATTAAACCTTGTGGGAACAATTTTGGGAAGGAATCTATCTGGGCAGCCAAACTTCCCCTGCCGAGTGAACGCTGTGCCCCGACCGATCCCCGAGAAGAAATGGTGGGTGTGGAGTTGTGCCGACAAGGTCACATTGGTTTCTAAGAGTAGTCAGTTTTTTATTTAATTATTTTTTTATATTTTAGAAATTCTTCGGGCAGAGTACAGGCAGCTGAGTTACACTGCACAAAATGTACATCAGTACTTATTTAATACTGGTATTTCTGTTGTATCATCTCAAACCTTTTGAGTTTGACCAAAATCTTGAGGATGTTTATAATAACTGATCAATGTCAAGTGACTAGGGTCTGCCTTGTCACAGTGCCATTTGCCATTGTCAGATATTAAGTTTGGGGTATAAAATATTTTAGTTGTCTGCTCAAACCCATTATAGGTAATGGAAAACGTCACTGCTGTCCAATGAAAAGGGTCGCTGTGACTTCAGGCCACTATCTGACTATGCTTGAATTTGTAGACTGCCCACCTTTTTTCCCTTTTTGCTTCTTTTAAAACAGTTGTCACGTTTTTCTCCCCTGAATGTGAAATCTGGCACAGACATTTAAGAAAGTATGATCATATCTACATGTTTAATCTTGTTACACTTTCAGGTTCATGGAGCCGGCGGTCATCGTGTGTCTTGGAGGGATCCTGCCATTTGGTTCCATTTTCATTGAAATGTAAGTACATTTGGTGATACTGAAGGTGTTTAAAGATGAGCAGTGCAGCCATATTGATGTGGTCTCTGTTCCACCTTGTCAGGTACTTCATCTTCACATCTTTCTGGGCCTACAAAATCTACTATGTGTACGGCTTCATGATGCTGGTCCTGGTTATCCTTTGCATCGTGACTGTGTGTGTCACCATCGTGTGCACATACTTCCTGCTCAATGCCGAAGACTACAGATGGTAATAAAATGCAAAATACTTTATTTATTCAAAAGAGAAATTACAACATTTGTAAGCATTATTTCATACAGATCACTGAATACTCATTCATAAAGTAAATGGATTGTTATCCCACCCTGGTTTTATATTCCCCCACGTGTGTACAAATTTTTATTATTTTTTTTGCTTGTCTTCTTTTCAGGCAGTGGACAAGCTTCCTCTCTGCTGCATCCACTGCTGTTTATGTTTACATGTACTCCTTTTACTACTAT
Source organism: Melanotaenia boesemani (assembly GCF_017639745.1). Classification (NCBI taxonomy): domain Eukaryota; kingdom Metazoa; phylum Chordata; class Actinopteri; order Atheriniformes; family Melanotaeniidae; genus Melanotaenia; species Melanotaenia boesemani. Next base: position 9,263,535 of record NC_055697.1, read on the forward strand.
TTCTTCAAAACTAAGTGAGTTATAGTCTGTTATCCCTGTAAAATGATAAACATCTATAAAATTAAATAGGGAGGATGTCCAGCTCTGACATGTTTCATCCGTCTGTTCAGGATGTACGGGCTGTTTCAGACGTCCTTCTACTTTGGCTACATGGCTGTGTTCAGCACTGCACTAGGAATCATGTGTGGTAAGTTCTGGGTCAGCTTGATTAAGTAATGAAAAACAGAATGTGACATCCAGGAGCATGTGTTGTCTATTTACCAGATCTGTAATTATGATAAATTAAGGGCTAAAGAATGTAGTAAAATAATGCAGATGTAAAATAAATATGAACTAACATAGTGATTATTATATAACAGTAAATACTAACCGATGCTAAACTGCACAGTGTTGTGGTGGTTAGCGCCGCAGCCTTAAAGCAAGAAGGTCGCTGGTTTGAGCCTTGACTCGGGGGTGGCCTTTCTGTGTGGAGTTTGTATGTTCTCCCCATGTATGCATAGGCTCTCTCCGGGTACTCTGGCTTCCTACCACCGCCCAAAGACATGCAAGGTTAATTGGTCACTCTAAATTCTAGCTGTGTTTTCATTAGTTTGTCGCAAAATAAAAGTGAAATTTCTAGAATTTCGACAAAGTACAATTATGATTTGCAGGTGTTTCCATTGAATGGTGTTTAGCGCATTAGCTATTATTCTTGTAAAAGAGACTCCACTTTGAGAAGGAAGGAGATTTCTAATTCTTTGTAAAACTCTGCATTTCGCTGTTATTATATTTCTATTTTATTTGTAAAAAGATTTCAGCCTCCTCCTGCATCTACTCGTATCACGTCATCTTTACTTGAAATGAAATGGTCACGTGACCCCTGTCACATCCAGAGATGTGTAAATGCAAAAAAGCGATTACATTACACTTTTGCAATATACTTCTATATTGACGCGTCTAAAGAAGAAGAAAAAAAAAAGCAGCTCAGAGCGTAAAAACTTTTTACTGATATTTGAGAGGTTTTTTTTTAATTTCTGTATTTCCGTTACCAGTTTTTTATTGTGATATTTAGGTTTTGTGCAATTCTAGGGGTAATGGAAACGCACCTTAATGTGCGAATGGTTGTTTGTCTCTCTGTGTTGGCCCTGTGATGGACCACCAACATGTCCAAGGTGTACCCTGCCTCTTGCCTGCTAATTGCTGAGATGGGATAGGCTCCAGCTTCCCCACCACATTTGGACTAAGTGACATAGAAAATGAATGAATGATAAATTCTAACAGAATAAGAATGAAGCTGATGTAAACTTTAAGTGGGAATGTTTGATGTACTTACGAACAGTCAGTGTTTTGCCTGCAGCAGACAGGTCAGCTCTTAATAAAAAAACTAGGGATGTATTGTGATGGGGATGCAAAACGGGGAGCCACAACAAGTGCGTTTTTAACCATAAAAACTCAAACCTCAAATTTCATAGAGCTTAGAACAAATGCTGTATATAGTGAATTTTACACTACATCACTTGCATCAGAAAGATCTTGAAACAGTCATTTTCTTTCCTGAACTAAAGAGTCTATTTCCTGACTGCACATCTCTGCTTGCACAGTGGCTGATTAGCATATCCTGCTGCTGATCAGCTGTGACTAATACATCAAACTCACTTTATAAAATTACAAAATGCCAACTAGGAGACAGTAAAAAAAAACTTGAATGAGCACAGAACCTCACCATCCTTAAATCCTTGCTCAAATAATGCTCAGCAGTTTGCTATCCAACAAGTCTGACAACTCCAAAGAAAGTCCTGAGGAAATGGGAACTAGTGATGCAAAAAATAGTGCGATGTAAAATTCACTTTAACATTTAATTGAACTTGTTTGACTTGCTTTTCAGATGGTAAAAATTTAGTTTTGGGCACACCTGTTATGCCTGATTCTCTAAACTAAAAACACTTTGCTGTCTACTGCAGATCAGATGAAAACTACTCAGAAGTACTCAACACATCCCCACCATAAAATAATCCAAACTGTCCCTTCAAGTGGTGTATCTTGTTTTTCTCCTTCAGCTGTAAGCTGAATGAGTAATAAACCATAGCTGACACCTCTGTGGAGCTCCGGTGTAGTAACATCAGGTGCCTTCTGGGTTGACCGTGTCTGCCTGCTCATTTTGTAGATGTATGATGAGCTTTCGCCCCTCTGAGCCAACCTTTATTAGACACCCTGAGCAGTAATCTTTCTGTCCTGTGATAGATTTACCTGCACAGTGAGAGCAGAGCACGATGTGTGAAGCTGCTGGCCTCAGGTGAAACTCACCTATTATGCATCACTTTCCAGGTGCTGTTGGATACATGGGAACAAGTGCCTTTGTGAGGAAGATCTACACAAATGTGAAAATCGACTAAGAAGCGAAGCAGCAACACAGGGATGTAAATGGAGTTGCCTACATGTGTACTGAAAGATGGTGGGCACAAGTCATTCTTTATTACTTTTTCTTTCTTGCAAAGAGATTGTGAGAATCTCACTTTGTACAATGTAGTTTTTTCCTTTTTTTTTCTCTCTCTCTCCAAATGAATTTTGACACCACAACTGAAAAGTGAACAAGAGGAAACGTGTGGATGAGATATCAAAGGTTCTGTTTTTATCTGTTGCTTTCAAACAAACCTTGGGGCGAATGTTTAAGGCTGACTTCTATTCCCCAACCCAGTCCCACCTGAGACCAGAGAACATAATGTATATTGACTGAGTGGCGTAGCTCTCTTCAGTGAAGAGGCCGAAGTGCGTGGAAAGCCTTTGTTCTGTTGTGTCAGAATATTGGAGAAGCTGGGTTAGTGTCCAAGTTCTGACTTGATTTCTATTTTGTATTCTTGAAGTCACTCTATCGTTACTACACAGTTCAGTAGTTTGTTCCCGTTTATTTCTACCACAAAGCGATTACAAAAAAACCCCCGTCATCGCTCGATAATCATTCCCCCATCTTGATGATTCTTAATTCCTTGTTAAGTAGCAGTCCATCCACCCGATGAGATTTTAGTCCTGCTGTAGTTTACTGTACAGACGAGCAGAGGGACTGATCAGCAGTTGAGGTACAGTAACAACTGATTTTTAAATGGATGTTTGATGTGATCCCATTTCCCAGTTTAGTCCTGTTTTCTTAATGTTTGGGTTTGAATGAAGTCTACTTGTAAAGATAATATATGGATGGGGCGGGAGTGTATATAACCTTAATAATGTACCTTTAGATGTAGATCCCAAATGTATTTTCGTTGTACAGATTTACTACAGGGTGTTTTTTTTTTTTTCTTTTTTTTTAAATGAATCTTTTAGTTTAAAACAAATATTTTTCTTTTGTTTGGTGCTTGGGGTGGGGCTGGTGGCGCTGTTACATCTTGCCTGAAATTGCATGAAGGTTTTCACCAAATCTGATCATCAAATTCCACTGTAGTCAGTGGTCAGTTTTTTTTTCTCCCATTTCTTGAACATCTTGTCTCAAAATGTAAAGCTACATTTTGATCAGCGTACACAGCTGGTTAAAGATGCTTTTTTATGTTTTCTGATATTATTTAAAGCTTTAAAAGGCTCTACATCTTCTGGTAAGCCATTTCCTTCATGTTCTGTTGCATAACCTGAAACATTGTTTGTGAATGTCAGAAGGAACGAGGCAGCTGCTTTGTTTCTGCAAACATACTGTACAAAGTGAACTTTAAGAACACCTAAACCTAGATGTTTTCATAACCACACACAGTACTGCAGTGTTTCAAATGCTTTTTTCCCATTTTGTGTAAATACAGTATGTACCCTACTTGTATGAGACGTGGCAATGCCTTTTTCTAATTTCCAGTTCTCCCCCACTGAAGTTGATTTTGGCACCTCATGTTGTGTACCAATATCTGAGACATTTTGAACCTGCATATTAACTTGCTGTAAAGAGAAAATAAACATGTTTATGTACAGGGGTTATTAAGTGTGGTTTTGATTTGCTAGCGATCCCCTTTAACTTGGGTGTTAGAGTCACAGCATCATTTAGTGGTAAAATTCAGCGTGTCGAGTAGCAGCTGAGTTAATCAGTCAAGAAACTAACGGCTATGAATAAGCAGTGATACGCAGTAGCACAACTCGGACTCACACATTAAAGCAAACAGGTGGTGAATGCTCTGATTTATTCAGCTCCAAGTACATCTTAAACTGTAAACTAAGTAGATCTTTAAATGTGTAGCATTGAATGTTTTGGGTCACTGAAGTGTTCAGTTGACTTTTTCAAAGTACTCCTTGGATCCCTCTGGAGTCGGTTTGATCTGAAAGGAAAGCAGACAAGATAAACTTAACAGGTCTGAGTTTGTGATGACCTGAATTCAGATAGCTTTAGTTTAAGATGCTCAATTCCTATCAATACAGAAGTTTTTTTTCCTCAGCATTCCTCTGAGCAGCTGGAATAGGCCCCAGCCTACTGCAATCCTGCATTGGAATAATGGACAATCTCAATCACATCTTTATGCAAATTAAACTTCTATGGGCTGCTCAGACAAGCAACTGACAATACTGTACTGTCCTCAGGGATCAACATGAGCTGACATATGAAATTGCACCATTAGGTGATCATTTTTCCATAACTCTTTGTGCAGTATGGCTTTCTTGTGTATTCACATACTCAAAGATATTTGTATGAACTCTGTCCAAGTTGCAAGTTAAAATGTTTGTGACGTTATTTAAACTTTGCTACATGCATCTAACACATTTTTCTGTTTGCATAACATGCAATGAAATGGATACACACACTACCAGTAAAAACGTGACACACTTTGACATTTGATATAATGGGAAAGTGTCCAAACTTTTGACTGGACCTGTATGTTCTGTAAGGATGTATATACATGAAATTTATCCTAAGATTTTTATCTATAAACGCATAAAAACCTCATTGTAAAGCAGAAAATAGATGGATTTGAAGAGATTTTAAACGTCACAGCCATAATGAATGGGATAAAGAAGATTGGGAACATTTTTGGCAGGTTGGGGAGGAGGGGCACCTTCATGTTACTTTATGTAATTTAGCACAAGGAATTTATTTATTTATTTTTTTTCTTAACCCAACAGATGCTTCTGGAAAAGTTATTCATGAAAAAGCTGGGTAGTGCAACTCCTAAGTATTTATATACTTCTGATGAAGTTACTGACATGATCAGAGATGCATGCACAAACATTAATACAATCTTTATTAATTTTAAACTATGAAAATTACGATTAGGCTCCAGAATCAAATGACAGACTAACACATTTTACTAATGTTTGGGAAAGCACATTTTTCAGTGGCTATATTGAATCCTATTAAAAATGTCTGGAGATGAACCTGTCTGAACCAACTCTACCACCTAATTTGGATATTTAATGCCAAAAGTAAATATTGTTATCCCAGTACCGCTTGATTTTTAGCAACAGTAAGACACATTTTTCTCTCTTTTTTTTTTAAGAAAAGCCGAAGTTAAAGCTAGGAGATGCAGTTATATTTTACTGCTGAATGGACTGAGATGTGTGATGTCTTGGGTGTACTCACTGTTGGGGACTCAGGGGTCCAGCTGGCTGGGCACACCTCTCCGTGAGTCTCTACAAACTGGAAAGCCCTCACTAAACGAAGAGTCTCTTCTACACAACGCCCAACTGGCAGATCGTTCACACTCATGTGCTTCACCACACCATTTGGATCGATGATAAACAGACCCCTGAGGGACAGTATTTAAACACACCATCACACATTAAGGCAACACAGAATAAATGGACCAGCACTGTCAACACAATCAGTTGTGGCTTGGAAAACCAGCAACAATAGAAGTGCACAAAAAGGGCAACTCAAGGCTAGATGACTATATGGTTTTGTTTACACGACAATGTTTCTATGAAAAATGCAAATATTGTTCCTTTGTGATTTCGAAAAAATAAAAGGCCTTTACACAATAGCGGAATGAAAACTGTGCAGGAGAAAAATGCATAGACAGGAAAACGATGTAGTGTGCATGTCAGGCATCTAGTGGGCAGTGAAACTTTCCACCGACACACTCAGGTGTGTACAGCATCCTCATAAGACCGCAAAACACAAGAAAACAGAAACGTTACTTGTCAACCGCTAGTTATCTGGTCCGTGTAACCCAGTCACCTACCAGAAACGGGTTTAGCTTCAACAGACCAAATAAATAAAAAAGATGTAGCAGCACAAACATGGGACGGAGGTCCGCCTTTGTTGTTGGCGGGTTAAGCAGGGTCTGAGTGCGCAAGTGCCAGATGACTGGAAACATGTCATTGTTGCCAAGATGCCAAAGCAAATCTAAATCAGTTAGTGGTGTTAAAATTATAAAAAGTGTGAGAGAACTGGTACTCTTTACAGGACACCTAATGAACCTACCTCAGTGCGATACCTGGACTCTCCAGCAGCACTCCATAGTCTCTGGAGATCTGCTTGCTGAGGTCTGATAGTAAGGGGATGTGAATGTTGCCCAAGCCTCCAGCCTGAAAAACAGGATAAAAATTACCCATCACACACACTCTACTGCTATACACATACTACTGTTGGAGCTGCTATGGTAATAACTGCATTTCAAATAGTTTCAGCTTTACAAGTCGATCTTAAAACGGAATTTAAAAATGCTGAATAAATAAATAAATCGTTGCCCTTAGTGTCACGGGTATGAGGCTACCTTTCGTGGAGTATTGATCCAGGCCAGGTGGGTGAAGTGTGAATCCACAGACACTCCCACCACTTCACAGTTGATGTCGTGAAACTCGTTTGCCTTGTCGCTGAATGAAATTATCTCTGTTGGGCACACAAACGTGCTGCAGACAGAAAAAAAAAAAATTAGTAAGCTATATGAGACGCACAGCAGGTATTTTCTGACGAGCTATAAGGTCGTCTATCAGATTTCTCTTGGTGTTCAGAGGTACTTAAGCATCTTAGATCTCTTGTACTCAGGCTTGGTCTCTTCATGCTCGCCTGAAAATCGCTGTCCTTATGAATACTCACAAGTCCAGCGGGTAGAAGAACAGGACCAGGTATTTGCCCTTGAAATCAGCCAGACTCATCTCCTTGAACTCCCCATTGTGGACAGCTGTGGCTTTAAAGTCAGGAGCGGGCTGAGTGACAGCAGGGGCCCATCTGGATGTGCCTGATAAACACAAGTCAAACACTTCAAACCCATTTATCAGGCTGAGCTGTGCACATGCAACATGTTTTTAGTCATTGTCTTGCTTTTGTGTATTAGAGGAAGATGCTCATTTTGCAAAGCGATGGCATCTTGTAATCCCACAGTGATGAGTCCGATGTTTACTATGTTTGATAAGTTATTAGGCTAAAGCTCAGAAAATGGAGTGTTTCATGTCTAACAACCAGGGGTTCATGTACAACAACTGTACCAAGCATAATGTTAATTAATGCAGGAAATGGGGGAATTGGATTGTCATAATGCAGTCATTACAAGTAAACGCTTGATCTTTAAACCATAAACTAGATTAAGTAATTTCCATAATTAACATGAATCAAAAAACAAAACATCAGTCCTGAAAAGTTAAGCACATCCCTATATTTAATCAGACATTAAGTTAGTAGAATAAGAATAAGAGGGTCAAGGAATGTTTAAGTCATCATGTGCAACCAGTCTTATCTAAGCTTCTGCTATGTTGGACATTTATTTAAATGTACTCAACTGTTGTGCAAAGATCTGAAGAACTGTCTGAGGCCCTCAGATAAAAAAGCTGAGGGTGTGGCAAGAAACTGTAAAAAGTTGTATCATATAAAATTAAACTAATCTACAACTGATTTCAGATGTTTGCTGATTTATCCAGAACTGACCATCGCAACAAGGTCAGCCCATAAGCAGAATGAGTTTTTTTTTTTCCTCAATGGATCAATAGATGGCTTTGTCAATGATGTAGAAAGCAGAGAAAGATCTCTACTAATCTCCAGTCAGCTCAGCCCATTTTATCAAAATGATCTCAGTCTGATACATACTGGTGGAAAAACAGGATCTCTGAAGTGCAGGTGCAGCGAGGACCCTTGTGGCCCCACAGACTCCATGTTGACAAGCTGCTGCAACTTTCAGCCCACCTGCTGCAACCCGCACCTGAAAAAGATCAATACAACATGATCCACAGTGACAGTGAGATTTTACATATTATGGTTTGATTTTAGAAATAACTTATTCTAATAATGATTCAACAGAACTACAGTTTGTAAATTTTATTTGGAGAATTCATGGATGTTTAACTTCTGCTTAAACCAGCAAAATCATTAATGTTCCCAATGCCACCACTTCAGGATCTAGTTACCAAAGGTCATGATAATGATGCATGCAAGATGCCCAGTTTAGGAAATCTTTTCAACTGGGAGTCATTTTATAAAATGTAAACAAAGCAGTGGATGAGGAAAAACAAAATGCATCAACAAGGGCTATAAAAGCAGTTTCTGCAGACTTAACTATTCTACAAGTGAAACTAATTCAAGATCTGTATTTCTGATGGTGACAGATAATTATGGCTGTGAAAAAAATACTGAATATTTCAGATATTCACATAACTCTTCAATAAACCATCTCTTCTTATAGATTAAAGATAAATTTTGTTGTCACTATAAGCATGAAATGTTTGTGTATTTTTGCTACAATGCTCTTAATGACAGTCCCCGTCATGCCAGCATGCACCACCATCAGGTAAGGAAATTTCTATATCTTCATTAAAAACTTAAGTCGAGATATCAAAGGACAACCCTGACAAGGATCTCATTAAGAACCAAACTGCTGCTGCACTGCCCCCTGTGAGTTTAAATGTCTGCCAAAGCGCGCACTATGATATTACAGGAAGTGCTCTACATATGCTGCCAGGAGCAAAATACCTGCTGGGAAAACACTACCTGCTGGTACCAACAAGGGATGATTAGACTGATAACACCATGGTAACCAGCAGTGCATCGTGTGTCCTCTCTGGGGAATACATTTTGTGGAATAAGAAAAAATAAAAGGGACAATCAACAAACAAAATCAGTATTTTGTGCTGAAGTGATGCTCCAAAAAAAGAAATGGTGAATTCTGGTTTTGACATTTAGGCTTACAATCTAATTAGAGCAGGATGTGTTACTAATGATAATAACAGCGCTCTTCTTCACCACAGGTAAAAATCAACAGCACAGATAGCTGCACTCCACTTGCAGGTCTCATTTAAGGATAATGTTTAAGTAAGAGCAGTTGATTGCTGAAACTTAACGTATTAAATAGAAGCATTACAGTATTTGATTGCACACTTTGAACTACTAGAAAAATAAAACATAATAAAACTGCAATCCCCTACTTGTAAAACAAAAAGGAATAATAATAATGTCAAAGATTTTTAAAAAACTAACTTTTACTTGATCATTACAGTTGTGTATAAAGCCTTAAGAGAACACAGATTTATAATTATTCTTAATGTTTGAGTTGCTTTTCCCCCATAAAGGCTGTTATTATTTACCAGTTGTATGTGTTATTACATTTTGATTAGGCTTGCATTGTGACATAAATATTCATATTGGCAATTAAATAATTAATTGCAACTATCAGAATGGCAAATTATTACTTATTAAATCTAATAGTTATAACAACCCTCCATATGTAGCACACTTATTAACTGTACAGAAGGTCTTTGCTATCTGACATATAGGTCTCATGAAGACTGATTAGCCCTGTGTTTTTCCCTAGTATTGTGTCACTATGATCTCTGTAAAATGTGTGAAAAGGCAACTGTATAACCTTGTATTGAGGAAAAAACTTACCCCAAAAATTACTCCTAGAATAAAACTTTTAGCTGAGAATAGTAGCAGTTACATTCATTTGGTCAAGATAACATTATCGTGCAACGTTTGACACAGTGCAAGTTTTTTTTATTTTTACAAAACAATCATGCAACTATGTTTTAATGAACGCTTATGTCCACTTGGAGCGGCCGCGGACCACAGGTTGACACCACAGTGACGGTGCCCAGGTTCAAATGTGCGACACACACGATATAACAGCGTGTCGGTGCAGATGTATCTACACTTGCTGTTGATTAATTATTGCCTCGTCAGCTCTGAACCTGAGCAAAAACCTGCGGACGGCTAGGCTGATGAATGTTTGTGTGAAGTTGCACTTACCGAGGTCCTGAGTAGTCGTCCTACGGTGGCTGCCATCTTGGATTATGTCAGAGCAGGGCGGTCTAAAAAGGTCACTTACGCACGTGCAAGATGCAAATCTGATTTTTTTTTTTTTTACTTTAGATTTTAAACATGACAACGACAAATAACATAAAAGAAAAAGTAATTAGTATTTTTTTTTCAGACTCTTTTATGATCAATTCAGGTGCTCCTTCTGACAATGGGAATTTTACTATTTAAGATTTAAACTTCTCCTAAACGTAGAAAGGGATTATAAGATGCACATGATATAAAGATATATGACCATTCCAAGTCCTGGTGAAACATTACAGGATTTATTTTCCCACGCTGAACCATTAATATTAACATGTTTTTGTGTTTGGCTGATTAAGCGCCATAAAGATAATAAGGGCCTAATACCTACTGAAATGTGTCGCTGATATTACTTCTGTCAGTCGCCGTTTAGCCGTTTATAACCGTTTAACAGTTACAACGTTGGCTAGTGTGCTCTATGCCCAACAAAACCTTAACGTGTTAAAGATCGTTGAAAATACAACCTCTTATATTTCCGACAGCAACAAAGCAAACCTGCCCACACGCTGAACACGTGATCAAATGCGGAAGTAGCTTCTAAACAACTTGACCTTAAAAGCATGAGATAGGCATGCTTGAGAAATATTTGCTGTGGTAGTTTTTTTTTTTTTTTATTTATTTTTTGTAATTTATGAAAAGTAAATTAACTTTTACTGATGGATCCTAATCTATTGCAGTGGAAAAGACAGGAACAGGTAAATGTACACTGTAGTGTTTTAACATGCAGATCATTTATGCTAGTTTCAGTTAACCCAGTTTCTTTAATGTTTTTGAATGATTGCATGATTGCAGTCTTTCCTCCGTCGATTACGGATATGGTTAAATCTCCTGGATCCAAGCCTGTTGCTGTCCTCTGATGTGAGTAGCAGCCACTAAGGTGATCTGATGCTGAAAGATGAGTTCAAAATGTATAACTGCTTGTTGTGCTCTCTTCAGGCTGAAATACTGAAAGCTCACACTCTTCTTGGAAGTGGACAGAAACTAGATGAAAAGGTCAGTGTATTTAGGAATATAGGTGCACAGCAGTGAGTCAATGAACATAATAGCTTCACTTGTTTTACCTGTTTCTTCTCTGTCTGCTCCTCTAGGATAATGCAGCAGTGTTCCTCTCACTGGTAAGTTTAGCCAGAAGCAACATGCAACCTATCACAAAATAAATCCAAATTCTCTGCATATACAATAAATATTTATCAAGGTGTGCTAGCTACTTGCTTAATTTCTACTTGCATATATATATATATATATATAATCACAACTTTTGGAGGAAGTTGTGATTCGTGGAATTTAACATGCTATCACTTTATGTTTACAGTCTTCAGTTCACGCTGATTCTGGTGCTGCTCTTCCACTTGTTTTCCGCCCTCCGGGTAATATGACTTAAAAACATTTTACAAATCTGTGATATTTCTTCTCCTTTACAGAGTTTAATTTGAGATTCAGTGTTTACGAATCATGTAATATCTGCACAGGAACTGGTTTTATAGATACTTCGGTGGAAGAAACTATTTGTAGTTGTCACACAGATATTTCGATAGAAATTAAATCAGAGAAAAATGCTTTAAAAGCTGCAAACAGAAATTGTTTCAAGGGGGAGGTGCTAATTTACTCACTTGTATCATTTTCTTCCAGCAACATTGCCAATATCAGGACCTTTGGTATGTCTGTTAATTATAGACACAGTTTTTGTCATTTTTGTTGTTGATAGTGGCTGCTAAAAAAAAATTTTCTGTTTTCCAGGTTGTTGCTACACTTTTACCCCATAACAGTATAAAATCCGCTGTGTTTTGGCAGGTAATAAAGCATATTTCTTATTTTTTAATTGTGACTGAAACAGAAATGATTGATTTTTAAATGTATGGTTCTAGTTTTTGCTGCAGAGTTACAATGCTGGGTTCAACCACGCAAACAGAAACTCTTCCGCTGAGCAGGTATTATCTTTGCAACTTGGATCTGAAAAAATTCACTACACTGTATGAATTTGTTGTCATTAATTCATCTATACCCCCCAATGTTTTTCTACCTCATTGTACCTGCCTTTATCTCTCAGCTCCAGAGTAAGAAAATGTCTTTGAAGCAGCTTCTACTGATTGGGGGAACAGTCTCGTACACAACATGTGCAGGGGTGAGTACACCGTGAATGCAGTGATGCGTGTAAAAGTTTAAGCCAGTACATTTTTTTCATAATATTTTCTTTATCTGTCATTTTAGGCTCTTCCTCAGATTTTCATCAACAGACTCGCTATAAGAAGTCCTCCACTCCTGACTTTCTTTAGGTCAATATTACCAATCCCACTCTCAGGTAAGGTATTCATTCATTGAAATAAGGTTAATAAGTTAAAAAGGATTGTTATATTCACTTTGAAGCAGATACAAAATAGCATCGGTGTGATTGTAAAACTACAACCCCAGGTCAGGAAAAGTTTATTTATTTAAATTACTTTTTCACAACTTTATAATGTTGCCACTCCTTTTCACAACACTTAGAAGATGCTGTGGCATTGATAATACCTGGTTATGAAGTATTAGTTTTTGTCCAATTCTTACTGAAAATATGTCAGAAGGTGTTCAACAGTACAGGGTTATCATCCCTATGTTTTTACATTTCATAATTTCCAAGTAATTCTCTGTTGGTTAGTGATCAGGACTGCAGGTTGACCAATACAGGTTCCCTACCCTCTTCTTCCTCAGCCATGCCCGTATAACTTGTGAATGCGGTTTTGCAACAAACCTGATTTTAATCTTTGATCCAAAGCACACATTGTCCATTTCTTCCAAAACAAATCTGGAATACTGATTAATCTGACCACAGTATATGTCACCAATGTGTGATGGTATATCCCAAATACCTCAGAGCTCAGACAAGTCACTGTAAAAACTGTTCTTTAAACGGTTTGTCCGACACCTAATACTCCCCATATCTCCTGCCAGAGGGCAGAAGGCTGAAGAGTTCTCAGGCTAGGATATGTGAGTTCAGACACATCTTTCTTACCCTACTGAGAAAACAAGGGTTCACAATTTCTTCTAGTGAGGTCAGGGGGCAGCTGATGATTATCTGAGCTTTATCACCCTCTGCAGGGTTTTTCTGTTCATGCTGAACTGTCAGTGATGAAACTAAGTCTCTGTTGGGCTTTCTTAACCACTGCATTAGTAATGTACACCCCAAGGAAAATGAAAGCGCTCTACAGTTACTGTTGATCAGAAGTGAAGCAGTGTCTCCTCTCTGCCTCTTGAAGTTCATCACCATCTGGATAGATTTAGTCTGTATTATAGTACAGATATGCTTTGCTCATGTGGTTATTTATGGCAGCTCTTGATGCAGTATTGTCTAACGTCAGCTGTTTCCAGTCTTTAACAAACTTGTTTTCAATCCATTCAGTATTTTTCTCACGTTTGAGATCCTCTGTCTGTCTTTGCTTTTTTTCCAGTGTAATTTAATTTTTCAGTAGAGATGGGATTTATGGCTCTCTGAAGGGAGCCGGATCTTGAGGAGCTGTTCCTTTCAAAGATCCATTCAAAAGACTGGTTTTGTTCTTACAATATCTTACAAAATTTCACAATATATAGCAGGGCTTCTCAATTCGGTCCTACGAGGGCCGCAATCCAGCAGGTTTTCCATGTATCCCTGCACCAACACACCTGAGTCAAATTAATGAGTCATCGTGTTGAACCTGATTGGCTGTTAGAGCCACCTAATTTGACTCAGGTGTGTTGGTGCAGGGATACATGGAAAACCTGCTGGATTGCGGCCCTCGTAGGACCGAATTGAGTAGCCCTGATATATAGGAATGACAAACAATCAAAATATGTACCTATATAAAATCTACTATACAAGACTAAAAAGAAATATAGGAAAAATATAGATAAAGAAGGATAAACCTGAACAGTCAGTGCAAATTCTAGTAAATGTTTTAGATAGAGCTCACAGTAGTTGTTTCTGAACAATTCTTCGCCCATAGATGCTTCACATGAATGGAGTGTGTTGGACATCAGACGTCTGTTATGTCACAAATGTGATGACGGCAGTGTGGAAAATTTGTATATAAAAAGAATGGCTCTCAAATGAACGGCTCACAGCTGTGACTCGGTTCCCATTGTTCATAGTAAAAGAGCCGTTCAAAAGAATCGATTCATTCATGAACACAATCTTACAACACTCTATTTTTCACATTGTCTTAACTTATTCTAAATTTGGGGTCGTAATACATGCGACTTGTTTCCAGCCGCTCTGGCCTTCTTCAATGTGTCCACTGTCAGAAGTGAGGAGACGGAAACTGGGATTCAAGTGTTCGATTATAATGGGAAGCCTGTTGGGATTTCTAAAGCAGCTGGAGAAAAGGTATAGATAGAAAAAAGAGGTAAGCCACTGAAATAAGTCTTGTAACTGAAAACTTTAAGTATTTATTTCTTATTTATTTAGGCTGTGAGGGAAACTGCATTGTCCAGAGCAATGCTGTTTGGTACAGCAGCGGCTGTTCCTAATCTGCTGGTCTTGCTCTTACAAAGGTAAGTTCCTCCTAATTTGATTCAATTTTTAGCCCAGGTGGACTGAAATCCCACCCCATCAGGCTTAACCAGACAAATTTTCCTTAACAGAACAAGACTTTTCAAGAGAAACTCACTGCTGGTTGCACCTTTCCGACACATCAGTATTGCGCTTGTGTTCAGCTTGATGATTCCCGTCTCATTCAGCTTCTTTCCACAACTGGGAACGGTAAGTTTCAAGCTCCTCAACTCTCCTCAGTTTTACTTGACGTGACCTCATCTGAGTCTGACCTTTTTTTACAGATAAAAAGGGAAAATTTGGAGGAAGAGCTGCAGACCGAAGTGATCGGCAGCCATTTATTTTACCACAGAGGACTCTGAGGAGCAGCTGTACGCAGTATTTAGTTACTGCTAGATTGGAAGATGTTAATGTTATTCAATACATAAACTTTTCTCATAGAATTTGTTTAACTTAAAAACAATTTAATACATTAAACAAAGCATGAAGCTACTTTTTGATAGTAATTTTATTCAACTGTTATCAAGTAAATTCATAGAAATAATTAATATTACATCAATTCATGAAAATACATTTAGTTTTCAAAGTTACATGAGCATTTTTATGCATTGCACTCTGTCTTACCTGAAATACTGAGGCAACAAGACATCTGTGTCACTGTTTTATGTACATCTTACACAATAATGAGAAAAAATTAAAACCATCCAGACAAATGATGCAATAAAATCAACATGGATAAAAGCATCAATCATTATTTTATCAGTTGTAGGCTGACGTAAAAAGAAATGTGACAACGTAACTCAGTTTGCTTGGATCTCAGTGGTGTGCAGCACTAATGTCATTAGTAGAAAACAAAATGTTAACATCGTTAAAAAAAAACAAACAGGTTGTTCACTGTTTGATGCTATTGTGATTGGATAACCCCATCCAACACAGTTTCTATCAACTAACTCAATAGAAGCGTTTGTCACATGTAGGTTATTTCAGCTGCGCCTCTTCAGTGAGCACATGCTGTTCATAATGTTTGGAAATGCAGCTTTACACTGCAGTTAATGACGCTAGAAAAAACGCTGTTGGGTGTACCAGCTGAAAAAGTATCGGTTCATATGGCACAACATGCAAGATGCAGACTGAAGCTCTATAGCCCAGATTCACTAGTGTAAAAGTATTGCCAACAAACCCCATGAGAAGACTTGAGCCGGTCCTGCAGTGGTGCACCCGTGGCAGTCGGACCTGAGCACGATGGTCCCTGCTGGACACTTACCACAGATAAAATTGAATGAAAAAGAAATTATATTCTTTGCGTCTAGATTTTGGCTTACTGTTATTAAATAAAAAAAAAAAAGACGCTGCAGTGTGTTGTGTTTGTTTCTTTGAGGTTGTGATTGGCTAATTTGCAGACCTGAAAAGGACTAGGTAAAAACATGTCCTGACATATAAAGTGTTTTTTCACCTCCCAATAATTTATTTCAGGGAAGAAAATTAAAAAAAAAAAAGGCGCAGTATCTCCAAACAACCAGCCTCCATAGACTTTACCCAGACAGCAGCCTATAGTGCTTTTTAGAGGGACTACTTTTAGCAGTGGATTAACACACATCCTGCCTGATGTGATATTCACTCAAAACTACCTGCAGAGTTTGTGTTAGCAGTAATAAAAGAGGATGGCACTTACTTTGGCTTCGTATTAAAACAGATTTTAAACTTTGCCAAATTTACCTTTAATTCTATAATGGAGGAGCTCCTCGTGTTAACAGTTCGCAATAAAATCTAATTTTCTGCTCACACTTTTGAGATAAGAAAACTGCCTTTGAGAAAACGGTAATCATCCCAGCATACCAACCCAAGCAAAGCCGGAGTCCAAGCTGCTGACAGTAACCTCGATCTGCTGCAGAGCTTCAGAGAGCTGGTTTATATCCGTAAGAGTTGCTCGGCAGCTGCCAAATGAAAAAGGAAGTTCTCGGTGGCTGGTGGGAAATGATGCTGCTTTAATGCTTCCAGTGTGATTTTAGAGTCTTCACACTCTGCAGCCAGAGCAACCAGGTTGGAAAGGACCTCTTTAGTCTTGAGGGAAATATCCTGTGAATGAATGTTTTGTCATGTTGAGAGAAATGAGACCTGATGAAGAGGGAGTAGGTGTGTTTCTGTTCTGTGTGTGTTCTCACCTTAATGACTTGACTATCAGACCTCTCAGGATCCTCTGCAGACTGGACGATAAGCTGCCCGATGTCCTTGTGTAATTTTCCCATAGCCATGGCCTCTGTGATGAAACACTGAGTGTGAGTCTGAGGAGATCAAAGCGCTCTTAGAAACATTTTTTTTCTCTTTGAACATACCTTTGGCACTCTGGGACACTGTGATGACACCATCTGGGAGGTTTACAAACACATCAAACAAGTCCGATCTGTTGCTCACTTCTGGATCTACAAATCCTGCAACGTATCCTGTGGAGAAATGAAGCATATTGGTGCATAAATTATTAATTTAGCCAGCATTAGATAACCGCAGATGGTGGCTAATCTGAGAATGCACAAGGTTTCCTTCTAATTAGATAAACAAACCAAGAGGCAGCCTCACCAGGGCATTTCTTCAAATCCTCCAGTTCAGCATCAGTCAGGTGAACGTACGGATGCAGGATGGACCAGTCTTTTCTGTGCCACGTCAGAGCTGGCAGCACTCTGAGTGGAAATGGGGTAAAGAGTTAGCAACTTATGACAGTTTTCACTACAATGCAGGAAGGAAATTTTTAAATTCACCTTGTAAACTCCAACAGTGCTTCAATCCGAGGATGATGAATGACAATCCTCTTCTTCAGCATCAAGGCGGTGTACAGGATGATCGTCTCCAGACCAAACTGAGAAACAACATCTGAGGGAGCAGAAAGATGTTGGTAAACTCAAACAATCCGAGTCATTTCCTAAAGATATTTACAGATTACTTTACATTTTCCTTTCAGCATCTTGGTGGTGAAATTAAACCATTTCTCACATTCTGGTGAATTGTGATCTGTTGACATTTTCTGGGCCAAATGCCAAACCGATTATTGATGAATAATTCACATAAGTGGTATTTTCATCTTTCTGGAAAGTTACTGCACACGTTGACTATTCTAATATAATTCAAGGCTGCAACCAAGCATTTAGGAATAATATGATTCTTTTTTTTCTATCATAAATAAGTTGCATTTTCCTTCAACTAAACCTAAGCCCAACATCCATTAGCATATTTCATCAATCAAAAGTAAAACTTTAAAGATCCAGTCATAATCACTGACTGCCGGCAGATCTCATGTCATTCAAAATATTAATGTGAAAACTTTTTCAAAGCCTCATCAACCAAATTTTACACGGAACTAGAAACTGTTACTGAATATTAGTGAAAGCTAAAGGTTAATCTGCAAAGAAGTAATTTGGTGATGTTTAAGAGAAGAGATCTCATTAACTGTGTACTTAAAGCTGTTCTCCTTCTGTAATATACATTTTTCAAGACATGAAAAGGGGAAATTCTAATTTGTTTATTTCTATGTGTAAGTAAAAGGAAAACAATCAGAATATACAGTAGAAACTAAAAGGTAAAATTGTTGCATTGGATCACATCACATTGTAAAATAACTTAAGTCTATACAGAAAGACAGCTTTGAATGTATATTTATTTGCTTTTAATTCAATAAATTTCAGCTTTATTTGTTCAGCACCAATTGACCAATGACTTAAAGATTTTTAATTAGTCTTTGAGGCTCTTAAAGGTTTTATTCCAAATTATTTATCTCACTTGCTTTAAGTTTATGGACGTCCCAAAGCCTTTGTGTCAGCAGCAGTTAATCTTTTATTTATTCCTAAACTTGAGACTCATCTTAATCTTAATAAAGACTTATGGAGACGCATCATTTAGCTTTTATGGTCATCTTTTCTGGAACCACCTTCCTGGGGAACTGAGTGTTGACATTTTTAAAAGAAAATTTTACTTTTTAGTAAAGTTTCTTTTTACTGAATATTTTATTTGGCATACATAATTAGGTTAATACTGTGCTTTTAGTTTAGTTTATTATTATTAGTTATATAATGACTATGTTCATATAAGCCAGTTATTAAAAAAATGATTGCCAGGCTAAGAATACCAATAGATAACGTTGAGTCTTCTCTATAAAATCAACACAAATAATGTCATATTACAATCAGCATCAAGATAGTATTCTTTTTTTTTAATGATGGAGTAATAGATGAGTTTCTTGTTTACAAACATTATTGGATGCTTGCAAAGCCAAAGGTATAGGTTTGTAATAAACCTCTTAAACAGATCATTTTTTATCTTTTATGTTGACTCAGTTATATTATCTCAATCAGAAATAATTAATTTTTTATTTTCATACAGATTTGTGATGTAAAAATGTAAGCTGAAAATATTTCTAAATGGTCGTACCTGGTTTCTCAAATTGCTCATATTTATTTAGCAATATGAGGGGTAATGTTTGTCAAACTGGGCTCAATATGTGAGAAATCTAAGACAGAAAAAAATGACACTTAAAACTAGATGCTGTTAAGAGTCTGGAAATTTACTCGATTCAAGATTAATTTATTGTCACAGTACAAAGTTGAATGAAATTTCAAGCAATCCATCATGATGGATTTACTGATACAAACTTTGTGGTCCAAGTTAAAGAGGTAATGCACCCAAAAATGTGTTTTTTTATTTAGCTATAAACAATGTAGCTTTACTTAATTGTGATGAAATCCACATATACTGTTGATTAAATTTGTATTTTGTTTTATTATTTAAAAATGGATTTTGTGGGTAAAAATGGCTCATAATGCCCCCTACAGGGTAAAACCAGGTTATGTTTTTCGTGACATAGAGATGTTATCCACGTCACCAGAAAATTTAAAAAACCCACAGCCTCTCCCTCCATATGCAAACAGATGGGTCCTCATCTTGCAGGCAAAGAAGCCCACGCCCACCAACGCTTATGAAGGGAGATAAACTTATATGGTGTAGATTTGCTAGTTTGAGACTTCTATCCTTTCACAGAGTTTCTGATTAAATTTTCCTGCAGTGGGACGCATTTGAGCTTTTGAAGGATGTAAAAGTAACACCGGACTTTATTCTTTAGCTGCTGATCTTCATCTGGGTACAGACAGCAGCTCAAATCACAGCAGCAGCAACTTCCAGCAGCACTTCCTGCAGCTGTTACAACCTGCCGTGAGGCTCCACAGCTTTCCAGAGCTGCTGGAGCCGCTGACAGGCCAGCGTAACAGCGCTAACGGCTCAGACTGATACGGTTCAGGACCACCTTGTTCATGTGTGGCTGAGGAGATTCAGGAGGGGAAAGTCTTCCACCTAAAAGACGCTCTGTGGCGTAGCTGCTTTGCATCTTGCCAGTGAGCTGAGCTGCTGTCTGTCAATCATTTCTGCCTGTGTATCCCGACCCGCCCACTCTCCCCTCGCTGATCACCCCACATCTCCCACACTGACCCTTGCAGTTTCAAGCATTTTTCAAACTCAGCAGTGGGTGTAGGGTGTAGGGGGTGTAGTTACACTTTAATCATGTAATCAGTTCCAGCTACTTTCCCAGACTAACCAGCTGTCACATTTCTAAGGAAGAAGCCCAGCTGTACAGAGTGACACACTTCACTGACAATATCAGTGTTTTCACAAATAAAAACCTGCGTGCATTCATGTGTGTTTTCTAAAGTTTTAACTCATCAGTTATAGTTTTGCGTGTTGAGACAACAATGGCATGAGTGAGTCAACAATCTGAGTCTGCTCTGGGGGCGGTCCCCACGGCATTTGTTTTTAAGTCTTTTAGGATCACTGGTTAAGTTACCAACCTTTTCATCTCTGTTAATGAGCCCGGCTCTTCCAAACAAACCAGGTTGAGCGTATTTCTCTCCCCCCTAGTTGTGCACACGGCTCTCTTGCGATATTGGACAGAAACATGTTTATATTCCACTTTTGAATTTCTTTAACTTTTTTATGTAAACAATTTTAAAACAAAACTTCTTGGGAAAATAAATAAGAACTATTGTTGAGATATGAGGCTTCAGACTCTAAAATGCTGTTTTACCTTTAGTGGTAATCAATTAATTACACAGGACCAAAGGACAAGCACAACATGGCTACCCCAGATAATCTTAATTCAGTAAAAGAAAGTGAAAGTTTAAAGTGGAGTACAGAGGAGTCAGTTATGCAGGTTGCATCAAACCAGGGATGGTGTTGCAACATGAATGTCCTGCAGTTTAGGAAATGAATTGACAAAGTAAACAACATGTGATGAAGTAACACAGCATAAAAATCCTGAACAAAGATTTCACTAAAGCTGCTATAAAATATTTTATGTTTCAGTTGTTTTACATGGTTTTTACAACAGATAAGACAATGACTACTCAAAGTAACAGAATGAATATTATCTAAATATTTGAAGTAGAGCTGTAAGATTTTGTAGGTTCCTATGAATTTAGTAAAAAACTTCAAGTTTTTAAGAAAATCCATCACATGAAGTGGAAGCTTTAGGTTGGCTGAGAAGAAAAACCAATAATAAAAAAAAAAAGCTCAAACTTTCAAATGACTGAAACCATTAGCTAAACTAATTGTTCAACCTTTCCTTCTGAACACCTATCATCGTGTCTAGATGAACTGGATGGCGGTGAGGATGACTTATGTTGCTCCTAACAAACATGTTGCCTTACCTTTGACTGAACCTGCCAGGTATGCTTTCCGGACATCATAATCCTTGATAAGAAATGAGCCGTTTTCGTCACTCTGACAAATCCCTTTGGTGAGGACGGTGATGTAGGCTTCCATCATCTTCACGGGACTGCCATGTTTGATGTACATCCTGAGTAACAACGATAACGATGTTAACAATGTCCACAGCTAAACATTTGGGACATTAGTCATTACAGAACTTTTTTCCTCAAACACAGCTACCTGCAGAGTATTCGACTAAGAGCAGCATACTTCTCAGGGTTGAAGTCTTTTGCTGTAACAACTATCGAAAAGTGAGTGACCTTTAAGGCAAGAAAAAAAAGACAAAAATCAATACAGATATTTGAAAAACTGTTATCCATCAGCGTGGGGAATGGTTTGTTTCTCGGTTACCTTGGTCAGTGCTGTAGGTTCCTGTACCTCCACTGTGGTGATGTAATACCAGGTGCGGCAGAACTGACCAAACACAAAGGTGTGGAAATCACGTCCATCCTGCGTCAGGCAGCACTTTTTAAGCAGAACTTGCTTCAGTTCAGAGGTCACAGATGGATAACACCACACCCACAACGTGTCACCATTCACATCTTTCTCTGGTGGGGAAATCACATCAGAGATTATCACCATGTATCCAGATACCAGGAGGTGAGCAAACAATAAAACTGACGGGGTTCATGGGAGCAAATCTCCATTACATGGAAGTCTGTGGTAGCAGATGTGTTTTGATTCCCATTGAATATTCGTTCATAAATGCACACAGGTCAATGATGAAGGAGCAATGGACCAGTAGGGGATCTAGAGCTGGGGGTAGAGAGTACTGGGGGTAGATGTCTGGATCACACTGATGTCATGTGATTCTCCTGCACGTTCAATCAAGTCTGGGGCGCCAACTTCACTTTAACAGTAACTACACTAACAGCAAGAAATGGCCTGTTAACTGGAACTTACCGATTAACCCGACGCTTAACATAAGCTGTGTCTCAGTCGTTGCCATATTCCATTCCTGGAAGAGTTCAGAGCCACACGTTAACTGTAGAAAAACCACACACCATCTTTCTTTGGACACATATTAACTCGGAAGTACCTCGAAAACTCTTGCAGTTGCGAAATACCAGAATACAAGACTCGACAGATTCAATAAAAACACAGGAAATTATATAAAAACGGATCACTGGCCTGGATTTAAATTTCTGCTGTCAACTTTTCGTCTGTCTCTGCAGAATCTCTTCCCTCTTCCGGGGACCAGATTGCTGTGAGGGGCGGAGCCACGTCGTTAACAGCCAATCACAGAAAGCCATGAGGCGACATTACGATGCGTTCAATGTAACTGAAATTATAAATATGGCTGAAAACGAGCCTTGCTATGTCCTACCATCTTTTAACATTTCTTATTTTAATGTGTCATAAACGAATAAAGTTTATTTAGATAATCACTTTTTGTCACCAATTGAGCAATATTACAGATTTAGAAAATCATTTATTGAAAAATAAAACACCCAGCAGAAATTAAAGCACACTGTTGTAGATCAACAACGTATTGAACTTTAATGTCACTGAAATTACTGAAAAGAAGAGCACAGTTTAACTCAATTTAACTCAATTATTTGCAGTTTATCTGTGTTTTATTTGATGCTAACAGGTTTACAGAGTAAGTGGGGTTTTGAGTGTAATTGAACGTATCGGGAAGTGCATACGGGAACTTTTCGCACCCCGGGCTGCCAGGTTAGATGAAAACCCTGGTTAGGGATGCTGACTCAAAAAGCAGTCATCCATGTGGTACATACGTGGGGAATTGTTATTCAAACGTTTATAAGAAGTAAACCGGCTAAAATAGCATAAATTTATTGCTAAAATATGCCATCTCTGTTAACATTACAGGGGTAATATTTATTCAAATGTTTATTTGAGATACACTAGTTTAAATTGGTACTATAAAACAACTTGTTTGTTTTTGTTCTGTTTATTTCATAAATACAAAAACAGCAGAATAATGCAACTTATAAATAGCTGGCTGCAGGTATATGAATGACTATGATTCATAACAAGTACACCGTAAATACAACAAATTAACATTGTGACTTCTACAAATAGCCAGAGGTTGTTGGTAATTATTTCAAATAAACCTTCATAAGAATAGATTTTCCATGTTCACTTATATTACGCAAATATTTATGTTTAGTTGAACTTGACAAATATTTTGTGGAAGTACTAAATTGAAAGAATTAAAGTCACAAAACATTTATTATTATTATTAAGAAAGAAAACAACATTTCAAATCTTTGGAATCGTGATTCTTAAGAGCTTATACATTTTTATTTTATTTTATTTTATTGATACTATTTTGGGGGGAGAGTGGATATAATATAGTATCGTGTAACTTCATTTGTTACTTCACAATTCTCTGATGTGAGACTTGAACACGAGACGCACCTGGCAACCCTTGCTAGGCCGCTCACGAGGTTTTTCCTTTTTCAGCCAGCATCGTTGCTGTGTGTGAGTGCGTGGCTTTGATGGACTGGTGAAATTGTCAAAATTTCCTTAAAGTCAGTCAATTTTGAGTTTCATTAGAGTGCTATCGTCATGCCGGCGTACTTCCAGCGCCCAGAGAATGCTCTCAAACGAGCGAACGGTGAGTAGAAACATTGCTTCGAATGTAACAGGAGTCACTAATTCATGGCAGTTAGCTAGCTGACTTTAGCATCGTCACCTCAGTGCTGCGATGTATTCAGCCAAGCTAACAGCTAAAGCTAGCACGAATGGCGGGGAAGAAATATAATTTTCAGTGATCTAGGTCAAAAGCCCATGGTGCTTCCCTGCTAAACAATTATATTTATTTATTGATTGATTGATTGATTGATTGTTCTAATACACAACATCAATGACATTTTATGATTTTATGTAATTGTTAGATGTGCGCTGACACTTGTCAAGTGTAGAACGTTGTTAACGGTGACTGGTTGCTATTGTGAAATTAACAAACATAGTAAGTTGATGCTAATGTTCTGGTATGATTTGCTAATGTGGGCATACCTGTGGAAACCAATTTTGATTAATCGCTGTGTGTGAAGGCTTTTGTTAAATGTGAAATGTTGACTAATGCTTCACCGTAATGATGTGCTAATTTTGGACATGCCCTAAAATGTGTTTTCACAGAATTTCTCGAGGTAGGCAAGAAGCAGCCAGCCTTGGATGTTTTGTACGATGTCATCAAGAGTAAGAAACATCGAACATGGCAGAAGATCCACGAGCCCATTATGCTCAAATACCTGGAGCTCTGTGTGGATCTCCGCAAGAGCCACCTGGCCAAAGAGGGACTCTACCAATACAAAAATATCTGCCAGCAGGTCTTTAAGGACAAAATATATATTTTTTTCATATATCTGATTGTTGTTTACACTGTAGTCTAATTGTAATGTTTCCTCTCTTCCAGGTGAATATCAAATCTTTGGAGGATGTAGTGCGGGCTTATCTGAAGCTAGCAGAGGAAAAGACTGAGACTGCTAAAGAAGAGTCCCAGCAGATGGTTTTGGACATTGAGGACCTGGATAACATCCAGACACCAGAAAGGTGAAAAATAACCCTTTTGAACGATCATAAAAATGAAATGGTCCGATTATTTTTTGTCCTTCAATTTGTGCTGTTTTCAAATCGAGCGCAGCTGTCATTGCAGCGCTTGTTGCAGACTCCTCCCACAACCGCTTTAGTTTTATTCAGAACGAGTTGCAGACACCTGGACACACGGGAGGCGGCTTCGCTCCTTCTCCATCATTTTCTATCTAAACTTGCGCGAGGAAGCGAAAATCGCTGCCCTCCTACAGCCAAGCGACAAGTGACAGTCGTGTATGTAAAATGTTGCGTTCGTGCACACAGACGTGCACACGGGGGCTTGCGACGCAACACAAAAAAATAGAAAAATTTTCAATTTTTGTGAGTCGCAACTAAATAATCCACCAGCTCCCAGAGTCACAGAGAGACAAACGTTATAAACAGAACTTTTTTTCTCAATTAACACAGTGAACAATCCAGGATTTAAGAAACTCATCAACACTTTGGACAAACGGTATCACTTCCATCTCAACACCATTTTAGTGGACTGTCTCTTTCTTCCCTGTATGATGAGTGTAGTGAGGGTGTGTGAAAGACGCGTGACAGTCCGATGTTTCACCACCGCTACGGACCTGTGGTAAAACCGCACCAGAGCCGTATAGAAATGTCGCGCTACATTTTATTGACGCGGATTTCAACGTGAAAACGAAATGTCTCCAGACTATTCTTTTTTTCCAGATCACACCAGACGGAACATAGCTGCTGGTCTGAGACAAACAATAGCTATGGGGACCTGGTGGAAAGAAACTAGTTGGCATTACCACAGTAAACTAAACCCCCCCCCCCCCCCCCCCCCCCCAAACCTCTTATCTATAATCGTGTTAAATAATCGAGATCTCAATTTCAATCAAAATAATCGTGATTATCATTTTTCCCATAATCGAGCAGCCCTAACCTTAATACATGTTCCCAAACTTTTATAAGTGATTGTTAAATTTGATGGTTTATTGATGTTGAACCATGCAGTGTGCTTCTGAGTGCTGTGAGTGGAGAAGACACTCAGGATCGTACTGATCGCTTGCTGCTCACTCCTTGGGTGAAGTTCCTCTGGGAGTCGTACCGACAGTGCCTGGACCTGCTGAGAAACAACTCCAAGGTGGAGCGTCTGTACCATGACATCGCCCAGCAAGGTAGTGACATTTAATACTTTATCATGTCATCAGCCATTGTCAAAACTTGTTTCTTCTTTTGCAGGCTGTGTATTGTCTTGCTATCATGCAGGTCCCGTTTATGCAATAACAATAATGCATGTACAGTATTGTTGGTCAAACTTTCCTCTTTAGCTAAAAACAACCTTATTGATTTGAATGATCTGATATGAACATTTAAATTATTACTGATTTGAGTTAACTTATTTATGATATAAGTATTGGATTAAGTTGCGTTACCCCCGTTGCTAGAGGACAAATTGACTGGTTCTTCAGTGAGTTTTGTGTATAACATTACACATTTTTTTTTTTTTTTTTTAAGCATACTGGTTTAATAGTGTAACAGTCTAATGGTGTGCAGCCATAGTGTATTTCATTGACCTAGTTTAACCTGTGGAGTATGCCAAATGATGCATGTTTTGCTCTCACCAAGTTAATAGGTTGTCAGTGTAAATCAAAACTAAAATTGCTGGAAAAAAAAGTTTTGGAGTTTTAATGCTTGGCATGCATTTTGACTGGAACAAAAATATAACAATGCATAAAACGATGAGCATCATATATTAAATTTTTGTCTTTTTATTTATTTAATTTTTTTTTTCTTTCAGCATTTAAGTTCTGCCTTCAGTACACCCGCAAAGCAGAATTTCGCAAGCTGTGTGACAATCTGCGCATGCATCTTGGTCAAATCCAGCGGCACCACAACCAGAGTACCGCCATCAATCTGAACAACCCTGAGAGCCAGTCCATGCACCTGGAGACACGTCTTGTGCAGCTGGACAGTGCCATAAGCATGGAGCTCTGGCAGGTTTGTTCACCTCACACTGAATCTATTAAAATAACAATGATAACCAACTTCTCGTGATGGTCTTCTTGTCTTGGAAATTGGTAACAGGTGTAGTCCTTTAGTGGTTCCCACTGTTCAGTGTTTGAAAAACATGATGTAGCAAAGTTGATAAAAGCACTGTTGTAAGGTTTTCTTTGTCTATTTGTCCCTCAAGGAAGCATTTAAGGCTGTAGAGGATATCCATGGCCTGTTTGCTCTTTCCAAGAAGCCTCCAAAACCACAGCTCATGGCCAACTATTACAATAAAGTATCTACTGTCTTCTGGAAGTCTGGAAATGCTCTCTTTCATGCTTGCACCCTCCACCGACTCTATCACCTGTCCAGGGAAATGCGCAAGAATTTGACCCAAGATGAAATGCAGAGGTATCATTTTAATTCTTTATAAATAAGTTCAGTGAAGTTTAGCATTGGAGGAAATCTGATCATTTCATTTTGTTTTTTAGGATGTCCACCAGAGTCCTCCTGGCCACACTGTCTATTCCCATCACCCCCGAGCGCACTGACATCGCTCGACTGCTGGACATGGATGGTATCATTGTGGAGAAACACCGCAGGCTGGCGACCCTCCTGGGTCTGCAGTCTCCACCAACCCGCCAGAGTCTCATCAATGACATGGTGTGTAACGTGCACACAAAAGGAGCAATATTGTTCTTATGTTTAAACTGTTCCTGTAGATTTTTGTTTCCCTTAAACAAGTCCTTTGGTTTTCATGTTTGTATGTTTGACAAATGTATGTTTTATTGTTCCTGCTGTAGGTGAGATTTAACTTGCTGCAGTATGTAGTACCTGAAGTCAAAGACCTTTACAACTGGCTTGAGGTTGACTTTCATCCTTTGAAGCTGAGTGGAAGAGTGACCAAGGTAAAGAATGCACCACCTTCAATAGGTTTGATGAACCAATGTGTTTTTAATGCTTTTGTTTCAGTTGTAAGTATGATCTCTTGCTCACTGCATATTCTATGACAAACATTTAGGTGTTGAACTGGGTAAGAGATCAGGCTGAGAAGGAGGCAGATTTGCAGCAGTATGTCCCACACCTGCAGAGTAATACCATCCTCCGGCTCCTGCAGCAGGTAATTCCTCTTCCTGTAAATCTTTTCTAAATCACTGTAACCTGTTAATGGTTTTAATCTTTTTTCTTCTGGGTTCTCTCTGGTAGGTTGCACAGATCTATCAAAGCATTGAATTCAGCCGTCTGGCCTCCCTGGTTCCATTTGTGGATGCCTTCCAGCTGGAGCGCTCTATTGTGGATGCTGCACGGCACTGTGATCTGCAAGTAAGAGTAAAATCAGGAGTGGTAATAAGGCTGCACACCAAAACTTTAGTTTCTCTGATTCTTTTGCACAACTTATCTAAAATCCTTTTTTGGTAGGTTCGCATAGACCACAGCTCTCGAACTCTAAGCTTTGGTTCTGACCTGAACTACTCAACCAAAGAGGATGCTCCTGTTGGGCCTTTCCTGCAGAACATGCCGTCTGAGCAGATAAGGAACCAGCTGACCGCCATGTCTGCTTCCATGGCTAAAGCTATCCAGATCATCAAGCCTGCCTCCATCCTGGTGAGGTCACCCTCTTATTGAGTACTTGCATATGAGCCCTTTTCAGACACTGGTTATGTAATATTTGTTGGCTATTAAAGTGGTTACATAGGTAATGTCATGTAGGGCTGTACGGTAAAACAAATTTAAAATTAGATTGGAAATAAATTTATGTCGATTTCTGTGATATGCTCGAGACATTTTCAGTCAGTCAGTCTACACCAAGGGTGCCTAAGTCCGGTCCTCGAGATCTACCATCCTGCAACTTTTAGATGCAACCCTTCTCCAACACACCTGAATCAAATGACTGGCTCGTTACCAGGCCTCTGCAGAGCTGAATGACATGCAGAGGACATCTGATTCAAGTGTGTTGCATCTAAAAGTTGCAGGATGGTAGATCTCGAGGACCGAACTTGGGCACCCCCCGATCTACACAGCTGGGTATCCATCAGCACACTTTAGTTCACTAGTTGGTGGTGATCCACTTCTAAGTTGGTTGCTTATCACCAAGAAAACCCAAAAGGAAGAAAAGACCCACCCGTAGACTGAGAAAAGAACCTGAGCAGAAATGTAGGAGAGACTGAGTAGATCCAAGAAGAGCCGTGAAAGCAGTGGTGAAACTTTCCAAACTGTTGAAGTAGTTGACAAAACAGGCCCCAGTGCCTCAGTGATGTTGAAGTGGTTTGGTTTGGAACATTGATGAGCAAATTAATACAAGAAAGCACAGATTTTATTAAATGGTGAACACCAAAACAGGAAACACAAGTAATTTGTTTAATCATCTGAAAAGGTATCACCTCGGCAACAATGTCGTAAGTATGATGATGCTAATATTCAGTGCTCCAGTTCTTCATCATTCAAAAAATCATCATCTCATCATTTATGACTGACGTCCTATATGAAAAGCATGCAGAATGAAGCAGTGATTACAGCAGCACTAAACTGTTTTGAAGTTTAATTATTTGTGTTATGTTGCAATCATTATTGGGTTGAAATAACAAGCAAGCTGTACTGTGATCAAGATCAATCAATATAGAAAATAATATTGAATTATTTATTGGCCATATTGCTCAGCCCTAATGTCATTCAGATCTCCTTTAGCTACAAAGAGTCACAGTATGTGCAGGATTTTTACCGTTTGCACAAGATGAAGCTGTAAATGAGGAAGTCTTTATAGTTATTTCACAACATGACATGACCAGAACAATTCATACTGGCTTGTCAGCCATTCAGGCATGTGTAAAACATACCATCTGTGACTGGAAACTGGTAGATTTATCACTTTTCTTGTTAAAACACATTCAGTTATCACCGTTATGCTCATAAGGGTTCAGGTGTACTGACGGTCACCGTGTAGTTTTCAACCGTAGGAAAAGAAATCTTTTACTCAGTCTGAGGACATCTCCATCATCACTACTGTGTGTGGGATGAAAAGGCTGAGCTAAGACTTACTGAAGTTAGTTTTCTTGTAATTTGTACTTTTGCCATAGAAATTCATATCAGTTAATGAGGGAGCACGCTGTATGAAATAACAGTGGTGGATCAGCACAGTTGAAAATGCAGATGTAGTCAGTCAGCAGCTGTAACTCGGAGACTTTTTAGATAATTTTTGTTTGTTTAAAAATGGTTCAGTTTTACATTTAATTGTTGGTATATACATAGAGGAGCACAATTTAATATTTTGTGGTAAGATATGATTCCTATGAACAGATTGTGTACAAAATTAATATACTGCTACTGGATATGTTTGGAATTAGGTTCTTAATCACAGTCCATTTTTGTTATGGAAAAGCAAGCATGTGTACGTCTGAAAAGTTTTCTTTTTAACATACTTTAAGAAAATAACAGGCATACAGATTTCTGTCATATTAAATGTTTTTTTTTTTTTGTTTGTTTTTATTACTTTACGATACACTGGTTCAGCTCTATTAAATAAAATGGTTTTTCTCCTTTTCTAGCAAGAACGTGAGGAGCAGAGTCAGCAGGCCATTGCTGCCTATCTGAAAAATGCCCGCAAGGATCACCAGCGCATCCTGGCTCGTAGACAGACCATTGAAGAGCGCAAGGAGCGTCTAGAGAGCCTAAATATTCAGCGAGAGAAGGAGGAGCTTGAACAACGAGAAGCTGAGATGCAGAAAGTTCGCAAGGCTGAGGAGGAGCGTCTCCGGCAAGAGGCCAAAGAGAGGGAGAAGGAGCGTATCATGCAGGAGCATGAGCAGATTAAGAAGAAGACAGTCCGTGAACGGCTGGAGCAAATCAAGAAAACTGAACTTGGTGCCAAAGCCTTCAAGGATATTGACATTGAGGTAAAATGGAGAAGAAAAAAAAGTTAAACTCGATGTCAGATTTTATTTTTTACCCTTTTTTTTTTTAGGCTAACATTTTTTTCTACAGGACCTGGAGGAACTGGATCCTGATTTCATCATGGCTAAACAGGTGGAACAGCTGGAGAAGGAAAAGAAGGAACTTCAGGAGCGTCTGAAGAATCAGGAGAAGAAGGTAACTGAGTAGCACATTTTTTAAATTATTAATAAGCTTTTAAAAATTGTTTACTTAATTTTTTTCTCACTTATATTCAGATTGACTATTTTGAGAGGGCGAAACGCCTTGAGGAGATACCTCTCATCAAGAAAGCTTACGAGGAACAGCGTGTCAAAGACATGGAGCTGTGGGAGCTCCAGGAGGAGGAGCGGGTATATGAAAGAAATAGTAAAATAGTTGCATATATAAAGTATGGAAGCTGAATGCATGTCCAGAATGTAAGAACTGGCTTCTTTCTTTTAGATTAACAATATGAAAGTTGAGAGAGAGAAGGCTCTGGAGCATAAGAAACGCATGTCCAGGATGATAGAGGACAAAGAAAACTTCCTGTCCAAAATAACAGCTGCCCGCAGCTTCATTTATGAGGTGAGACCCTTCAGTCCATACATCCAAAGACTAAACTGTGATATGACTGATGTTGTAGTTTAAAATACATTATTTCTATCTTGAAAGGAAAAATTGAAAGCCTTCGAGGAACGCCTGGTGGAGGAAAGGAAGAAACGTCTAGAAGATAGGAAGAGGCAGCGCAAAGAGGACAGGCGTAATGCTTTCTACCGCCAGAAAGAAGAAGAGGCTCAGCGCATCCACGAGGAGCAGCTCAAGAAAGGTTTTTATTTGTTTCTTCCCTCAAATGCTCATTAGATAATGTGATTCTACCAGTCCTGATGAAGAAAGATTCATGTGTCTCATGATAAGAAACTGGGGGTAATTTTGGTTACAATCTTGGTAGTTGTATCCCAGGGGTAGGAGTCAAAAACTTTATTCATAAGCATGTTTAAAAACATGTTGGCCAAAGTGCTGTACAACTGAAACTGATTATAAAAGAAATAAAATAATCTAAAAGACAAGCATGACACAAATAATCAGAAGAAAATGCCAAAGCTCAGTTTGGTTTAAAAGCAAGAGAGTAAAAGTAAGTCTTTGAACAAGATTTAAAAATGTCCATGGTAGTTAAGGTCATGATATGAAGGGGGGAGGCTGTTCCACAATTTGGGGGCAACAACAGAAAAAGCTCTGTCCCCTCTTTGTTTCATCCTAGACCTTGGGAGTGACTGGTCAGCAGACCTCAGCGATCTAGAGGGAGCGTGTGGGGTTAAAAGATTGGAGAGATAAGAAGGGGCCAGTCCGTTTAAAGACTTAAAAACAAACTAAAATCTTGAAATCAACTCTAAAGCTAACAGGTAGCCAGCTCAAAGAAGCTAAAACTGGTGTGATGTGGTCTCTCTCTTTCAAGTGCCGGTTAACATGCGAGCAGGTGCATTTTGGACTAACGGCACATGAGGGACTGACCCACACCTGAGTGTTTAATTGTCAATTGTAAATTTCACTCAGCACTTTTAGAGAGAAGTAATATTGTAGGTTACTAAATATGTATAAAGAAGTTTGATAATAAGAGGAGGCGCCACAGCAGTCAAATCTGTATTAATCTATGAAAGTTTATGGTAGTGTTAATTTTATTATTAACATTTTTCACCAGACAAAAACTAGACGAGACTCGAACCCCCATTAATAAACAAAGACTGGGACTAAATCAGAATGCATTTTCGTGGACTAATAAAGATGAGATGAAAATGTAGTTCACTAAATAAAAACTGGGCTAAAATCTATGGACATTTTAGTTCACAAAGACGAGATGAAAATTATATTATTATATCATATAACTTTATCAGTTCCTGTCTCCTCCTCCTCGGTTCTTCCGTCACTCACACACGCACCCTTTCAAACCTGCGGCCGGCAGGTGCACAAACCCATGGGACAGACAGGAGGTGGATTCACGGCGCAAGTTAAAAGTAAAACATTAATGGCCATGCTTTGTATGGGGACCAAGAGAAAGAAGACGTGATATATGGACCCATTTACGCTACACTGAAGTGAAGAAAAAAAACCTTATGCCTGATTTTAGTCAAAGGGAAGAAATGTAGCTGGAAAAACACAACAAACCTGAAGAGACATGTCGCAATTCACCACAAAGACATCGTTGTAAATTAACAAAACGTTTGGTGGCAGTTGTTTATACCGTAACAATAAACCAACAGCAGTAATGTTCCAACAATAACGTTAAACCGCAAACCTCTGGCTAACTTACTAGCTTCGTAGCATGAAGCGATAGTAGCCACTAGTTGATATTGTGTGTGTGAAGTTGAATTTATGCTAACTTAAGATACATTATACTGGTTGGGCAACTATGTTTTTAGTTGGATTGCAAGTTTAATTAAAGCAGACCGAAGTATGAGCTAATCTAGGAGCTGCAAGTGAACTATAATTAAAACAAAACACCTGGGCAGCTACACATGGATGCAAACTAAAACTTACTAAAACAACACCACACTTAATTCAAAACAACTTTAATCTACATTTTCATACATGAAAAAGCCTAAATGTGGTCTGTGTTTTGGGGTCGCCAGAGTTCTGTGATATCTAAATGGGGTTCCAAGCTAAAAAAGGTTGGGAACCACTGCTCTAGGAGTTTGCATCCCAATGTGTGTATTTGGTGACATAAAATGCTGTTCTGTTTGCCTTCAGGTTACCATCACAAGGACATTTGATCTGAAATGGCATCACTATTAATATAAATAAATGCATGCAAACATAAAAATGCCTTCAGTTATTTCTGCATAAAATAAGTTATGTTTTAAGTGAGTTTTAAATGGATTGTTTTAAATGTAGTTTAACAATGTAAAATGTGACTACATAAAAACACGAGGTTGACTAAATGTGATAACTGATAAGCGCAATTGAAACTGGACTAAAACTGAGATTAAATTTTAAAATGGCTGATAAAATTAACACTAGTTTATGGCAACAGTTTCAAATATACTTTTTTTTAACTTTTGTTACAGAACGTGAAGAGCGTGAGCGCCTGGAACAAGAGCAGCGAGAGGAGGAGGAGAGGGAGTACCAGGAGCGTCTACGCAAGCTGGAGGAGCAGGAGCGCAAGCAGCGCGCTCGTCAGCAGGAGATCGAGGAGCGAGAACGCCGCCGTGAGGAGGAAAGAAGGGGTGCACCAGAGGAGAGAGCCAAGGTACTAGTAAGCTGGTTTATAGTCTTTTTTTTTTTCCCTTTGGTCATCCCAGTCATTTACATCGGGGGGGGGGGGGAGAGAAACATATGTAACACATATATTTTAGTTACGCTCCAAGACTGAGTAGAGGGGGTGGATTTTTTTTAATGCCTGCTTATTGACATAATTTTTTATTAAATTTGTTTTCATGCATTCATTGACCAGCATTTGGAAGATGTGATTTAAGAAAGGGAGAAAGAACGAGTTTGAATAAAATGCACTTTGGGAAAGTAGAATAAAAAGTTACAAACTGCGTTTGACTTGGCCAAAATTAAAATGATGTGGCGCACCAGCTGTTTTCCATCTTAGCCAGCAAACGGTAAACTCACGTGGCTGACCAGCTGCTGTCCACAGATGACATTCCAGAAAATAATCTAATTCCTGAAAAGTCCTCTCCATTTCCTCTCGTGGATGCCTGTACCACGTTTCTGCTGAATTAATCATTATAGTCTTTAGCACCACCTTCTGGTGACACTACACATCTTTAATTTATTCCAGTTGGTGGAAGCATGTCAACTTGAGATGTGTTTTGGTTGTGAATGAACACTTGGCTAATCTTTCTTTTTTACAGGACTGGGGAGACAAGGGTGAGAAAGAGGAGGGAGGCTGGAGAAAACGCACTGAAGGAGGGGAATCAGACTGGCGTCGCTCTGTACCGGACAAGTGTGTAACTTCAAATCTAGCTGTTCTTTCATCCATTAAACTTATTACTCAAACTCCGGCGGTTTCTCTGCAGGGAATGGAGACAGGAGGGCCGAGATGATGAGAAAGAAGACAGAGAGGGTCCCTTCAGACGAGGAGAAGGTCCTCGCAGGGGTGGAGATGACAGAGGACCTCGCAGGGGCTTTGAGGATGATCGAGCCCCACGTCGCAGCGGTGATGATGACCGTCCTCTACGTAGAGGGATGGATGATGACCGTGGGCCACGCAGAGGGTTTGATGATGATCGCGGGCCAAGGAGGGGTGCAGATGAAGACCGTGGCCCAAGACGAGGCTTTGATGACGATCGCGGTCCAAGACGTGGCTTTGATGATGACAGAGGTCCTCGTAGAGGCATGGATGACTCCAGGGGATCCAGGCGTGGGGCTGATGATGACTGGGGCCCTAGAAGAGGAGGGGATGATGACAGAGGTGGCAGGAGAGGCCTGGATGATGGGCCACGCCGCGGTGATGACGCCAAACCCTGGAAGCCCCTTGGCAGACCTGGTAAGTCTTTCCCTGTCCAAACTTTTTAATTTTTGTTTTTTCATATTTAAGTACCAGGTTTTAAAATTAAATAAGTCAATTCATCTGTTGTAGGTGGCTGGCGTGAGCGGGAAAAGGCCCGAGAAGAGAGCTGGGGCCCTCCCCGTGGTGGAGCTCGGGATGACGATGATGAAGATGATGGAGATGAAAGACAAGGTGAACGATTCAGAGACCGTCGTCCACAGAGGTAAGTCTGATGGATCTGTACCAGGAGCACCGATTTAGTCTTTATGGTACGCTCAGAATTATAGTTCAGGGTGGGAAGCTTTAGGCCATCGGTATCCCTCTTTGGTTCTGGAGGACGACAATCCTGCTGGTTTTTAATGTTTCCCTGCTCCAACACACCTGATTCAAATGAATGAGTCATTGTGGAAAACTTCATAGGATCCATTTAGTCTGGTGTCTTTTGATCAGGGAGACCGACTTTGGACACCCCTTCTTTAGGCACATAACAATTAGGTTAGATTGCAATTCAGATGGCTCAGATACAGTTTATAAAACAATTATTGATGCATCTTTTTTACCTGTATGTCTATTCAACTACCGCTACTTTCCAAATGGAAATTTGTACCATGGTTTGTCATTTTTTCATGACAAACGGCGAAAAAGAAAACTGGCTCGTCTATTAGTTTTATAACTTCTGCTTCCACCACATCAGAGCACAACATGGAGCTGCATCAGATCGCAGCCGTTTTGTTTTTTTCTGTCAGAACTTTTACTACGTTATCATTCCACATCTGACCATAAGCCATTTCTACCAGCCAGGGCCACCTGCCGTCCTACACGCATGTTTTAGTTATGATTACCCACAATACCCTCTGCAGTCCTCTTTCTTTTATTTGCTTCATTTGGAGGAAACCCAGACCAGAGTTTGATTCTTTGATCTGCATCAAAGTTTGTTATTACACATTTTTGCCTTCCCAAATGAACTGGACTTTCCGAGCAAAGCCACTCATAGAAGCCGAAGTACTTTCACACACCAGCCGAGGATGCTGGTCAGACTTCATACTCAGCCATCGTGTTTCGTGCTCCCACAGGTGGTCCGAGTGCTGCACTTCAGCAATTTCAAGTTTTCACCTTTTGTGGTACTCAACATTGTGTTAACATTTAAAAATCTGTTTTCAACATTCGTTCAACAATTCCAAATCGTCCACATTGCGATGCATCTAAAAAGCAACTTTTTCCCCCACCTCTACGTTTCAGTGAGTTCTTCACATTGATTAATCACTTTGTTTTCACAGAGAGGACAACACCTGGAGGAGAGGAGGCACAGAGGAAGGAAGCAACTGGAGGGATTCCCGCAGAGAGGATGCCGACCGCGATGATCGTCGCGACCGTGACGACCGTCACGACCGTGACGACCGCCGCCCTGAGCGTCGTGAGCGAGACCGCCGTGAGGATCGTGAACACAGAGGCCCGCCCAGAGATAATGAGGATGGTTAGTAGAGCATGATTCACTTAAACTATAAGAATTATTTGCTTGACCTGTCTACAAAGCAGTTACTTATAGCATTTACAGCAGTTTCCATTTGTTATTGTATGTTACCCTGACAACAAGTCACAAAACTAAGCACATAATGTTTAATTTGGTGTAAACGTGTCTCTAAAAACTGAATCGGGTGATGGATTCAGCCAGCAGAGGTCACTGTTGGTGTGTTTAACTTCCACTTAAGAGGATCTCTGAAAAAGATCCACCAGACAAGTGTACATACTTATCTATATGAGCAGTAATTATGTTGAATGTTGTTTTTCCTTCTTAACCTCGTCCTTACGAGCCTTTTCATTTTCTCAGGTGGCTCCTGGCGTCGTGCAGGTGAGGATAAACGTGAGGAGCGGGACAGGGACCGTCCCAGAGACCGAGAGAGAGACAGGGAGAGAGAGCGCGAGGCTGACGGGGAAAAGAACTGGCGTTCTGACAAAGAAAACCCTCGACGCACTAAGAATGAGACAGATGACGACGGCTGGACCACTGTTCGCCGCTGAGCATCAACTTCATCCTTCATCAGATTTAAATCAGAAAAGATCTAATTAATAGAATGGTAATATTGGCCTCAACCTTGAATCAGTGGCTGCCAGCTGCTGATGTGTTCATCTAAATGAATTTCTTTTTGTAGACTAGTTTTCCTCTGGATTTATTTTGTTTTTATTTTATCTTCCTGAGTAACAGGAATCCTCACCACCTTAAAAAAAACATTAACCAACAAGCTTGCATATACTCAGGCCTCACACAAACTTTCTTAAACACCAGGACCCGTAGTGGTTACGAGTGGTCAAACCTTACATGATTAAGTGTAACTGAATTGAAAACCAGTGCTTTGATCAACTGCCTCTTTTAAATATTCCTACATTACATAGATGTTATAACAGATTTACAATTCCTGTAACAGCAGCAATGAGAAATCTTTCTTCTCTCACATATTTCTGCTCTTCATTTAGTGGGAGATGCCTCTTAACCTGTTAACGAGTTTGTGGAATTTCCTTTTTGACGTGCATGCTTAGAATATTGAATATTGAAATGGCCGCTTGATATCCAGTGTGCGCTTCTATCCTGCTGTAGCCAGTGGTTTTACTCCAGGCTGCGTGTGCACAGATGAAGGCTTTATTAATAAAGATGTTTGCTCACCACGTCTGTGTTCTGTTTATCTGTTGGCATTAAAAACTTCCAGCAAAGTTGGAACAAAATTATTTGTTGTATAAACATCAGGTCTCGTTGAGATTCCAAAACTGTGTTTTTAGAGCCTCCAGTGAGAGCAAAGACTTTGTAAATGTGAATTTGGGTTGATATTAAGATGTATCCTTCTATCTATCTATATATATATATATATATATATATATATATATATATATATATATATATCCCTCTTCAGGTTTGTACTTCACATTTTGAGATGCTTTCTGAGCAAGAAAGGCTTTATTAAAGACTATTTTTGATTATTTATAAAACCATGAGCCAAACTCGAACATCCTAGTTGATGTAGTACAGTGAGGGTAAAAGATCAAGTATATCAAGAGACCACAGATTTTAGGAAAAGGGGCACTTTGAAATGACCAAACCGACAACCACGAGTTGTAGTTTTTATTGAGGGTTTTGACCCTCAACCTTTTCTGAACGTCAGCATTTCCTTCTCTCACCAGTAGAGGTCACTGAAGTACCATGAAAGTAATAACGCTGCTCCACGTGTGAGCAGGCCAGAAGGGTTCATGCTCGGCAATTACCTGAGTTAAAAAAAATCTCAGGAAAATATAAACGTGCAGGCATTCATCAGGATGGAACCTAACCAGTAACAAGATGCTCAACATGTTCAAAACAATATAGAGATGTATAAAAGTGACACATGTTAATATAGTACATGGGTTGTTTCCTATTATAAAAAAAGTTTTTTTTTTATTTTAGTTTGATTTTTTCTTGTCCGATTTATTTTTCACTAAAGCAAGATTGACAGCAATAATTAAATAGTTACGATCAAATACAATAATAGATAATAGTCTTACAAGATGAAGCTGTATCAAATAAACTGTCTCAATGAGTTTACATAAAATCACGATAAATATTAAGCTGCGAGATTTTTTTTTTTTTTTTAAATCTCCACAGGACCAAAATTTTTTCAGAATTTTTAGAATAAATTATTTTTATCTAAAGATGCCACATCGGGTTTTTATAAGTTATACATCTGCTGCATGGCAGCGTGGAGGACACATCAGTGTTTTTATCTTTTTCCATTGCATTCCTATGAGAATTTATCCGCGCAGACAATAGTTTCTAGTACAATAAACTATAAGTTACCTATCTTATTATTATTATTATTATTATCATCATTATTATTATTATTTACAAACTTTGAGGCCATGTTGGAGTCATACACAAAAGGTAAAACATACAAAATTATATCTAATATCCATTTTTTATTAAACAAAACAAAACAAACAAACAAAAACAAATGAAAATAAATCTAGCAACACCTGGAATTGTCAAGAGGCAGTGCGGCATTTTACAGTTTCCAATCTGCATAAATAAATTCCTCTGTTGCCTATGCGCACTGGAAGTGTGTAATTTCTTTATGAAGGCCCCCTGTGCGCGTCCATGGCCGCAGCTTTGTCCCACTGCCCTCACTCCAGTCACTGATCCACACACAGATGTGACAGCCCGCATACAGGTAGACTAAACACCTGAGCGTGTTCACTTTAATGCTGACACACACCGACTCAGCTGTGGGAAGGTGTTGTTGAAGGTTAGACTCGGCGAGTCCTCCCGTAGCACCCCGCACACTTGATAAAAAGCTTTCAAGCTTGGTTAAATCTTGGTTGTGTCTCTGGTCTAATAAACATCCCGACATTGAAATGGTCTCTTTAATTTCGATGTGTACTCATAAAAAAATAAATAAATAAAAAAAAATAAAATAAAAAAAGGAAGCTGAAACGACGTATCTGCAAATGTCCAAACAGAAAAAAACAGAACTGAGAAATTAATTAAGTCCAGCAGCTTAATAATCATTTTCTGAAAGTACAGCTGATCTCAAGTTTGTGCATATCTAAAAAAAAATAAGAATTTCTAAGTAAGAACCTCAAACACACACATTCACTTCTAAAATCTGTTTCAGTCTATCATAGGCCTTAAATGTAAAGCAGACTACTTTCAGCTTCTCTGGTTCAGATGAATGAGTTAAAAGTCCGATATGTGTGCGTGAATGTGTGTGCGGGTGAGTGTGGGTGC
This sequence comes from Melanotaenia boesemani, assembly GCF_017639745.1. NCBI lineage: Eukaryota > Metazoa > Chordata > Actinopteri > Atheriniformes > Melanotaeniidae > Melanotaenia > Melanotaenia boesemani. The sequence continues at coordinate 9,303,628 of NC_055697.1, forward strand.
GCGCGCGGGGGGACTCCTCTCAGAACGAATCCGTTCCGTGTTGCGCGTTCGAGTCCGCCTCTCCGCGCCCCTGCTTCCCATTGACGCACTTTTTAAGCGTCTTCCCCTTCTCCACCTTAAGGCGAGCAGCAGCAGCAGCGACCAATCACCATGCCATTACAGCCTTCAGAGGAAGCTGTTTATGGGACTGCAGCGCTAATTAGGCTCATGAACTAACAAATCTGCCTGCACGAAGCCGGCGAGGAAAACGATCACATCCATGGATTAGTCTGGGAGTAGCCGAGCGCTTTTTATTTTTTGGCTTTCTCGACACTGCCGCCCTTTTTTCTCAACTTAATTCCAGCGCAGAAACTTTCCCCCTTTTTTGGGTGTGGAGTATTTTTTAAGCAAGAGCGCCTGTGACAACTTCAACCTAAACTGGGGAATCTGGACTATCAGACCATGTTTCAACCCACACCCAAGAGGTGTTTTACTATAGAGTCTTTAGTGGCGAAGGATAATCCGGTACCGGCGTCCCGCTCCGAGGAGCCCATCAGGCCGGCGGCTCTCAGCTATGCAAACTCCGGCCAAATGAATCCTTTTCTGAACGGTTTTCACTCCGGCGGCAGGGGCGTCTACTCGAATCCGGACTTGGTGTTTGCCGAGGCGGTCTCTCATCCGCCAAACTCCGCTGTCCCGGTGCATCCGGTGGCCCCGCCTCACGCTTTGGCTCACCCGCTTTCGTCCCCACACAGTCCGCACCCGCTTTTTGCCAGCCAGCAAAGGGACCCCTCAACTTTCTACCCCTGGTTATTACACAGATATAGGTACTTGGGTCACAGATTTCAAGGTAAGTGTTCAAAGTATTTTATTTGGCTCAGCTTTACGCACGAAAAGCGCAGAACGGCTGCAGTAGTTATTTTTTTCCTCAGGTTTCAAGCAGGTTTCACATGGAAGTAAAACTAAAAGAAGCTCCATCCGAAATATTGATATCTCACAGTGCTAAAAAAAAAAGAAAGAAATAAAGAAATACAGGGATTTAAAGAATTATTTCGTTTAAAAAATGCTGTTGAAAATTGTTTTAATTTTGAAGATCGAATAATCTTTTCCAAATCTGAAATAATAATAATAGTAATAAAAACGTATCAATAATAACAATAATATTAATAATAATAATAAAAATGGTTTGGAGCTGAAGCCGGCTGCTGCACTGTTGGACAACATGTTATTTAAAACCTGATAAAAAATATTAATAGGAAAAAAACACAAGGGTGGTGAAGCTTTTCGCTTTAGGTATTTATTAAATTTAAAAAACATTTTATAATTTATTAAATATATATATATATATATATATTCGATGCTTACTCGACTCTTTTTTGCTACTTTTCTGTGTGTACGGAACAAATTTGGTGTCAATTTCTATTTTATTATCAAAGTTGTTTGACATGCGCTCAGTTTGTTTATTTTGTGAAATTTATAGTTGTCATTATTGTTAATATTTCCAGACAAATGACAGCACTGTTGTCATATTTAGTTGCACTTTATTCTTTATAAATGTCTAAATTGGTTTTGACTGCTGTTTATTTAGATTTTGTTCTCAAAGGTAGTTAGGGAGCTAATTTGATTGAGCCCAGGATTATAGCTCTGCTTTGTTTCTCTCTCTCCTTCATGCAGAGGCAGGTGAATGTTAGATGAAGAGAGGATATTTTAAAATGCGATTTAAAGTATACATATTTTAAAAAGATTATCTACTTTTATTGATTAGTATTTAGCTTTTTCTTCTTAATTATTACCTTTCTGGCAAGCCCTCAATGTCCCTGTTGTTAGCTGCTCAGGCCTGTTGTCTTTTTCATCGAAATGTAATGATATTTTCCAAACGATTAAGAGTACTCGTTTTCTGCTCGCTTGCAGGTAATGAAACGAGTCCAGAGAGCTTCCTTTTGCACAACGCGCTGGCAAGAAAGCCCAAAAGAATCCGGACTGCTTTTTCACCTTCGCAACTCCTGCGGCTCGAACACGCGTTTGAGAAAAACCATTACGTGGTGGGAGCAGAAAGAAAGCAGCTCGCCCACAGCCTTAGCCTCACAGAAACTCAGGTAAGAAAGGGTTACTTTAACTCTGTGACAAAAGCCAGCACCCTGCCTCTTTATTTAACCTGGATTCGCAGCTCGATCATCATTTGTCCACGAAACCATCCATCCTCGTATATTATTGTCATGTTTATTTGTTTATTAGTCCATCTGTTCTCACACGAGGGCTGATGTCGGAGCTCATATGTGTTGCTTTTGTTTTCTGTTTTTCTTTTTCCTTGAGCGCAGCAGTGTCATGGTGTCCTTTAAAACCAGGCCGCTAGAAATAAATAAATAAATAAATAACAGTCGATACCTGGAAACTATTTCAGTTTGCCAAACAGTAAATTTGGATATTGTTTCAGCTAACCAGGGTCCATAAATGCATTTTGTCAATTGAAGACAGGGCAGCTTTCTGCTGGATGAAATCCACCGGCATTGTGTAGGCCTAACCTCATTTCAGGAGGGCTTGAATTACTTTGTTTTGAGGGAGGGGGGGAAAGAATGTCGCCTTTCAAAATGGAGGGCAAATTAACCAGTTAACCATTTTATGGGATAGGCGATACAAAGAGCGAGGCGGGTTCGGTGGATTCCCTCTGCCATATTTAAGATGCTGTTTGAGCCCATCGGCCGCTGTCTTTTGTCCGCTTGTGTCTTCTTTTGGACGGCGGGGCCTTTGGAGGAGCTGAGGGGAGAAATGAAGCGTCACCTACTTCAATTAGCCCACTGAAGGCTTATTAAATGCACCTCAGTTGCCATTTAAGCGCTCAAAGGGGCTGCAGACTGACAAAGCAGGAGCATATAATTTATCGATTAGGAGTTAATTCCCTGCAGGACTGATTATTGACAAATCCATTTAGGAGTCTGTGAATGTCACATATGATTAATAGATAATGCACCATTTTTTATGTTTTGGCCCACTTTCCGATTAATAATAAGTTTCTAAAAAGTACAGACGCAATTTTAGAATATTTGATTTTACTTTTTGCATAGAGCTTATGGTGAGGTGTATTGGAGGACAATATTACTATTTTATAATAAAAAAACGGTGGCTGACCCTTTAAAGGCCAAAGTCGCTCGTTTATTTGTAAATTAAATGTAATAAATTGTATTTATTCCCATTCGCTCGTTTAAAGACCCCAATTTAAGCTCTTTCGAAACTGAAACGCACCTTTCTTTATGCGATGGTGCTTTATTTCCACCTTAGCGCCGCATGCGTGTGTTTAGCCTTGCTATCCTATTAAGCTCTTTATACGCACTGACCAATCGCGATCTATCTCCTGATACTGATATGGTTTGTTTTCCTTTTTCCTTTTTTCCTCCCCCGTCTTCTCTTTCTTTCCTTCTCTCTCTGCTTAGGTAAAAGTGTGGTTTCAGAACCGGAGGACGAAGTTCAAGCGGCAGAAGTTGGAGGAGGAGGGCTCGGAGTCTCAGCAGAAGAAAAAAGGATCGCATCACATAAACCGGTGGAGACTGGCGACTAAACAGGCGAGCCCAGAGGAAATTGATGTCACTTCGGACGATTAAAACAGACTTTACACACACGCATATATATAGAAGCTTCTGAATGAAGGAGGACATGGATAAATGATGCCGTGTAAAGACAGTAAGAGGGTACAAAGCCAATGTCAGATTTCAGATCTCCGGAGGTCGGCAGCTGAGGGGTGAGAGTAATCCGGCTGGCGCTGCTTTCACCAGGCGTGTCTGTCAATCCAAATGACCCAGGAAAGCGTGATTGTTAAGAGTCACAGTCCACCTACCTGAACCCTTCCAACTACCACCACTTCAAACCCTCACACCAACCTAATTATATATTTTTTTCCTCCCCAATTCACAATGGACGTTTGCACTTCAGAAGTTTTCTTTATTTTTTATTTTTATTTTTTAAAGCAAAAGAGAAAGTTTCCACTCCAAGATACCAAAACACCAAACTGCTTTTTGTAAAAGTTGAATTGCATGGTATAGTATTTTCCTGGTAGTTGTTTTAATTTGACAAAATTTTCTCAAACCAAGAAAAAAAATCTGTTTTTGTTTTTAACTCTATTTTCAAACTGAGACATGTCGTGCTTCTTCCTTTTTACAAAGTGTGCAGTCTTTAATTAATGATTCTCGTGTAAAAGTGATTGTGAAAACATATGAAGTAGCGGTGATGCGTTATGGTGTTTTCTTTTTCTTTCTTTTTTTAAGTAAAGAGAAACTAAATGAATTTGGCTAAATATTTAAATATAAATCTTTCTTAAAAAAAAAGGTGAATCAGACCACAGATCCAGGACTTAAAGGGACGGTATCAGGACATTCCTTTATTCTAAAGCTTTACCAATAATGAGTCGCTGTGGCCCCGTTCAGCCTTCTGTCAGGACTTGACCCTCCAGTGAAAGTTGCAACGAAGGACTAAGTGCAAGAATTGACAGAAAAAAGAAAAAAAAGGGGGAAAAAACTTCAAGCACTGAGCGTATTCCATGTACAGAAATGCTAAAAGTTAATGTTTCTGTTAAACCCTCTTTTACAGAATGTAAATAATTTTTGTGTTTGTGTTAAGTTTGCTACAATTTTAACAAAAAGTATACTTCCAAGAAGTATGTAATTGTCAATATTTTGTCAATAAAGTTTTATCAATATGTCGCGCGCAGTAGAAGCACAGGCTTTTGATTACAGGCCTCTGACCAAATTCAGATTCAGTAGATTGATTATCTTTTTAATCATTCTGTTCGACAAAATCATTTTTGGACTCATGGCGCAGAGAGGTTTGCTGCACGAGGTGACGTAGGGACACCCAAGTTTAGTCAGTTTTTTTTTTTTTTTTTTTTTTTTTTTTATCACGCAGTATAAGGTTGCAGCATGTAATTTGTGGTCCTCATCCCCTTCATTTGTTCTTCAGTCCGACTGTTTTCAGGGGCTGCGGCGTCTGCTCCGCTCCAGCTTACAAAGAGACTCTACAAGCTTTTGTGAAAGTGCAAATCAGTTTGGGCAATTATCATGCGAGTAATATGAAGGGGGGATGCATTGCCCAGTGGTCCACTTTAATCTCTTAATCCACGGATCCAAGGGGGCTTGGTTGGACATAATTTAGTACAATCTGACTACCCCTCACGACGCGATAAGGAAGGTTGCAATGTGCCGCAAAATGGGATCTTTGTTTAAAATCTTGTCTTGTGGGCTCCATCGTGCTGCTGCTGTTTTTGGACAGAACGGGAACATTACAGGACTTCCTTTTTGAGTCTGTAAGCTCAGCTAAAAAAAAAAAAAAAAAAAAAAGCTGTTTACAGCAGGAAATAATTCATTAGCACAAACAAAGCGCACGCAGAAAATCGGGATTGTAAAAATTAAAATAAAAATTAAACTATTGATATTTTTTCTTATGAATTCAAAACTAATCTTAATGTTTTTGGTGTGATGTGCATCTGTTTATTTTGAAAATTCGAAATACCAATAGATTATAACAGCAATAAAAAATTAGAGAGAATACTATTAGCTTTGAGGAAAAAAAAGAAAGAAGGAAAAAAACTTAAAGCTTTATTACAAACCCAGCTTTGAAATAGGGGGGATTAGAGGACTGAAAGGGTCCCACAATAGTTAGAAGAAAAGGTTTCATGCTAATGAGGTTAATGCCCTTTGTATCTCCGGACTCCACAACTTCATTACTCCTATCTCGGGCAACACCGAGCGGCTCAGAGCTTCACAATCCACTCGAGCTTTTCCCTACCCTGCCTATAAAGAAGGATTTGATAGGAGTCCTGTTCAAACTAGATAATTATATCTTTTCAAGTTGGAATTAAGATAAAGAAAGTGCAGTAGAGGCGGTGAGCCTTGATCCGCCGCAAACAAATTTGGCGCACTCCCCCCCTCCACCACCCACCCCTGCACCACCACCATCCTCTTGTGCGCCTGTTTGGACACACAGGAGACAGGACAGGCTTCTCATTAGAGTCTGGCACGATTTGATTAAATTTCACCTGGAAGTATCTTATAATTTATTAATTTATTTTTAATTCAGAGACAGGCCTGTTTATGAGGGACTTATAAATTTGCGCTGTCTGGTCAGGATATTTAAAAGCTAAATTTATCAAATATATAGCTAGACTTTTCGCTAGTATTTCTGTTTTTATATGTTATTATCATTTATTATTTGTTTACTTTATCTGAAGGTGCATAAGAATCCTAATAAAATTCAAAACGATAGCCTAAATAATTCTGCAGACTACGAGGAAATAATTATAAGTAATATTTACAGTCAGTCTAACTCAGTCCAAAGCTTGGGGTGCATGCCTGATATTCAGTTTTATTTTTCACATTTTAAAGAATCCACGCGCTCCTCTGCTCACGCTGGTACTTATAAGACGGCGGTCAAGCGCAATTTGAGACTGTAAGGTCACACGAATAAAATTAGCCTGGACGGAATTCAAGCGATGAGTGTGTGAGATGTGAAGTGAAGTGGGTCCTCACGTATCAGATCCTTCTTCCAGACCGCTCGTGCTGTGCGTTAAGGGCCAACATTGGGAGGGGGGACCTTTGGTGACCCGCTTATCTAAACTTAAGCTTCTCGGCTCGGTCCAGGGGCCAAACTCCCCAATAAATCATCACAGCTTCAGGACAGTTTGATTATTAATTCAAATATTCACAACCAAGCCAAGTTCGGACAATTTGGACCTAGAAGCTCCGCTGCATTAAACATTTAGTCTGCAACGTGAAATGATTATCCATCACAGAAAAGAGTAGTCGGCCCTATCAAGTGACCCCACTGACCCAAAACCTCTAATCTGCAATTAGTAGGTATAATTACGTCCGCTGACACTAGTGAACGGAGGCAGGGAAATAGGCCGAAGACAGGGTTGGTATTAGTGCCCAAAGTCAATAATTGATCGAGCTGAAATCTCTTAAGTTGGGAGAAGTGGCTTTTGAAAAGGATGGCTTTAGATGGTTTGTCAACATGTGCGCACAGGGAGCCTATTCTGGTTTTATTCCAGGGCGCATCTCATCAGTGTACAATAAATGTCTGCGAGGTGGCACCTGCGGGCCGACCCTGTCACAAAAGCACGTCAGGACTAACTTGATCTGTCCTGTTTCACAAATTGCTTCTGAAATGGATCCTTGAAAGGAGAGAATCCACCCTACACAATTCCTCTGGCCTTGACATAAGGTGCAGCGATAAATATACAAGACTAATGAGCAATTACCATACAATCACTCTCCAAATAGCTTACATAATAATAAATTAAACATCTCAGCCGCGGATTTCGTTTCTTTTCTTTATTATTAATAACGAAGGAGGGGCCGTGATGAGTTCTCTTGATTATGTTTTCCAAACGCAGCATCTTCCAATTTGCCATCGGGCTCAGTCAGCAATTATTGACTCGGACTAACTTGTCCGCTGGATTTCCACTGCCGCGAACGCAACTGCACAGTCGCTAAAATAAATTCTTTATTCTGTTTTTTTTTTTATTAAAAATATTTTCAATTTAGATTTTAAAGGAGATGAGGCGTTTAAGTGTATGATAATACTCAGAGATACTTAAAAACGGCGGGTCTTGAGGGCATGCTGCGTTCAAAGACATAAAAAAGCGTTTAACTCTTAAATTAACTGGCCGGGACAAAACATTTTAGTCATCATATTGTCTAAAATAATGCAGAATTATTACAAAAGTATCATTTTCTTTTTAAATGCCCATCAGAATTAATTAATTCAGAGCAGGGTTACAGCTTACACTGACAGCCTGGCACTAACATGTGATTGTTAATGGATGAAAGAAGCGAAGAGCCACATTACAAGCTGCTTTGTCACACCCATGCAGAGTTTCACTCAGTAGGCTTTGGTGCTCCATTGCTTGTGTTCACTGAGGTCAAAGCATGGACATCATATGATCAAGAGATGTCACACACCTACTAGAGACTAATGGATATTCACTATGAAATATTTATCAGAAACACTAAACTTTTTCCACCTGCACAGTTGCTTTTTACTCCCTCTGCCAGTTTCTTTTTACTTTTGGCCTTGGTTCCATCATACCCTGCATAGAGTTTTCAGACACCTCCAAGATTTGCCTGAACTTGGCCAGATCTCTTCAACCATGCTGCGCGATGCTTTAGAGTTTTTGGGCCTTGATTAGTAGTTTTCTTCCCTTTTTTATTCCACTGCCAGAAATAGTGCATTAATATTCCTATGACCTACTGCAATCCAAGAGATTCCTTATGTTTATTTTCTTTAATGATACTGGGGCAATTTGTGCAGTAATTTGCCTGTTGTTTCATTTGCATATAAGTGTTTCCCACAAAGCCAGCTCTGAAGAGAGCAATTGTCGACCCCCTGTCCTCTGAAGTTCCAGGCTCCAAACATTTTATATGTTGTATCTGCAACCAGCATTCCCCTCAGCACACTAATGTGTAACATATGGCGGACTGTACACCTGATAAAATACCTCAGGGGCCCTGCAGTTTGGAAAATCCTCAATTCGCTCTCTAAATAAAACAAACAATGGCCTCACTAAATATATCACATGTGCTTGCTGAGCTATTGTGTGTCTCTTGACCTGGGAGTCCCCTCCTTCATCATCACCACCGATCTGTTTGCCGGACAGTGTCATGACACAACTTGCAGGTACTTTTGAAAATAACGGCAAGTTTCATGGCCTACTTTTACCTGCTGTAGGCTACACAGGCTGCAGGACCACAGCCTGCTATAAAGCTACACTGCTCTTGTTCTGGTGAAACCTCCAACTCTTTTTCTTAGTGTTATGTGTTGTCACATGCCTGTAATCAAATTAAAAGAAATTAGCTCACATCTGAAGTTTGAGTTTTAGTCCAAGTGGAGAAAAAGTTGAGTGAAATGCAAAATAGCTGGACGTGTGTGTGTGTGTTAAGGAGCAGACAGGTGAAATTGTGGGCACCTGCTCTTCTGCCCTTCCTTTGCACCCGGCTGAGCTTTGCTGTGTCTCCCCCTCTTGGTGGCCAGGAGAGAGGAAAAAAATTGGCCCCCAAAAAAACATGACATATCAAGTTTCTTCTGGCTGACTCTGACAGCAGTTGAGAGTTTAGTGTCTGGAAAAGTGCAGCCGCATAACATGCCAAACTGGTCGTTTTAGAGAGGATTTTTTGTGTGCTCTCAGACAGAGTGGTGCATCACTTTTTGTTTTTCTTTCTCAGCACAGAGGTCAACTGAGCCTGTGACATGAGTTTAAACTGTAACTTTAGATCTTTGGATTTTTCATTAAACACTTTAAAACACACTAATGTCACAATAAATGTAACATTAAAACATCAGATACTCTTCATAATGCTCCAACCTTACATATCCTTTTCATTTTGCTTTGCAGTGCTCGAGACAACTTATTCCCATGAAGAAAAGAAATTCAGTTTAATATTTTACAAAGTACCATAACACCCCATATCGGCATTGCTCAAATTTAAAGCAACAGTAAAACTCTTGATTCCACTTACATACACATTGCATGAGTGGCTAATTGCACATGTGTCTGATTCCTTATATTTAACTCTACATTTAGAAATGTTTGTTTTGTTTAGTTTGGAATTTATATTTTTTCTATTCCCACATTTTGTTCAATCCAAAGGTAAGAAATGCATTAGTGGCCAGAGCTTTGAAGCCTGTTTTACAACAATAGCAGGAAGTCATTTTATTTTGATGCTTACAGTAACATATGAAGTTTCAGCTGCTCACGAATGCTGATCCAACTCTTACGCCAGCTCTCATCAGCGTTTCATATAACACTCAAAGTTATTTGTGGTATCAATTCAAATTTGTGCCAATTCTCTGGCCAGTGCTGTCACATTTCCCTTTCACATTAGTGTAGTCCTGCACTACAGGCACTTGAAGTTGATTTTAACATGACTAATATTAACAAACAATAGTCTCTGAGGGACTGTGTGTGTGTCTCTTGTGAGTGTGCGGATGCCTTTGTGGGTGGGTGGTGGGAATCTCTACATTCTCTCAGTCTTCCAAGTGGAAAAATGCTGTTGGACAAAACAGTCTGTGGGCTTTTCTCAAGAAATTGGATGTCCTCGCTTGTGGCTAGAAACAGACTGCTTGATGAGCACAAACACCTAACTTGAGACGTGGTTTTGTCTTTTGAGCTTGAAGTCTGCAGCTTCGGCTCGGGATTAAACACAAGTCTGATACAAGACATGAAAGTCATGTAAAGTATGAGGTTGGAAAATGTGAGAGAAGGTTTATGTTTGTTTCTCTTTTCCACTGGCTGCAGATGTTCTTGAGTTCCCTGTCGTAAAATAATGCAACCATGTGTTTGAAATGTGTTATGGGGAAATATACAGTGTGCTGAAGAGTCGGACATCTAAACGATAACATGTTTATTTAAAAAAAAAAAAGCAAAAAGAGATATGGAGGGATTATGTTATTTGATCAGAATGTAAACGCAGGGTTTCAGTGGAACTACTCGGAAAGTTGGAGCTTTGCTTGATGGGCAGTGTAAATGATTGGTGGCAGTAAATCAGGTTGTGACATCTATTATGAGCAAATGAACAACTTAGCACCTCCACAGAGAAACTAATCCAAATTACACTTGCTGATGAGTCACTCATTATGTTCTTCCTCCACATCACACAGCTTAGATATTGTCAGAGAAAGATGCCAACACCGTCTAAAGTAGTTTCTAAGTGCAGCCTTCTAATTAATAACAAGCATCACTTCTTGGGAGGGTGTATGTAAGCTTAAGGTGAAATAACTACTTCTCCAGAAGAAGCAGACACACTCCTCACACACCAAGAGACTTTGAAGTCTGACCAGTCAGGGTTTTGGACTTCTCCAATATCTTCGCTTGTGCAGCACTTCCATTATGCATCAGCGCTCTGTGCTTCACCTGACATTAACTGGTGCTAACACTCATCGCTCCACCATATAATTGCATGCGGCGTGAACATATGAACTATAAATGCACGTAACCCACAGAAATGAGTGGCAGTTGACTTTGAAGCCATGTGATGTGTGATGGTCTGCACTAGTGTGAGTCACTTTCTCGAATGCAGCAGGAATAAACAGGTGTAGTGCTGAGTGTGGAATACATAAAGCAGGTAATGGTTAATGCATGTCTTCAAGACCAATTACAAAAGAGCTAAAACCACGACACATGGTGTTATTGCAGCTTTTGTCCATCCCCTTCCCTCACTGGCTGTCCTATGTGTTTATAAGGTATAATGGTAGCAGGGTGTGTAAGTGATGCAGGTTATTTTGTATTTGGAGGTGAGGACATGGCAAATCAGACCACTTCACACATGAAAGGAACCAGTAGGTCAATTTAATTCTCTGTGCCTCTTACCCTGGATCTAGCTGTCCTTTTTCGGGGGACTCCAGAGTTGAGTTAAAAGGTGTCTGATTCTCACCATGAATCTAATTAGATCTCTGACTAAGGTCTCAACATCATTAGAAAAAAAAAAAAAAAAAGCATGGAGCAATAAGGTGGTTTAACACACACCCCTCGCCTCCTCTGCACCTTGGCCTGAGCTGTCCCCTGCTCCCTCCTTTTCTGGAGAAAAACAAAGTGCTGCAGGCTAATGAAGTTTGTAATTAAGGAGATTCTGTCAGGCTGAATGAGTAATTAGGATGAGGTTTATCAGAGGTGTTAATGGTGGTCAGGCTCAGTGGAGCACAGGCTGCCTATATGGCCACAGAGAGCACCCTTTCATACCTTACCAGGAAACGAAAGGAGAATAGGTGGGAATGTTTTTGCACTTGAATTAGCCCTGTTTTTTTTCAGTGAGAAAGTACATCTTGTTTGATGTACGTGTTTTATTAGAAAAATTCATGCAGAAGATTTACAGTGTCATCAAAGATCAGAAACACATGGCTGTTGAGGGAAAATAGATGTCCTTCTTGCTTATTGCTTCCAGATTATGTTTATACGGGGCTATAGGAAGCATTACTGCATCTTCAACATAACTAATTTGCTACAGATTTCTGATGTGTTGTGAAATCAGATATAATTTGAGTCAAATGGCTGCGGGACAGGACCACGCTCTGTTCTCCGTGAAGACATCTCCGTTCTAATTATCACATTTACTTCAGATTGGTTGACTGTGCTGCTGATAAAGAAAGTTCACCTGGCCTCAATTAACTATATTTATCTCAGATTATCCCTCCATGAGATTTCTGCTCTGGCAAAAAGATTAGCATTATTAAGAGTCACACATGCAGGATGAATACATTTTCAGACAAAGTGACATCTTGTAAGGAGGAGAAATTGAATCAATGAAGTGTTTAAAAAAAGGAAGATCTACATGTTCTTGGGCCTCTTTAGTTGCACATGTTTTTATGTAATTTTTAATTCAGACAACAAATTGAAAATTAAATGTGATGATAATCTCAAATGAAAAAGGTAAAAAAGGATGTTCAGATCTGCCAAATTTGCAGTAATCTGGCAAATTGAAAGAAACTGTTCAGAGCTGATTATTACCTCCAAAGTGAGAATGCACAGGAGGGTCCTCTGAATTCATTTGTACAGTTTAGATTGTGACGTGTCCTGCTGTGAGGCACAACACCTGGGCTTTGAACCCATGACCTCACATCTGAGTGCTCTTGATGAAGCCCCCACTGCCTCCCGGTCAACTGGAGGATCAGCATGGACAGACAGACCCAGAACTCTTCATTTCCTGTTTCGCCTGCAACCAACTCTTCAAAAAAAAGTAAAAGAAAAAAATAAAAACTACCTGTGTTTCAGGTAATATGATCAACATAACCATGGTATGACCTTTGTCAGGACAAGCTGACATATTTTCACTGTTTTGTGAATAAAACGCCAGAAGGAAAACGAGGGCTTCGATGATGCTCAGTTTATAGCTTTTGAAGTGGTCATTTCAGGTATGTCCTTTTGTACACATCTTCAGACACAATAAAAAAGATTTCAAAGTAATATCATTCCAGGTTTCCCACTTTATTGCCAGTTTTGTTTTCTTAGGATTGCCCTCACAGACAAAAAAGGACTAAGGCAGATGTCGGCTGCAGACTCATTACAGGTTAAGTAGAACAGGTGTTTGTCAGCTCCAGGCAGACCTACGTGGATGAAGCCTTTTCATGTTGGCTGCTTCCTCACACATTAGTCTTCAGCCAAATTGCTCTGAGTGGAAGCTTTGCCCAGCCCATCCCTCATCATCCAATGTGACCTCTCTCCCCTCCGTGCTGCAGGCAGGGCTGGAGATAAAAAAAAAAAAAAAAAAAAAAAAAGCTGAAAAACGGCTCTAGGAATCCTAAATATTAGTGGTTGTAAATCAGCCCCCAGTGGCCTATGAATAGCAATTATCTTTTTCACACTAATAAATCCCCCTAGTAACAGATAAGATGGGTTTCTTCCCTAACCTGCAGTAAAAACAGCAGAGTATTGAGCAAGCAAAAAACATGGGAGGGGTGCAGCAAATAAATGAGAGCTCTTTAGCTGTGGATTACACTCTGCCATAAGAGGGAAAATATGTAGTCTTTTGTACCAGTGGAGCACAGTAAGTCATGTATGAACTGAGAGGCAAACAACGTTTGATCACAGGACCTTAGGAATTCAGATGATATCAAGAGGCAAGATAGAGCTCTTATCAGCCTTATCAATACCTGCTAAACATGATTCACTTCAGTGCACGCTGACTTTCGGCTGCTAGAAGTGCTGAGATTTCCTGAAAATGTCACCAGAGGAGAGGGGAAGGGGGGGGGGGGGGGGGGGGGGGGGGGTGGAGGCAACACAGTGAATGATAGGAGGGTTATACTAATCTGATAAGAACATTCTTTGATTTTGATCTAAAACTAGTCAGCATGGACGAGGTTTAGTCATTGTGGTGCACTCACCGCTGCCTAAACCTGCTACCTTTCAACCAGAACTGGAAACTAACTTCCCATCCTCTTTGTCTGCTGTTAGCACTGAGAAAAAGTGCACTGTGCCTTTGCACTCCACTGGGATTGAAAAGACTTAATGGTCATCATCTATATGGGAGGAAAACACAGCAATCAGCAGCGTTTCTCCTTCTCTGAGGTGACTGAACTCCTATACTGCGTAAAGACTCAGGTTAACCTCATTAAGCCCGCTCACACACAAGATGCATAATTATCCCTGAGAGGATAGCAAGTGCTAATACAAATTAGAAAGATAATTAAGCCACTGAGACTGGCCATTGCATCTCCCAGAGCTTTAGACCCATAGAACCATTATGGTGAATTAAAGCCATTGTTTACAGTCACAGCAAGAGCCTTTTACTGGTGGCCATGTTTGTCAGAGCCCCCTTGTAACTCGAGCTCAAGTTTTCTGCTCTTTATGTAATTACCTGTGATTCTTACTGTAGTTCTGAAGCCTATCCAGCTCAGGTGTTAGAACACAGAAGATCATGTAAATTACCTATCTCTGCAGAGTCAGCCATCTCACTTACAAGCAAAGAACTTAGAGTGTGTTTGAGAAGGGGCTGCCTTCAGGCGCTCATAAAACCTCAATCTAAATGACAATTCACTTCTGAAGTGTGCAGTGCATCTTGTCTCCTTTGCATTAGGCAGTTTAGTGCCCCGAAAAGTCTTACAGCTACTTCAAAGATACCTTAAATGCCTCCTCCAGCTAGAGGAAACATTTCCGTTTTTTGCCTTTGCAAACCCTCAGTCACACAGGAACAATAAATCTGGCTCATTTCTACATTCCTCTTTAGATCATATGATACCCAAATAACGGAGTAAAATCTCAAACTGCTCCAGTCTGTGCGCCACAAACATACACAAGCACTGGTCTCAACGAAGCATCGTGATTAGATCAGGGTTGAACTTTTTGGTGAAAATATGTCAAGAGAAAAAGATAAGTAGACGCAGCTGGATGCATTTTAGAGTGCAATTCCCCTTTGTCATAGGACGAGCGCTGAGTGTGTAAGGCCCAAATGAACATGCTGTTGCATCTGAGTGAACCAAAGCAATTGTGGGGAATTGTTCCACAGATTTCAGCTTTAAAAATGCAGCAAAACAGTTTGTGAGATGTTTCTGGCCATGCACAGAGGCGAGTTTTCTTTTTTCTTTAGTGAAGGGAGTATGAAGAAGAGGAGCATGCTGCTGGTTGTGTGCCAACGCTGCCTCCTGTGGTTTCACGCATAACAACCTTGCATGTGCACAGCACTGAGTAAAGCATTGATTTAAGAGGGTACTTCTTCTTTCCACAGCTTTAGCAAAACAAGCTCCTATGTTTGGATAGACCCTGTAAGCAGCTCACTGACCTGAGCAATGGGTCAGATTAAGTTAGACCCCCACCACCACCACCTCCACAGTCGTCTCCTCCCTTCTTTCTTTCCCCTTTCAGCCCTGCATACTATGAGGAAAGGGAAAGTGCTCTTCAGGGCGAGCAGGCCTGCCAGCCAGGTCAAGGGAGTTGCTCAGGAAAACAGGAAACTGACAAGAGAGACAAATGATAGGTCTCACCCAAACATGGGTGTTTAACCAGTTTGCCAAAAAGACTGATCATCCATAATTGCTGCAAGGGTAATACTTAAAGGGTCTTGGTATGACATGCTTTGTAAGATTTGTTCCAAAAATGAAACAATTTTCCTCAAGTAATTACCACATTTCTGTCTGTCCCCCATAACAAATTTTCCATGGTCTACCACTGAGTTGTGGTTACTGAACTCGCTGTGCTTGGAGGAATCCAGTTCAGGTAAATCTGTTACCACAGGAGCCAATCTGTGATAAACCTGGGATAATAACCAATAAAGGAGCTCTTACAGTTTGTCATAAACGTAGCAAACTATCTGTTTTAATCCACAATTAAAGGAAACATTAACTTTGAGTGTATTTTACTGGAAAACCAGAAAGCAAACATTGTGACATGGCAAGAGACTTAACTGATATTATCTATTGACCCTGCTGAGAGATTGCTCACAATAAGTTAGTTATGTGTTTTCTCAGGACAAGCTGGAGGGAGGATTTTGTGTATGTGTGTGTGTGTATGTGCAGAGCAGAGAAACTGCTTTTGGCCACAGGCACAGATAAGCGAAGGGGAGTGGAAGTGGAGGGAGGGACACAATGGACCAAACCAAGCAATCAGCGAGTGATCTGAGGCAGCGTTTAGTGGTGCTGTAAGATCTACTAAACTAGCCCTAATTTCCCCTGTTGTAGGAGATGTGTGAGTTGAGGTGGAAGGGGGCAGAAGGAGGGGGGTAGGGGGAGGCCTTTGGTCTGTCAGTGTGGAGTTAATCTGAACCTGGGGCAGCACGTTCACTTTTGATGGAGGCCAGAGATAGGACGCCAAAGCGGCGGAGGAGTGCTGGGTGGATGAAAGATCACCCACACCTGCGAGGGGCTGCTGAAAGTTACAACTCACTCAAAGAGGCCTCTTCTGCTGCTGCTCCATTTGTCAAGGATGATGGGGCCAATAGCAGCAAGAGCTTGAGTCCATTTCTGCTTTCATTGGTGGCTCATCATATGTGCTGACTGCCACAGGATAAAGATGACACTGATTTGTCTTTTCACAGGTAAATCTTTGCCAGATATCTTCAAGGTTATGAATTTGTCTGAAAAGAACCTATGAATGAAGTTAAATTGTGCTCTGGACAGCAAAAAGTACTGTTTTGGTTTTATGTTTGATTCATTGTGGTATCTTTTTTAGTTTCAAGAGGTGTCTGTTGACAAAACCCCCCTTATAGAGAAATATAAAGTACCACCCCTTGAGTTTGCCCTCTTTGGCCCTGCAGCTTCCTCCCGTGCACCATAAGATTAATCTGTACCATCAGGGGCTTTCGATTAACTTATAAAGCCCGAATGATTAAGCATCTTCTCTTTCCTTGCACCATAAAACACAGATCCAGAGCAGAGAGCTCCATCTCCACAAACCATGATATCATTATCATAGGCAATAATTTACAACTGCAAAAGATTTAAGGCCGAATTATCTCAACTTTAAAACAAGGGTGAGGACTGACACACTAAAGTCAATAATTGTGTCAGAGTTCGAATTGACGGGGCAGGTGCAGGATAAATTTTGGTGTATTAGAATGGCATCCAGACTCTGTTCGCTATTAAAGTCAGCAACAATTCAGGTTATAAATGCATTACGAGCCAGTCGTGCCGAATGCAGCGTGTCTGTAAGTGCAGGCTTCCAGCAAAGAAGGGAGGAGCGCATCAATCCCCTTCCTCTCTCTGTTTCATCTGGCCTTTTTACTCATTGCTAGGGAAATGCTCTTGCCTGAACTGGCAGATCTGAATGTGTCCAGAATACTGCACATCTGTATCTGAGGCTATGGGGTAGGGAGTGTATGTGAGTGTGCCTCATACAAAAAGACATAGAGCAAACACATTAGGCAAGTGGGAAGCACCACATGTATGGACATATGTGCTGTTCTATGAAGAAAATGCCCTCCATGTCCCAACATGACAGGGTGAATTCCCAGGCATTAGTACCTGCTCATAAACAAAAACATATGGAGAGGTAAAGCATCGTAAAGATTTTGTTTCCGCCGCCCTGGAGTCCCACTGAGACTAAAGTATCAACTTGAGTCAAAGAATGGGTGTTTTCTGCGAGACAGCAAATCTGTAAATTATTATCCAGACGAGAGGAATAAGTATCCTTCCTGAAGAAAACAAGGCAAGCTCCCAGTTGGGAATGAAATTGGTTATGTCCTACATGCATGTATCTTAAATGAGTCATGCTAATCATGCACTCATGTTAACATATTGAGATGTTTTACAAGCTCTTCTGTGCTTTGACATTTCTGCTAGATGCATTACCTTTCTGATCTGGGGCATTGCATTGTGCTGCAAACTTGTAAGTGGGCTGTTTTTGTGGATTTGGTTTGGATTGTCATGATTTTGAATTTCACTTGTAATTCAATTTCCATATGTTCATCTGAGCATTGTAACTACCAGGAGACTGTGAGTGATCTCTGTAAGTGCTGAATGGTATCAGAAACCCAAGTCTTTCTGCTATTCTAATGAGACTCATGTAAAAATAAAGTAATATTACAAAATTTGATGAACAGGTTGGTATATGAACATGTCTAATATCAGACTGGAAGCCCCTCATGGAATAGGTTGTGAGAGAAAATGTTAGACAGAAATCCTAGCAAAGCTAACAGACCAGGGTATGTCAACTTTCTAATGGCACAATGTGAAAAACAAATCAACTGGCACTTCATAAATCACATTTCACACCAGGGCCAATTAAGATTGCTTTAAATAACATCATGAGCTTATGGACCTGTCCTCACCTTTAACACTATAACCATGGAAGTATGAGTGGTCATTGCCCTGCAGTTTAGCAGCATGTGGCCAACAGCAGTCATACACAAGGGAGCCATGCAGTGAAAAATAATGGGCACACCTTTACACCTTCTAGCCCTTTACACCTGCAAACAATGTCTTCAGTTATAAAGTGGATGAAGTGGTGGTGTTAGTAAGAAACAAAGCTTATCCAGACTGAATCACCTGTGAGAGGCAGCTCATCCTTTACTTCATCTTTTTTTTTTCCTTTTAGAAAAGGCACCATTTCAGAGTGATTGTGAACAGCTAACTGGCAGTGCTGGGTGTGAGAAAGTGTTGCTGGGATATTTCGCCACATGCAGGGGGGAGGGGGGCAATTGTGTGTACAGCACCATCTCTGCAGGGATTAGTAGTGCCATTAAGTGGCGATGAGTTGCGGCAGGGGGCCACATCCCCTGCTCGCTCATTAAATCGCCCGGCAGCCTCCTTTTATCACAGCACCGTACTGTACCATCAGCACCCTTACAGCACACAGAGTGGCAGTCTAGGACCCTTGGCCCTCTCTTTTGGAGGCTTTAAGAAAGTTTAATTACTGACTGTTGTAAGAAAAACACAGATTTTTTTCCCTCTGGTTTGAATTATTTTTTATGTCTTTATCTTCTTTTTTCTTAAAAATTACATTTGGGTAATATTGCTACTGTAGCCCTTTAATCTGTTTTAGGTGAATGCAAGAGAAACTCTTACCTTCTCTCACACACACACGTGCACACAAACACACAGACAGAGCTCAAACAAGATGTATGTGTGACTGCTCACACCTTAAATATATGCAAAGATTTCAAAAGGGATCCATAAATATTTCTGAGATCTAAACAGCTTTTGAACAGAGGAGACAGAGGTGTGTTCAAACACTACCCAGAATGCCATGCCTAAGGCGGTGGCCACAGGGCAGAGATGGGTTGCTCTGCTGATGGAGGGGGATAATAGTAGGAGGGATTGTCAATAATGACTAGCTCTACATGTCATTCTGAAAACACCCACTTTTGTGAAGTTTGCCATTTCCTTGAAGCATAATTCATTTCTGAAAGCATCAGGGCTCCCCTTAAATTTTCCTCTTCATGAAATTTTAAATATCTTTTATTCAAATTAAGACATATTGCTTGAAATATTTGAAATATAGGCGCTTTTACTTGCTCATTGGCAGAATGGTCTTAGAAATTTATTTCTAAGCTCTTAAAAAAAATCACTGTTATTTCTCAACCCAAGCATTATGCTTAAAATTCGTGTGATCCAGAGTTACAAAGGGACTACAACATAAAATCTTTCTCATTTGTCTGCACAAGAACACAACAGATAAAACCAAGATGAACAGACCTGGACCTCTTGAGGCTGCCCTATATGAGACAAGCAGATGAATGTCAGTCATTCTGTGATTGTGCATCTGCAGAATTAGTATAACGCTGCCGGGACTATAGTGGAATGAACCTGGCCAGGTCAGCCATGAGTGAATACTATTCATAGGAATCAACAAATCTGTCCTGTCCACCTGCAAAACAGATTTCAGCTAGATGAACAAACTGATGCTGCTGTCACAGGAAAACACAACAGACCCAGATAGTAAGAACAGTCATGTTTAGATTTAGGGGAGTATCATGGACTATGGGGAGTAAATAATCATTGATACACTGGCCCTACATTTGCAGCTGGACACAGGCGGTGCAGACTGCAGAGGTGCAACACTCACCAACAATGGATTTTTGTCAGTGGTCTACTGTAGTGTTTTCCTATGAGAAAAAGTTCCGGCAGTTCAGGCTGGATAGTTGGACCAGTGGTGGATGATGTAGCAGAGAAGCAGCAACAGATGCCCGTCTGCAAACAGAAACCGAATCAAGGTAGCCCTAGCGTCATGGTGTAGGGTGATATTACAGTTAAAATACAAAGTGATCTTGAATTTATTGAATTGAATCTTCGTGTAGAGATTCTTCTTTGAACCTATAGGACAGGTGCTCCAGATCACCATGTGGCTCTGATCTGGAAGGAATAAAATGCTGAGATTTTAGCTCAACATGTTTGTACAAAAGAATCAAATTCCTCCAAAACAGTAACACCAGCTCTGAATAGTGATTAATGATTACTATGTGGCCATTCTATTATAGAATCACATTAAAATTGATGCTTCATGAGAAGACTGGTTTTATTATGTCTCTTTATTAATATATTAAAATAATAATGGGGAATATCTAACATGAATTATGTGATTTATTTATTTATTTTTGCACCTGAACTCTTTTTGTACGGGCTCTCTTTAAGGATTACAACTTTGTTGTTGTTATACTTACAGAATATTTTCTGGCTTAGTAATGCTAAAAGTAGGCAAAGCATTCTTTGAAAAAGATGCCATTTAGATGGCAACATATGTTGCTTGATAACCTGTATATAATTTAACATTACAGTTTTAGTGTGTAAACTTTTTGTAAAAAAAATGTAAAAAATGTAAAAAATTCTATTATTATCTAATCACGTTGCTAAAATAAATTTTATATTTTAATTACTTTAATATTAACCATTTATATTTATTTTTGCAATGCTTTATCTTTTTTCTTTTTGTTTTGACAGGAATGAACGGTTATTTTACTGCCGTAAAAGCATATGTGGATTAGGATTTTTTTTTACAAAGGGTGACAAACAAGGGAGACGAGATCTAGGAAGGGTGGCACTGGACATTCTTGGTGCAGCATATTAAAGGCCCCCTATGTCCCTATGTGGCTCTTGAGCCTTTCCTGTCTGATTCTAGAAAATTGAGCATAATTCTACATGGACAGAATCCTTTACATTCATTACCAACAATGCTGGCTTACCCACATGCTTGATTTGTGCTTAGAAATGATCAAACAACAAAAAATGTAATGCAAAATGCACCTGTACCAAGCTGAAGACAAACAAAAAAATGTTATTTCAGAGCTCTTGTGGAAAGCTGAACAGGGTAAACAAACTTTAAAGAAGTGTATAAAGATTCCAAACTCAACTACTGCTGCAGATTTTGTGTTAATTTGGGAGATAGTAAGGCCGTTTATAAACAGGGAATACACAAATGAATCCTTCTTTAAAATCTCTTCTTCTTCTCTGACTTAAAAATCTTGAAATTGATCAGCAAGTTAAGTACATTTTTCTCTCTCTGCATCAAGGAAAGGAGCAATAAAATGACAACAAAATCATGACTCAGCAAACTGATGCAACTCCAGCAAACTAAATTATTTATGATAAGTTGAGCAATTTTGATGATGATGCGCAGAAAATGCTGTTTTGCAGATTTGTTTACTCAGATGCTGCACAGGTTGGGCTTTTTTTCTTTTGGTCATGACATATGAAAATAAATAAAATGTTAGTAATTTTGTTTATTGTAAGTTACTTTTCAGAGTCAAATAGGTTTTACTGCTCTAAACTGTTTATTTGGTAGAATAGGTTGTAGAAATGGGTCTTATTAGCAAATGTTGCAGACCACTGCCCTATGTGTACTGTAAATGGAGTAAAAAACAAAAATCTATAAAACTATTTCCTATATATTATCAGTTCTAAGAAAACAGAGACAATACTTTGACTGCAGCATTGCCCTTTCTTGTGGATCTGTTCTTGCAAAAAGAACCATAATTTTCAATAGCTTTTTTTTTTGGTCTTATTGGACCTCAGTGCTGCATTTGATACCAAAATAATAATAATACTCAAATGACTGGAGAACTGGGTGAGCCTCCCCGGTACTGCACTATACTGGTTCAAACATGTTTAGAGAACAGAAAGTTGTTCGTGTCAATAGATAACTTTACATCTGAGCAGACAAGAATTACATGTGGAGTTCCCCAAGGTTCCATCCTGGGGCCTCTTTTGTTTAACATCTACATGCTCCCACTAGCACAGGTCATAAGGAACAACAAAATTATTTACCATAGCTATGCAGATGACACACAGATGTATATTACAGTGTCATCAGGAGACTAAGGCCCTGTACAGGCTCTTGGTAAATGCATTGAGGAGATTAATGACTGGATGTGCCTGAACTTTCTTTAGTTAAACAAAAACAAAACCGAGGTGATTGTCTTTGGAGCCAAAGAGAAATGATTAAAGGTCACTACAGAGCTTCAGTTTATATGCCTAAAAACCAACAACCAGGCCAGAAATCTGGGTGTATGGATGAACTCAGACATAAAATTTTGAAAAACACATTAAGGGAATCACAAAGTCAGCTGACTATCACCTTAACAATATATCAAGGGCGAAAGATTTGCTGTCTCAGCAGGACCTGGAAAAACTAGTCCATGCTTTCAACTTTAGTCGGCTTGATTATTGTAACATTGTTTTTACAGATCTGCCTACAAAACCAATTGGGCACCTGCATCTTATTCAGAACTCTGCTGCTCGAGTCCTCATTAAGACCAAGAAAGTGGACCATCAATCCAATTCTGAGGTCTTTACAGTGGCTGCCTGTCCGTCACAGGATAAACTTAAAAGTTCTGTTGCTGGTCTATAAAGCTCTGAATGGTTAAGGACCAAAATGTATCAGTGATCTCTTGACCCAGTTGAACCTACGAGACCACTCAGGTCATCTACGTAGATCCAGTTTCTTATCAGTTGCCATAGTCAGAACCAGACATGGAGAAGCTGCATTCAGCTTCTATGTTACACATATCTGGAACAAACTCCCAGAAAGCCTCAGATCAGCTGAAACACTCAGTTTACTTAAATCTAAGTTAAAGACCCACCTGTTCTCTGCTGCATTTGAATAGTTTTTCTTTAAAAAAAAAAGTCCAAATCTGCATATGTTTCTTTTAAGCTTGATTTTTTAAACTCGATCATGTTTTATAACTGTTTTTATCCAATGTTCTTTTTCCCCTCCCTTTCACTTTTGTTTTTAATGTTAAATTATGCTTCTTATTTTCGGTAAAGCACTTTGAATTGCCCTGTCATTGAACTGTGCTATACAAATAAACCTGCCTTGCCTTTGGAGGGCAACTATTCTAGGAGAATTTTCAGGGTACATTATTAAGAATTTGGGGCATCAGCTATAATATAATGCAAATACAGGTAACAGCTAGTCGATTGACATGGAAAAAGGGCAGAAAATATGATTGAAAAGCAAAGATTAGAAAAGGCAGGAAACAAAAGTGAACACTGGTCATCTTTTCTCATATGTTTTGCGTGGTGTATTAATATTGCCAAGAGATGAACGCAACAGCACTTGATTCCAAGCCAATCTTCCCTATGGAAACATTAGTGTATCGTATCACATCATATCACATCGTATCGTGTCATATTGCATTGTATAATATAATATCATATTGCATTGCATCACACCGCATCATATCGTATCGCACCACATTGTATTGCACCGTATTGCAATATCGCAATATGTATCATATAATCACTGATTTAGAACAAAGTTTTGGAGTGATGCTGAGCTTGCTTGCTTTGTCTTCAACTAGCAATTTAGCCTGTTAATACCAATGGAGTTTGTTGCTAAATAGTGTGTGAAGGGAATTTGATATGTTTACATTTTTCAACTTGACCTGTATTTGTCTATGTTACACTTGCATTGACGGTGCCTTCATGTATAAGCAAATTACAATGTGTGCTACAACAGTCCCAAACTATCATGGATACTGCTTTTTGAAAGCGTGTTCATAATACTGTCCTCTCTCACATGAAAATGTGTAACATTGTGAGATGACAGTATAACCCTGAGCAGCTGCTTCGACTATGGACAGATTCCAGCTGAAATTACGTTGACAAAAATCCATAAACAGTTAAACGTATAATCAATAATTATGTATATTTTTCCATAACTAATTTCTGGGTGAGCGGGAAGTGGACAAGCAAAAGGACAGTTAAACACTTAAAGAATGTGGCAGCTTAACAACACCCTCCACCCTCCATCCTCCTTAAGTATTTGTAATAAATTAGGTTGTGTCAAACAAACACATTGTTTCAGTGAGATGTCAACCATCAAAGTAATGTTGCATATTTATTAAGAAAGAGAAGTAAATATCATGTGAACAATGTACAACTTCCAGTAAGAAAATTGAAACATTTCCTTGTGTAAATTCATATAGCAATTAGATGTTCTGTCAAAAATTATACAAAATTATGGAAGGACCACAGTACAATTTTCCACTTCATTGCAGTCTGTTAGTAACTCAGAAGTGGTAGCATTTCTAGATTCTTTTCTATATTTTTTCTATGATTATTGCCAAATTCTTTGTAGAAATCCACTGAGAAACATTATTCTTGAATTGCTGAAATTTTTTAGCAGTGGTAAACCGCTGCACATCATTACTACTGTCATATTACTGGCCTGCTGTTTAACTTCTTTAGTTTACTTCTTTTTATTGCCATTATAAATCTCTCCAGTTTTGGGGTGCCTCTGTCCCAACCTCTTTTAAATCCAGATAACATTAACATAAAAATGAGGATATATTTTTTCTAAACACAACAGAAATAAAATTTAATATCGGGTTTGAATGATTTGTAAATGGCTGAATCCCATTTTCATTTGCATTTTTAAAAATTTCCAAATTTTTAATTTATTTACTTATTGAACAATGTCATACAAAGGGACCAAACAACTGGGATTTGTTTGTATCTTGTTAAGAGGACACAAAGTCAGTTTAAGTCACTTTTCTGAATTTTGTCTCAGCCCATTAGGCAACAGGGAAGGGTTGAGATCTCAGTCATACACACAGATCTGGGGAGGGTTCAACTAAATGAGATGATTTATAGGTGGTAAATATCTTGCCAGACTTTTATAAATGTAGAGGCTTCTGCATTAAACCCAAAAGCCGCAGGGCAGAGAAAAGCACATGCACACAAATTATGATGGAGGTGTAGTATTTATAATTAAACAATCTAGTTGTATATTTTCCCCACCTTTGGATAATCTACTATATCTTGAAACAAACGCAATTTCAATGATACACCATGAGAAAATACAAAATGGTGAATAAACAAGTAAAATCTCTAACCTATGTCAATTTCTGATATCAGCACCGTGGAATGTGAGTCTAATTTCAAGGTAATTAAGATGATCTCTTTGCTATTTATTTTTTTTCAATTTACGTGCCTTTTCAGTAATATCTTCTTTCGTTCATCACCCTTGGAAATAGTTTAATCAAATTTGTATCCCTTGACTTGGCTATAACACCAACCTGATTGCATCTGCAAATCCACCTATTTTCTGGGGTTTGACTTTAGTCATGCTTTGTGTAATTACATGGCATGGGACGGGGACAACATTCGAGACAACAGAATTACATCGATGTTTGCTGAAGTAATCGCTCATCTGCAGTGTTAAAGTTTCTACGGCTTCCTGAAGTTTGCGACTCTTTCATTGTAGTGGAACAGAGATTGTGAAGGTGATAGATGCCACTCAGGCCCTCCAATTTGCTACCAAGTGCTTTCCCATTACCTGGAGAGCCGTTACAGTTAAAAGAGAAAAACAGCCATAATGGAGATCTCTATCCAAGGTTGCATATCTGATCGAGGGGCTTTAAAGATCAAACAGTCAAGCAAACATTTGGCATTCCTCACAGAGTTTCTTTTAATGGTCGGACCGCCTCTCTTCAAAGGTGTTGTCTTCATACCACCGTGAAGATGTAAACATTATTACTGTTAATCCATTTGGTCATATTCTGTTTGCTTTCAGGGCAGAGTCACAGCCATTTTATCCAGAATAACCCAAAGAAATGCTTAGATCACTGACCATTTGTAACATTGTTTAAAAAGTGCACATGCAGAAAATGTGAAGGAATCACAAGGTGGGGCTGCAAAGCTAAGTACCAATTGCTTTACTGGAACAGTTCCAGTTTAAAAAAAAATTTGCATTAGTCTTTGTCTGGTCTTCCAGTACAAATCTTGTAGAAATGTCTGCAAAATAATAAACATCACTTTGTTTTGCAGACAAATACAGGCCTTTTACATAATGTATTTGGTTTTATTTTGAATAAAATCTGTAAAATTTACACTTTGTCTGAAATTGGTCTTTCACCACTTTGTTTCTGCTCTTTTGGAGGCAGGTAATATCTGGCAAATGATGTCTGAAATATAGAGAATATTAATGATGGCAGTTACGCATGCCCAATCACTTTCCCAGCAAAATTATGGAGGATTATTTCTTAAAAGCAGAAAAACATGCCGCTTATTAAATTACCCCCCCCCCTCCTCCTTCCCGCTTTTTCTTCATGGTTTTCATGGGTGGTCAACAGTAATCAGTTTACCGTCTGGCTCTTTCAGGGTGTTAAGACATCCACTTTTCATTTGCACAAACAGTATGATAGTTTCAAGCACCCATTTAAATTAATCCCCCATAAAGTTTTGTGCAGTCCGTCTAGAAAAAAAAAGAAGAAAAAACACAATTTTAATCTGAAACCTATGGTGTTTTTTTTTTCTTTAAGAAATAAAAGGATTTACACATAATTCTCATTGCCTGCATCCCTTCCCCCCATTTGCAGAAAACACATCTGCACCCTTTCTGTGCACATGCATGCAGACCCACACGAGCTGACGTACACATGAACACACACTGTATAATTTATAAAGCCTAAGCTCTTTCAATACTCTAAAATGCCAGATAAACTTTTCTCATTTGCTCCTAATTTGGTCATGCAAGATAATGCCAACATCTGAAGGCTTTTTAAACTGCTTTTTAAAATGCATTCCTGAAAGGAGCTGGCACTGGCACCTCTGCACCTTGTCAGCTCCAATAATTATTTCCAATCCGGGGCTAGCCCTTAATGTGCTGATTAATCCAGCCCTCTCCTTGCTGTGAGATGCATTCAGCTCCATTAATTTTTCAAAAAGGCCCCACTCTCTTTTGCTGGGAGCCCTGCAGATGTCAGGGCTGTGGCAGAGAAAGCCATTAGAAGTTAACACCTCCCTCTCCCCAGAGACTGGCATAGACTTTCTCCTTCCTCATTCTAATGCCAAGTAGCCGAATTAAAGATGTCAGCTGCCAAGACTGGCATTGCCTGAACTTGGACATCACCATCTAATCACCACACCACCTCCCACCTCTCCAAATGAAAACAAAAGTAGAGGGGGAAAAAAAAGAGGAATCAGCCTTAATCAGAGTCTTTCCAAGAAAGCAACATATGGAGAAACAAGGCTATGATGCTCACCCAAGCAGTGTCAGCATCCTGGCTTTGGTTTCTTGGGAACATACAGGATTTGAGGAGATTCTCATGTCGTGTGTCACTGGTTTTATGCACACTCTCGGCTCAGAGATTCCCAGCCAGGTTTCAAATCAGCTTCTGTGAAAATGTCCTTTAGAACAACTTACTCGCCAATGTGTTTGAATTCAAAGCGATTTGAAATCTGCGCTTCAACCTCCTCTCACTCCAGAGCTTTGTGCGGTTTCCCCTCCTTATGCAGACTGGTTACAAGCTGTCTCAATTGAGGAAATCCCCCCCCCTTCAACCAGCTTTTATCTGCCGATAGGTAGGTGAATGGTGGAAATTAGGATTCCTGGAGAGACTTGGGGATGGAGAGAATAGAAACAAAGACTTCCCCATGTCGGGAACCGATGTCTCTTTTTCCACTGCTTTTCCCTTTCATCCCAAGGGCTCCTGTCAGACAGAGGGAAGGAGAACGAGAGCACATATAATACCTTTTAAGAGGCTGCCAGTTCTCTCCCATGCGATAAGCTCTGCTCGAATCACAATGAAGTTTCAGGACCCTGCAGTCACTCCACTGTAGGCCTGAGAACACACTCCAGCATACAACGCCAACACAAGCCACGTTTAAATATAGCAAGTTGGCTAATTATTCAATGTTGGATCTATTTTGCTCTTGAAGCTTTTATTTTCAGTGCTTCAAAATCATCTTTAGAGTTCAACTATAGTCTCTTAAGCTGTGATATACAGTAACCGAAAACATTTTCATTTCTGCACTTAGAGTAAATATAATAATCTCTGTACAGCACAACACAGAAGTGTATAATTTACTCAACAATAGACATACTACATATACAGTATTTTGTATACAAGGAGTATTGAAAAGTCTGTATAAACAGAGGCAGTGTCAAAATCCCAGCCCTTTTGAATGTTAATGAAACGGAGGTGTTCGGATGTCAGAAATCTGTCCAACAATGATAACAGCACAACTCCTGTTTACACTGAGCACGCTTCAGCTCCCCAAACCCAAAGTGCAGCCTCATTTACGTGCTAATGTGGAGAAGCAGATAAAGGATGGTGGAGCGATCACATGCCCTGTCAGAGAGTCACCCTTTGAACCGTCCCTCATGCTGGTGAAGAGGGAGGAAATTAAAGAACCTCAGCAGGTTTACCACCTTTCAAACACAACTCACGCTCCACTCGAGTCCTCAGGTCTGTGACAGAGAGAAAAAGTAATTGTGTTAGTGTAGCAGTATGCAAACATGTACAATTTCTGTGCAGGAGGTTTTCTTTGACAATTAATCGAAATCATTGTTTGGTTTGAGCAGAGTTAAGCTGAGGTTGATGTAAAGTACTTGATGGAAGTAAACACAGTAATACGAGGCATTAAATGTACACTGTTATGATATATTAGACGATTCTTACTGTCATAATGATTCATACTGTCTTGCTGCTGTTTAGTATAAAAATAGGTGATGTTCTGTATTTTCGTTGTTTGAGTCTCACTGCTTTCCTCCACATCATTCTCCAAAGGAAACGTTAGGTTATTGGTGCAAAAAGTGAACTGAATGTTACCTGCCCAAACAGCACACAGACAGAGTCAGACAAATGGTATAATAGGTCATTTATCTGTGGAGGTATTATCATTATTAATTATTCTATACCGATCAGATGTCACATAAATACTAATGCTTCTTCATCTGCTGGATGATTAGACACAAAATGGTTAGCTTAAGGTAGAAATGTGTTTTTCATTCATAATGTGCATATATAAGCAAATATGTTCAAAAAAAAAATCTATTCCATTGTTCCTTTCCAAAAAGTGAAGAAAGACCCACATTCTCCAGACTTCCCAAAGCCAAACCACTACTTTTAAATTAAACAGGGCAGGAATTTATAACGACCTTTACCAACAATCATTGACATAAAGGACCCACAGGCCAAAGTACTTCCTCTTGTTCTACATAATGTCAAGCATTTTCATTGAGGAAATTGTCTGTTGTCGTGTTGTGTCTGGAAATATGAGCAGCAATTTAATAAAACATGTTCAAACATAAATGGAAATATGGTTTAAAAGGGAAACCAGTTTATACAACATGGTCTGAACCCTCTATAATAACTTTCTTTTTTTTTAGTGGTGTTCAAAATACTGTAGTTCTCCAGACAACTTTAAGGATTTTCCAAAGCTCTTCTTTGGATGTTGGCTGCTTTTTGTTTGGTTCTCTATCAAGATGATCCCACACTGCTTCAATAATGTTGAGGTCCGGGCTCTGGGGGGGATTCATTGCTCCATTACACTTGTTGCTGCTGATTTTCAGTCCAGTTCTTGTGTCATTTGGCATACATCAGCCTATTTTCCCTGCTTTCCTACTTTAAGAATGACTTTTTGACAGCCACCATGAAACTTGTGTGAACAGTAGATTAATCAGCTGAAGAGTCAGTAACATCTTTCTGCTCCTGTCTCATGACATGGCTCCGGACCTGAGAGATATCCCCACAACTCTGCTTCATCCCTTCAGTTTGGTTTCTTTCTTTTATGTTTGAACAATTTATAGGTCAGTCTTAAGGGACTTAAAACACAACAAAACAAGAAAAAAGAAAAAAAAAACATTTTTCTGAAATTAGTCAGGTACAAGAACTTGCCCAAGAAATTAAAAAACATGCTTTAAAAAAACAAAACAAACAAAAAAAAAAACTTTCAGAAAGCCTGGAAACGTATTGCTCAAGACCACTTTTAAAGATTATAAGAAAGTCTGGCTTCTTGGAAACAAAATATAAAGAAACAGGGGTTGAATCAACCATTTTGCACACTATTGTACTGTGAGAAGGAAAGAAGATTAAAACTTTACACA
The DNA here is from genome assembly GCF_017639745.1 of Melanotaenia boesemani. Taxonomy (NCBI): domain Eukaryota; kingdom Metazoa; phylum Chordata; class Actinopteri; order Atheriniformes; family Melanotaeniidae; genus Melanotaenia; species Melanotaenia boesemani. Next base: position 9,333,839 of record NC_055697.1, read on the forward strand.
CTCTATTAAAGAAGAGAAAACTTTATTCCTTTAGAGCAATACACATTGCTTAGACATTTATGAAATTGTTCACCACAGAGAACAATAAAGTTAACCGAGAGGAGGACGACATGCACATAACCAAAATTTCTGCATTGTGATATAAATAATTGTAGAATAACATCTAAAATTAAACTTTACAGCAGCTCACATGTGACAGTATGTTATTCTGGTGTAACTGTTTCACTCTGACCTGCTATGAGGTCAGCCAGATGAAACATTGACAAATGTAAAGTTAAAAATGACCATGACTATGACGCGGTATGGATTGTACTCCTCCCATCCACAGCCCCAAGACGGTTAAAACAAATGAACCACCAGCCATTGCTTAATGTACCTGATCAATTTCGGTTTGAAGGGAAGTACATGATGAAGCTGTGCATTCACCAAATCCTCATGCAGCATTCTGTAAAGTCATGTAACATGTGCTGAAGGCTTGAGGAAATAGCCATGGATGTTCTTCATCACCCTGTACTCCAGCCCAGTCATTCTACTAATGAGAACAGCCGGCTAAGCCACATTACAAGTACAGCGTTAACTGTTCCCACATGCTGCTGAAATGTAAAGTAATGCACCTGTAATTTTTTCCTCAGTGTTAATATTTCACAAGCAGACTCAGGGTTGATGTCACTGAGTCTAAGAGGTTTGTGTGGGCCTGCGGTCACTGTTTGATATTCCTCCCCTGTATTTATTCACACCTGCTTACAGTTTTAGAGCACCCGTCTCCTTTAACTTGCAGGCGATTGTGTAATGTGTTCACATAATTCATAATAACACCCACATAATAACACACAGTCAAACTTAGAGGTCATTTAATGGTGTAATAACTTCCCGTCTGTCTGATTTTGTTCATTTGCTTGAAGGACACAAAAAATATATGACTGATAACAAATTTTCCTTACAGCCAAAACATTTTGTTTTTTTATCCATGTTTGCTGTAAACTGAAACAATTTTAATATACTTTTTTTCTGCCCACATAAGAGATAAGTTTGATTTTTACAAGAAATTGGTTCCTTTTCCTGTGTTTCCTGGAAAAGGATTTCTAAGAGGCATTAATGTAAAACAGTATTTCATTGTAATTATACATGAGAGATTTGGAACAGTGGAACATTTAGGCCTTTATTCCATGTATTATGCAGAGAAGTAACTGTTAGAGAGCTATCTGCATTTGGCAAGAGGACCTGGGTAAATACTCCAAATGGCTGAACCAGATGACCTAGAACCTAACTAAATGCAATCATTAAACTTGCCTGAATTTTCATTAACTTGTGAGAGCTGGGCTATTTCTCTGGTTGAGTGTTGTTCTTGCAGAAAACTTACTGACATTGTGAAGCCCGTACACACTGTACTCACAGTGTGATGCATAAAACAAGAATGCAGGAAAAAAGGAAAAAATATGGTAACTTTTACTGTCCTTTTAATTTGATTTGCAAATATTTTGGCGGCAAAAAAAAAAAAAAAAAAAAAAAAAAAAAAAAGAACCCCCAATGGCTGGAGTTCAGAGAGGGGTCAGACCAGACTGCAAAAGAATTACTTTGAGTGGTGAATCGGCATTGCAGGAATTTTTTAATTTCCTGTTACTCAATAATTCTCCTTTAGTTAGGTCCTTGGACAACATCCTGTACTGTACCTTGTCTGATATGCTCACTCTCTTGGACAGATGCAGGGGAAACATACTTTAATCCTTTATCAATGGTTCCTCAACTTGGTGGCCCTCTGTGACTTGCGTGACAGGTCGGAGCATGGTCAGGTCCTGTGATCTCATACGTACCCCGACACTTGCCCTCCAGGCTTTGTGGTGATAAACTGGAATTATTCCACCATCTTTTACTGGTGAAATAAAGAAAACAGTCAGATTAGAAGTAGAGCTAAGTGAGTGGTAAGTGCTTTACAGTGGGGGCGTCGACTTCCAGGCCTCCGGGGCTGGTGAGCTGGTTTTCTGGTGAGAGGCCCCCCTCCTCCTTAACCTCCCTATCCACAGCTCTACTCACTGCCTGCTCGTCATGGAGGTTCAGAGTGAAATAAATCACCTGCCATTGCAGGTGCTGACCTGTTGTTTATTAGTAAATGTCTAAAGGACAAGCTTTGAGGAGGGGGAGGAGTCGGAGAGGGGTAGTCAAAGGGTTAAAGCGCTAGTCTTAGGTCTTAAGGTTGATTTAGCAGCCCCTCTGGGAGGCTGCTGTACTACCCTGAAGAAATGAATGCCAATAAAGCTTGCAGTGACTGATGTTTGAGAACATCTTAATTGTCTCATTAAAAAGAGTGAAGATGTGTAGAGAGAAAATGTGAAATAAAGCAACTAAATAATAAGATAAGGCATTTCACAAATTAATATTAACATAACAAATGTTGATTAGTGGAAATAAAAAGTCTAAATAACAGTTACTGTTGGAGAAAATCACCCATATTTTAAGAAGAAACTAGTCGGCACTGTGTTTGTTCAAATGGTGGAAGATTAGTTTCCTTGATGAAAACCCTGACTGGGAAAAAAATGAAAGACAGAGCAAAATATGTGCAAAGGTTCTTCCATCGTTGCTTCAACACTGAAAGAACAGAGCAGTATGGAGTATAACCTATGAAAGAAACAAGACTGACAGCAGAACCTGATCGTCAGCTGTCTAATAAATTGCATTACTGTCTCCTCACTCTTCACATAACCTCCTGAAGCATGTGAGCTTGAGAGAAACCAAAGCACTGAAGGCCTTAGCATAACACTCACACTGCCGCCATCCAACAATGACTGGCACCATCCACCAAAGGTAAGTCAACCTTAACATTTTAAAATTAAAATAATGATTGTCTAAACATTTATACACTTGATTTCTGTGTACCTTTGCCTTTGTCTAGACGGTGTGTTGCCATAAAGCTGGCAAAACAACATTAGCCTGCAAGAGCGCTGCAAAATATCGGTATCAAATGATGTCATCTGCCCATGTAATGTAAAGCTAAGATTGAACTCGATCAATTAGGATTTGCAGTGGAGCAGAAAATAGCTTATGACAGAGCTAAGGTGGAGGAATGCAAAATAAACTTTTCCTCTGCTGCACTTTCTCTGCCTTTGCAGATTTATTCACATGCATTTATGCATTTCCTCTAAGAAATGTGACATAAGTCTTATTTATATTTGTTAAACTGAGAACAATTTTTGAAATAACAATGACTAATAATGGATCAATAGCGGCAGGTTTCAATGTTTATAGCAACGTTTATAAATCTAAATTATTTCATATTTGCTAATCACCACTGGGTTGAGTGAATTCTTTCACAGACCTAGGGGACAGGTGACTTTCTTTAAGGGAATAATAGATGGGAAAGAAATGGCTTAGTTATTAGTGTAACACAGCACAATTGCATTTACACTGTTAGGTCTCCCTTTTGGCTATTCTTATAAAAATCTGGTTTAACTTGTTTTATGAAAGTGTCCCTTTAGTTGTGTCTTTGTTCATTTTATCAGCATTGTGAGCGACTACCAGAACATGCAGAGATAAGAGAACTTCCGGCTGTCCTTCATCTTTTATGCATCTGAACCTGGATGTGTTAGAAACTTCAAAAAAGACTAAACTACAATCCTGGCCCCACCAATCCTGACCGAAAACATCTATCACAGGACAAATATGGACAATATCCACTCATAATGAGCTGCAAAGTGTTTTATTGTAAACTTCCTTCATTTTTGGCAACATTTGTACTGCTGTGTTGAATCAGTACTCATGTCAACTACATGACTGCTTTGTTTAGTACAAAACAAAAACAGCTGCAAATGAATGAATTTTAATTAAATTCCTTCACCTGGAAAATAACTCCAGGTGTTCATAGAAATGTTTCTTTGAGACCTTGTAAAATTTGCTTGCTAGAAGCTGTGATTTTTTTCTTAATTAAATTCATTTAAAAGTTGTGTTTTGTTTTATGAGAAATATTAGTTTATTTTTATTTTATTTTAATGATGACCCAGGCATTTTATCTGCTTTGCTTTGTAAGGCACTTTGGTCAACTCAGGTGTTTTTAAATGTGCTTTATAAATAAATTTGACTTGACCTTAAAGAAGCATTAAATAGTTAGGCTTAGATATATAAAAAAAAAAATGTGGTTTTAAAAACTACAAATGAAAAATTAAAATTCAGCTCACAATTATAAAGAGACAAATGTACCTGCAGCATGTTTTCTCATGAGAAAACATTAAGTGCCCAGTTCAGCTTCGCAGTTACCCTGAACTGGAATAAGCGATGTAGAAAATGAATGAACGAATGAAAACATTAAGTCTCAATCCTACGAATTGTAAAACATTTCCAGCTGTAGTCACCATCTTTATATATAGCTTTGCTGCTAGATACACAAAGTTTACTGCGTAGGGTGTGGTAACATTCACTAAAATATTAGAAAATTATGATTCTGTAATCTGAGACTGAAGCAGAGTCACAGCCGAGGCTTTTAAGCATACAAGCAAAAATATTTTACTGTCACATCAGTTAACCTGTAACGTCTTCACAGCCTATAATTTGGAGCAGATAATATCAGTGTGGATATTAGGACGTCAGAGGAAGTTAATAATGAATCTGTTAAAATGACTTATTAGCTTCTCAATCTGCCTTATCATCTTGATCTACTTTCAGAAGTACCATTGCTAACAGAAAGCTTCCTCCCAGTAAGCAAGTCTGTACAGCAGGTCATTCCAAGTGGCAGCTCAAATCATGTTTGTTATTGGGCAAAAGGTTGGGAACTGAGGCTTGACGGGCAGGTGTAATAAACCAGGGAGTTGAGATGTCACCCTTGGGTGCTGCTTGGGGCAAATAAAGCCTAGTGAGCGTTAAAGAATTCCTTGGCTATAATGTAACTCTTTGTTCAAGTTGTACTGCAGAAATGGGAAATATGTTCATGCTTGACATGTTCTTGTAATATGCCGGTAATGAGTGTCAGAAAGCAGTGGCCGTTCCAAATACCTTTTGGCATCATGGCGCCACTTTGGGAGTGAAAACCACAACGCAAACAATGCAGGTGTAGGTGTTCCCTTTGAAAATATCTGATTCATGTCAGCCGTTTCTCAACAATTTATTTTTTATAAAGAGATATTATGTGCATGTCTGTCAGACAAACTGCGCCTTGTGTTCGGTTACATCCATGCACCATAATTACAGTTAGCAGCAGCTGTTTCTTAATATAACTCCCCAATATGTGAAAATCAACTACTAATTACTGACTAATTTTTGAGCAGTTACATAAACATGTCAAATGTTTTTTTTTTTTTTTCTGTATATTACCACAACAAACTCGTCTTTCCATATTTGTTTTTATCTACCCTATTTATGGAGGCGGGGTACACTCTACAATGCTAAATGCTGTTAATCCTGGCCCCAGGCCTCAGACAACAGAAATACAAATTTGCAGCTGCCTTAATTAGCAGCTTTTAAAAACGAACAATAAAACGGCCTAGATAGAGATACTGTTGGAAAATAAGCAACATCTGCGGTTATAAACAGTTGTTGTCATATTTTGATGTTTTTGGGAGATTGTTGGAAAAGCCTCATATATTGTAAAAATGAAGGGGATATTGATTCTCAAAAGAGGTGTGTGATTAGTTTTTCCGCTATTATTATTGCTTCTTGATTCTGAGAGAAGTCAACAGGCAGTGCTAACTTTTAGGGTGGTTATTCCCAAGTTGATTAGAAGATACATCTCAGTTACTGAACAAGGTTTGTCTGTTTCATGCATGAGTAATACCTCTCAGAGCACAAAGATGTGCTCTGTTCTGTCCCGACCACCCGAGCCCAGCTTTTGAGGTTTTGATTATATTTTATGAGTCCTAATTGTGACTGACCTGGCCCGCTGGTGGCTTCATTTCATCAGAGGGAAGTAGGGTCCGGTCCCTCCTGCTGACTGGGGCATCTCGGCTGATCAGCGTGGCTGTCTGCTGACCTCCACCTTCACAGGACGGTGAGGGACACGTCTCAAGTTCATCCTCCCCTTGGGTGGTAAGGCTCTCAGCTTACCTCCACCTGTCCGCTGGGGCCGGCATCTCCCTTCACCCCTCGCCCTCCAGCTTCTCTACGAGACTGCTTAACATACTGTGCTCAGCTCCTTTTACAGCTCTTAAACAAAATTCTTCCATTGTTTACCAACACTGGTAAAGAGGAAACACTGCTTTCACAAAATCCTCTCACATTAAGCATCAGCTGCGCTATGACAGAAATTCAAATATTAGCCCAGAAAGGGGCAACTCTGTGTACTCTGTGTGATTTCACCCTGAAGTCCAGTGGCTGTTGCTTTCTTTAGGTAGTAACATAAGAATGTGAGTCTAACCCTTTATTAAACTGCAGATTCCTCACTGTTTATATAACCCCAAAGTGACTCTGGAGTCACATTTGTTCTCTAGGCCTCCGTACAGCAGAAAATGGCCGCTGCATGACCAGATTTTCTTTGATGCAATAATGAAAACAAATGAGTGTAACATGATAATATATTGAGGAGTGCCTCAGTTTCAAAGCTGACATTGAGGGGAATTGAGGTGCAACCAGGGAAACACTAAGCTATGTTTGTCATCACTCTCGACATTGTCTCTTGCACAAATTATTTCCTCCAGTTCACTTCAGAGTATTAGTCTTCTTAGGGGTTCAATTAATCAAAGGAAGCACAGTTCCATATGTCTCTGCAGGGCGACTTTGACTGACCCCAGCATCACACAGAATTACAGCCAAACGTCACTGTTCTGCTCTTGGATTTTTTAATGCAACAATACAGCATTTTAAAACAAGAAAAAAAACTACAAATTATGTTGGAAAAATATATTATAAATGAAACATATTATCAACACTGTTGTTGCATAAATAGAAATGATGACTCTTGTGGTGCTCTAAATAGGGTATCAGGACTTGACCCAGTTTATCGAGCATGTCATCCTGTCTTCTGTATTTCTATAAACATAATATTTATTTTAAAGACTCTGTACTACCAGCTATTTAGATGGATTCCAAGTTATATTTTACATGCTCACCTGTTGTTCTCATAAGGAAATCAATGCCACTTCTCTGGCGGTATAATAACATTCCCGCTGGAGAGTAACAGCTTAATTCACTCTTATCACTTTTGGTTGTCTGGCTTGCAGTCAAGCTGGGGTCCAAGAGGTGAAATGAGTTTGGCAACCTCAACTCGGAACGCGAGAAGAGAACACACATCATGGTACAGTTAGTGGAAAAAGAGGGGGAAAATTGCCTGCATAAGCAGGAAAGATAGAGTTTCATCGTCATCCCACTAAAAACGCACACTCGTCTTTGGCAGACTTCAAACACTTAATCGGCAATCATTTTTCAATGAGCCCCAGAGGAGCACATTTTAGTGCTCCACCAAACAGTCTGCTGCTTTGTGCTCTCTAATCCCCCACGGTTATGCATCATGGGGAGCCAGTGGTCGTTCTTTAGGCGGAGGTTAACCCCCACCTCCAGACTCACAGACACACAGACTGACAGACAGACAAGCAGCACTGATCCAGCCCTCCTCTCCTGCCTCTACTCTGCTTCACCCACAACATCTGTATCCATCGGAAACACTCACTTGCTATTGGTGCAGGCCTCAAATTAACAATGTCTTTTGATCTGGAGGCTGGACAAAATGCAAATGAAACCTGATCCCATAAATAGTCTTCTCATCTGACTTGTTAGGCTCTATGAAAAGGTTTCACCAGCCCCTCACATTGAGCCCTGCCTCTTCTGGGCTGGTATCACACATGTGACTGCTTCACTTCAGAGACACCCCCCCTCCCATCGCTTGCACACACATGCACACACAACCATCTTCCTTTAACTCCAGTTACTCTTCTATCTCATTTTGTGTGTTACAATATGAGACATAGCGCCCAGAAAAAGCAAAGAAAAAAAAAAAAAAAAAAAAAAAAATCATATGCAGGGAAGCCAAAAACGTAAACAGCCCATAACCTGGCCAGTGGAGGAGTGTGTTTGTGTGATGAGAAAAATCTCCAGGCTCTGACTACGTCTCATTAATGAGAAAAGATGAGCGTTCCCCCACTGCAATTAAGAGACAATCTCCTGCATTAACTCACCGCCCCACGACCACACACACAGCACAAAGACAACAGGCCATCCCCTGTCACTCATTCTGCTGGGGTGAGCAGTGCATGGAGCACTCCCATGATAGATCAAATTAGATGCTCTGTCCTTCTGGGCTCACCTGCTGAAACCTAAACTTGGAGTATGTAGTTCTGCAAGGAACTGCAATGAATGCAACTCCACCTCTGTTTGATATTTGATCATTTTAGCGTAGTGTTGCGAAGAATTCATTGCACTGCAGTCCAGCGCTAAGGACAAAAGCTTTTTTCATTGCAGATATTTGACTTGTGAAAGAAGATGATCATAGGTGTCACAACTGAAACGGAAGCTTTATCTGTTGTATCCCAGTAAATAATCAAAGGGAGAGAGTGAGCTATTACTATTAAATGGATACAAATACATTAAATTTAACCACAATAAGTTTAATATTATCTACATTTGTGTTTTTCAAAATGGTTGAATGATAAAAAAATGCTTCTAGAAATTTAAGATTTAAGATTAAGATTAAAGCTTTGCATATCAAAATGAGTATTTCAAAAGTATTTCAACCCATTGTTGCACTATATTTGAATGAACACCCATCAGATTTGTAAAAACTTTATTACTGTAACCTCTCACATGAAAATGAAATGTGTACAACAAAAGTTTCAAAATGTTTTTAATCCTGTTAAACCATTGCAAGCTTAATAATATTTTTCAGTGCTCACTCAACATTTTTTTACTTTTTTTTTTAACAATGACATTTGCACTATCGCTGTCGATGTTTTCTTTTGCTGATAGTTTGAAGCAGTCAGTGGTCAAATATCAACAAATACTGGTGGTAGGCAGAAAAATTGATACGTCTAATTCTTGCATATTTAGTTAACATAAAAGGGGATTTGCTTGTAAACATTAAAATGACTCACATTTAGCTTTAAAAAAGTAGAAAATTAAAGATCAGGTTGGATTATGTTTTGTTGTATTTAAATGGGTTGCCTTAAACATGATTTACACTCTAACCTAAAACTAAGGAAAATATTGAAATACCAACCTTTTTGTTCTGGCAGCATTAAAAAAAGGTAAAATAAAGACAACAATTCCCCTTTGTGTATCTTTATGGGTATACATATAAACAAACGTGGACCCACCACAAGAACATTGCTTCACAGCACTACCCCTGATAGTGGGCTATAAACTGTGCGTCCCTTAACCTAAAATTAGTCATAAAGGATGTACCAAATGTAGGATTGACAGCTGTAACTTAAAGGTGGTCCTTAAAATTCTGATATAAATAAAGGTGTTGTTTATGCTTAGTGTCCCTCATTAATAAAATATCTGCAAAGTCAACTTTTAAAAATTATAATGTAACTCTGTAAAGCTCGCCTCTGTCTTTGCTTAAACTATTGTTTTTTTTTTTGCCACAGTTGTATTTATTGTCATGCTGCTTTCACTAATTGCAAATTTAGCAATAAAGAACTTTGAAAGCCAGAAATGTATCACTAATCTGTGAGCTTGCTTTAATCTACATTTTTAGAATCACTCATATACCCAGCAGGTTACCTTTAATGCTTCAAAAATATAAAGAAAATATTTTAACACCCTCAGAAACTGTTTGACCACATGACACAGAGTGTAAACATACATTTAAACAAGCAGACATTGCAACTGGACCAGTGACTATTAAATAGTAATTGTAATATTGATTAGAGATGATAACTTGAGGACTCTAGAGGAGCAAGTGTAGCTTCACAGGCATCCATTTCAAAGAAGGGCTGAGGGTGTGGTGGCATAACGGCACACTGAGGCTAAACATGCCACTTGAAAACTGTTATTCTGTTTATTATGTTACATCATCATTAGCTCTTGGCAAGGCTAGTAAACCAAACAGAGTGCATGGATTCTAGTGAGTGTTTGTGTTTGGTGGTGGCCATGGGGGTTTTCAAGAGTCGTCCAGAAAATAAGAGACAAGTGGAGAAGATTGAGTTGGGGTGGGGCGGGCTGGCATAATGAGTGACATATTGTGAAATCTTTACCTACAAAGCAGTCTTCTTCCATGCAAATGAGACTCGCTTGATAAGGATCTGTTTGATGGGACACATGCAGAATACGAGGCAGTTAATTCCCTCATTAGTATTCAGCAGAGCTGATTGGCAAAGACCAGAGCGAGCCAGCCGGAGAGCATGTCTGTAAAACCCAATATTGATTTGTTTAATGGTGTCAGGGAGTCAAAAATCACAAATCTCCTGTCAATTGTTTATGAGGCTGTTTAGCGGGCCAATAGATGCCCCTCGCTTAATTAATACCTCATTACGGCGATGTGATTATATGCTTGAACTGTTAATGGGGCCCCTGAATTTCAAAGACCACCATAAAAGGTGTTTTGACAAACAGAGCTGGGGAAAACGCGATATCTGATGAGCCTCAGTGTGTTTGTTGATTTTGGAGCTTTTGTTTGTTTTCTTCCCTTTTTATGCTTCCATTATTCACAGGGCAGCAGTGCTTGAAGGCTCCACATTTACCTCTGGATATATTAAATTAGCTTTTTATCAATGACAGCACAGTGGTGTTTAACTCCACTAAAACTAACTGTCCCATTCATCATGAAGATTTAATGTCAATAAATACAATGAACTAGTTGCAGCAATCAGTGCTAACAGCATGTAAACATGCAGACATGCATACCTCATGCAGAGTTTTGTGCACAACTTTAGCAATGGTTTCAAAATCATCATTGACAAAGAGGTCAATCCCAATAAGCATTAAAGGCCTTGTTACAAAGGGAAAAAAGCGAGGGGGGCCGAAGTTCACCTAAGCAAGCACACATGGCTGATCTGAAGGGCTCTTTATTTAACTGCCCATAAAGAGAGTGATAATGGCATGGGTTTATGAGGACTCAACCCAGTGAAAAAGGCTGTTACTGCCGCGGCTGCTGTTGTTGTTATTCCCGCTGTTCCTCGATGGCCACTAAACCGGAAAAATGGATCCGCACTTTGAGCTGAAATATGAAGCTGGGCTTATTCTCCCTCTCTTTCTCTTTTTGTGTGAAAGGCACCCAGGCATTTGCCTGCATGGTTATGGAGTTAAATGCTCAGCTCCATGGCTGGGCTTCTGCACGGTTCCCCCCCTCTATTTCATTCCCCCTGACAGGATTAGCAGGTCTCCAGTGTTAGAAATACATTAAGTGGACCTTTGCAGTCACTTATTATGCCTGATTATGCAGCTGGAATGGGGAAGGTAGGCTCTGTTTGTAGTTAAATAACTTCTCAGATGCTTTTTTCCCCTTTTTTTTACAGCAGCAATCTTCAAAGCATGAACGGGTCAGTGGCTCAGGCACAAAGCTGAGATTGATTTCCATCCTCCTACTCTTTGTTCCCGTGGTTTAAAGAGGACAGGTTCTACTAAATTAGTTTGTCTGTGTTATTAATGGAATAGCCAATTAAACTCCCATACAGTGGTGTCATGGCTAAACAATGCAGCTACACAGCCAGCCTGCAGCAGTGGTTTGTGTGGTGGGGTTAATGAAATGGTTAACTTATGCTGATGTATAGATGGGATTAGGATCCATCTGGGCAGCGTGCCACTCTCTTAGTATGAAGTCTATACTCTTGAAATACCGCAGAGCCCTAACAGCTGTCCATTTTCTCAACCATGTAGAGCACTTTTCTGCAGGGTAATGCATTCTGGGAACTTTCCTGGATGAGCACCTTTCACAATGCTATACCAACATCACCCTCTGCTGCAAACCTGTCCAATGCTGACTCCTGAAGCTTTGACAGCTGGGGAAAAACAATATGAGAGCTCTGAGCTAAAACAAGTGGACAATTCACAGAATCTTAAAATATTTCCATGAAATCAGCAGAGAAGGTATGATTGACAGAAGGAGGAAAGTTGACCAGACATGAATTGAATATGTGTTTAGGTTTTAGGTGAGTAAAGCAGCAGGAACATCAGTGCTCAGCAACAAAAAATAACTGTCACTCCGACAATGAAGCTCAGTCTTGTGTTCTTCCCATTTATATGAGTTATTTTCTTTAACGCCAGAAACCGTCACAATCTTGCTATTCATTCATTATCCCTGACAATGTAAATGACTCATCACATTTAAACTTGCTCCCTGAGGTGAAGAAAACCAGCCATGATGTGTATGAAATCATGGGCATTTAGCTTACGGCCCAGTTCCCTTGGCTTAGAATTCCAGCAAAGGGTATAAGGCAGAGCAGAAGGAAAATTAGTCTTCCCCACTTGATGGCTGTTATATTTGGCCATTTCGTGACCCACTGTGAAAAAAGCTCCAATTTATGGCAATTATCCATGTTAAAGACAGCACCCCATACATATTAGAAATAATGCCAGAGGTGATGAGAATGTGCAAGCTGAAGCTGCTATTATCATACCCTGCAACTGGAATACCACACATGTGCAGCACACCACAGCTGAAAATAACTTTACACATGTTATCTATAAGTTACACTGCAGCAAAATTGATAATATTCCGATTTATGCTCTCCAGAGAAAGGAGTGTATTTGTGGCAATAAGAGAACAGACCAGCTCCCCCAGAACAGCTGACACAAGTGATCCGTTATGTCTTGCAGGGAAGGTTACATGAGGCCTCCACACATCACACACCTCAGGCTATGACCACTCACCAACGCCCTCCCCATCCTGGTCCAGAACCCTGTCACATCTGGCCCCAAAGACCCAGGACATTTTCTTTCTCCCCCTTTTCAAAATGCACCAGTGGTTTCTATTTAACACCTGTTCGACCTAATTTACATTTTCGGGGACGCTGTGGATTTCAAATCATTTATCACTTCCCAAAATGCTTCCACATGTGCGCTGGCTTTCCCAGTGTGCAGGGTTCCTGCCTCCGGCCAACCTTTTCCAAATGTATTAAAATTCAGCTTGGTCCAAAGAAGTTCAGACACTGATGTTTCATTGTGGTGATGTCTGGTAATTATTAGTCTAAATTACAGCTCCGGCATGTGACTTGACAGACCGGACTCCGTGTTTAAAACGAGAGATGGGGCAAGGAGGTAGGGCCAAGGTGGTCTGTTACGCTTTGTGCTCTTTTAGAACTGCGTTCCTCAACACTGGGATGTCAGTCAGACTGAAACTGTTTCGCCACCGTGGAAACACTTGTGTGGTTAGGGACCTAAGAGGGTCCACTGGGGCGGCTGGGTGAAAGCTGTGTCAAAAGTACTCCACTCTGAGGGAAAGACTCCCACATCGAGCTCTGATGAACATTAAATACCAACTGCAGTCCGGTTGATATTCAGGGTCAAAGTTCTTATTGTGAAACCAGGATTAAATCTCAAAGTGGAAAACCATTTGAATAAAAATATGAGATTATGTCTTGGGGGGTCTTTGGTCAACAGTCCCCAAGCTGAACAGCACGCCAACAGTGTGTAATTGGCTGTGACAAAATGGGATAGAAAACATGCAACTTACTTATAAAAAGTGTAATATTATTATAAGTATTGTTTAAAAATCAGGAACAGTCCTGACCTGTGGCATTACCTCCCACATAAAGCTGTTGAATCAGAATAATAATTATTTACAGTTTAAATCTGAAGTCTGTGGATTTGTTTGCGTCCTTCAATTAGCAACTGATTTTAGACTCAGAAAAAGTTTAAAATAGAAAAACTGGAAAAAAAAAAAGCAAAAGAAAAACTGCAGGGGACTAATTGTGTTGCCATCATATTAAATAATAAGCTAAATTCATGGTAGGTAATGAGAACCTTATCATCAGCACATTTTTCATGTTCAAGGGTATGTTCTAGAGAAACAAGGAAAAAAAGATATTTCTATAAACACACACACACACACACACACACACACATTCTAATTTAATCTAATTTTAAAAAATGGAAATTGCAACATTGGTGTTTACAAAGTAAGTTTTGTGAGGACTCGAGCTCCAGCTTCAAGTGGGGAATGTTTGAAACTGTGCTGTAAGTGTGCTTAATTAAAGTAGGCTGTGAAAATGTGCACTAATCAGATATGGTTGGTAACAAAGTCCATGAAATTACTAATTAGAATTTCATTAAAAGGTACCGCTTTATCATCTGAGGAAATCGTAACCTTTAAAATGCTTTCAGGAAGGCGGTATGCCTCTTTAAATGGGCTAAAAGAGAGAAATGGCTGGCTTTTGATGTAATATCTCATTTAGAATTTGAGCTAAATTGGACCATTTAAACATGTCATTGTTTTGGACGTAATTTATCAGACTAATTAATGACAGTTATTGCCTGGGTTGGGCGGATGACAGAACACCAGGCTCCTGCAGGAAGAGATCACACAGACAGACGCTTGGCTTGGATGGAAACAGATGAAAACATAAGGCAGCATTTGCCAACAGGGAGAGTCTCCCCCCTCTTTTTTTAAAACTTCTTTTTCTATTAGACAGCCTCAGATGATTAGCAATCGCAAATCCAGAGCACATCCAGCTACCTTAACCTTATGTGTAATTAGCTGTCATTACATTACTTTAAAGTAGCCTACTGACAATCCCAGTTCACAAAGATGAAATCTTCCTCACAGATTTACGCAACAAACTACATTTTGTACTGTTTAGAAGTAAGTTTGGATTGTGGCGTGTCATCCACGTGACCTCCCACTTGATTACTATTCCTCCCATCAGTTGATCAGGATGGACTGTGTTAGTTGAAGAGATCATATGTCGTATGTTTATCTGAAGGACAGGCACTGGAAGAAAAGACAATCTGTTCCTCTACTAATGACTCCTTGATTTAGGCGAAACAGAGTTCACTCTTTTCTACACAAGCTCACAAGAAGAGAGAATTACAGGCAAGCTGTCGACATGGGGAAGATATGTGTAGAAAGCTGATTAGTTGATAGTTCGCTTCAGTAACACCCATGAGTCAGAGGTGAGTGCGGGTGAAAAGTGAAAAGTAATACTGTAGGTTTCCCCTGTGTCATGCCTTCTGCAGAGGTGCTGGCCTGCTGCAGATGTTGAAGAAGGAAAGCCACCGGAGCCGAGAGGTGCATTATGGGGCTAAAATTGTCAGTTTTACTGGATATGTTTTCACTTTGACTTTAGAGTCTGAGCAAATTTCATTGAAATCAGAAAAGTGATAGGGTTCTCCCTAAAAGCTAGCACCTCAATAAAAAAGCAAGGCTCTCATTAATCTACCTGCCAGGGTGGTGCAAAACAAGGCATGTCAGGAATGCAGCTGTTTAATTTGCCCCGCAGGCTTCATAAACCTTTGCCTTTGAAATACCAACCATGGTGGCAGCATTCTATCTTTACGTCTACATGTGTACACATGTAACGCAGTACCAAGCATTTTCCCATACAACATAAATTCTCACAAGATGAGCAGCTGGTTTCCGCAGTGGATAAGATAATAAGCACACATTTTTATTGATTGATGAGACTGTATTTCAAAATACAATCGTCATTTTGGCTCCTCTAAATTAAAAAAAAACAAACACATATTTTAGAGATTATGTTTAATGCCTGAGAATTGATGTTGTTAATTTGATTTGGGGCACACCCTTGCTCCTCAAATGGACTCTAATTTGCAGCTTTGCATGGGTAGCACTTAGACGTTAGCTTGAGAGTGTGTACCTGTAATTAAGGCAGATGGTCAAATAACCCCATTAAGACTGTTAACGAAGCAGGTTTTCTACATGGTCCTAATTCCCCTCCTGTCTGCAAAACAGAGCTGCACTTCAGCTAATTCCCCCTGCGCATTGTTACAGTTGTTTAGCTTTTTAAACACAGCTTCGGCCTGATTAAATCTTCAGTTATAATTAGGAGTGTAAAATCAATACATTTGGTTCTGAACTACAGAAGGGACATTTAGACGACAGTCTCTGTGACATGCCAGATATGACCGTAAATGACTTGAAATGAAGCCTGTTAATACCAAGCCACCTAATCTCCACAGCACAGGTACTCATGTTGAATAACCTTCAATCAGACCCTAAAGAGAAAGTGTCATTTCCTCGATCACTTATTGGAGGTAAAGAAAAGAAAGAAAAGGAGAGAAAAAAAAAAAAAAAAAAAAAAAAAAAAAAAGAACAAGCGCACCGCAGGAGGTCACTAAATTAAAGCTGTGACAGATCAGTATGTTGGTGTGTGGTTTGGCTTGGATTTGAAAATAACCCAGTGAGATTCCTATTAGGCTATTTTCTCTATTCTACCTCCAAAATTTGTGGTCTTTTGCCACTTAAAATAAGAGATGTGTTTAACAGCACCATACCGAGATATGTGCTAAATACCAGCTGAGCAAAAAAATCCCCATATCTGTCATTAAAAGGATCATAGAGTATAATCATCGTTTTACAATTGGAACACATGCGGTAATAGCACTTTCAGCAGTCCTGTGCAGTCACTATACTTTCAGACATGATACCACAGCACATAATGCAGTTTGTAATTATCAGTTTCCTGAGGGTGGAGGGGCTGTGTAAAACTGCCACTAGCTCCTGTGTGCCTTTCATAAAAGGCTTTTCTCCTTGCTGGCAATCACTTGCACTGACTGACTCAAAGGCCTTTGACAAGCAACTTAAGCAGGCTCACACCAGGAGGGGCTGCACTACAGCAGCTGTACGGACAGAGAACAAAGACAAGTGAAATATAGAGCGCACCTACACATTACTTTCTGGGCGAACTTCCTCCTATTTGCCTGGGAGAAGCTTTATGATCTTCCAGGTAGTATTATTTTGCAACTGACTGGACAACAATCAAGCTCCCATCAGATCTGTAGAATTTAGAGTGGGCCAGGCTTCATATCAAGCCTTAACATGACCACTGAAATACAAGACACCCATATCAGTATGAGATTAACAGGACCTAAATAAACTTAATCATTACATGCAAAAGTGCTGCTGTCCACTGCCTTATCTCTTGTGAGATGTCATCACCCCGCTACTTGGAGTGATGCTTAATGATACTGCAAAAGAAGGCAGGGAGGGATTGTGTGTGAGAGGGTGGTTGTGGTGGTGGAGCTAGAGCAGGAGAGAAATAGAGGGTAAAAAAACATTAATTATTAGCCCCAGTGGGATCTCTTATATTCTGTCTAGCCTGGACAACACCAATTAATACAGCAATTATTATCCTGGCCTGTAGCACAGGGTTGACTAAGCTGGCTTGCCTTCTGACGATTATGGCATGAGGGGGAGCAGGAGAAGAGAGGCATGCTGGAGCGAGATTATTCATCTCACACTAAACCCCTGCTTTTATGATGCATGGGTGATGGGGGAGATAGAGCCAAAGAGTAATTTAGTCTGCAAATTTCAACTCAGCATAACAGCAACACAATCTCCCTATAGATTAATTTCTGTTGGGTGTCATCTTTAAGGGTGTATTGGAGCACCAATTCGATAAAGAATGAACTGCGCAGACTTTTTCTCATATTTCACCCTTCTCCAGAGTAACAAGCCGGCCTAAAGCTGTACTTTAAGTATAAGAGCCTCCAGATCCTGTGTGACAGGTGCACAGTTCACAGTGCTACTTCTCTTCTTATACCCTTGAGGTCTTATTCTAGGCTTTGACCCATCTCTGTACTGCATTCATTTCCTAAACATTGTCTTCTCTCCCCCTCCTCTCTCGCTTGGCCCTGATTCCTCACCAGTGGATGCAGATGTAAGCAATAGCTCCACCTAGTTTCTGCAGCACCACTCTTGTCCATGTTTCTTTTTTTTAAAGGCAACACAGACAACTGAATGAGGCTTGTGTGAGAGAGGATCTGCCGTTTCAAATAAAACACTGTTCCCCTATTATCCCTCTACTCCAGTCAAATTATCCACTCTGCTCTATTCTTTCCCATCATCTTCTTGGACAGGAAAGCTCTCTGTCTCTTGTTCTATTTTTGCGCCTCCCCGTCCCCATCCCTGCTCCCCTGCAGTGACAGCCCTTGCAGGAGCATCTTAAGCGCATATACCCCCTTTTCCCCACAGCGACTGTAAAATCTGTGCTGACAGCCAATGAAAACAACACGGATGCTTGCATGTTATCTTGACACGGCCATGTTAAGCTTTGCTCTCATGATGCTAAATGGTCGTCATAAACCTTTTAAGATGTGCGAGGCCTAATATGGACTTTTATAAAAACATTATGCTGTGTAATATGTTTATGCTCAGAGAGGCCATACAGTAGGCAGCCAGCGCTTGCTGTTGCAGCACTCAAAAGTCAGGCATATTATCAAAACAATGAGTACACTGTATTTAAAAAGAACAAGCAAGGTGTTCACATAGATGCACATTATATCCCCTGAATGTACTATTTTTCATGCTACAGAAGATTTTTGTTGGATTTCCTTTAAGAAAAAACTTATATATTTAAAATCTCGTCTTGACGTAAATTTTTATATTCAGAAATGATTTTCTCCTGTCCGGGGCTTTATAATCTATCTTTCTTTTCTATGGCATCAATTGACAAAACAATTACAGTCTACAGGATCTTGTCTAACAAGCCCTTGGAGTACTAAGAATGATTAGATGGCGGGTATTACATGAGGAACCCATCTTTGGATTAGCAATGAACACAATAAATTCTGAAATAAGTGGAGGAATATGTACATCCCTTTCATGGAAGACGCTTAGGTGATTGCTGCCACAAGAGGATTTGTCAGCATAACACAGGATCTCAAACAATAATGTGCGTTTGATAGGACACCATGGAACACATTCATAGCCGAATTCGCTGCCTGTTGTGTAAATGGATTTCTCCCCCATGAAACCGAGTGAGGGGCCAGAAAGAATGCTGCTCGGTTTCATCATCGTTTATTTGAATGCATTAAAGCATCCTCGGCATCATCTTCAACATTCAAGAAGAAATAACATTTATGTCCTCAAAAACAAAGTTAAACGCTCGCCTCCACTACATCACAGGTTTTAGTTTGTAACTGGATGTTCTTTCCAGCAGAAGCGTCTCTCATTTACAGAGGTGTTGTGTTGGGTTTCAGTTCAGAAAACTGGCCAGGCCTCTAAGAGGAGGCGCTGTCATTGTCACTGTGAGGTGTAGGATAACAGCTCTTGAGCAGGTTGTAATTAGAGTGGCAGAGGTGTAATGAGGGTGCAAGATTCCGGCTCCTGAAACTGGTGCCAAAGTGGACCAAGGTGCCAATGGTGCACAGCTGAATGGTAACCCAGCCAAAGCATTGATGTCACCTTTCTCTTTTTACATGTGACTTTGAGTGACAGTGGACACCTATCACACAGCTGCAAGTTGTCTCAAAGGTTTCCGAGAGGCTCCTCACAGGTGGTAATGATAACAAAGATAAAGAGCCTGATGAATAATAATCAAGTTATTAAAGTGATTCTCAAGTGGGGAACAGAGGCAGTGCTTTGGCTCAAAATCCTTGCAAGATGTGAAAGAATCTGTGGTTTACTGACTGACTCCACATGAAAGTGTTTGCTCTTCCTTTGCATTGTTTGAAAACACAACATTTTCTGGCCAGCTCCTCTTTAAATGGTCACAGTTTAACCCACGCTCACAAGACGTGTACAGCACATTTCCTGATGTGCACACACACATAAACGCACACAAACACACACGCCTCTTTTTGCACTCTTGGCAAAATGAAAACTTCTGTCAGAGTCAGAATGAAATTTATATCAGTTTGTCAGGCGAAAGCCAAAAATGATCTTACTGCACATTATTTTGATAAGTTTGGTGCCAGAGATAGAGAAGAAATGGAGGAAAGAGGGAGGAAAGTACCCCACACTCCACACGCCAGATAAGTGCAGAAGCCAAGATTCCTCTAGCTGCTCCATCAGTGCTCAACCTGACCCTTAAAAAAAAAAAAAACTTGGTAGAGATGCTTCTTTGCATAATATTTCCACCCCTAGCTACAATCTATGAAGTGCATACAATTTTCACAGGGTAGTAAAAGCATCAATCAAAAACCTCAAAACGGGGGTTGGGGGGGTCTGTAACACTTAAACTGAACTAATGAACTAATTCACAGCATATATTGGATGTAGCTCTGACGCTGCTTGTACTGGAAATGTGATTGCCAGGAGTTCGTCAAAGTGCAAACTACTGCTGTGGTACGTGACTGAACTTTTAAACGAGTTTGGGAGGAGTCTTTTTGGAAATTTGGACACAACACAACTGAATTATAACACGTTATGTCAATATGGTGTTTACATCATTTTGTTGCTTTACCTATTTGACTATTTTAATAGGAAAGATGTCTTTTTCTGTGTCTAAACCACGACCATGAAATTCTCTTCTGTGCTATGCAAGGCATTACCTTTCCTCAGTTACACAGCATAAGAGCTGCAATGCTGAGCAACACAACTCATTACTGCTCTTTTAGGGGATAATAATCACAATAAAACCACCACTTTCCACGAGGGCGGGCCGCAGGAGCAGTTCTTTTATTTATGTCTGTCTGGTGAAAGAGCGGGTGAACTGCGGTTTGACTGACTGGATCAGGACAGGGTCAACTTTTCACGTGATCAGAGAATATTAATATTTTTTACACCAAGATCAGGACAAACTTCATTATGTTACTGGCTGACTGTTCATTAAATTTGTGTTTAGAGCTAGAGCAGCATTTTGAGTTGGAACTAGGGAGTCTGGCATGTGTTGAGCCAGTCAGTGACAAGATTTTCTAGTGGGAGCAGACCCCAACAGATCATAAACTCCATAATGTAGGCCATCACAGCAGCTAGCCCGTGTAAATCTGACTTCTGAGGGGTTTCCAAAATACCATGGCAGTGCTTTAATTTCCCCAACACTCGTCAGGCGGCCGCAAGAATGTCAATTCAAATGAAAGAATGTCCCAGGAAAATGTCGAGGGGATTAATCAACACCTGTACTCTGTAGATGTGGATTTACAGATGGCTGAAAGCAAAGAAACGGGGCAAGCTAAGCAAAGAAACGACTTGTGATTCAACCATCTTTGCAATCTTATGATCATTATGATCATTTTATTTGTCATTCTCTGTCTTTGGATGTGTTGCTGTTATTAACAAAGCAGTGAGATAAATCATTGAAGTGCAGCGGTGTCCTGGTCATAAACATTAATTTAGGATTATTATGTGAATTATTTTAAAGAAAAAAAGCTTCTGTGATGAAAATGTCATCACAAAAGCTATTACAAGTAGTCTGGAAATCATGAAAGGAAAACAATATTGACACAGAAAAGATCTCATAATGCAGAGTCCAAATGGGAAAGAAAGCAGGGCTTTTTGGATTGTCTGGATGCATTAGAAATAATAATATTAAAAATAATAAATAATCTCTTCCAGTTCCAAATTATGACGTCACCCTCACTTCAATGAATTTTGGATGAAAAGCAACATGACTGTTCAGATTGAAGTTTGATTGAAAAACATCAGATATGGATCTGATTGAGACCACAAATGATTACTGGGATTGATGCTGTTCACACTGTCACTGCTCACATAAGGGCATAAAACATTTAATTTTGGCATAGCCTTAGTTTCACTGCAAATGAATACTGTAGTGACAAAATAACCAGTGATTGTGTCTCAGCAAATATCCACAACTCAGTGATGATGATAATACTAGTGTAGCATCACTCTGAAGTGCTATGACATTTTCTAAATTATAGTCATTTTTCACTTAAACCAATCAGAAACAAGATGTAAAATAGCAAAAGGGAAGCTATGCTTAGCTTGCTTTTACCATATGATATAGTATGATGAACAACAGACTTGGCACACTTACACCATATCAAGACACCTCCTGTTACTACAGTGATTGGTATTTAAGTGGAATTGTAAAAGTAATAGCAGAGCCTACTTAATGTTAATGTGAAACTTTAGCATCCATCTGTTTAGTTCAAATTCCTAAATGTCTGAATAAAAAACAATGAAAATAAGAGGTATCACAAATGTGCCAATTAGTGCTCACACCATTCACAGTCATTCTAATGAACACAGTTTTTGTGGTGCACGCTATCTGTGACTTAACACTAAGTAATATACAGCTCTGTTGTCTGTTCTGATAGGTAGAGAGGAGATGATGTTATGAGGTGATAATGACCAAGCCGGGGTAATTGCTCTGCCGGTAGGAGACCTGTAATCATTGCTCTGTGATTATGTAATGGACCTTGCTGATATGGAACAGGTGAACTGAGAGAGAGTTGAATGTGTTTGCAGCAACTACATCAGGGACTTAATTTACTGGCTTGGCAGAATCAAGATTACGATGCTATTAACGCAACAAAGATGCTACAAGAGGGTTAAGATCACACAACGTTGTCGGTGCTGTTAAACATATAATGGGAGTGTATGTGATAGCATTGTACATGTTGCATGTTGTTTAATGTATTTGCTGATTAATGTGAAGTTACTTAATTATCAAGTACAGCTGGCATCTGTACTGAATGTTTAGAAGCAAATTGTTTATTTAGTCTAGGTAAGCTTATTAGACACAATTACATAGACAAGCTAGAGTCAACCAACAAAAAAAGCAAAGTACTAAATATGCATTAACCTGTAAATAAAGTCAGCTGGTTTCACTATTTTTGATAGATTTTCATCAAAAATTAAAACTTTGGTTTGCAGTGTACAGACAGAACACATTTATTAAAAGGGATTTATCAAGTAGAAAAAGGCCTTCAGCATTCCCACAGTGAGTTCATCCTCATGGGGCTCAACTTCACAATGATGCTGCTATTAATACTCTGAGCCATAAATCTACAAAGCAAACCACAAGATCTCAATCTCCACCACCTCTGTTACATCACTTGCACCCACTTGCCTTTTCACCTGTGTGTCAGATGAAGGTTACAGTGGTGAGAACGTTAAGCAGAGCTCGACCTCCCTCATGCTAACAGACACTGGCCCTGTCTCTTACTTTGCTGATTGGACACATCTCCCCTAAAACAGGAAGATCCACAATTCCCATGCAAGGTGCAGCACACGGCTGTCACTGCCCACCTCTTCATTGCTTGCACCTGCTAAAACATTTGAGGTATTTGAGCAGCAGGGCAACACATTTGCTTTTCATTTAACCTGCCTTTGGAGACCTTTGAAGTACATAATAGCAGAGCAGCCCAGGTCCCCCTCCCACCCCCCTTAATCATTTACCTAGTAAAGGCGCATTCTCTGCAGCTAACCCATCAAGCGGAAAACGAGTTTGGCCCACTATTTCACTCTTCCTCCCTTCCCCTCCTCCCTCCTCTCCTCCCTTGCCTACTCTCTCGCCCTGTGTGTGTCACTCCCTCCCCTTCCCATTGTGAAAGCCTCCTGCAGTTGCTCACTGACTCCACTGTGCATGAATGAGGGAGGCATGGAGTCAATTGTTGGCCTCGTCTGGGTGTGAAAGGTTTGAAGAGACGTTGTGGCTTGCAGCCCATTCACATAACATGGCTAATTATCTTTTGCATCCAATCATGAGGAGATATACTGGCATGGGGAATGTAGTTTTTGTATTCTGGGCAAGATAATGAGACAAGGAACATGAAAAAGATCTGGTTGTAAATTTGAGTTGGGAATGGAGCCAGATTTGGTCTTAATGTTTAATCATTTTCAGTTATAACAGCATATGCTTTAATTTTTTGCTTGCGAATGTCCTCATTAGACAGATGGGACTTTCTATGTATGAAGCCATGTGCGTCCAAGGGAGAGTGTAGAGGCAATTAGAGTAATTCTGTCACAACAGTAATTTGATTATGATGTATTAGATTAAATCCATTGACCTTTGCACATATTTCTTATCTGAGTTCAGGGAGATGAAAATATTTCCTGCAAATCAAAATGCTGTTTATATTATTATTCTTTAATGAGAACCACTGAACTGAATATGTGGTTATGATGATTTCAGTAATTTGCATTACACTGCAGAAGCATATTAGTTAACCGCTACAATGAAATGCTCCACAGTGCAATGATGAGTTGCAGTGAACCCATTTCCAGTTACTAGTCTCACCTGTGACTGCTTACCTGAACCTGGGAAACTTTAAAGAAACATCAGTGGGTTACATTAAAGACACAGACAAAAACTGGACAATGCTTTGTTGAGGAATGTTGTTTAAAAATGGCAATTTGCCTCAACAGCTAAGGGTGTCTGTAATGCAGATGTTCTTTTTCAGCAATAGACAGCAAATATTGCACAACAGCCAATGTCTGCTTCACAGTTGTGAAATGTTATAAATACTACACAGTAGTCAGAATTCTCTTCTATTATGACCATAACTATAGCACAAACATGGAATGAATTAGGGTGCAGAGTGCAGAGATTATCCAAGAGTGCACAGTGCTCTTGCTTGTGAGCACAAGAAAATAACATGGTGGAAAAAGAGCGCAAACCATCACAGCCCAGTGTAAAAGCTGCAGGTATATGCTTGCTTGGTGTTTTCTATATCAAGCTATACTTTGAGAGGCTATTTTAAACAGCATTGTGTTATTGAATTGTAATGTGCTGATTATGATTTTTTAACTGTCCTGAAAATTACCTTGAAATGTCTCATGTCTTTTCACATCATGTGACTTATTATTTTGCTTTACTTGTGACATCTACATACAAACATGACCTCTTACAACTGCATTTGCACCCTGCATTTAGCTTTAAACAAGAGATGCACAACTTATCTAAAATTCTTTAATTTGGAAAATGAATGTAGAAAGAAGCAGCATGACGAGTCATTTTAATATATATATACACTACCGTGCTTGTGTTAGCATGACTACAGTACTGACAGGATGAGGCAGCTTCAATCAACTTCAGTCAATGATTTTCCCAGTATAACCAACAAAATGAGATCCATCAAGTTCATCTTACATGTGGAAATCTTGTGTAAGAGAAGCTAATTGGACAGGGAGCAGCAAGCCATAAGTTAGCTAATAAGACAACATAACTCACAGGGCTGAACTCAATGTCCCTCTTTCAGACATTTCACAACAAGACAAGAGTAAGGAACCACGTCAAGTGTGATCCTTACAACATCCTGACAGTTGAGCAAAATTATATATATATTTATTTATTTTTTGGGCTCAGTACTCATATAGTACAACATTTTACTTATGTTAAAAAGGGACAATCGGAGAAAAACAAGTTAAAGGTCCCATATTATGCAAAATTCACTTTTTAATGGTTTTGGAACAGTCATACTGGTCCCCCCGCATGTGTAGGAGACCCGTAAGTGTGAAACTCTTTCAGGCGCTCTCTCTCCCCCCTGCTCCACCTCTAGGGAAGTAAGCGCTGAATTGAGCGAGTTTGAAAGCGTGTACGTTATGACGTCATAAGGGACAATAACCACTCCCCACAGAGTCTACCGGCTCTCAAAGCCCGCCCTCTAAAAATCACCTAGCGCCCAGTGTTTATCCTTTTCGGCAACCCTCGTTAGCGGACATGGCTAAGCGACAGAAGCACTGTTCTGTTTGTGGCTGCATAAATGAACACGAAAACGTTTTTTTACTTCCATCCACTGAACCCACGAGGACTGAGTGGATTAATTTTATTTTTGGAGGAAATGTACCCGGAAAACTTCCAAAGGTTTTGCATGTCTGTGGCCAGCATTTCAAAGAGGACTGTTTCCACAACATGGGGGCATGGAAAGCAGGCTTCGCCAACCGTTTGAAGCTGAAGCCAGGTTCAATACCAACTGTCCGTGACACAGCTGGAGAGGTAAGAGCTGGCAGTTATTTTATCGTTTCAGCCTTATTAGTCTGATAGCTTGAAAATATATTAGCACTGTTGTAAATGTAGCCAAGTCACTGTTTCTACTGTTTGTATCCGGTGCCATTGTGCATCAGATTGATGAGCGTAGCTAGCTGTGTTCTCCGTGCGTCACGGTTTGGGTCGGTAATGGGGGCTTCAGGAATGGGTTCCGGTGTTCCGGCGTTTGTTTATCCTTCACTACGCTGTAATCAGCGTCTAGTTACCGCTAAGGCCTAACCTGTCAATCACCTCATGACGGGCGATGCGATGGGCGGAGCCAACAGCTGAGCTGCTCCACCAGGGTTCCGCCCACCATAAACGGCACATTTCTGAAGCTGCTAAAAAGAGGGAGGTGAAGAGAAGCTGCTGCACTCAAACTGAGGGTCGATTTGTCCATACCATGGCGGAAATATTTCATTTAGATATTAATGAATGGTCTCAGATTGGGAATAAAGTGTATAATATGGGACCTTTAATGTCAGATGTTTTTGGTGCAAGGCTGCAATGAAATGAGTACTTGTTACACTGCATATCCTCTAAACTATAAGGGTATAATGAATCTCAAAGGCTTCACATGGCCCCACACACTGATACCTCTGTTAACCATGTCAACCAACCAGGAATAAACTATAAACAACTACAACTATATTCATATTATATTACATATTTATTATATTTATAACACTAAAATGTCATAGCCCAGGTTGGGTCAAAGCCAAGTGCACAAAAATCTGAAATTTAAAAATTTTTTCAGTGTTTCAGTGATCACTCAGTATCTTCAGGGAAAAAAAATCAAACAGGGATATAAAAGTTGCTGGCCGGTAATTTAAAGCCACACATCATTAAAACTGTAAAAGGCAAAACAGACATTAAAGGTCTTTAGGGTTTATGCCCACATCACTGACTATCAGTGGACTCAGCCTTTATGGTGCTATCAATGTCAGTCACATCTCCTTACTCACATTTTACTGGGGCCCTTGAGTGGTTCCCTTTAATGCTCAATTTAACACAATCACCAAATGAAAGGACCACCTTAGCCACCTGGCTCTTTCCTCAGGCAGAAAATGGGACAGAAGATCAAGCTCTTGACCCTGATAACTAAAATTGTTATGCACCTTTCCAAATGAATCTGATATGCATACTTACTTAACATATCTGCTCTCCTCTTACCTGGTTCATATAGTTGAATTTGCAGGGTACACCTGACTGGCTAGCAATGCTAGTGCTAGCCAGGCTATCATTCCTTCTGTACAAGACTTCTTATGCATATTGAGACTAGCAAAAATGGGGGAGGAAAGGAAACTATGAAATAGTTACGAACTAAATCTAATTCATCTTCAAGTTGCACCTTAAATGTGTAGCTTTCAGTGACCTGCATTGCAGTCTATGCTCTCTTTATGATGTAAGATAACTTCCCTAAAGAGGAAACATAGATATTTCTTTCAGTATTTGTTTGAATTCATATAAATGACTCCATCTCTTAATGTTATGGCAACCAGAACAAAAAGGGCATGTTAAAAAGGGACAATCTTCATGTTATAGATAAATCCCAAGTAATCAGAAACTGGGACAAGAAAAAGATGAAAAGGGGCATGGGGCTTAAAATCAAATAAATAACACCTGGATTCCTGGTAAGAACTGGCAGAGTGCTCTTTATATTGCACTCAAATTGCTCCATTTGTTCCTGGAGATATTTTAATCCTGTCTGACCTCAAACTTCCCATGAACCAGGACCTGAACAAAAGGCCGCCCACTGTCCTTGCAGTAAATCTGTTGTCTCCCTTCTGGGCCCTCAACAGGGGATCATAGATCAGCACTGCTGTGCAGCTTGCTTCAATTTACTCAATTAACTCTGGTAAAGCACTTGTAAGTTCTGCAGATGTTGGTTTATTATCGAGGCCTAAAATGTACAAGTAGGTTCAGGAGCAGGGGGTTGCGGCAAGGTTCACAAAAGGGGGAGGGTAAACTAATATCAGTCCTTATTTTTAGTAAAGAACAAAAAGATGTTATGATTAGTAAGGGTGGATATAGAAAGCTTGATGTAGCTTATACAGTCTTTAAAGTACGTCTACGAGATACCATATATGTATATATATGAAGAATACTTGATTTATCCCAGAGGGAATATACGTGGAATATATATATATATACATATATATATATATATATACACTACCGTTCAAAAGTTTGGGGTCTTTGCCATGAGATTCAATAGGGAAGTGACCCCAAACTTTTGAACGGTAGTGTATATATATATATATATATATATATTTTGTTTTTTTTTTATTCTATTTTTTTTTCCGCCTGTTTCCTATGCATCCCTGAAAAACAAAGCTCCCGAACCATTCGCAGATGGCTTGCTGTAAATCATGATCATAAGATTATAAGATTACTGTATTGCTAACAGTAATTTCTACAATGACCTTGCACCTTAATAATTTCTAATCAAGTATTTTCTTCCATCTACTTATCAGAAAAGTTTTGATTTGCTGAACCACAAAACCACAGCTACACTCTACTGGATAAATTAAAGTAAAACTGACTTGAGGTATGCAAAGTACACACAGTAGGGAGGATGAAAACATTAACCAGGTGTGGTTACTATCACCATAAAGCATTCTGCCATCACCATCCATGTGTGCTCATATATTTTCTTGCTTGGCAAACTACATTTCAATTAAGAGCCACAACACAGGATGACATTCATAGTGCTTTAAAATAAGGTTTTGACAAATTATCTTCTGCTGTCAGGCTAATATCCTAACTGCAGGTTTGGCTCTGTGGAGCAGGAGCTTATCTTTGTGCAGTTGGTGAGTTACAGGCCAAGTCTGTATTGGGAGGCTCTGCACCAGTTTAATGGCTTGCCAGTTGATGTTAATGTGAATGGTGCTTCTCTTACACAGGTACAGTAGTTTCAGCCAGAGCACACATTTCTAATAACCTCACAACTCAGAGACATCAAACCTTGCTGCTGGCAGTGAAATTGATCTCAGAGGGTTTTACTTCTCTTTTAAGATGAGCCACAATCAGCTTGGCAAAGACAACAAAGAAATTTGTAGTTGACTATTTTTAAACAGAAACTATTTTGACAGCTTTGTGTCAGTTTCACAACCATGCCAATATTTTTCCATCTTGATTTGGACATTGCATTATAATGTTATGTTGTGATGCGTAACAGGTTACAGATATAGTTAAATATTGTTTATTTTTGTATTAGAATGTTAGATGTTAATATTGGCAGCTGTGTCAAGCTCTCTTATTTAGGATATGTTTTATGTGGAAAAGGTGGGAGATCTGTGCCATTGTTCAATATACATTTTAAATAGCATTTTTGACCAAGGCCACTGCTGTTTGCAACTGCATCATTCCTCCCAAAAAATTGATATTTTAAATGTTAATGTGATTTTATTAAAGTTTCTGATTAAAAATCAGGCCCACTTTTGTCTGAAAGACGATTACCATTTGCAATAACAGTATGCAAACATATATTTTGTCATATGGATTTTCTGGGAGAGAGTAGCAGCAGAGATCCCTCATAGAGCTTAGAAGCAACCATGATGTACATGACACTGATTATGTTTACATGTACTAAACATGGCCAGTACATGTATATGTACTACATGTTTACAAGTATTCAGATAAAAAATGCTTCATGTAAACCTACCAGTCAGACGATTCTGATTCAATCATGCTCATTCATATAAAAATTTATGCCGTTCAAGATGGGTGGGCTATGCCAATTCGGGAAGAAATCATCCTTAATGTACATGCCTGTTACTTTAGCTGTATGTCAACATAACAAAATCCCACACTTTATGTTATAGCTGGTGGAAAACATAGTGAGACAAAAACAAAACTGTATGTGATACAAATACATTAACTTAGATTCAGAATTTAGTTTTCCCTGAATTCAGTAAGACAGAAACAAATACAGACACAGCAGTGTTTGTTTACACTGGAAGTCACTGATTCTTCTTCTACTGCTATGTCTGCAAAGTCAGACAATTCTCAGACAATTATTCCATTGAAACATGTGATGCCTGTCATATTTAAAAGAACTTTTTCAGAGTCCATGTAAACAGTACAACTCTGATTTTAACCCAGGTAAAGATATTTTGCACACTTAATCAGAACACTGATTTAAAGAGTTAAAAATAGTTTGGAGAGGACGAGCTGGGGTGGAGGAAGGCTGCAAAGCAAAGCGGCAGCCTGTAGCCATTTAAAATGGCTAATCAGACCCTTGTCTTTACATAAACCTGATCCAGCAGTTTTGAACCAACCTGTAGTCTCATTAACATCCGTTTCATACGGGAAAAGACTTAAACTCTTCTGAATAGTCCTTCCTTGTTTATGACTCTTGCATATGTGCACATCGCCAGAGTGGGTTTACAAAAGAAAAGTTGAGAATATTTGCACCTGTGGTTTCTAGAAATGTAAAATAACATTTTTCTCTGACAACTGCGTTAAAGAAACATATTTGAATCACCTTTGTCTCATTTTATTGAAAGCAGTTCATGTTTAACACGACGTTGTGCCTCCAGAGCTTTTACTGTAAAACAGATTAACGCTATGCAAATATAAACTATGACACACAAGGCGTCATGAAAAAGATGAGTGTTGCTATAGACATTTTCTCTCACTGAAAAGATGAGAAGTCAGACAAAGTCTTTTGGGAGGCTGTAAGAAAGAATTCCCCTAATGATATTCCCTGTGGGCAGAACGTAATTTATTCAAGTTAATGCGTCTTATTTTCTGTTCAAGGTGTATGCCACGGAATTAGCAAACAAATTTAATTGTTAATCCATCTCCTCTGAAACAACCAAGATCTTGTTCAGTAAGCTCTGAGTCAGCCTGATCCAATTATGCTAGAACGGAGACATTTGTAATCATTTGCCATCACACCACCCCTGCAACCTACACAGATACATGCTCAAAACCGGCTTAAGCTATTTGTGAGAAAAGCATGAAACTTGTGTTTAGTGAGCAACAGAGTAACACAAACTGTTTGAAATGAAGCAGTGACCCCTGAGAGTTTGAGGTCAAGGGTCCCGGGGTAAGAATTGTAAATGACATGTCCACCCTGGGGCTTTTCCTAATAACTTTTTGAGGAGAGTATGCGGCCCGCTCAATTCTCCACTGCCCTCACTGACAGGTCTTTGGGGAGTGATATGCAAGTATGGAAGTGTAATGAACTTGTTTTCCATCTCTAAAGCCCCTTGCTGTCTCCTAAATCACTTGTGCAGCACATGAGCCACCATCCTCTCCCCCACAGCTGCACTTGCATTGCAGATCTGAAATACACAGAGTAGTGTAGATTGTAAGCAGATACTAACCTTCTGTCTGGTCCATTGCTGAGTTATTGGCCATACAGCGTTTATGCTTAATTTTAAGCTTTGTAGATTTGGCCTAATCTTAGTTGAAATCTCACAATAGTACAGATAATAGAATTTGTCTATAAATTTGTCAGTATGTGTCAATAAAGTAAAGATATGGTGTCACAAACTGTTCTCTAAAGAATAATTATGGAGATTTCCTGTCGGAGCGCTGCTTCCTGTATCTGTATGATTTGGATAGAATTGAATATTTTCGCAGCTGTTTTTTAGTCTGTATCTTTTCATATTTTTGTCAATATCAGTCAGGACATCAATTTCAAAAGGATTTAGTTGGTAAATTATCTTTTCTCCAGATCTTTGATTCTGAGATGTGAAGCACTGAGTTGGTCACAAGGATTTAAGTAGAATTTCTTTGTTTTTCAGAATTTACTATTAGTGGATATTTCCCTGACTTAATGCATCAACACCTCTGAACATTTACAAACATTAAAAATCTATTAATCACTAGAAAAATGACCATCCGTTGCTTTGATCTGCCAAAGCTGGTGTTTGTGACCAGTACATGTTAAATGATAGGTCATTACCACTCCAGCTCTTCTAAACACCTCAGCTTGTGAAAGATGTGTGATTACTGTTTGTGTCGTGTCCTGGGCAGGAAGTGTAGGTGGGTTAGATCCAGGTCTGCTATTGGTTATGTGTACAGATCTTAATCTCTGGAATAGACCGATCCCAGCATCTGTGGTATTCAAAGAGGATTGATGGGCAGCATTCCTTGATTTTTACCCCTGCCCTTCCCTGTGCTCCCCTCATGATGTAATGACATTATCAATTAGCCCCCATTAATTTAGCAGAAAGCAAATAAGCTTCTCAGTGCACCCTCCCTCAAGCATGTGGTTCTGATTTCCTGTGAGTTTGTCAGTGGCCGCTGTTTTGTTAATCCTTTGGCCAAGGTGGTGTGGCCAAGAAAGGTCATGCCTCTCTCCTCCCTTCAACCCGTTTCCTCCCAGTCCTCTGAAAGTTTTTTTTTTTAAGTTTATGGCACTGGTAACATCCCTAAATCTGTGTTGCTACCTTTTTCCAGCAGTGTGCTGTTTATAATGCTAGATGTAAAACTCTATATTGTTAAGTACAAGTATTTCGTAATACCAGAGCTTTCCAGAATACAGAATTGATCTGAAATGCTAAACTTTTTGGTTGAGGTAACCAGCAATGAGGCCAAAAGTTCACAGCTTTGATGGTGACGAATGGTAATTGGAAAAATAAATATTGGAAAGTAGCAATTTCAAGATCATTAAACTGTGAAATGGTCACAATTTATATTTAAGAGGAAGACATGCTGGCAGCTTTTTTTGATGAAAGGCAGGACTTGAGAAAGTAATCCAATACTTAAATCTACAGAGAGGAATAGTTTACATTCAAGTTTAATTCAACATTAGCCCAGAAAAAAAGTTCAGTCTTTACGTGGTCATGACTCAGTAGATCAATTCAATAACTGTGATGGAAAATAAATATGTTTATTAAAAATAGTCTCCTGAATGCATCAACATAATACTATTTTGTACTTTGACCCAGTTACAATTCTGATTAATTTATTATTATTATTATTATTATTATTATTATTTATTTCCATCTTCCCTACTATTTGCTTCAGTTAATTTATTTTAAATGTAAATATGACACATCACATAACAAGCCATAAAAATTAAACAAGCTTTTTCCAAAGTTCTGAATTATTTAACTAAGAAACATGAATTAGTCAGATATTTTTATGCCTGCAGTAAGTTATCAGTTCTACTGATTTTTATATCTTCTCATATGGTTTAATTTCACTTAGTATTTAAATGATCCAACATCTGATCAAAACAAATAAATCAAAAAGTCCCTCCCCCCCCAATAAGAAAGCAACTAAAAAAAACTATAGTCTTTTCCTTAGTCATCATAAGCATAATATAAATCTTTATTTGTATAGCACTTTTAAAAAACAAGGTTTACAAAGTGCTGAACAGCACACAGCAAAGTAAGGTAATAAAATCAATCATCCTCTTAAAATAATGGTCCGTCATTGTTTTTCTGTCTGCAAGTTTTTCTTAAAACACACAAAAAATATTTCTTAAAACAATATTTGTTTTAGGTTTTTGTGTTTTTAGATAAACTTTTAAAAAAGACAATGGGTGACAAAGTACTCCTTAACTTTCCTGGGAAACATCACAAGGTTAATTCAGATGAAAAATAAATTCTTGTTAGACATCCATGCTGCAATGTGAACCTGAAAACACCTAAAGTTGTCAGTATTGTGGGTCTGCATCCATTTAAGTGTAGTTACACAATAAATATTCTGCAACAAGTGCTTTAGATAATTCACCTAATGCAGTCTTATCACACAATGACATATGTAATATCCCTGCAACATGATGAAATATTACTTAATTTCAAAGGTTTGACATTGAAAAGGGAGAGGAAAGAGCATTTAACCTCTCTAATCCAGGCTATATTTTCGAAAAAGTGCATTAAAAAGACAGACCCAGGGGAATAAATATCGATAAAACAAAGAGGATATGCGAAATTTCTACCCTCACCAGTTTTCTTCCCTTATTTGCGAGAGGGTAGCACCCTGCTAACAATATTTCCATCTCCTTCAGCAAAAAAAAAAAAAAAAAAAAAAAACGACAAAACATTAATGTTTGCACTAAAATACACTTTAAGTCTTTTTTTATGTGAATATTTAAAATAAACACCATTCTCATTTTATTTTATTTTATTTTATTAATTTTTTATTGTAGATGATCAATTTTCAGCCTTTATAAGAGCCAGTTAGGCTTAAAGGGTGACTGTTAGTCAGAAGGATCAAACCATATCATTTACTGTAATATTATATAAATATTCTACATGAATATTAATACTTAGGTGTCTAAATTTCATTAGAAACCTTTATCCAAGACTCCTATTCATGAAGGAGCATTTTAACATTGCTGCATTGGTACTTTGACCTGAAAGGCTAATACATGACCTTTGAGAAAGTAGTGCTTATGGCTCAATAACAGCAACTCAGACCAACACAGCTGCAGCAAAATTTGACAGTGAAACTTATGGTTTAACCTTTCAAACAGCTCATAAAATTCTACATAAAACAGACCAAGATGCAGTGTAATCTTATCTTTGTTGGAGACTTTTATACAGAAGAATATAGCTCATTCAGAGGAGGAGAAAGTGCTCTCTTTGACAGACTTACCTGAACTAATACATGAACAAGTATGAACATGTGTGTGTCCATCCTTGCTTCAAAGCATGGGAAGGAAATACGTACACAATGTACAGAAAGACTGGTGAAATCATCACTGCATTACAATTTCTTTATATGGCAAGGCAAGGCCACTTTATTTTCATAGCACATTTCATGTACAAGACAATTCAAAGTTCTTTACATAAAAGCATTACAGCGGGGTATAAGAAGCAACAACAAGTGCATTAAAAACAAACTTTAAAAGAAATAAAAAAAGTTAAATAAAACAGAAAGATAAAAGATAAAAGCTAAAATAAAATATATAAAATGCAAGAAATAAAGTTCAAGTGTGAGGAATTAACAATTGTTTTGGAAATAGAAAAGTTTTAACCCTGATTTAAGACTGCTGAGAGTTTCAGCAGACCTGCAGTTTTCTGGGAGTTAGTTCTACATTTTAGGAGCATAAAAGCTGAACTCTGCCTCTCCATGTTTCTTTCTGATTCTGGAAACAAAAAAATTAGTTGCTTGTTTAACAGTTGTTAGTTCTTTGAACTGTTCTTAAATGGTTTTACTTCTAGCTCACAGATCAACAGTTTTATGTAAGTATGGATACATGCTTCTCAAATATCCATAAAATCCAATGTGGGGTTCCACAAGGATCAATTCTAGACCCACTTCTTTTTAATCTGTACATGTTGCTTCTTGGGGAAGTCATTAGGAGGCATGCCATTGATTTTCACAGCTATGCTGATGATACACAGCTTTTCATCGCAGTGTCTCCTGATGACCTGGAGCCCGTTAACACTCTTTTAAACTGTATTTTGGATATAAAATCATGGATGGCAGAGAATTTTCTACAGCTCAATGAGGACAAAACAGAAGTTTTAATTATCGGTCCTGAAGAAAAAAGAGAGAGAATTCTTTACCAAAATTACAAAACTTTAAATATTCTCAGTGTGTGAGAAATCTGGGTGTCCTTTTTGACCCCGAGCTGGATTTTATTTCACACATAAGAAATGCCACAAAGACAGGATTTTACCATCTTCAACATCACCAGAGTCTGCCCATTCCTTTCTCTTGCCAGCATCGAGGTGCTAATGCATGTTTTTATTTCTCGTAGAATAGATTGTTGTAATGCCCTGTTCTCTGGTAATCCCAAAACGTCTATTTCTAACCTACAATTACTCCAGAATTCAGCAGCGCATGTTCTGACGAGGACCAGAGGGTGGGAAAACATTACACCAGTTTTAAAGTTGCTGCATTGGCTCCCTGTGTGTTTCAGGGTTGAATGTAAAGTTCTTTTAGTTGTTTATAAATGTTTTAATGGTCTTGGGCCTTCTTACTTATCAGACCTTCTTTTAAATTATGAACCCTCGCGGACCCTGAGATCCTCTGGTACCAGCTTCTTAGTTGTTTCCAAAATCCGAACCAAAACGTATGGTGAGGCCTCGTTCTACCATTATGGGTCTTGAATGTGGAACAGCCTACCAGAGAACCTCAGGGCTGCAGAGACTGTTGGTGTTTTTGAAAATAGGCTCATGGTGACTGCCCTTGTCTGGATAGCTGGGGGTCCTGCACCACAGCCCTGTGGCTGTGGTGTGGACCACGGCTTGCCTTTCTCTGGGTGGCTCCTGTGGTGGTGCCCTCTGTGGTCATGGGTGGGCTTGCTTCCAGTGTGACTGGATCCCCAGGATACCATTTTCTCACAGCAGCGTCAAGCCAGATTTTTTCATTCTATTAATATTTTTATACTTACATTCAGATAAGAGACAGTAACTAGGGATGGGAGTTCATGTTTGTACTGAATGGGGTATGGGTGGGTGGGGGAAGTGTACATGTGCTTTGTTTGTATGTGTGCAAAAGAGACTACTATGAGGTGTGTTTTAATTTCCTGTTATATACTGTGTGTGTGTGTGTGTGTGAAGGCTTTTATTTTGTTTTTAATATGTTTTTTTTTTTTTACTATGTAAAGCAATTTATGCTGCTTTGTGCATAAAAAGTGCTCCATAAATTTGATTTGTTTTGATTTTTGTTGATGTTTTAAGGTTCAAGATATTGTATTTGAACCTTTTGGTTAAAGATCTTTGTTCAATTTAATTTGACTTGACAAGATTTTGTTTGATAAGCATGGTTATGGCCAAGGTAGGACTGAAAGTATTGAAAACTCAGCAGTGTACACCACTCAGTAGCTAGACTCTTCTCCTCTGTTGTTCCCCGGTGATGGAA
Source organism: Melanotaenia boesemani (assembly GCF_017639745.1). Lineage (NCBI taxonomy): Eukaryota > Metazoa > Chordata > Actinopteri > Atheriniformes > Melanotaeniidae > Melanotaenia > Melanotaenia boesemani. The sequence continues at coordinate 9,370,303 of NC_055697.1, forward strand.
CGATCTACCAAACTCTGTCCGATCCGCAGAGTCCTTATCCCCCTTTAATAGCAAGCTAAAGACTCAGTTGTTTAAGGAGCATTTCCACATTTAGCTTAACTAAATGAGTTAGAAAGATTTGTCCAGCTCTTTGGCTCAACCAAGTACTGAAGAAGCTGTGTGCACTTTTGCCCAAGATGATATTGTGTGATGAAATCGTGATCTTGTATTTAAAAAAAAAAAAAAAAAAAAATTATATGCACTGCCGCTGGCACTACATGACAGCACCAGGGCCAACTGGACTCAAAGCAGTCTGACTATCACTTAATTATGACGTCCCATCTTGTTTGAATTCATGCTTGTGTTGTTCTTACTCTCAAATGTAAGTCGCTTTGGATAAAAGCGTCTGCTAAATGACTGTAGAATAGAATACTTGATGCAGATAGCTGACTGATGATGGCTGATAACAGATTTATGTGAGCAATGTGCAGCTGATGATGAGTACACTACTGAAAGGACAGAATCATTAAATAAGTTAGCTTGTTTTCTTTTTTTCAAACAATAGCCTATATTATATAGGATTTTATTGCAGACTTAGTTAATTTACAATCAAAAGATAGAGAAAAAAGGAAATGATAGAGGCAGATGAAACAGCAATAAGACACTACTGAAGTCAGAACACCATTCATAAAATCAAGTTGACCTGATGCATTCTGCTTAATTTCTGTACAAATATTGATTAACCTTCTGTATTTAGATTTCATACATCTTATGAAGGTTTGTACTTCAGGGCCACCATATACAACAGTGTGAGGTTTCAATAATCATTGCTTTATTATCCTAAATACAGTATAACTACTTGGTCTTTGCAATCAGAGAAGTCAATCAAGGCAAAGTAAATATCCAGGATAAACATTGTGAAAACAAGGAGTAGCCAAAACATCATGTTTTGATTCCTAAACCTAACCAAGAACCTTTGGTGCCTATTACTGTACTTTCATCAAATCCCAACTTGACTCTACTCTGCTCAACTTTTCCCTGCTTCATTCTCCACTGCAGATTTCTCCAACTTAGCTCTGATCAGTTATTATCAGTGCCGAGTAAAGATGAGGTTTTGGTGTGTCTAGACGAGACAAGAAGGACACAAACCTTCCTTTTTGTGTAGTCATTTCACTGTGTGAGTTAACGACAGGTTTTCAGTGCAGAAGTGCTACACCACAAAACCAAAAATCCACATTCAACTTTTCAAGCTATGAGTAACAGATAAAGTAAACTGTGAGTAAAAACAGAAATGAAGAACAACAAAGAAATAATTGTCGTGCAGACTTGAATTCAGATCAAGGAAAAACTCCAGAATGTTGTTAGTGTTGCTCTCGTCATCTAATTGTACCTAACTGTGAAGTGTTGGGACAACTTGTCTGTATTTTAGAGAGGATATTTGATTTGCCAAAACAGAAGTATTTGGCACCCTAGACGGAGATCGGGTTGACACATTCAAATATACACTCTGCACATACTCAACACACAAAGGCTAATTTAGACTTTATCTCTGTTATGACTGGATTCATGTTGAACATAGGACTTTTGTTTTACCCTGACAAAACTGACAATGAAATAATTAATCTGATGACTATAAAGTGTCAGAAATGTTTCATTTGGTCTTTCCTAAAGGTGACAACTTAAACATCAACATTATTATTTTTTAAGCAAAAAGAAGTACTCCTTTTTGTTTGAAATAACAGATGAATCTGTCCCCTGAAGTCACTGTAAGCAAATAAATACTATTTAGTTTAAAATAGAGGAGAATTGTTTCTCAAAAGAAGTTATATCCAGAGTCATAGCCACCTTTGGGAAGATACACTCTCATAAACACAGCATTATAATTAAGAACATGTAAACCTCCATCAAAACAGTATGAAAATGCATAATATGGGTTGTATGCTATTTACACAAAATTAAAACTAAGTGGGGAAACATCAAAATGAGCCTGAGGAAAAGTTGACAACCTCCACTGTGAGCCCCCGTGTCCCAGAGGAGCAGTTTATAAGATAATACTCAACCCCTGCAGGAAATTGGGTCTTTCACCCCCTGTATCTCTGTAAAACATATTCCACTGCAACAAAGGAAACCTGATTTTTATACTAATAATGAGGTTAAGAAGACTGCTCGTAGATTAGACCACAGCGTCTGGCTGCATGGCTGTGCAAAGATGAGAAGTGTTGACGCCCCTTCTGTTTATGACCACGAAAGTAGCACAAAAAAGAAAAGAAAATTACTGATCATACAGTTATAGATAATTCCAGTCTTCTTGGCCAGTTTTAAAGTTTCCAAATAACAGCAGATTGTTTTATAAAAAAATCAAATTCAAGACCAAAAAGAAAAACAATTTTTTGTGTGTGTGTGTGTGTGTGTGTGTGCTGCAGGGGTGGTTTGGGCCAAAAAATCCCACCCAATGGGCCCAAATATGATCATCACAAATCTTTGCACTCACTTAAATGTGAATATCAACTGTGCAACTTATAACCTTAAAATCATTAAAGCCATGAGGTGAGGAATCCGTGAGAGTAGAGACCTTAAATACGTGAAATAGTGTAATTTATTAATAAAATAAAAATCTATACCCCAGCACAGTGATTAATATTAAAGCAGCATCATCCTTCTTCATGTTTGAGCGAGAATGAAAATAGAACAGACATGAGAAATGATGAATCAGATGAAAACTGCTCCCAGACGAAGTTTAGAAACAGTGTCTCTGTGTCTGCTGCCCTCCCCTTCTGGAGATGTTCTCTCAACCAGGTAAAATAAAGTGATCAGCATCTTCATTGCTAACTGGCTCATATGGCTCAGACTTATTGGGTTTATTGGTCCCTTTACTCAGAGCAGAACCTCATTGATGTGACTGCATTGCAGCTTACCACTGCTTCTACCATCATCATCATCGATGGCAGCTGATCAAGGAAGTTCCTGCTGTGGCAAACATCTCAATATTTTTGGAAAATTTGGCAGTCTTCCTCTTTTTAATCGAGCTGTCTGTTTGCACCTCCTCTCCGTTTAGCTCCACTGGTACAGAGGGGTTTAAAGTACCTGATTGGTTTAGCCTGGTGTGAGCAAAGAAACAACCTAATGGGCCCCAGATCAACGTGTTTCATGGGCTGGTGGTCAGGAAACAAAGTTCTGTGCTGACTACTTTGATGAATGAATTACTCAGGCACGCGGACCACAGCAAAAGGGGTTGGTGTCTAAAATTATGAGGGGCCAGCCTAGTGTTAGTTGGGCTGCCGATCTTCTGAGTTTTATTGACAGTCAGACCAATAAATAAACTATACTAACCCAAAAAATACATTATCCCAAATGCCTGGTATGCCCGATGGCCAGTCCGTCCCTGGTGTGCTGTGGAGTCTTGTTATATCTGCTGTAATCTCTAAAACCGGTGCTTTGAATGGACAAACAATTAACTTATTTTCAGGTTCTTAAATTTAAAATTATAGGTGATAAAATCACAAGTAGTGGAAAGCAGCATGTGCAGAAACTCAAATGTCATTACCAGAAAGACAGAAAGTATCGTCGTTTGCAGTGAAAATAAACAACAGCAAAAAAAATGGAGAACGACCATTGTAGCTGTCACTTTCAGTCACTGTTTCAGTACACAAACTCTGCAGTGTGTGGAGGTCTAGACATTAGTCACAGTTTTCTTTATACACATGCACCAAATAATAGAAAAACATCCTTATGAGATGTGATTTAAATACTGATACAAAATCAATATTTTTTTCTGCAGCTCTTTAACGATGTTAGACATCTCATTAATGACTGTTAATTTGCAAAACATTACAAACTGATTTGCTCATTTGACACATGGACTCAATGGACTTTTACTGTAGACACCATCAAATAGTAAACCACCTGCTACCAAGTCAACAAGCATTGAGCTGCAAGGGTCTGTTCAGTAAATCTTCTGTCTGACGGGTCTCATGCTGCCCTTATTAACACAACAGTGACAATTCTCTGAGCCACTTCAATGCTCATAGCTCATTTACTAACTTGGACAGATTTTATTGTTTCCAAACACCACTTTTCAAAAGCACGGTGATTCAACTTGGAATTTTCCTTATCACCCCAACATCACCTGGGGATGAGAAAGGTTAAAGAGTTTATCTGCTTGCAGATTAAATTACAGCAATTATTTTGGTTATGACAAAATCTTAATCTAGAGTGCTGTGTTTTCTTGATAGCAGAGCATGTGTTGGTTATGTGATTGCTTTTCCTGTCTATCCTATTTACTTTAGACTGAAGGGAACAAATCTCTAGCTTCTCCTCCTGGTTGCCGCACAGTAATTCCTGAAGAGAAATCAAGGACCTTGAAGCGTGTTAATGCTCACATATTGAAGCCTTACAGCATGGTTAAGATACAGTACCTATGAGGGAGCACCGATAAGAAGGTGTGGACAGTGATGCGAAGTTTCTGTGCAGCATGTTTGTGTAATATTACATCTAAACACTTCAAAGTTGGTGTGACTCGTCTCTGGACTTTGCACCTGGCTTGTGCCAAGCCAATCAGTAATGTAGATATTTATCCCAGAATCAGCTTTGGATTATGAGCTTAATGGAAAGCACTTCACAGATTTCAGCTAAAGGTTTTGAAAGTTTAGTGCTGAATTAAATTTTTACCAAACAGCCATTTCTGTAAAGTTATTCATATTTGCTGAATACATCATGTTAAGTATTTTCAATCTCTTAGTTTAAAATATTTACAAAACGTATATGTCATAGCAGAGGATAAATAATGTTTAATTGCATCTGAGAGCTCTGCACAAAAGGCATTTAATCAATGCAACCCTCCCAGCAGGGGATAACTGTGCTGACCCACGACAATGGGGTTTTGACAGAAGTAGAGCCAAGCTTTGCTCAGGCAAAACAAAGGGAGGCTTTTATAGGCCATAGGAACCACAGCCTAGTTTGTACATCTGTGAGCACACCCAGCTTTTACACAGCAATGTATGGAAATTTTGCAAGTTTTTAAAATTTTAAAACAGTCAAACTGAACTGGGAGTAGATCTGAGGACAACAAGCACATATTATAGTTTGAGTAAACTCCAAGCATTTGTTACTTAATGGGGTAAGTGTGTCTTTTAATACAATCCAGTATCACACTAATGCATGTACCAGGCTGGTGTCACTTTTTCTTGTGCCTGAATGTAAAACCTACACAACATTGCTCAGCCTTAATGAAGGACAAAGCTCTTCATTGTTTGTCTGCATTAATCAATATTTCTTACAGTTATTACAACATCTGAAAAGCTCTATTTTATGTCATGAAAGTCATGAAAGTAATCATTGCCTGAACCTGACCAAGTGGCAACTGAAAACTTAAAGCATAAAATGTCAGGAACAAGAAACATTACCAAATAGTTCTGATGATGCTGTACTGAGTAACTTTATAAATTTGTTACAAAGATATTATACAGTGTGTGCAGAATTATTAGGCAAATGAGTATTTTGATCACATCATCCTCTTTATGCATGTTGTTCTACTCCAACCGGTACAGGCTTGAAAGCCTACTACCAATTAAGCATATCAGGTGATGTGCATCTCTGTAATGAGAAGAGGTGTGGTCTAATGACATCAACACCCTATATCAGGTGTGCATAATTATTAAGCAACTTCCATTCCTTTGGCAAAATGGGTCAGAAGAGAGATTTGACGGACTCTGAAAAGTCAAAAATAGTGAGATGTCTTGCAGAGGGATGCAGCACTCTTAAAATTGCCAAGCTTTTGAGGCGTGATCATCGAACAATCAAGCGTTTCATTCAAAATAGTCAACAGGGTCACAAGAAGCGTGTTGAAAAAACAAGCCGCAAAATAACTGCCCACGAACTGAAGAAAATCAAGCATGAAGCTGCCAAGATGCCATTGGCCACTAGTTTTGCCATATTTCAGAGCTGCAACATCACTGGAGTGCCAAGAAGCACAAGGTGTGCAATACTCAGGGACATGGCCAAGGTAAGGAAGGCTGAAAAACGACCACCGCTGAACAAGACACACAAGATAAAACGTCAAGACTGGGCCAAGAAATATCATAAGACTGATTTTTCTAAGGTTTTATGGATTGATGAAATGAGAGTGAGTCTTGATGGGCCAGATGGATGGGCCCGTGGCTGGATCAGTACAGGGCAGAGAGCTCCACTCCGACTCAGACGCCAGCAAGGTGGAGGTGGGATACTGGTATGGGCTGGTATCATCAAAGATGAGCTTGTGGGACCTTTTCAGGTTGAGGATGGAGTCAAGCTCAACTGCCAGTCCTACTGCCAGTTTCTGGAAGACACCTTCTTCAAGCAGTGGTACAGGAAGAAGTCAGCATCGTTCAAGAAAAACATGATTTTCATGCAGGACAATGCTCCATCACATGCATCCAAGTACTCCACTGCGTGGCTGGCCAGAAAAGGTCTAAAAGAAGAAAAAGTTATGACATGGCCTCCTTGTTCACCTGATCTTAACTCCATAAAGAACCTGTGGTCCCTCATCAAATGTGAGATCTACAGGGAGGGAAAACAGTACACCTCTCTGAACAGTGTCTGGGAGGCTGTGGTTGCTGCTGCACGCAATGTTGATCGTGAACAGATCAAGACACTGACAGAATCTATGGATGGCAGGCTTTTGAGTGTCCTCGCAAAGAAAGGTGGTTATATTGGTCACTGATTTGTTTTTGTTTTGTTTTTGAATGCTAGAAATGTATATTTGTAAATTTTGAGTTGTTATATTAGTTTCCCTGGTGAAAATAAATAAGTGAAATGGGTATATATTTGGTTTTTGTTAAGTTGCCTAATAATTATGCACAGTAATAGTCACCTGCACACACAGATATCCTCCTAAGATACTAAAACTAAAAAAGCCCCACTCCAACTTCCAAACATATTCAGCTTTGATATTTATGAGTCTTTTGTGTTCATTGCGAACATAGTTGTTGTTCTATAATAAAATTAATCCTCAAAAATACAACTGCCTAATAATTCTGCATACCCTGTATGTCAGAAAAATAATGCTGAAAGTATGCCATAAAGATTGAGGCTATACTCTGGCTTCCTCCCACAGTCCCAAACCATACATGCTAGGTAAAGTGAAGGGAAGAGTGTAAGTGTGCATGGTTGTTTGCATCTGCATTAGCTCTGGATCTGTGATGAACTACTTACCCGTCCAAGGTATACCCCACCTTTCACTATTTGTCGCTGAGACATGCTCTAGCATCCTTCTACCCCTCCAAACATTCCCACAAACCTGGGTGGAATTAAGCAAGCAGGGAAAATAGATGCACAAATGTCAGATTAACAGCTATGCAAGAGACTAACAACTCTGAGTTTAATTCATTTTTTTTTTTTTTTGTTTGTTTTTTGTTTGTAGAATTTGTCTGCAGGCCAGACAGTGTGGCCCTCATTTATCAAACAAACATGGAAATGAGTGCACATCTGAACGCAGGAATAATTCATGTGTGATTTATAAAACATTCCTATTTGACAGATCCCAGCGTAGGAATGATCGGGCATTGATAAATATGGCAACTGAAATCCATTCTCATTTACATATTATGCCCTTAATTATTCATGGTCCAGAGGCCTCACCCAGTGAGGTCAAACTATGGAGACAAGACATTTCACCAAAAAAGGAAACTTTTCAGAAGTCGAGATCAAAACCTTCGCTTGTGAGGTGGAAACGAATAAAGCTGTTTGGCAGCCTAAAATATGTAAACAAAAATGCTATGGAAGAGGATCACAGAGGCAGTCAGTAGCCTCGTCGTTGTTGAACAGACTCCGGCTGTGGTATGAATAAAATTCTCAATAAGTAGCATACATACTGTGAGAAAGACGGTAAGTCCACATCATTTGTCACTATTTCACATTATTTCAAAAGCCCATACTGGTTTGATTTGATGTTAACAATATTAGCTTCATCTTTGCTTAATGGTCAGCAGACACCAACTATGCTGGGTGTGTTTGTATTTTACTTTTTATGTGAGTACAGCTAATATACATAAACATCTGTTTAAAGCAAGGCTCAGACCAGTATTAATACAGTTAGTTATTTTTATTTGGTTAAAAATGTTTTGTTTATTAAATATTTAATGTAATTGTGTTACTTACCATATTTACCATGTGGAGTAAAAGGAGGAAAAGCAAATCACTTCCTGTATTTACTGGGTTTGTATGAGGGGAACTTATGTTTTGTTACAGGAATTTTTTATTTTTCTGTTGCCTAGTGTTTGTGTGGTATTAATAACTAATAAATTAATAACAACTGTGTAAGTGGTTATTTTAAGTTTACTGTGAATGAGTAACTTAACTGTATGTTGGATTGATGTGTAAAGAATAAACTTACCTGTCAAGCGGAAGGAACAGGACTCAAGGTTATGTAAGACTGGCTAAGGCTCTGTTGGGGGGCGGGGGGCAGGTTAATGTAACAGGGTGCACATGAGATTTAAGTTTAATTTGTTAGATTTCAATTATATTTAGCTGGTAAAAGTTCACCGTTAAGTTACACTATGTTTCTTTGCATTTTCTCGGATGTATTTTGTTGAAACATACACCTAGAAAAATAAATTCTTGCCATTTTGGAAGACCCCTGCCTACTGCCATCTTTTAGCTACTCTGGTCACACAACCTACCACATATATCCATAATCAATATTTTATTCATTTTTAATTTTGATAATAGCCCATGCCTGGTAACTGAAAGTCACAAATCTTTACACACTTCAAAATAAATTACATGCTAAAAGAGATCAATGAAAACCTAAAAAAAAAGTTAAGAAAACTTTTTTAAAGTGCTAAACATTGTCTGTGTTTATTTATATTAGCTAAGCATTGTTGTGTTCAAGGTACAGTTATATGACATCAATTTTTATAGCCGACAAAAGAGAAAATTGGTAGTTTAGTTCCATTTGTCCAGTAAAGAAATCCACACTTGTGTGCACAGCATGGGAAACATTAGCCTACTGATTAAATAGGGCACTTATACAACTTCTAGGTATACAAACGACGAATCAGCTCCTGTCTCTGCCTGTGCTGGGGCATCAAAATACTTTAGCCGTAGCATGGTGTGCAGGACTGCACATGACAGAATTATGTCACAGACTTTCTCCGGAGAGTAAAGCAGCGTTCACCTCACTGGTCGGAGACACATCCACCTGCCTTTCAGCAACCTGAAGCAGCGCTAAACAGTGGCAGGTGTGCGCACTTTTGAACCTGCGCTCCTGCTCTGTGGCAGGGTTTGCCAGCAGGGTGCTAAGATGCTCCAAGAGTGAATATAGGTATGAGTTTGTTTGCAAACACAGATTTCTGTTTGTATTTGTCATTATTTCAGATTGTAGTGTATAATGATTTATGGGCCTTTTAAATTTAAGCTATTAAAATTGTTATGGGTTTAGGCTGTTTATCATATTTATTTTCCCAAATCATTTTCAAATGATTATTTTGAGCAAATAATTAATTTCAGCGTCTGCTGTGCTGCAACGCTGATCCACACTGACTCAAACTTGCGTACACAATCTTAGACTTGTCCTGAGATTTGATCATATCCTACACTCATGTCCAAATTGATGAATGCCAAACCTTGCATGGATATGGTTGTGCACAAGGATTTCCATCACACTTTTGTTTAATAAATGAGGGCTACTGGCTCAACAATATCGAGGGTATTAAGACAACATCTCCCCTAACTCTAGAATGTTATTTGTACTAAAGATAAACTAACAAGCTAGCTATCCCATCGAGCTAATAACGCAAAATGCTAGCTAGCTGCTACCTTTGTCGCCCAAATGTAACTTCAGTAAATGCCCACAAACACAGAACAAATCGATAATCATTTTATAAACTGTGAATGACGAGGTGAAGAAGTTGTTCTTGTTTTTTGTTTGGTACTTTTTGGGTTATTTTTTGACAAGCCAAGATTAAGAGCCTTTGAGATTCTTGGTAAGCTATTCACATACTCAAGGAACGGGAACTACTAGAGTTAGTTGACTGATTTTACAAAGATCCTCACCAACTGAGAGTTGAGGATAACGATCAAAATCATTCACTGTAGAGACCATTTAATTATTTCCCAGGTAATTTTGACAATTTCTTAGGCAACTGTAGTGGCTTTACTGCTGCTAACACAAATGTACTTTCTCCCACATCATTCTGTGGTCTGGTGCCATATCAAAAGACTTATCTCTGCTTTACACAAACTTTAACAGAATAACTACTGAAAACATAAAATGCAGAGTGAAAGTAAAATGTCAAAGAGTTCAAGAAAGCAGTCTGATATGGGACTTAAAAGTCAACAAAGATGTGGGTTAAAGTCCTGCCTTACTTCCGAAATCCAAACACATGATTTCTCCAGATGTTTCTGCAAACATTGACATGCTCTCCTTCAGATAACCAGTACAGCTAATTCATTTTTGATCAAATCTTTATTATACAAAATTATTTTAAAAAATACATTTTAAAAGTGTATTATGATTGATTAATTATCAAAATATATAGACATACAGTATAGAATGCATATTTCAACATAATTTATTAAGTCAACAACTTTTTTAAATTAATTTTAAATTTAACATTATGTTTGTCCTCCTTAAGTCTGTCACAAGGGAGCTGTTTTTAAACCTACAAAAGACTGAATCCCCTTTACTATTTAAATTTGTTGATGATAAAAGCTCTCAAATCATCATCGTCTAAACTATTAATACAACAAAAGCTCATTCTCTATGGTATCATTGTCATAATAAAACAGCAACTTTTCTTTCACTTTCTCCTTCATATCTGCAGCTGCATGTATATGTATTACCTAGGGGAATAAAGAGACTGGAATTTCTTCTTTGATTTATATGATGGACCTGGTTTTGACCCAGTCCCATTGCTGGAATCTTGCCATCACCTCATTCTGTTATCAGTAAGCACTAGTGACCAGTCAACTGTTATTCCACATTTGGGTCACTATGGGCAGGTTGGGTATTTAGGGAGTGAAGTGTTTACTCAGGTGCATGAGTAAATTTGTCATATAAGCATGTACTTATAGCTTCACTTATTAAGTCTGTGCAGAATTGCCAGAGATGACCTGGGTTTATGAAAGCTGGTTCTGGAGGAGTGGTTGAAACATTTGATGAGGACTTAGAGAAAGTGAACAGTACAGTTGCTCCTTCTTCTTTATCTCTAAAAGCAATGTAAAACCTTCCAATGAACACTTGTAAAATGTCTGTTGGTAAGCTGGGTAGTATAGTTAGATAAGCTGAAAAGAAATCTAGAAATAAATAAAGTGGATTACGTCCTCTGAAGCTCCATCTTTGCCCTACAGCCGACTGGGTAGCTCTCCTGTCTGCATGATAATGCTTTTGTCAAGGCTTGTGACCCAGTTGGTACAAAGCGGGAAATTACGTCATTTGCAAATATGCTTTTATTCCATGATAGTGTAAAATTGTACAAATGAAATGAGATTATCTCTCTAGTCCCCCACAAACAGCCATGCAGCTTTACAGGGGAGGGGGGTGGTTAGAGGAGAGTAATAATTTGCCAAAAAAATGAAAAGAAAAATAGGGAGGAAGCATGTACTCAACCTTGGGCCCAGGTTATTTTAAGGAAAGCCAATCTTTGATCAGCCAAGCTGAAATGGCTAAGATAAGTGGGAGCTACATCTCGCGGCAGGACTGCGCACCAGTCTGATATTGCTATTTCCTCCCTGGTTTCTCAAGAGCGGTAAATAGCTGCTGCCCCCACCACTCCTGCCCCATGCACCTCCTCCCCTCCCCCTTATCTACTCCCCACTTTCTTCTGGAGATCTCTGTCACTTTAATCCACAGAGTCTGCCGCTGGTTAACAAGGAAATCCTGTGTCAATTATCACCAACCACTTCCTGCTGGGAGAGCAGCGGGGAATCAAAGGGGCCAGAGAGCCTTTCACACCAGAGAGGAGCAGTAGGCCTAATTAAATGGCCCTTGTGTCCCGCTGGCTGCCGGTGGCCGGGTGACAGATAGCCCAGCCCAACGATAACCTCCTTCAGCTGATGATTGTTTTGATAGGGGAGCTAGTAGGCACTTTGGGTGCCATAAGGTTGGCAGATTGCTATCCAGGAGCCAAAATTAACTCACTTCCAGGATACAAAGGTTTATGGAGAAAAATGATGGGCAAATAATGTGTAATCATAATATAATGTGGGTATAGACCATGTAACGGATTCACACTGAAATGAGATCCAAGCTGTTAAAGCTTTAAGGTGCATGTGTTTTTTTTTTTTTTTTTCTTTTTTCTTTTTTCAGACAGTTACCATCTATTTTCACAGAGGAAAAAAAAAACAAAAAACAAACAAACAAAAACTAAAATACAAGTCAGAAAATTCCATCCTTAAAATTCCAGTCCTATAAATCTGGAAATGTGAACCCACGATCCATCATTTGCACACCAGTGGTTGAAGCGTGCATATTAAGATTTGATATGCCACATTTTATCTCACTTCTCAAAACCCAGCATTTATGGGTAAAGGAAACTTACTTGAAGCTGAAATATGCAAGGCTCAAAGTGACAATTCCCAGACCACTTTCAGGTAGAGGTCTGTGAAAGCGCAACTTAAGGTTCAAACTGCTTTATATCAACTTGAAGCATCATATGGGGTCAGTAAATCACCAGCCTGCCTGCCTTGTAGTTGTTATTTCACTCTTAACTGTCACTTACAGGTATCTTGTGTCGCCTGCATAATGTCAGATTAAGTTATCACTCAGAGACATTGATAAAAGCAGCCTTTTCTCTTCATTAAAAAAGTTAGCCGGTGCGAATTCACCAGAATTATCATTTCAAATAGTGCCTGTATAAAATATGTTTCCCAGGGATTGGTCATGGATTGTGTATGATTGATAAGATAGGTAATTTAAGGAAGGAATGAAATAAATGTGAATAAATGTGTGCAGAGCTGCATACAGCCAGACTTTGTAGAATATTTAACAAGAAGAAGCCTTCCTCTGGATGAAGTTCATCATAATATCCTCTCCTATGGCTCCTTCAGCCTCCCACTCTGAGTGGAGACAGCCTGAGCCCGCCATGCCTTGTCCACCTTTAAATTTTCATATGGAGGAAAGGGGCTGCAGAAAAACCAATTTACTAACAGAGCGACATCATCTGTTTGGCCGTTTATCTCTGACACACCACCCCTCAGTCCAGTGTTGACAGTACATGATATTCCATTAATCTGCCTAATGAAAATTTAACCAGTGTTATAAACAAATAATTGGCCATTATCCTCTCAAAGATCCCGAATAAATTACTTGGGCGTTTTTCATGGCTTCTGAAAGAAGAAGCTGGCCCCTTCTGATTGATGTTGGAATAAATGCGGGGCCGGCTCCGACGCTGCGAGTGGGTCTCGGCTAAGCCTGTGATTGACTTAATGAGAGTCTTTGGGGTGAGTAAATGTTCCAAATTGCTCAGTCATTAGCTTTTGCTCGGCTGTCTGAAGATACCCCCGGATCTGCAGCGCGGGTCTCTCCTCTTGTACCATTCCGCCTGCAATTACATTTTCATTTAGAGCAAACCTCTGAAGTCCGATAGGCAGGCCCCTTTTCATTATGCTGGCCTCCTTTTTCTTTTTTATCTAAATGGTGTGAAATGTCTCTTCATTTAGACCAATTAAAGTTGAAAAAGACTACGCTGTAATGAATTATCATACAAATTATTTACTTAATGCCACAATCTCTCTCCCTTTCTCCCTCTCCTCCTTTCTCATCCTGCTCTCTCTGGCACCAGGGATGCACAGAGTCAGGCAGATGGGGAATACAGTAGGAGAGAAGACATAGTGGGAGTCCACAATGGATCTACTTTGAAAGTGAAACTTCTTTTAAAACGATACACACTTTGCTGAGGTTTCTCTTTAGCATCTATAGTCTTGGCGTATGGATGGTGTTCACTCATGAACAAAAGGGAATAGTATATCGTCAATATAGCTCATTTTAGATATTTCATTTCAAGAGATGTCTAAGCTCTTCTTAATTAAGGACAAGCTTATGGTTTCAAATTAACTCATTTAATTGGGGGGACTGGTTCTTCTCTGGAAGATGGTGTGGAGAATGTCTCCTTCCGAAGGCTGTTGGCTGACACATAAACACTGGAAGAGTTCACAACTATCACAGCAGCCCCATCCATACCTCTGGGACTGCCTCTCTGTCTCTCTCTTCTCAATGAGACACACACTGCCAAGACTCCCTCCATTAGCTTTTCACAAGCAGAACAGCCATTCAGCACATATTCTGCCGCCATTATTTGTGTTAGCAGCCAATGCACCATATTAGGGTTGTTTTTCCACCAGACATCATAATGGGGAGAGGGAATGAAATTATACATTTTCTTTTAGTGTCTTAAGCTTTTTTATTTCTTTTAATGCCAGTCAATTCACAGGCTGATTGTGCTCGGTAAAGCTGGTGGTGCTGAAGTGACTTGTCACCATGGAAACGGCAGCTTCTACTTCATGCCAGAGCAGTTCTGCTAAAGCCCCAAGATGAGGGGGCAGCAAAAAAAAAAAAAAAAAAAAAAAAAAAAGAATGTCCCTGTCCAGTCACCTCTTAACTTGATTTTAATGGAAGCTAGAGGCAAGAAAAAAACAAAACAACATTCAAGTGAGTGGAATGAAAAGTTCCAGCTTGGATTAATGACCTTTACGTTACACAAAGTGGCCTAAAATTTGCGGGGCAAAATAAACTAAAGAGAAGTCAGTTTCAGGAGGTGTCAAACTGTTGCTAAACTCACCAGGCAATAATCCTAAGTACTCCATGATTTGGACTAATTGGTATGAAATCACCCAGAGTGCTTGAGTGCAGCTACCGCTTTGGTTTGCAGCATCTGCTCTATGTCAGGGCCGATTCTTTCTGACAGCCTGGAAATACAAACACAAAATTGCCATATGGATCGCCCACCTTTGAGCTTAAGTCACAGGTACAAAGGAGGAATGGATTTTCACCAGAAAATCTTCTCTATTGCTTTTGGCTTTCTTATCAGCAGTAAAGAATACAAGCGCTATTTGCTGTCATTATCAAGAAACACATAAAAGCTGCAGATATTCTCTAATGCAAAGGAAACCATTCAAAATACGATGACTTAAAATGATTTAAACACACTGACAGGATTGCTCTTTGGCGTCTCAGACAAGCAGTTGAAAGTGGAGGAGTGACAGAATGTCACAATATTTGCAGATATGTTCATAATACTATGAAATATCTCGCCTTCAAGCAGGGGACAACTGATTATGACAGCAATAAATAACTGCCGCGAGAGGATACTGAGATTGATGTCAAAACCACCACACTTAAATGTGTCCACATATAGCTTGAAGAGGCTATTTGTCTTTCAAACATGAAGCAATAATACCCAAATACTCATTATGTGTGGCATGCATCTTAATTCATGCTAATTGACGCTTATTAACCTAATACTTCCATTAATAGATGGAACTTCAGTACAAGCATTACATAAAGAAAACAACCATTTATAATTCTTGATAGCGGCTAGGAAGGAAGTAAAAACACATTCACACAGATGCAAAGGTGAAGCCAGTTTATATGAATGTCTGTTTCATAGTCGTGTGGCTCTAGTTTAAATGTATATAAAAATCCCTACAGGTTAATCCCAAGTGCTTCTAGTAAGTGGGTGTATCTTCAGTTCCACTGCACCTCACTGAACAAATGTGATGACTTCAAGTTAAATAGCCTCCTGTCATGGCATGCTTCAGTTTCATAGCAGTGTCATGTGTTGTGTTAAGCAGTTAGATGACATGAGAGGAAATTCTTTATAGAGCTGCAGGCTAACATTACCTCCCCTTTACTTTAACACAAAAGGGGCTCTTTCTACAGTATTAATAACCAAGGCTCACCTAAAAAATTAATTTGAAACTATGCATACAATCCTGAATAGGAGAGGGTAAAACTATTAATTAAAAGTGGAACAGGTTCTTATTTTAGTGGAAAGTGGAGAAATTATGAGCTTTTGTTAAGGAAGGCCCAGGAGCAAAGCTTTCATTAGCCTACATGCATGGCAAAAGCAATTCATCAACTGTAATTTTGCCTCAATGGGCAAAAAAGAAGGATCAACCTCAGCATGCTATTTATGGAGATTTACGGAAGTCTGGGAAATGCTAATGTGATTAACATTTATCTACAACATGTTTCCAAATGGCCCTCATGTCCACGTTTTGCCTTTAAGATTAAGTTATTGCACTTGCTCGAGTAAAAGAGAAAATTAGAGAGTGATACAGAATCTGCTTTGCAGTGCAAGAGCACACAATGATGATGATTTTTTGTTTTTTGAGAATTCTCCGTCACATTAGTGGAGGATTTCTCTTCCCCCTCGATTCCCTCCCCTCTGTCTAAATATCTCTCTTTATGTGTGTCTGTCCCCAGATGAAGGCGCGGCGAGCAGAGCGCCGCTTTTGTCCTACCAGAGTGTCTCTCTCGAAAATGTGAACTGTTCCACGGATTAGCTGAGCAGAGATTTATTTAATGCATCCTCATAGAGTATTGTTGAAATCTATTTTGGGATATGGAGCTTGCCAAGCTCTAAGCCTGGTAATATATGCCTGCTACAGTTTAAGAGAGAGGGTTCACAGACCCATTTTATGTTGGGATCATATGGATCATACCGAGTCATTGATTGTGAAAATATTAAAGGTTGGTTGCACATTTATTGTTTTCACATCGGGACCGCAAAAGGTTTGTTTCCATGCCTTTCCTCCTGCGTCTTGTTTGTATGGCCTGTTTAAATATTTGATGTCCTAGAGAATGATTGTGATACTCACCCGATAAGATATTGCACATGCATATGCCATGAGAGGCCCCTGTTTAAGAAACCAGCTTAAGGTTTCTGAGAGGCCAACAAAGCCATGGATGGAAGAGAGTGCAGTGCATTTGCATTTAAGCCGTGGATTTAGGAACAGCTAGAGCAGAATGAATACTAATAATGTATCTAATTTAAAATGCTAAGTATTTACCTTTGAATTTTTTCATCCATAAAACCTTGTAAATAATATTTAATGTTCTATTTTTACACAGCAAAGGACGGCCTGTGTAAAATTCTCTAAGCACTCCATATTAAATTTATTATAAATCGATGTCTGTTTTAGACTTTGAGAGGAAACGTGAAGTGAACCAGACCTTTGATCAGTTCAAGCCCCTGAAAAATGAACCAACAATCCCCCTACTCTGACTACACTTCCCAGCATGCCTCAGGGGGATAAGGTTTGGACCGGTTCTCCTCTCAGTGAATGTGACAGAGAGTGACACAAAAGAGGGAAGCCAGGGGGTGTGCAGGAGTGGGGGAGAGGGAGCCGGACAAAAGAGAAGACATGGGCTTTGCACGGAGGACATGATAAAGCCAGGAGCATTATCGTCAGTGTGAAAGACGGGGGCCATACTTCAAACGGGATTTTCTCTCCATGACAGGATACTCCGCTGACGCAGAGCAAATAGCTCTCTGTAGCAGTATATAGCTTCAGGGCTTCTAGGCCCCTTTGTAAATTCAACAAACTACAATGCAATGATAGGATCTCATACAGAGACCATAAGGTTTGTTACCAAAATACTGATAAGTAAATATAATGATAGCAAGGAGAAACATCCGTAAGTCTAAAACATTCAAGATATTTTACTGCATTTCGTTTTGTTCTATAGACAAAACTGTGAACTGAATAAATAAATGAGCCTCACCTGAAGGCAACATTGGCAACTGATGCCTTACTTTAACTGCTACAGAGGAGGTTTTAAGCTTTACAAATATGACTCTTGCAAGGAAGCCACGGGGTTCAATCAATTAGTCTGTGATTATTATTACTTCTGTTGTTATTACTAGTCCCAGCAGCCAGGCTGTTATGGTAACCCAAGACGCAGTCCATACAACTAATCCTTGCCCCTTCTCTAACCCTAACCTTTACTCTCTTAATCAACATCATATTCTGAGCAAGTGGGCAAAATATTTACATGTTATCACTCGCAGCCTTCGCTGAGAATTTGCTTTCACTCTGGGAATTCTCAGATGTAGTTGTTTGCAGGCTCGTATACATTGGACAGTGTGTGTAGAGTATGTTTGTTTCACTGTTGGTTTTTCATCTTTTGTCTAAGTAAAAAGACACATTAAGGTCCCAATAAATTAGAAGAAGAAAGGCTCCCATTGTAGATGGGCTGTCGTGGGTGGTGCAGTCCTGACTTTTTATAGCTCTGTCTTGACAAATATGAGTTTAGGCTTGGCCTTAGAAGTTTGTTAATAAAGAGAAAAAAAAAATAAGACAGTAGCACTGCAACCGCAACTAGACAAGTTTATATCCCAGACTTGTGGAAAAGCTCTTCTTTTATTTTGTTCAATATTCATCCCATCTGTCCCCATTTCTGAAAAAATTACTATTGAGAAGTTTGATCCAACAGCAAATATAAACTGGACAGCAAGATAAAGGAAAAGCACGAAAACACTGAAGCAAGCAAACATCAGAGTGAGACAAAGATATTTCCTATGCAAAGCTTGCACACAATGTCATGTGTGATAGCGACGAATCCCGTCCAAGTCACACGCAGGGGGGTTGGTGGGGAGACAGAAACGAGGTCGGCTGCCTGTATCTTTCAATGATTCCCCCTCTTAGCTTTGATTCTGCTGATCCACTATCTCGCCATATAGCGAGGGATACAAAGCAGATTTCAGCTTTGGGCTAATCTCATTAAGAAACTCTAACCACCCCTATGAGTAGTGTGGGGGGAAAAAAAGCAACTCATTCTGCACTATGCCAGAGCCAAGGCTCAGGGAGGCAGGTGTAATGTTACATAATTAGCCTCTAAACGGTAAAAAGGAGATTATTGCAAATGGCCTACTAGCCAGCACATGCAGTGGACCTGGTCCCTGAAGACTTGGCAGTCTAGTAAAGCTGAAAACATCCCTGGGGAATTGATGTGTAAAACAGAAAGGAAAAACAGGTTATTTGCAATAAGTGTGTGGTACTGGGTGGTCAAGACCCCCTGTAATTTGGTCTGCTTTAACAAATGAACATAAGTTTGATTAAGGTCTAAGTAGACGGTAGCTAGCTACTCTAACACTCGATGTTAGAATTCAGCAGGAACCTGATTTGACATGCAGCCTAACTTTCTGCTGTCTTTCTTCTCTTTCACTTAAGAAGAGGAAATATTACTTTTAAATACATAACAAATGTATGAGGGGAAATCTTGCGAGGCCCAAGTCTGTGCTCCTGCTGAGATTTCCTGTCAGCCACCAGCAGCGCATCTGCAACTGTGTAGAAATGGCTAACAGGAGAATTGATAGAGACTGCCTCGTTCAGGGAGCTCACACCTAGTCAGTCATAACCTCACGACTGGACTACCATGTCAGATTGTTGCCATATGTGGCACGGCGCACCGCTCTGCCAGTGACAGTGATCAACTACTACCATTCACCGCAACCATCCAACAAACATTACTGTCAGAGTTCAAACACAGAACGGGGCTCAAATGAAGGATTTCTGTACCACGTCTTGGTACAATAGTCCATATTGTCCAGCATGCATGCTAATTAGAGAAACAGATGATCTGAAAGCCTCTCTGGGCAGAGCCAGTTAGGACAAAGAAAGAATGGCGGCGTTCCTTTGTTGCCTCCTCAGACACACTGAAGCATCAGCTTGTTGTTACATAAAGTTGTATAACAAATGAGCCTGGGCTCTTTGAACTGGCTGACCACACAAGCCTGGAAGAGTCACTAGGAGCCCAACATGTGGCAGCAATAAGATGGCCCCGCCCTCTGCGAGACATGTGGGAGACACTGCATTCCAGAGGAGCTCATTAAAGCTAAAAAACAAATCCAACAAACACTACCACAGTCTCAAAAGAAGACTATGAAATATGAACGACAGGCCATGGTGAATGATGTCTGCTGCTTGCTTTATTTATTAATACAGTTTTCAATAACTTCATTATTATTTATTGTGTGTTCAACATAACTAGAAAAATAGAGGAGAAATCCCAAAAATCTCGTGATCCTGAAGAATATTTGTTCATCTTTTCAGTAACTTTAATGAGTCAGTGCGAGTGACAGCTGATTTTTTAGACATGGTTTAAAGACAGTGACATTTACCATGGCTTTTATTAACTGTATAGATGTGGTTTAGTGTTTAAACCTGTCATTGAATTTGGCTTATTTATAATGCTGTTTGTTCCACCAGTCTGCCCAGTTAAGCTACGTGCTGTCTGTTTAACTTGGCTATAAACAGACTGTAGCTGACTGTTTGAACTCCTCCTTATACATTCATGTGAGTAAAGGGTGTGCTTGATGTTTTTCTTTCTTTTTCTTTTCCTTTTTTCTTGCTGTTATTGTAAGACGTGACATGATATTCAGTTTGTGTACATGACTTCACAACATGAGGCAGTGCATTATGATGATCCCAGGATGTTTTTATATTTAAGATTGATAAAAACTCAATAAAATCAAATGCCCACCGGGGAGGCAGTCTCCCCGTGCTGTCGTAGACATCTGGCATGATTATTTTCAGCTCTTCAGCTAATCCTCTCTAAATGTAAACTGAAGAAAAATGTGCCAAATGGCTTGAGAGCAAGACTGAATTTTGGACTTGTGAAAGATTTAAATGAGTTTTATAGAAATGTTAGAGGCATTATCGGAAAACACAGTGAGACAATTGTAATTAGTTTTCAGCCTGTCACATTTATAATCATTATCCCACTTTTTAGACATGCCAAATTTTGACTCCTGTTAACCACTGCAGCGGTGGAGAAGCTACATAACATAGAGCAGGTTTTTTTTTTTTTTTTTTTTTTACATTTTGATGTGCTTTCATCTGTGTTGCTGGGCGTTAGATGTTTGATATGTAGCACTGTGACTGGAAACGCTTGAGTCGTGTGCATACCATTCAGAGGTGGCCCAGTAAGAGCTAATCTACTTGTCAGGGTTGACTGCCAAGCATATCAGCCCACACACTTCACAATATGACTTTATTCATACAGTAGATCTGGGACATTAGCTGTCTCTGCCCACCAGAACACAACACTTACGCCTACCATTCCCAATGAAAGAAACCTACATTATAAGCCTGTGCAAGTGATAAAAAAGCCAGTCCACATCCTTTACACCTCTCTTCTACAACCCCCGTCACCTTAAAAATGATAACCTGAGCCTTGTTGTAACATATGTCCACACAAGCTCTCCACATAAGTAGCACTTCTTTTTGTTTTCCGGTGAGGAATTAACAGACTCCTCGTCCTCAGTGTCCTCCAGGAAAACTGTCAGCAGTATGTTGGACAATCCTCTGCTTTACAATAAATCGCCTCTACTGCTACATTTCAAATAACAAGGCTTTGGGGCCTTTAGGACTACATTGGCTGTATCATTAGGGACCTTTTAGATTGCTATCACAACAGTTTCAGCAACACAAACACAGTGTAAAAGTCAAGTGAATATTAATATCATGGTGACTCTGACAAATATGGTGATAGCTTGCAGGCAGTTGACCTGGGATCATCTTAAACAGAAAAACTACATGTCACATAGATGTATTTGAACAGGCTTAAAGCACCTTATACTATATTAAAAAATGGTTGGCATGATTTATTGAGTTTGAATAATGGTTCCTCGTGGGCATTTCATAAATCTGTAATAGGGCAGTGACCTCAACCGCTCACACGTAATAAATCTATATCAACTAAACTGCAACATCAAAACACACATAATATTGCAAATATGTCTAATGTGTTTGCTTCAATTAAAGAAAATGAGTGCAGGTCAAACAGGCAGGGATCACAAGTACATTCAGACTAACCTGTTGAGCAATTATTTACAAAGCAATAACCCCTTGATAAGAAAAAACGGTACATCTGCAGTTGATTAAAGCCCCCCAAATTTACAATGAGGCTGCAGAAGGATGTCAAGTTTTCACACTAGTTTAACGCACAGTCTTCCTGACCAAGCTATTCTTCTACATAACATATTGTAAAGATAATTTCAACTCCAAACCATAAAACAGAAAAACTGTCACAGCGATGGCTTTTGCCAGATGGAAGAAATATCACCACGGACTGAACTGTAGTGAGACAAAATGAAAATAAAAACGTATCCAAAGTTCACAATAGCAAAGCTATTCAAATAAACCAATAAATAAATGAGTGTACAAATGTGTAAGCCTCAGGGCAAAGAGAGGATCTTGCTGCCAAGTCACAATCTCAATCTCAGTTTGTAGAGCACCACAAGGGGCAGTGTGTAGTAGATGAAAAATAAGGGGGCTGCAGTGCTGTTTTACATTGGATTCACTGCAGGGTGGGCTCATGGAGTCAGTTAAGGTTATCAAGCGTCGTGGCTTTGATTTTTTTTTTTTTTTTACTATGCATTTAGAGGGGCGACTAAGTAAAACAAATAAAATCACTCAGGTAAAATGTTTTATTTAGCATCTAATTCTTCATGTGAGATGTGAAAAGAACTGTGTTTTTCATGCAGAACTTTAACAACAGTTGTACTGTGTGTCTTTAAAATCTTTTGGCCTGTAAGCTGCCGTTAATCTCACTGTGATGCTCTTAGAGCAATATACTGTTCTAATTTGAACAAAACAAAACAAAAAAAAAAACAAAAAAAAACAGAGTAATAGTCAATTAATTCCAAAATGGTAAACTATTAATTCTCAATATGCCATTAAAATGGAGAGAGAGGAAAGCTGAATATTTTATATGACCAATTAAAAGCTTCTTAGTGGATGGCTTTTATTTGAATTAACAGACTGCCTGACTCTCCTTTTTAATTTCACTGATTAGATTGTTTCAAAGGACAGGAAATAAGTTTTCACAAGTACAGTGATGAATGACAGTGTGTGTGTGTGTGTGTATGTGTGTGCGCGCGCGCGTGTGTGTGTGTATGTGTGTTGCGGTGTGGGGATAGGGGCGGATCTCAAAGTACTGTATCTTAATCTTTTTTTAAGACACATGGTACCAATTTGACATTTTAAAATATATTTCTATTTGAAATTAACACATTTTGTTGCAATTACAGGGTTGAGTAACATAAATTTAACATTAATAAAAAATATTTATTTTATTTTAGGCTTTTTTGTCTATATTTCAACCAAATACAAAAAATATTTAATTGAATCAAAACAAAAAAACTATTCCGTATTACTGGGTTATTTATTTAACACTGGAATAGTTGTAAATGAATAATAATTTTACATAACCAACAAAGCTCTATATTCTATGCTGAGTGGTATTAGTGATGAAGACAGAAGGTAATTGTCTCCCTTGCATTATTTACAGTGTGGAAGCAGGGTTTTACAGTAAGCTTTTCATTTATCTGTTTTTACAGTTTTTTTTTTGTTGTTGTTATTTTTTACAAAAAAAAAGAAAAAAAAAGAAAAGAAAAATAGCTAGCTGGCCCATTGAGGAAGAAAAACTGGAAAACTGGGGGGCTGTAAGAGTGTGGAACCTGAGAGCACAACCTGAATCGCTTTCAATCTATGTACTAAACTGATGGCGATGAAAATAAGACTCTATGACACAAAAAAGACACTTGTCTGCAGATTAATGTCTTGAATGGAGGCTTGTGAGGGCGCTCTTTGTCGCCAGCCTCACATTGTGCCTCAGTCTTCATCTGAGACTAATGCTGAAAAGACCCTGGAATCACACTGGGTTGAACAGCACAAATGGTACAAATAAGGGTGCAGTTTATCTCACTGAAGTGTGCCTACAAATTGCAATTATTTTGGAATAAACAAGTAAGGCAACTCAGGGGAGGAATGATTGCTACTCCAACACAGTTTCCATTTTTTTTCTCTCCACAGTGTCACATTTAGGCTCTAATATTCTCCGGGAAAATGAATATATTTGTTGACTAACAGCATGGATAAAACTCTTAAATATTCTGAATTTTTAATCTGGTTTAATATTTCCACCCGTTTTATGCAAATTACAGTCTATTAACATAATCTCATTTGAGAATACATCCTTTTAAAGTGAAAGATTATAACCTATTTTTTTAAGCACATATAAATCGAATGTTATATTGAAATGGTAATGTTTTAAAGTCTGTGTGCTCTGCAGAAAAGAGGTTAATTTACATATATACTTTCTTTCTTTCTTTTTTTTTTTTTTTTTGCATTAGGGGCTCAACATTACATGAAAAGATCCAAAACAGCTAAAACCTCCATGAGGGAAATCATCCAACAGCTTAAATGTCTTGGCAGACATGAAACATCCATTTAAAGAGCTACAATAAACAACAGCAAATGTTTTCTTCATGAAGTCTTGTCTAACAAATGCAGAATATGTGTACATAATTTCTTCTCTGTCTTACTGTACACGATATTAGAACCAATACTGTTGCAAAGATCAAATCAATTTTCCTGACAAAGAGAGTCGAGGAGAGAGACGTAGGACTTTACCTTCAGGTATTTAGGTGGAAGCAGGGTCAGTAAAAGCTTCTGCAAGATATTGAAGTGGATAAAGATGTAAGAAAGGGCCATTATGTTGCTGAGTTAGGAAGAGGGGGGCTCTATCTGTCTCCATTCCCTCCTCCTTTGCTCTTTACATCTGCCTTGAACTTGTAAGGAGTTCAGCAAGGACTGAGCTTACGGTCCAGACAGGCCTCTGGAATGCAAGTGCGGCCACTCAAGCCCGTCTGACCTGCCACCACACCAGCTCCATTTCACTGGGCTAACTTACCTATTCATTTACAATGGGACTTCAACTTTATCTTCCCTTGTAACACAACATTAACTGCCAAAGAGCTGGAAATGCATTATCAGCCTGCCTCAAAGCTTGGATTGCTTCCCTCATAAATAAGATCATTATACGAGTGGTAATCCCATTAAATAGATCATTTTGCAAATATCTAAATCCAATTAATAAAGTGTTTTCAGAGGGGGTGCAGCAAACACTGACTTATACAGAGCTGACATGCTGTGACTCCAGCTCTTTGTTCCTCACTCCCTTAGTAGCAAGGGTGATATTAATAAATACAACCCGGAGCCTGAGTTACCCTTTGAAAGAAAACTGGGATTCAATTTGGGCTAATTCTGGTTAAATAAAATATAGATGAACTGTTTGGGTTTATTGGTAGAAAAGATTTGATTAATTAGTTAGTTTTAACATAGAAGGGAATGATTTCCCTAAAACTTTCTCTGATATGCACTTCCATGCATAATGTGTTTATAGAATGTCCTTACATCGTAATCCGGTAAAAACCCCGAGCTGTACGGGGCCACATGAGCTAAAAGCTTTCAAATGACTGCCAGATGGTTTAGCAAATTAGCCATTTATGGAATTAATTCAAAATAGTTTCCTAAATCATTACCATAACTCATCAGTAGAAGTACCCTCCAAGTGCCCTTTAACTTTTGGACGTGTGCTCCTGCATTGACCATGCCACTTTCTCAGAATCATTAACTAGAATATAACAAAGCCAGAAAAAACAGTTTTACTAATTAATTGCCCTTGCATAAACGTACCATCTGTGAGCAAAGGAGGCATCATAATCCCAAAGTAGATGCCCCTCAAGTGCTTGTGTTTGTTCCACTGAACTAATAAAGTGCATAATCCGATAAAGGATGATATCCTAAGCTTTGATTGCGCCTGAAGTGGTTGTTTTACCTTTGTGGAAAGTGCGTCTGGCATGGTAAGAATGTTTTCGTATCTTTTCATGGTTTTTAATTGCCAGCTGAAGCTGCTAGGAAAACACTGCTGTGGTTAAATGAATTAGAAAACAGTGCCTCTGGGTGATGTTAACACATTTCACTGTCTCTATGTAAGGCAGCAGTCAGTGAATGATCTACTGTATGTGTCATGTTTCTATGGCTTTTTTGTGGTACAGAGTGAAGGTCTAATTATGGTTTTAAATGTGCCTTTCACTATCTTGATAATGCCATTGTCTCAGGGGATTATTTTAGTAATTTATAGATGATTCAAGTCACGTTTGCAACAGTTTCTACTGCACTTCAACCCATGAAAGAGATCACAATGCCAAGCATATGCTTGTGTTAACACATGTGATACTAATGGTAAGATGATCTTTAAAAATTATGGAAAGCTGCATGTGTTCAAAGCAGGCAAGAAACAGCTTTGCAGGAGACCACAATTCAGCATCCTGGTGGCAGCATCAATGGAAGTATCATAGCAGTAATTATTCCCTTCAACTGAGGGCAAGTCCACCAAGAGCAGCTTGTGAAAAATGAAGGCTGAGGTTGAGGCCAGACTCCCCCTCTTCTCCCCTGCTTTTCCCCATCTAATCTGCCTTTTTCTAATGAAGAGAGGGAAAGCGAGAACAGTGGAAAGGAGATGTCAAGATTGAGGTCGGCCACCCCCCTCACAGGGTCAAACTAGAGGGGTTAATACCTGGTGTCCGACACTGCACATAAACTCCGCTGAGCTCATCACACTAATTAAACAGACACACATCCTCTCGGAGCTCCGATGGCCAATCGCTGCCAGCTAAAAAAGCAGTCTATTCATGGAGGTTGGCAGGGTTTGCATGTAGGGTGGGCTGGGGAAATGCTACCTGCCCTTCCTTAGTTTGATTAATGTGAAGAACAATGGTGCTCTTGTGGCCCGCCAGCCTCACTCCACTTGGTTCTGGTTCATTGCTCGAAGAGAGGGGACTGCATGTTCCAAACTCATACCCCAAACGTACCACCACCTAGCTTAACAACTTCAAAACGACTGCTGTCTCCTCAAAACACCACCTTCTCATTCTGCTCATGTTGAATACAGTCTGATGGATGCTGTAAAGGTAATGGGAGTATGAAAAGAAATTAAATGTGCAAAGAAAAATTCCAGTCTTCACTTTTGATATCTTTAAGATAGCTATTTAACTAATCTAAACAAAAATATCCATGCTAAATAGAGCGTATCATATTGTTTTTTTTCATGCATTTTATTTATTTATTTATTACCATTTGCTCTTTCTTACAAATACCTTTTCCAACCCAAAGCAACAAAGCCCTTATCAGGGAAGCTGTAAAAAGAATATGTCTTTTAAATTAGGATGCCCTAAATCAAGGATATTTATTCAGTTGGTTTAGGATTAGCTTGATAAAAAAAATCTCTCCAGTTTCTGTGTAGTTTCCTTTAAAGAAACAACTTTCACTACTTTAAATATAGTAAAAGTACATCCTTCCTTTGTGTCTGACATCCAAAACCATCTGGAAACTGATTTTTTTTAGAGCAGTTCTGTCAGTTAAGTATTAAGCAGGCATTTATTTATAGAAAAATGTCACATATTATTACATTAATGTCTCTTTTCTAACTCTTTCCACAGAATTGACGACACTTAAATGCATTACGTGAAGCCAGGCCCTTAGTTCTGATGGTCCCACTGTGTAAGAACTACTATTTTGTGGGAATCTGTTCAAAGTTTTATCAACAGTGTCAAACTGTCTTTTTTTTATAGCTTTTGTAGAGAAGGAGCAAACGGCAACCTGCAATTACGTTAAAGAGATGAAGACATCAGCGTCATCTCTCCGAGGGAGTGACAGCATAATATTATGTGTGTCAAAACTTGGACAACGTAATTAATTGCAGCACTCCCTGAGCTCAAGACTTGTAGGGCTTTACCAGCACTTCGCCAACTCTCACAGCTTCAGCCGTATCAAAACAAGGAGACAAATTGAGCCACCTGCAAGTCTCCAAAGCTTGACGTCTCATCTCACTTGCTAATTACAATTATTTTACCCCTCCCTCCCTACAAAGGAGTCCATAGAGGCTAGCCTGCATCTTACTAGTCTAAGTTTGATGGGTTGTCATACAACTACCACTACAACTACCATACAAGACATTTCACAGTACTGGAAGCAGAAAATAGAGCATTCACAGTTGCAATGACGATACCAATAATGGCCGAGACATGCTCTGAGCTCACTGGAGAAGGACTTCAAAATTATTTCTAGTGAAGTTATATTTGAGAAAGGTACTATGACTGAAATGCTCAAAGGCAACAATTTTGCATTATGAAATTCTTGTTGGTTTTCAGCAACATAGATTTTAGTTGCAAAACTGAAGGAGGAGATTTCTGCTATAATTTTAAAAATAGTTCAAGATTTGTCAGTAATCAGCCTGGCCTTGCCATAAAATGTGAAACAATCATATTTATCCTCCTGTCCAAAACGTAGTAGTCGTTTTAAATTGTTTTCTGTTGTATTTCATCCGGCTGCGTTCATGTGACATGACAGCAACCGTGGAGTGTTAAATCAAAATGTGTAACCATTAAGATTTTTGTAATCGTCTAACTTACATTAAATTAGCTATGTACATTTATTCTAGCTCTAACCATAAACTTTAACTCCTAACCCTAACTTTTGTGGGTGAGAACACAGTAGAAAAGCAAGGAATTGTTAGTGTGAGGGCAGTACAATAATTGTTGAAAACACTATCCAAGATGAATCCCAAACCAACAATTTCCATCATGAAAGACCTACAAAAAACTTAAAAAAAAAACGTTATGCACTGCCTCTAGCACTACATGACAGCACCTGGGTCCAACTGGACTCACAGCAGTCTGACTACAACTTAATGATGATGTCCCATCTTGTTTGAATTGTGTTGTTCTTACTCTCAAATGTAAGTCGCTTTAGATAAAAGTGTCTACTAAATGACTGTAGAATAGAATAGAATAGAATAGAAAGTGTTTAGTGTGACAAAGACCTGTGGTGTGGCCAGTAAGAACTAGGAATATCTAGGATGAATTTGTTAATCTGTAAAACAATATAGCTGTTTAATTTTCAGCTGTGAGATCAGATGAACGGAGAAAAAAATGTTAAAACTAAATTGTGCAGGCAGCTTGACGAGCTTTCACTAAATAAAATTCAAAACGTGATAGGCCAATTTAAAGATCTGAATTTGTAAAACAGTCATTTAAATTAGTTCAAAATGATCCACAGAGGTATTAGATCAACATATGCAGCACAGATCAAACTGTTTAGTAGTGACTTTGCAGGATTTCCCTGTAAACTGTAGTTATACAATATAACTACTCTACGTCTCTGGTTACACATTGCAGAGAATTCTTTATAAATCTGACACTGACATTAAGCTTATCTTTTAAGGTCAGTACTATCTAGTCATTGAGTAAACTCATTAAACAAATAGGCATATTATGACTGAGAATAAATGTTTAAATTAAAGGCTATGTTTGTGCACATTGTACATAAAATATGCTGACAAGGTAAATGGTTATAAGAAGATGATTTATATGTACTGTGCGTAACAAGAAAATAAAGCCTAACTGATGGGGGTGAGGCCAGACAAAGACATCTCTATTCCTTTCATTAGAACTTATTACTTATTTTATGGTATTGTAATTCTCCCTGTGAGCCATTTTGAAAAGCATAAACCAGTATTTATCTCAGATTAATTAGATTAAACATCTTTTAAATCTCGTTTGGTGCAGAACGCCTATGGAGCTTCTCTTTTCAAAGCAGAGAAGCACAAATAGATCTTTCCTGATGATCACTTTTTCTTTCTGTTTTTTAGATTAAGGGATTGTCATTAATTGGTCAATTGGCTGATTGTTCATTTTCTTAATTAGTCACCGCAGAGGAATAACAGGCTTTTTTCGATGACCCTCATTTACTGTAATGGGCTTGTCACACAAGTTGTATTAGATGATTCACACACATGCATGCCAAAATCCAAATTATTCGGCAGAACTGGTGTATTTTGAAGATAAAGAATAAAAACAATGCATTATAGCGCTGACCTGTAACAACAGTTGTACCACCCACTGGTCATCACAACATCTAAATTCAGCATCAAACAATTTCATCTATGAAGACGAGCCTTCAAAACACGATTGAAGAGAAAAACAGAAATGTATACATTTACACGTGTGGCCTGCTTAGAAGTAACACTTTACAAAGCTGGCAAGATAGTAAGTTAAAAAAAAAAAAAGATTAGAAATTGGAAAAGCATTGCAAATATTGGTGATGGGGAGGTTATCTACTGGACTAAAGCAAGAGGGAACAAACACACAAACTTCTCTGGTAGCAGTTGACAGAAACTTGTGGTTTCACCTTGTCCCTTCAAAAAACCAAATACAAGCAGAAATAACTGATTCAAGCTCTCCAGCTTTTAGCATTCAGAACTGCGCAAACACGGAGCCACCCCTCATTTTCTTACTGTCCAGAAAATGAAACAGATTTAGAGATTAATTGAATCTGTGCACATATAGAAATACAACATATTCTATAAAGTCAATATTTGGTTTGACCATTTTTATTCTTCAAAACAATCTGAACCCTCTTAGAAAAGCTTTCTTAAAGTAGTCCTCAGGGATAGTCCTCCAGGCTCCTTGAAGTGTTTTTCAAAACTCTTCTTTGGATGTTGGAAGCCTTTTGTTCTGTTTTCTTTCAAGATGATCCACACTGTTTCAATAATGTTGAGGTCTGGGCTTTGGGGAAGATTTATCTCACCCTGTTGTCACTGATTTTCAGTCCAGTTATTGTGTTATTTAGCATATCCGAATTTTTTTCTCTTCATTCCCCTTCCTGAAGAATGTGTTCTTCACATCTGTCCTTTCTGATGAAACTTCAGTGGAAAGTCAGGGCCTGTATCAGGTCTTTGCTGGATTTTTTGCTACTCCTTGAATTTGTTTTGTTTTTATTTTTGGAAACATGTTAACTGTTTGCACCATATAATTTGTATTATACATGTAGGGCTGCTGGTAAAAAACATGCTTAAACATGTTGGTTTTGCTTCTATGGTAAGTTTTCTTTCATTTCAAGACACAACTCTGGCTCATTCCTTGAGTTAGGTGCTCTTTTTATGTTTGAATGATTCTTAGGTCAACGTTTAGTGACTTAAATAAGAAAACATACTGAACGTGGTGAGATGCAAGGAAATGAGAGGGAAAAAGCAGCCAATGTCCAAAGATTTTTTTTCTTTGTACTTTTAGAAAGCCTGAAAAACTATGTCTCAAGACCACTTAAAAAGATTATGGGAAATTTTTCTCCTTGGAAACAAAACAAGACAAAATATAGAGAAATAAGGGAAAGCTCAAGACTGCAAAGGTAGTGTTGATAAATGCTCAGGCTACTTTCACTACATCTTTAAAAATATATTTTATTTGTGAAACAAAATATCTATGTAAACTCAAGAGTTTAATATCTTTAATCTAGCATCAGAAAAGTTTAACATGTTCTCACATTGCCCATCATAACATTGTCCAGGGTTAACCCTGTGATGTAATTATTCCGGATGTCCACGCCTCCTACTTCGAAGTGTCCATTATCATCATCTGTAAGATAACCGGTGAACCCAGTTCAACAAGGAGATCTGTATAAGACCAGGACGCCAGACACTCAAAGACGCTGGCAGACTTTGCTTAGCTCAGCCCAAATGTATGACACTCTCCCCTCAAACCTGGGCTTGTTTAGCTGCTGGCACCCGAAGGCATCAGTCAGATGTTTGCCAGCTGAGCTGAAGTGTGCCCACAGAGCATACACTGCAGCATCACTACCAGTACTCGTGCCCTCACCTTGTCTATCTTGGCTCTTTTTGAGTTTGATGGGAAAAGTGGCCCATTACAAATGACAAGTCAAGTGCCAGATAGCATATTTATACATCTTAATTAGCCATAATGACGCCCAGGACCTGCCAACGATCTGATGCCAGTGGTGCTGTGTTGTATTGACTAGACTGTGTGTCTCTTGTTTGGCTGCTGCTCATACCAGAATTGCAAATAAAGCAGGTGACAGAATCATGTTTTCTTCAGAAACCATTAAACATAACATACAAGGATAAAATATTTACTGTGAAGAAGCCTGTTGATATCACATCTGTAGACAGCTAAAACTGCAGCATACTTCAGATCTGCAGACTAGGAATGAGCAGGAAATGATCATTTTTTAGTCTAGGAGTGTGTCATGATAAAGATCGTTCAGTTTAAGGGACCAGTAACAACAAGGTAAATAACTGCAGCAGTCTTCAGCTCCACATGTTTGGTTGCAAACATGTTTATATCTGTCAGGCACTATAAATACAAGTTCTGCACAGAAAGACATTCATTATGAAGTTATGAAAACAAGTTGCACAGGTTTCTTTTCACCTTTTTTTTCTTTTTAACCATGAAATAGGCTGCAGCTATCCTCCTGACGTCTGGATTTATGGCCTGGTAATTCCCCTCTGGAGTAATTTGGCTGGTACATCTGCAGCTTAGCAGCATTCCAGCAGAGTTCTTCTGTGCTGTGAAGTCAGGAGATGACTGATTGATTGATTGTATTACTCTAGTTTTAGCGTGGCTTTACTAAGCTAGAGCAGTGACATTCTAATATGATCTATCCAGCAACCAACCTGCATATCGCGGGATTTACCTGATGTGATTGCCACAAATCACAGCTGAAAAGTAAATTTTACAAAGTGATACACACCCATAACATTAACCTTCAACTGATAGTGATTTAGATTTGTGTGTATACAATCACTTGTATGTAATTATTTTATTTTTTCCCACAAAACACAATGTCTTATTAACATTAACATATTATTTACAGTGTAATGGCCATCCTCTGCTCAATTATTATATGCAAATCTTTACTATTAATGGAACCAAAATCAGATCATTGGTTCTGAAAGCCTCTTTAACACTCCTCTGAGCCCTTTAAATACCTTTGTTGAGTAACTTACAGATTAAAATGGAGTAAATGCAAACTTCTAGTGTGCCAATGGAGTATGTTTCAGGCATTACCAGCTGGCCCTGTGGACTTATTCTTCAAAACAGCCAGGCCTGCAAAGCATACAAAATATTCAAGCCTGAATGACATGCAAAGAAGCATAATAATTAAATATATATATATATATATATATATATCTACCATACTCAGTTTTAGAGGATGCAAAATTTTTAGACTCAAGACCAAAGAACTCAATAGATTAATTAGCTGAATTTGATTTTTCTTTTTTTTTATTATCCAAAAGTACCTTCAGTAAGCCTTTAATTACACATACAAACACAAACACACACACACACACACACACACACACACACACACACACACACACACACACATACATACATATATACACACATATATATAAAGCTTATATAATGTTTAAAAAATTGTAAACCAATAAGTCACAATAAAAAGCTAATCGGTTGCACTATTGTGTTTAAAAGTAAAATCCATTATATTAATAATTTAAATATTAATAAAAAAACAATTGTAATAATTGTCATTTTAAAGGAAAAACTTTTTTCTTTACAAATGGGAATATAGTCGAACTAATTTGAAGTAATCCTCAAGCATTTAGAAGCTGAACTTTGCTTCCATTTGGTTAGAGAATAGAAGGATAAGTGGAAGAAATTAAATGGACGAATTAAAGTTTTACGAAGCTAAAATGGATTTTAGCTGTTGTTGATCTTAAAAGTAATATGTAATAACGTTAACAAACAAAAAATCATTAGCAGTTGTGCAAAAATATTACATGGGACAGACACATGCTTAAAATGTCTTGCAAAATAGAGAAAGTAAAGGAAAAATTTGGATGTCTATCAGGTTTGCCTCAAGACTTTGTGACCATTTACTTCTCTATCCATCTGTGTGACAATGTTATTTCATTTCAGATCTTCCTAAAATAGAAGAGTTTTTTTAAAAAGAAAGTACCAAAAATTTTGAAAGACCACATAGAAAACCTATTTTGTGATGTTATTAAAAACAGAGATTAATAACAATTTAATGTTGAATACTTAAAGCTTATTTAGCCACTGTGTGGTATTTCTTTTAAATATTAACAAAGATTTTATTGTATTTGATTTTTTTTAAATACACAATGTAAAAGTTTTATGTTTATTTAAATAAAGTGCATCCGTTTCGTTTTTGTAAGAGTCATCATCTGCATCCTTCGTCCTTGTTTGCTTTTCAGTATTATCTCTCTCTTCCAGTTGTCATCTGGCTTTGTTCACCTGATACCAGACGCGTGGCGGCTATCAGAGGAAGACAATACCATCAATACAATGTACAACGCTGGGATCCCCAGCCCGTTTGACACCTGATTTAACTCAAGCACCCATTCAGATTAGTTAACAAGCTAAAGAGTCTAGCTTCATTCAGACCAGTGGGTGGGGTCTGATACTCTTGGGAGCTGAAGAGGTTAAATTTGACATCTGGCCCTCGATCATCCAGCAAGTTCAGGCCAGCTGCCCAAATAGGTCTGGTTTTCTCCCTAAAAACACCTCATCCATCTGCTGAATTTCTGGTCATATGAGTTTCTTCATGATTGCCTGAGGCACCTCCATTGAGAGACGCGTGCAGGGTGACACTGATCCCTGCCTTGACGCCCATCCATATTTAAAGGGCTGTGCAGGTGACCTGTGGGTGGCACTTTCTGGCACGCTTGGGCTATTCCTGCACTCACAACACGCTTGTCTAATATTTCCTCAAATTACAGCAATATGATATAATTCAGAACGAGCTAATGGGCATTAATCCAGAGGCCTTCAGATGACACGTGTCACTGTGGCACAGACGATGGGATCTGGGAAATTCAATCTGTTGATGAATGTGCAAAGGTGACAATGAGTAGGCCAATTAACTTATGAATACAACAGGTGACACCTACATAAAGCCCCAATTACATGCTTATTTGTATTCAGTGTCTGTCAAGGCAATACTGTAGGCCAAGTTAAAGGATGATTAAAATAGAAAAAAAGACAATTAAACATGAGCTATCCTCCCAAGAGTTGTTTTGAAATTAACTTTACAAGTATGCCAGCTTCCACTGTGGCTGTATCACAGAGATTTAAAGAATAAGACCCATTTGTTTTATGTAATTTTGTTTATTCCTTGTGTTAAATGCATTGTATAATGTTGTGCTGGGGTGTGCACTAACAGCTGCTGCACCTCTTTAGGGACATTAAGATTGCGGTAACAGGGGAGGAGGTCATGTTTTAACCTGCTGCGTGGCCAGAAGATGGGGAACCAAACCCAACAACAAAAGCATTAGTTAGTATAGAGCACAAGTGTTTCTTGTCCCATACAACTTTACACAGTCTCCCTGCACTCAGAGGCAAAATGAAGAGAAGTTTTATCTAAGAATTTAGCAACCCGGTTGTTAAATGATGCCACTTCTCTCTTTTACTGGAGGGGCATGGGAATCTTTCAGGAACAAAAGGAAGAGCTGCTTGGAGCAGGAAGAGAACAAAAGCTTGACTCAGATTGGCACAATTAAAAACTAATCGAGGTTTAACTGCCAGTGAGATTAGTTAAATAAGAGGTGAATTTAATTTATCACCAGGAAAATAAAACAGGTGCTGGTAGAAAGGAGCAGTAATCCACATAAAGGAAGATTTGCATTCAATTTACACCTTCAGCGTAACCACATTTAACGTGTTTGTCTGATTTTGGAAATGGATCTACTAAATCTGTGGCTAAATTAAAACTTTTTCCTAATCAGAAAAAAGGGACAATATTTAAAAAGACCAAATAAATAAATAAAATTTTTTACTGCAAGATATTTTTTGCCTATCTTCATTTCACTCTTCAATTTGCATCATTTACTGTATTTCAGGTCTGTAACAGATCCTAAAAAGGTTTCAAACAGGCCAATTTAGGCCTAGTAATGAAGTTAAATAAATATATATTTATTATATATATTTATAAAGATGAATAAATGACTTCGACCCAAGGAATACTGATTGTGGTCACAGTAATCAGTATTACTAAATATTTTCTGAGGAAAAGGATGCAAGTTGGTCTGTGATGGTGCAGAGTTATATGAGTGTCCTTGGAAAAGCTCACTTATACTTATATGACGTCATCATTACATAGACACAAAAAATTAACCAAAGATGACAAAAATTACACTAAAATACTTCTTTGGAGTCGTCACTGCCCTTCTAGATGTCAATGAAAACTTATTACAAAATCCTAATTTCATCTATAGCTGCATTCTTTTTCTTCCAAACAGACAAAGCATAAGATTTAATTTACAATTCCTTTATTGAAAATGACAACACAATCTCACCTGTGTCTTTCAAGGTACATCCAGTGAAACATAGAAATGTACTTCTAATGTTGGTGATAAGCTAAAGAAATTCAGTACAAACTGCTTCACATGGAGAGTGTCTGGATAACAAGAAATGTATCATCAACTTCTTACAAACCAGTGTTTTGATGGCATTTTACATACAATGTTGTCATATTACAGACATTTCCAACAGCCCAGTGTGTTAAAAAAACAAACAAAATAAACAAAAACATACATTCTTCTCCCCAAACATCCAGGTACGAAAGTCTTGCATATTGGCTACTTTGTGGAAATTTAAGAAAAAGGGTAATCTACATACACTGTACATTGCCGGGTTCAACAAATAACTAGAGGGTGTGATGAGGTTTGATTTTTTAAAAATGAACCCAATCTAAAGGATTAAAAGCTTCTAGACCAGGAAAAGCCATAAAATTTGGCTTCTGTGTTTACAAAAGCTAAACATGTGGACACATAGAAATGACAAGAAGCATCCAAACATTAAACTTGGTACAAAAGGTGTATGCAGAAATTAACTGTGAAACCAAAAACACCTTTATCAATACGACAATGTGTCAGTCTCAAAATGTTATTTCAGGTTCCAGAGTTATAAGGGCACTAAACTAAATTAATTATATTTCCATTTGTTGGCTTGCATGCACCAGCCACTATTCAACTTTGCAAACTCATTGAAGCTTTGCCAACCGGCAAAATCTTTTATAAACACAGTCATCATTTCCTTCAAAACTGTGTGCCACATTACAAGCACCGTCAGAGGATTTAGCTGGAGCTTAAGTCTTAGTGTCTGGAAACTGTATGTGGCCTATGGCAAGCAGCATCATACAAATCGGTAAAAGACTGCCAGAGGAGGATTTTGAGATCCGACTTGAGCTTTATTCATCAAAAGGTTCGATGCATGCTTTCTGGAGGAAGAAGGGAAATAAAATTCTCCACATATCTGTTTGTTGGCCGGTATTTACCTAAAACATTTCGAACTTTGATGCATGTGCAACAAAATCTATACAAACTACTGTTATGGCACAAGCTGAGCTTTCCAGGAAAACTTGCATTGCATATTCAGTTACTGACATTTGCAGGATGACGAATATGTAAAATTGGAAGAAAAAAAAAACAAAACAGCAATAATGAGTGTTTTTTATTTGACTGTCATGCTAGTGAATGAATGCTTTTCATATAGATTTGTGTTTTATTGTGACATTTACCAAAGCACCAAATTATCTTAAAGCATAAAGCAGCATTAATCAAGCTACAACACAAAATGACAGGCAAAATGAATTAATTTGAACTACTCACCCCCCCAAATGTTTCATTTGAACTAAATAACCACAGGGTCCAAATTTATTCCACATTAAATGTTGTCAGATTTTATCTTTTCTTATATTGGCATTTAACCAAAGCAAAGGGGCTCAGGGCCATATTGTATAAAAGAGGATGAATCATCTGCTCCATATTCAGTGTGAGGTTTACCTTGATGCTCATGATGATCTGCACAAGAATGAAAGGAACCCAAGCATCTGAGAAATAAACTACAACTTAATTTAAACTTAGTTTTACCACTTTCCTACCTACCTCTGAAATGTAACTGTATTGATACCAGATTAAATCCCCAGGAAGTAAATTTAAAGCATCCCATAGTATGCAAGAACTACAAGAACTTATAAAGAGACTATACATTATGTACAATGGAAGCATAGAGAAGATTCTTACGCTCGTAAGAATGTGGCTAACTACTAACACAGACTAGTAAAAGCAGATGCTTAAACCTAAAACATGACACCGAATCTACACTTCAACTAGTGTGAGAAGGCAATCAGTGCGAAGCTATTTCATCATGTGATTTAAACATTTTTGGCATTAGAAAATACAAAATTTCAACAGTAGCTCGTCCATAACAAAGGGTCTGACTCATCAAGAAGAGATGAAGAAGTCGAGAGAAAAAAACAAAACAAAACAAAACAAAACAAAACAAAAAAAAACAGATGAAATTATCTCTTTGGATAAACTAAATACTTTAAAGGCAAGTGAGGATTTATGGCATTGATAGTGAACCACAAATCACACATTTCAGATTGAAGTTAAGCAGAATACATTCAGTAAAAGGAGATATTATTATCCAAAGTCCCCCCCCCCCAAAAAAACATATCCAAACAAATAATTACTTTTAACAGCGGCAGAAACTTTCATCATTAGTTTCTAAGCTGTGACACATTCAAGAAAAGAAAAAAATGTGTTTATAATGGTTGACATTCCACAGATACATTTTGATCGGCTGTCTCATCTGTGATTTGGCATCAAACAGTGAAAAGGTCGAATATTCTTACCACTGTAAAGTAAAACTAAACATAAATATCCACAAACAAGCCAAGTTGGGTCATTGCCTGATAGAGATAAAAACAGAAATGACAGTTTTAATGTAAATATAAAGCATGTTTAATACTGCGGACAAAGTAACGGAAAAAAAAAAGTTAAAAATGTAAACCTAAACTATATAAATATTTAACTTTGCTACTGCAACTGTAGATGAATATGTTGAATTATAATGCTTCAGAATTTTTTATTTTTTTCATTACCAGAGCTGAAATCCATAAACTGCTCCTAATGCAGTTTATTAAACATTTGTTCCTTAGAAACTCATAAGTTAAGAATAATTCAACACAGAAACAGCATATGTGGTGAAAACATTTCAGCATCGCAGACAGAGGAGAGAGTGAGACGACTAAACAGCCACATGGGGCGGCCAAACTGAAAACTAGTTATTAAGAGATTCTTAATCAAACACTCACACTCAGATCTGAGTTGAGCGCAAGTCTGTGGAATGTTTTGAGATAAAAAAAAAGGATATGCTATAAATTACTGAGGCACAGTGTAGACATTACAAATGCATGAGCACTGACTTAACTCATCAAGACCAGAAGCACCTGGTTAAACCTTCAAGCCTCATTCAACAGCATCCGCCACTACAGACAGAAACTCACTGCTGAAGCTGAAGACGTAAGCTCTTCTTACCTGACAGTGACAATTCTGTCAAATTTTCAGATAACCGTCAGGTTTAAGGGGGCTGCTTTTAAACTATGATTAATTTAGCAAAACACCCTCTCAGGTCTGAATGAGTTATTCAGATTGGCAACATGTTTCTGTAGATTTTCACTAACTGTACAGCATTAACACAGTAGAAGAGGTGTGGAGGGAAATGAACACAGTAGTGTTTTAAAGTACCCCAAAACAATCAAATAATATTCATACAAGTTATGAAACATTTATAAATAAAGACTGTGCAGCATTTATCTTCATGCGTAGCTAGGTACCATCAGTACAATCGTAAGCAACAGCTGTAACTGAAGGATATAAAGTTTGGTCGACCAGTCTAGACTGTAATAAAGAACTCCTTTTCCACTAAAAAGAGTCGATTAAAAGACGTGATTAAAATGTAAACAAGAACATGACCAGCAGAATGTAAAGCAACACCTTTAAGTAATGATTATATTGCACTTCTAGTTAGTGAAGTTATCACCTCCAGTGAACAACTGTGAGACCCTGGTTTCAGGAAAACCAAAAGACCACAAATAAAACAAAGAATGCAAAATCAGTAACCAGTAATTAGAACGTACATTTGTTCTTAGCAGAAAAAGGAAAAAAAAAAAAAAAAAAAAGCTCTGGAAAAATCTCTTCCAGTCATCCTAAGAATCATTTATGCAGCGTTGAGAGACACGGGGGGTAAAGCTGCCTCTGCTAAAGTGTGTTGTTTTGATGGCAGGTTTAAGACTTGTATTTGATTGTAAACACTGAAACAACACTTTCATCTTATCAGACAACTTGACCATCTTTCAGCGAATAGCACAAAAGCTGTGACTACATCATCTGGTAAACACAAATTTGCCAGCATTTTCTCTAACGGAAACTGTACGTGAAGACGTCTGTGGGCTCTCAAGTACAATACAATATCTTTTTACATCCTCGTTGCCAAAACATTATTTGATTGGACTTTAAGCAACTGATGAACTTCTCGTATCCTGTTTAAGTACCTCAAAATGTGCCGCCAAAGGTCATCGAAGTTATCAAATAACAAAAATAATTTGATGTAAAACAAAGAACGCAATACACCTGCATGCCCTATAATAACCTATAATAACCAGAATATTAAAGCAAAAAAGTCTATAAAAACTATACCCACAAAAGAACATTTAGGATTTGATCTTGTTTTTCTTTAACCCCATGACACAAGACACAAGGTATTATTATTAAATCTTAGCCAGGAACCGTTTTTCTACTTTTTAGAGAGTTTACCCGCCTTCTTTTTTGGCTCATAGGGTGTCCGTAGAATACTTGGTGTCTCCTCCATGACACGAACAAGCAGGTTATCAATGTAGTCTTCCAGCTCCCGGATGTGGGCATCCTTCTTTTTCAACACTTCTTTCTGCTTGATAAGTTCCTGAACAACTTCCTCGAAGGTCAAGTTGCTGTAGGCGGCCACGCTTTCCTGGGTCACCTCCTGAAAAAGGGAAACAAGGAGATCAACCGTTTTATGTTTCAATCTTACCAAACCGTCCATGTTTTTTTTTTTTTTTTAGTAAAAACAGACTGAAATGCTTAAAAGAAATCAATCACAAAGAGGAAGAATCAATCCTTAAGTTTGCTTAGAAAGACAGAAAATAATAAACTCATTAGGCTTGTTGGCTAAACTTGACAAACTGTCATGTGTTTATCTTTTGTTTTGTGTTGCTAATTAAGAGTTGCTATGATGTGGCTGCTCTCCTGAGCTTTCCCACTGACATGTCAATAAATCACATGGCACAAGTTATTCTCTAAAACTGCTAACAGTGTTTATAATGACACAGCTAACCTGTTGAGACATGTTTTTTTTTGTTTTTACTTTTAAACATGAGAAAAAAAAAAGTCTAGCCTAAGTCTTTGTTAAAAGAAGGAAATGCCAGGCTGCATATTCCCTACAATTAAAAGGTCAGGCTAATAAATACCGAAAGGATGCAACCCAAGCCCCGTTCGCTCTGGACAGAGCCGTGTGGTACGGTATGTGCAGATCATATTGCGCGGGTACGAGAGACGCTGTAATCGTTTTTAATGAGGGACCACTTTATCGCTTCAGTGCTGGGCATCCTCCCCCGAACAGATAGAGCAGCAAAGCCTTCACCCTGTTTAAAATACCACACTTATCAGCTTCCACTCCCATGCGCCATTCAAGTCTCTACTGCTGCAAAAAGACAATGTGGAGAGAACTGGAGCAGGACTGCTTACCAGGTATCTTATCGCTTTTAACAGCATAGAGGCTACCGTGGGGGCGACATGAACCAAAATGAAATATTTGCCTCAGAGATTAAATGTCCAACGTACGGAGGGTTTCAGGAACAGAGCTCAGTAATCGACTCCACACACACACAAACACACAAAAAGACATCTCACTGAGAGATACTTCACTTAAGCCACCTGAGATGGAATACGAGAACAGACAGCCATAAGGAAGTATGTTGCTTTCGCATACAAGGATGTGTAACTCTCTCTGTCTTACACACATGCACACACACACACACAGCATAATAATCAGGAGCTTTAGTGGCTGCTGACAAAGGCTTGGAAATGACCATGAACTGGCAAAGTAATGATGACCATTTTTCTGCGATCAGTAGTGAGGAGAAGATAAGGCACACACTTGGCATTCTCCAGTTGTGTCATTACAGTTTCTAATGAGCTCAGCTTTGAGAATCTAAAAGCTCAGTCCTTTGAAATCTCTCGCTGCCCTCCCTCCCCCCAGCGTGTGGTTAATTAGGGCCTTGAAGCAGAGGAAATGGGAGCTACCATTTCTGCGAGGCACAGCGGCATGAACGGGGGCACATGTGTGGATACCGACAGCCCTCAACACCCTTAAAGAAAGGTGAGGAAAGCCATTATCAGCATTCTCCTTCTCATTTTGGCATCACTTAAGCCACTGCCCCCCACCCCTGCTCACTGGTACATACTGCTTTTGCTGTGTAATAGTCTGATTTTTTTTTTTTTTTTTTGGCTTTCTCTCAAATTGGAAAAATTTTCAACCAAACAGAAACTCAACAGTAGTTCAAACTGTAAAGTGCAAATAATGTGAGAATTACTAAAAAAACAAAAACATTTTCATGTCTTTTCTCAACAAAAAATAATGTAATTACAGAATCGGTGCTACGTGCCGTCGCGGACGACCTTACAGGCCGAAATTTAACACCACTTCAAATTATGATCAGATCAGACATGATGACCGACGTGTGCAGCTGCTAATTAGCTGAATGGCACATCTGAATTTTCAGAGGCCTCACGGATCAATGTCACCAGCTGCCACGTCGAACGAAACTTAAGAGTTCTCAATTAAACAGCCCACATTAAGACAAAGTCTTTTACAATTACCGAGGTCAGCTCTACATTTTATTTTGTTTAAAACATCTTAATTATTTTCAGGTAAGGTTGACAACCTGGGGAATAAAAAACATCATTTGCTTTTGTAAAAAGTATTTGCAGCCTTACAGCTTTCTTGCTGTAGATGTCCTTCTTCTGGCTGAAGGTAAAGTTGTCGTTTCCTGTCTGTTTTTTATCACTGTGGAAAAATCAGATGGAAAGTTAACAATCACACAAAGAAGCTTAGTGGTACCCGTCACATGTCACAAGAGAAATGTTGGAAAGGAAAATAGGGCGTTATAAGTTTAGAATTCTGCCTAAGCCTTTTCAGACATGAAATGGGGAAATGTAAATATTGTAAATGAAAGAACATGTTTGAAACAAACTTTGAAATGAAAAGAAAAACAGGCTCTGCTGCATCAACAAATAACACGCCTGAAAGTAAATTTTTGCACGTGCTACAAATGACCACTCAGCTGGTGTATGACAGAGGGAGCAGTTAAGATGATAGAGCAGTGCCTACAGAGATAAGTGGTTAATTGGGTGGTCTATCTCAGCAATAGATCTCATTATTGTAGCTCAGAGGGCTTTGTTATCAAGCCCAGGCACTCTAAAGAGCCACTAATGACACCTTCCACTCAGATAAACCAGAACTTAGCCACAGTGCTCACCAACTCTTTATAAAACACAGGAAATAGACGGTACCGGCTCATGGGAAATGTTTGAACAACAAAACAAAACTTTTGAAACTTTATGAGTGCTGTAACAAACATCCTGTGAAGCAGCGGCTGTCCAATGGGGTGACAAGATCACGCTTTGGAAGCAGATGATAAAAAATACCTGACAGATTTGCTAAAAATGGATGAAAAACTACTTCTATAAAAAGATGTTAGTCACAAGGATGGAGGCTAAACTTAGACACGTGGAAGAAACAGACCTGAATGACACATATCGGAAGGTTAGAAATATTTCTTACTCACACACATAACATGAACTTTGGAAAACCAGCTGTAGTCCTCCACCAAGTTAGGCTATATGCAGTTAAGGAGGATGTACTGACTACTACATAGTGCCTTTAGAGATCTATAAATATCTATAAACCATTAACCTTTTTACAGAATAATGTGAATGTAAGATGACTTATGAATTGTTTTCCCATTTTGAATCACAAAATGGGTCTACCTGGTTTTGTAGTTGGAGCTGAACGGGTTAGTGTCTGCTTGAGAGTCTCCACTAAATGGATTGGGGGAGCGCAGGTCTCCAGAACTCCCTGAACGCCCCCCATTGCTGGTTTTGCGGCCTTCCTTCTTTCCCGTCACGCGTTCCAGTAGGCTGACCTTCTCCTTTTTCTCCCTCCTCTCTGCCCGGTCCCACAGCTGCCCGTGCTCCCCCTCAAATGGGTTGCGGTTGCGTGGGAGCGTGGCATACTTCTGTGGCAGGGTGTCACTGATATCAGTGAAAGGGTCACTGTGTGCTTCGCCGTCCTGGTATCCTGGCACCTCGCTCTGGGAACGCCTGTGAGGGCCACCTGTACTTCCTGAAAGGAGAAAAAAAAAAACATCCGATCAACTTAAAGCTGTGATAAAACAGAAAACTCTTCAAGTAGAACTGATCATATTATTAAAAAGGCTAATTAAGTGAGATTATGTGTATTTGTCTTGTTATATATACAATAATCAAGTGGGTGTTTTTAAAGGCAAATATTTTGATTCCATTAGGACGTGTCATAACCAGACATAAATTGGACATGTCTAATCGTTATTCAGCACAAACCTACTTGAATGAATAGATATCAGCATGACCTCAAGTCTGACTTTGATCAATGACTCTATTCCCCTTCCATACATGCATACTGGAATAAAAGCTTTTCCATTAAGTGGTCAGATCTATCTCTTACTACAAATAGACTCAACTGTAACTAGTTAGGTGTATACATGCAGGAGTAATTCAACTCCCAATTGGATTTTCTGGATCAGCAATTTTTGATTTTGAGAATATATTCTCAGTATTTTTTTTTCTACTGTCATGTAAAAGCACCGACTAACTCAAACTAACTCAAGAACAAAAGTGGCAAATGAGAAGTTGTTGCATCTGGAAACTTCAGGTCGGTTTGGTGCAGGTTAGAAGCAGAAGTTAAGAAAAGGTCTTGTCATGGGATTGCTAGAAATGTTTTTAAACCTCTTTGCAGTATTTAAACCAATGCTGTATTTCATTTCTCTAGTGTTGGCTGCTACATTCATTTTACTACTTGTGTTTTGATATCTGTTAATATCTGTTATGTGGTATCTAGTTAACTAAAGGAGAAATGAATGAAATGACTAGGCCTAAATTACAACCTGTAAATCTTGGTTTATACACATACAGTAAATATCTACAGAAATATTGTTATAAAGCTGTCATTTCTACTGGCTTCTAACAATTGTTGCTACAGATTGCAACACTATTTTTTTATTAAATGCAACAATGTAAAAAATATAAAAATGT
Source organism: Melanotaenia boesemani (assembly GCF_017639745.1). Taxonomy (NCBI): domain Eukaryota; kingdom Metazoa; phylum Chordata; class Actinopteri; order Atheriniformes; family Melanotaeniidae; genus Melanotaenia; species Melanotaenia boesemani. The sequence continues at coordinate 9,415,121 of NC_055697.1, forward strand.
ACTTTTAACCAACTGCATCCCTGCTTTAACATACAGTGTGAAAAAAACAGCATAATTACTACTGTGTCATTGCTTGAGAATGAGGCCTTTCACCCTTGACATTTTTGAGATACTAGTTATCTGACTGTCCATCCTTGGAAAGACAAATGTGAGAATGAAAATCATGAGTGACCTCACCTGATAAAGAAACATAAGTGTGGTTATTGTTTAAAAAAGAAAAAAGAAAGAAGAAATCCCTCAGACATGTGTGGAGCACTTTAAGACATGTACTACAAGCTGGAAGCAGGTTTCAAACGGTGATGGATACTTACCGCTCTCATTTATGGAGTTCATAGAGTCCAGTTTGGGTCGAAAATGGGTCCCAATGAGATCTGACATGGAATGGGCTGCAGAGAGTTTATGTGCTCCAGACAACAGCGGCCTCTTGACCTTTGGGTCTGGCTGGGGTTGCGGCTCCGGGGCGACCGACGGGCGACTGGGCTCTGACTCGCACAAGGTAGAGCGAGGCAAGATGGCTGAAGACGTGTCGCTGAAGCCGCTGTCATGTTTGCGACCTTTCATTTTGTCCTTAAGTTTGGAAAAAGGCGAGCGGGGCTTTTCCTTCATGGAGAGGTCGAACATGCTGGCCGTCATGTTGTTCCTCATGAACTGAATGCTGACTTGGATGCGACCTCGTTCTTTCTTCTTCTTTCCCGGCTTGGACTCCAAGGAGTACCAGCTGAAAAGAAGAAGGAAGAAAGCTTATGTTGAGCAAATTCAATGACAAAATCTATAGAGCCGGATTAATACAAGTCTGCTCTAACAACAAATCCTCTTCACATAATTCATCATAATTCAGAAGGACATGTATTCAGAGACAGAGTGTGGTAAAAGTCTTTTCACAACCAACAATATGACAAATGGAGGGGGAGAAAAAAAGCCAACTTTCTTTCTAATATGCTGTACCTTTATCTTTATGGACAAGACTTAAAAGGCAGATTTGAGCAGACTAATCCAAAAGCTATTTAAACTTTTTTAAAACACAAATGAGAACATTTATCATTCAAAGGATAAACATTATTCTTTGAAAACTGAACATAAGAAATATCCTCCTGAAGAATAATAAAAGGCCATTTCAGGCTGCATTTAGGCTCCTATTTGTTTAACCTCTCTGCTTTTTCAACTGGAAGTAATAGGATTTATGCCTTCGCTCTGAGCTAAATAAAGTGCCATTTGCACAAATCTGGCTTTTGTTCAGAAATGAAACGACAAGCAACTGGGAAACCGCAAAGCCACATCACAGGGCAACACAACGGTTCATACATGCTAATGAGACATATCCTCTGTGTTATAAAGCTCGTGACAGTGTCCAAAAGCAAGGAGGGAGAGTTTAAATGCATTTTCTGTCTGCATTTTTTCACATTATGATGAAAGTTTTGAAGAGCACACTCCTCCACTTCAATCTTGGTGAAGTTTTGTCAATATAGGTAATCTTCCCGTATCTGCTGAAGTGAAATGTATTTACTTAACTCTATTTTAGTAATATTACTAATCCTCCTTAAATTAAATAAAGATCTGTGGTGTCCCTTTAAGTACCACACAGAATTTCAGTAATCAGCTCAATTGGCTATTGGCTCTTTATAAACGCAGCTGCAGAATTATCAACCGTCAAGCTCTTGACCCAGGAGCCCAGTCATGAAAGGCCTTGTTGGGTCCAATTCCCAGGCTGTGCGCCGAGCTCAGGCTGATCAGCAGCCACAGCATGCCGCTGCTGTGGGGCAGAGGCTGCACTTCACGTGCGTCTCAAGGCCAAGATAAACCTTCCCCCTGTGCTTGGAACCACAATTCTCCCACTCGAGCCCAGACCGCTGGGAACCTCCTCATAATCAACAAACACAGGTGTGCGATAATTATGGGCTGCCTGCTCAGATATCAAGACAGGCTTTCCTCCTCAATATGTCAGTAGAAAAACATTGTGGATAGGCTGTGGCGAACACAGACCCACTGTGGACACAGCATCAAGGATCCTGGCATCACTGGCAAGCTTGGAAGCAGTGTGGGATTAGAGCAACAGGCAACACGGGTATATCCATTACAGAACCTCTGCTGAGAAGGTGCACAGCCTCAAGGTGCATCAGTTCAGACACCTAAATAAATAAAAGCCATGCATGCTGATTATAACATATTGTAATTCTCTCAACTGATGGGCAAAGAGGAAATGTGCTAATGTCTTTCCATGCTGCAGTGAGGTAATTAACACCAGGTCCAATTTGGCAGTGCAGTTCCTGTTTGCTTAATGTAGGGTTAAAAATGTGTGTGCTTGTGCTGGACATGTAACGGACTCAAGTCTTTTAGAAACTTACTTCACAAGGAACAAACCATGTCTCAGCATGGGTTTGCTGTAAGGTGGGTACACAGCCTGCAAAAGTCACATGATTATAAAAGGGCTGACTCATTTAGGCACCCATTATTCTCCACCCATGAGCGATTTAGTGGAGAACAACTAAACTCTCCAGAAAAAGACTAAGATTCCAACCCAAGCTTCTTAGGCTGTCGAGAAGAGCCATGATTCATTTTACACTTCTGACAGAGGAGTGACTAACAAGACATGTTTGGCCAGCTTCGCTAGTTTCAGTGAGACTGCAACAGTGCCAACCATGTCGGTGATTACGCTAAAAGAATAATCTCCCAACAATGTAGGCCAATTCATTGCTAAGCCTCAAACAATACAGTGCAAGCAAGACGGAAAAATGCAAGCTAAATCAATACGTGGTCACCAACGGAGCAAGAATGAGCTACCTCAACTTTAACTGCTTTGTCAGATAGTTTACAACAGACAGACAATTTTGTGCTCCAAACTATTTAAAAACAGATGTTTCTAATAAAATTAATTTGTAAAACAAGTGAAGAAGACAATAAAGAACAATGTGATGGTATTTAAATTATGTGGTGTAGGGCAGCTGGGTCATGAACTTATTTAAGAACAGAGGGCAGAATATAACACGCAAAGCACAGCACACTTGTGTATCCTAGTAAGGCAATAACATGTGCAGTTAATGTGACCAAAAAAAAATTTTTTTTTTAGTCTGTGCTCTAATCCACTTGTCACTGGAATGGTTGCAAATATTTTCCACTTCCTCTAAAAATATGCCCCTCTACCAACAGGCAATCATGTCCAGAGGTTACTACCCATGTGATGCTGCTGACTCACTATTAAATACTCATATAAAATATTAATCATACCAGAAAACTCAAATCAATTAAATTGCATGTAAAACAGCACTCCAAATCTAGCTAGTACTAATGAATCAGAATGATCATTACATTGATATTTCTCTCTTTCTTTTGTTTTTTTTTTCCTGATAACAAGTCTTCCATGATTCGTGTGTTAATTAGAAACTTGTCTCAGGTGTCCTCTCAAAGGATAATACTATAACTTAACAAAGAACATGATATTGACTTTTATTAAAAGTAATTTAAATCCATATAATTTTGAGGTTAAAATAAAAATTACAATGTAATGTATATATTTTACAGGTTTACACACATAACTCAGGTTAATTCTGCTTTGAAAACTTTGCTAACCTATGTCGGGCTGTTATAAACTTAGATTTATGGCTTCTAGAACCTTCATAAGTACAGTACATAATCTGAAACTTACTCAGTTTTCTTTCTTTCTTTGTTATCAAAGATTTCATTTAGGTTGATGGACCTCTGACCCAGGAATTTGTCCATCCCAACCAAGGACCGATGCATCACTATTAGGCAGAGCTCATAAACTTCAGGATTACCCTCCAGAAGTAGACCAGGTAATTCAAAGGAGGCTTCTTCTCTCCATACAGGATTAACTGTTTTCTCTGCCACTGATGTGGAGTACTTTTCCTTGCCCAGCTGGATGATGGTGTAGGCATCGTTGGTGCCATTTTTGCCTTTGGGTTGTAAACCGGTTGCTTGAAGAACAGTGGCTTGGACATGGGTTGGAAACCACTTCTGAGACTGCTCGCCCAGGGACATGGTTGATATTAATGGAAATCCATTCACAACAAGTTTGAATATCACTTATGTAGTTATTTGTTTTAGTGAGTGTTATGTGCAAAATGCAATTATCATGATTTCTATAGATTGTTATCCTCTCCAGTGTGGTTTATGTGACAGCAGTTGCTATGGTTACAAGCAATGACAAGTCTGGCAAAATTAGCATGCCTCATCTTCTACCAAATCACAGATGTCCAAGCCACTAGTGAGTCATCTGCAAACACAAAGAAAGAAACAGAGGAACATCAGTATCTTTCCCAGAACCAAAACATGAGTCATGAGCTAATATAGCAGTGATATTAAGCTAGTTAATTATTGTGATTGTTATATATGTGACAAAACTTGTGATTTCAAATTTATGATAGGGGATGGAGACTAAAACAGTAATTTGATTCGGCTATGATCTTTCTTTGATGCATGTACAAATATATTCACTTAAGAGCATCAATACAGCAATTGGTGATCTCACCCGGTGACAAATTAATGAGTCACTCAGAGGGACGATAACACCGTTGTCTCAATTGTATTCGGATTAATATTACCAGATTAGAAATGCTGTGGATCTATATGCAAGTACAACTATCATGGGCTACATTAAAATGTCTTTAGATGGCACATGTGTACATTGTCACTCTGCTGTATAATAGGGAGCCAATATGACCAGATACGTAAACTGCTGCATATAAAGGTGTAATTTCCCTTTAAAAGTGCATCTTCGTACAGGTTTTTTATGATAAATTGATTCGGAACTTAATAACAATGATCAGATAATGTCGTCAAACACCACCTATCCATCACCAGCTATGTTTACATGAAGTTTTGCATCGACATATTTAGTTAAAAGTTACTGCATAACGTTAGCATTGTGCGGTTAGCTACTGAGCACACAGAGCATCACACACTCAGACAGGGCAGCTTACCTCGGTGTCATTTTCACGGACAATAAATTAATATTCAGCACTTCAGCTCAACAGATAATCGCCTCCAAAGACACATTTATGCGACAGTCTGACGTTTAAACGCCAGCTACTATTACTTGCCGTTGTTGTTGCAGCAGTTAAGCCCTGCTGTCGTTGACAGCGGGGAGCTTTACTTCCTCCTCTGACGTCATTTCCTGCTAGCCCCGGTGAAAGGTCAAGCACAAGAAGTAGGTGGCTGCACGTGCTTAGGCATGTAGACTAAAGGTTTTTTTTGTTTGTTTGTTTGTTTTTTTTGTTTTTTGTTTTTTTTCTCCCGATGTTGTTGTTTTTTTTAAATAAAATGTGGATATTTATTTAAATTACATAAATAATAGTTATTAAAAAAAAGATTAAGTTTACAAATTCACAAAAATGAAGAGATTAAAAAAGACGCAATTGACGTCGGTGTTGAGTTGTACACTTACAGGTAAGCAGTAATGACAGACTATAAATTATTTTAGACAAGATATTCTCCTTTTTGTATGTATGCCGACATGTGTGCAAGCACTTGCTTGAGAGGGGAAAATCATACAAACATGGGGAAGTGCTTATTGTCTCATGAGTGGGACATGGAGGTGCAGATAAGGGGTTCACTTGAATGAACACAGACATGCTTGTCACCCCACTTGACAAGTGCATCTTAACCAAACACACCTGCCTATGTTGGTTTTATCATTCTGCTGCAACCACTGCAGTATGTACACACCACTGGCCTGAGGCTCAGACTGGGCCATCCATCAAACTGAGATTATACCTCTTATCTAGAGTACATCTCTGAATGAAATGCTAAGACTTAGTGAAATATTAGGCTGTACAAAAATCTGTCTGATAGGATTTAATACATTTGTGGATCTCTACCCTCATGTTTTACATTAACTGTTACATTAGGTGGATGTTAAACTCCAGTCTTATTTTGTAACAAGCTACAAAGGATGTGCCAAAATGTGGGTCATATATCCCATTTAATGTTGTAAACTTCCTTCACAGTTCATCTAAAATTAATTTACTCATGCAGCATGTTTTTAGATTTAATTTAATAATTCAGACCTTCAAGACCACATGTGAGATCAACAAGCGTGTTACCATTCCTCAGTAAGCTACATTAACGTAGCTGCAAATATTCACATCCAAGGCTCTGCGTGTTTATACAGTAGTTGCTGCATTTTACTTAAGACAAATACGCTAGACACCTTGTACTAATTTTTAAATACACTCATCTATAAATCAGTCTGGCATCTCTGAGATCTTTGCCTCTGTTTAAAGTTTAGCCACATGTTAACAGAAGCAGTGTCAGTGGGACAATCATTATCAGATAGTTGAATGTGGTTGACAATGAGTGGACTTTTTTCATCCTCTCTGTTGTTATATAGTAACTTGCTTGATTTCACAAAAAGGAATTTCTAATCCATAGAGAGTGATTTACTACTTTTTTCATGTCCAACAAAGAAATTCTCACCAAAATTGTGTTTCACAGCATCCTTTCCAATCAATGCCTCAAACTCAATAAAATTCCGAGATTGCATCTTGGAAGATTTGATTGGGCTGAAGGACTCTTATTAGGTGTATAGTGCTTTGCAGGGTCAGCAATTAAAAACCCCGGAGATCACTGGGAGTCCACTGAACCTTTTTTGACAACTGAAGATGAGATCTGATAAGGCTTCAGTCGTATTCACACCACACAGCCGCTGGTCGGCTTCCAAGTGTTGATGATTTATCCAGTCCCATCACTACACACATTCCTTTTCAGAAATGTTTTATGATCTGTTGTGGTTAGCAGTGTCAGGTTGAGTTGAATGAAATAATGAGCAGAGGCATGCAGATAAACAACATGGGTCAAGACACTCTTCCTTAATTTGACAATAAGTCAAACATGTTCATATATTACCCTCTGTAGGAATATAGCACCACAGTGCTTGTTCTCTGTGAGATAAAAACTTGAAAGACTACATTCCAGCATCATCTGTATTCTTTTATTAGTCTCCACTTGTGGAGAATACATTAGGTCATTAAAAAACAAAATATCTCATCATAAACTAGCGAATTGTAACATAAAGACACTGTCCACATTTGGAGGAAACTAAGCTGAAGGTCATAAACTGTCCAGCTTGTGAGTGAACCCTCCGGGGCCACATGTTGAACCACATTAGCCATTGCCCCTAACGGCCGCCATCTACTCCATGCACATGGTTCTGGTTTAGACTCCTTTCTTCAACACTATATAGGTTGTATTACATTTATTAAACACTTAAAGTCTCTGGCTGTGAGGTTGTCCATCTGTTGAGGACAAGAGAAAGTATATGAAAAGGCATGAGGCACGGCGGGGAGAGTGGAAACAGTTGTGATGTCAGTGCAGGTCTTAATGTGGTGCAGGTCTAAGCTCTGGATGGATGACTGATTTAAAAGGTATAGCTTTTAGCTGAGAGAACGGTTAGATCACAGATGAATTTTAATCAAAAAAGAAGGAGAAAGGCACACAAATCACCTTTGCTTTGCTCTCAGGAATGTTTTTGTGCATGGCTTTGATATATAGGTGCAGATGTGCGACTGCAGCATGACGAGAAGAGCTAAAAGGGGCCGCTAAGCTGGGGCAACATGTCAGCCTGGTGACTCCCTAAAGTTCTTGATTTCTACCTCATAACCTCAAAAAAGGTCAGTGAAGCTAACAGGCAAAACACAGCATCCACTCATCACAGCTTTATTCTGTTTGTGCATATTGTTTACTGACTTTTCTCTCTCTCTATTTTAATAAAAAAAAAATAAATAAATAAAAGCCCAGCGCATCTGTACAGAGAATTTGGATTTTGAGGCTTCTGCTTAAATCAATATTTATGTATTTAAATATTTCAGCATATTCAAGACAAAAGTACTATAGTGTGGAATTCATTAAATAAATCAACTACAGGTTTATTTGTCTAATTTGGGCTCCTCCTGAATGTCTGTCGCACCATGTGCAGCTCTACACTCTAGCCATTGATTACACCAGGTGCCTTCTTTCTTGGTTCAACATGTAGTGTTGTGCCAAGGTAAAACTTTGCTGAATTGCTGTTTTGGTTGTGCAAAAGAGGACTTTGTATGTCAAGATGAGTGTCGGAATCCAGGGAAATGATTTGTCTCATTTGGTCCCAGCATAACCCAAGTGATTGCTGTGAGAGTGGACATGGGGACTTCTTAGTTCCTGGTTTTCTGACCTCTGGACATCAGTGTGGTAAAAGAAATAACCAGTCTATGTACGATACTTTTAGTTATTGATAGATGGCTATTTTCTTTAAAGAAAATGAAAAATGGATAGGAGCTACACAATAACCCTGTAGGCCTCAGAATCAGTGCATTTTAACATGTACAGTTTAATGTCAGCAGCTCACTCTGGGGTCATGATCAGCACAGCAGGGGGAACAGGTGTCCACCCTGCACCAGTATGAAATGACTCTACCCTGACCAGAGGAAGCATCTACATGTGTATGCCCTGCAGTCAGCTCTGTACAGGATGAAATAATTCATCAGAACTGTGCAGAGGAGACATTGTGAGGCAAAGTTCAGAGGCATGCTAATGACAAGAATATGTTTGCAGAGAAAAGGAAACCTGTCAGCTCTGAATGAATTGGGAATGGCAGAACAGAGGTTAGGCCATTGCAAACTTCTTATATCTTTGTGTAATCCGTGAAGAGGACTTGCAAATGTCTGAAAGAAATTGGTTGTTTTGTAGCACATGGTGTGTGCATTATGTTATGCTTTCTTGGCTCTTGAAAACACAGGGTAAGAATATTTCACATCTCCATTCCCTTTAAATGCTTTTTTTTTTCCTCCAGTCGAAAACATGGAAACATAGACAAATGTATTTTGCTAAACACAGCTGCCAGACACTTTTTTCATAGCCAAAATAAAAAAGCAACAGCATTTTACAGCAGAATGGTATAACGTAATTTAAAGTAATGAATAAAAAGTCTTTGCAAATTACCTTCTCTTTTTTCCAAAAAGGCAGAATTTATAATGAACTCTGATTTGCATAGCCAATACCGTCAGTGAAACAGTGATAGGTTCCCTGAACATAAAAAAAAAATCAAACAAAAAAACACACACACATTGAAAAGAAAGTGGATTCAGAAACACACAAATATGGTTGTGTAGTATTACTTGAGGTCTCCCCCCAAAAAATGAGTGGGTTGTATCATTACATTTACCAGTCTACAGCGCTCACAGCAGAATGCAATCATCTTATTACCAGTTTCTACAAGGATAAACATCCCACACAGCCACTCAGTCTGCATAGGTCTATAGCGATTTCTCTATATTAAGTCACAATTTTTTTCTACACACATGTAGCACACATAATGCAACATAGTCCAGACCTGCAAACCCATTAGATGAAACTTCAGTAAATACTGTTTCACATGGGCTGAAAAGGACAAGCAATGAGCTGATTTTTTATTAGGTTGTAAATGTTGTAGATACATGAGGGAGATAATGGTCATTAATGTACACTGAACCTGCTTATCTAATATAATCTGAATAATATAAAACCTTTCTGACTCCAAATATGATAACAGACTGGAAGTTAAGAGTAAGAAATATTGACACAGTACATTTGACCAGATCTGCTCTCACAACCATCAAATTTTAGCGTCTTTTAACAGTTCACTTAAATTAGGCCAAGGCCAGGGAATGATTTCCTTTTTTTAAATCTGGCAGTGGATCTTAGCAGATCTTGTAATGAACACAGCAAGGAATTGCCATCCTAAATATAACTATCCCATTCATGTCATCTGAAATAAGTCATAATGAAAAGAAATAAAAAAACAAAACAAAGGGTTCTCCTGTTGTAAGGGTAACTGGAGAAAAAAAGCTTAATTTAACTAGGGATCATAAATAGAGGACTCTGGAGCAATGGAAGAAGGTCATGTGGTCTGATGAGTCCAGATTTACCCTGTCTTAGGGTGATGGGAGCATCCGGGTAAGAAGAGAGGCAGATGAAGTGATGCAGCCATCATGCCTAGTGTCTACTGTACAAGCCTGTGGGGGCAGTCTAATATTTGGGGTTGCTGCAGTTGGTCAGGTCTAGGCACAGGTCTAGGTTCAGCAACATTATGTGTCCAAACAATGAGGTCAGCTGATACCTGAATATACTAGGTAAGTAGGTAATTCCTTCAATGGATTTTTTCTTCCTTAATGGTACAGACATATTCCAGGATGACAATACCAGGATTTATTGGGTTCAAATCATGAAAAGTTGTTCAGGGAGCATGACACATCATGTCCACACATGGATTGGCCACCACAGACTTCATACATGAACCCTATTGAGGAGTCTTTGGGATGTGCTGGAGAAGGCTTTGCTCACAGTGATCGGACTCTCCTATCACCAATACCAGATCTTGGTAAAAAAAAAAATTAATGCAACACTGGATGACTTTTTTTTTTGGCCAGGCAGAGTGTAACAAAATCAAAGGTCAATGACAGACCAATTTAATATATAATTAAAAACTGTGTTTCTATTAGTATCTAATCACTTTACTGATATAACTTTTATTTATTGTATTTATTCTCTCAGATTGAGTCATTAATGTCTATTTGTAATGGTTCCACATTCATGGCAGCTGCCATATTTGTGCCACCATTTTACTATGGTGTCTCTAAATGGACAAACAACTCTCTTTCTTTGTGCGAAGTTGGAACCATCTGCGTTTTGGGATAAGTAATTAAGGCACATAGAAGAAGACAGCACACATGTACACAATTTTGAAGTTATCTGTTGAGGCCACTAGATTCACTCACAGATGAAAACATGTTATGTCTCAAAGAATTTTGGCCACTGATGGCCACCATCCATTCACAACTGTGCTTGACATTTGTGGTCATCTCTATTCCCATCTTTGCCACTAAATGTCAATAATTCTTAAACATTGTATCTTTAAAGCAACACTACTAATCTTTAGCAAATTTTCTAACTTCTGGTACCCCCTAACAAAGGCTAATTTGGCATTTGTCTTGCATCCTGTCTCTTCTCTGAGCTCTCTCCAGGAGGATAAGTCAGTCCAATGTTGACTCTCGTCCTATCTCTTGCTCTGTCACTTCTCTCTTTCTTTCCTCACATCTTCTGATGATGTCATCTTGGGTTTGTTTGCTGAATCAGCCATGGTGCACCATCCAACACAGCCAATGTGTAGCTATCCAGTTTTTTATTGTGTGGCGTGAAGCCGTGAAGAAAAAAGGAAGTTGTAATGTGAGGCTCCAGGCTGGATCACAAAGTTGTGGAGGGCAGTTTTCTCAGCCTCAGGAAGCTGCAGGCCAATGACAGCTCCAGAAATGTGCATAATGAATATCAGTGTATCATTAAAATGAGTCAAGAGGCGCAGAGTTGGAGGTCGGAAACTTATGTCGAGTTGCATTAAACTAAAGTAATAAACACATACAGAAAATGTCACAAGTAGAAAGCACAGATTATTTTGTTGTGATAGGTTCAAATAAAAAAACATTGTGAAGATGCATAACAATTCTACCAAAGTATTTTTACTATGTTGCTTCCAAAATCTGCTGAAACTTCCTTGATGTTAATATACTTACAATGTAATTTCCCCCTGAAACAAAACACAGAATTCTGGTTGCTTTTTAGATGTCCTGCTGAATAGATTCATGATTCATGTTTGTATTGAAAGCTGTATATTAGATCAACTTGTCCCACTTGAGGTAAATCAACTTTTCATACTCTGCAGATTCAGACATGTTCATCATTAGCAGTCCAACCTGATTTTTCTTCTGAGGATGAATAAAATTTAAGCATCATGTCCAAAATGAATGAGCAGTGAATATGTGTTCTGTTTAAACAGTAATTGAAATAGACGGATGATAAGAGACAGTGCAGTTGGGTGTGTGGGGTTAGCTTTGCTAAATGTGCTAGAACAAGAATTTAGCTAAATTGTATTTCTAATAAAATGTGTTTGCGTTGGCAGTAAATTGAAATCTGCTGACAGCCATTCTCACATGCTGATGGATTGTGTTTATTAGCAGTGATGGAATAACGGAGTTAAAATAAACGCCGTTTACTAACGCCGTTGCCTTTTTTAGTAACGAGTAATCTAATTAATTACTTTTTCTATCGTTACAAACGCCGTTACCATTACCAAAATGCCGTTACTACAAGTTACTGAGTGAAGCTACGAAGTGGGTCGTCCCACTTGGTTTTAACGCTAGCTTGGCTCACAGACACAGGAGCTCCAAATGTGTGTGTGTTTTCCCCTGTAGTGAACACAGGGGTAAGCGATTAAGTAATGATGATTGGAGGAAAATTTTATAAGCCAATCAGAGACACCAGGTGGGCGGATGTTTACACACAAACCCAGCACATAGAAGCACACACACAAAAAATCAGAGATGGCGAGTCCGGAGTCTCAGGGAAAGACGGCATTTTCGAGGTGGAAATGATGAAGAAAATTCTTGAAGTACAGTTGTACCAGTTGTTGGTCTTTTGAGGTGCAATAAATATTAAAACCTCTGTCAGGTACCAGTCTTTGCTGTTCTACTCTATGCACCTGGCCTGTGAAAACCTCTTCTGAAAAAAATCAAACTTCTTTGACATTTTTAAACTTTAAAAAAAGTAATGAAAATAGTTACTTTCCCTGGTAACTAGTTATTTTTATAGTGGAGTAACTCAGTTACTAACTCAGTTACTTTTTGGGAGAAGTAACTAGTAACTGTAACTAATTACTTTTTCAAAGTAACGTGCCCAACACTGTTTATTAGTGCAGTAAGCGATCTGGTGGAAACAAAAAAAGTTGTATATGCAGAATTGTAGTGATTTCAAAACTAATAAAAAAAAAATAAAAAAAATGCTGGCTTATTGCCCTAAATGTTTTCTTGACAGCATGATGTTCATGAAGGTCATAAATGAAAAGTTAACAATTTTTCCATTTAGGGGAAATAAAGGCCAAAATAGATAACCTTTGTCTTCAGTGTTGCAAAGGCCAAGAAAGTGTGAGTCCCCAAGACACATTTTACAGACTACAGTACGGATGACTTAGATGTCAGATTAGATGATCTACCATGACACCAGTGGCTCTTTTAGTATTTCTAACGCAGAGTAATTATGAATGCTGTGACCTTACACATCTGAGAGAAAGACACAACTGATGTCCAAATTAAAGCTTAAAAAAAATTTTTTTGTGTTTATATCTTGCAGCAGAAACAGGGTAGTGTAATCCCCACCTTGGTGTGTGTTGCTTAAAGTGTCTGCTGAAGGTATCTGGTCAGTGTTCCCTGGAGTGCTTCCTCGCTCAGGTCAGACTCTTCTGTTCTGTCATCATCCCTCTTGTTGTTTGTCTTCTCCAGGACACACCACTGACACTTTGTAATCTCCGCTCAGTATATCTTCTGATGGCACCATCCAGATGTTTGAAAGCCTTTAGCACATCCCCCCACCATTTTTACTTTTGTAGTGGTAGTTTTTAACTAAAAAGCAGACAAATAATATATATTTTATTTCGTATTAGTCCTCATCCTTCTGTGACTAGATGGCATATTGATAATTACACTGTCAACGTGACAACAAAGGTCGAGGTCTATGATGGAGAAATGTTGAAGTATTGTCTAATTTTTGTGTCGTATCAACCACAAAAGGTTACCCAGATGACATTAAGCCGTGGCGACATCTGTGATTGGCAATTTGAGGCTCCTGACCTTTTGTGATGTATACATTCTGTACTGTACTGTGATTTCTTGACATCACAATAGCTGGTTTTATTAGATGTCTTTATTTGTTGGAGTCTTTTTTTTTAGCTATAAGGTGTGTGAGGCTCTTCTATTCCAGCCAGTGTTGTGAAAGCTGCCAACAGGAGGCTGATTGCTCCTGTCTTCAAGCACAAGCATCCTGGTAATAAGAAAGTTAATATAGCTAAAGAAAAACCATCTTGTCATCAATGGCAATGTGTATTAAAAAAATCCAGTTTTGTTCCGTTCTTGAAAATGTGTGAAATAAACTCAATCCACATTTGGTAATCACTTAAATGTGTTATTGTTTCTGATAGCAACGCTGTGCATCCTAAGCGCTTTCATCTGTTTGCAAATAGTTTCCTATTTTCAATTATGAATATGTTTAAAACCTCTCTAATGCTTGCAAAAAAGGTCACATTCAAACGTGGCTTTTGCCACAAATATGCTATTTTCCAACAGAAAGGCCAATTTGATGCTCATCATGTGCCCTGCTGTACCTAAGCGCTGCTTAAAGAACATCAATGTAAAAAGGGATTATATATTCCTGTATTTTGCTAATCATTTATGAAATGCATAATTATCTCAGCCGCTTGTTGAGTGGATTAAGAATCATTGATTCACTCTCTCTGTGTATATATAGAGTCTACCTAACCCTATCAAACTCTCCAATAGAAACATTCTGGATAATGTGTATGCATATAGTTGGCAGAGCTGCACTCTGGTTCATATTTCATGCAATGTGAATGATTAATCCATGAAATGTGTGGGTGGGATGATTAACACAGACACCAGCACTGAAAATATGTTTGCTTTGAAACTCTGAATGTGATACAAACATGAAAGTATGAATAATTGGTAGAGAATGGGAGCCTGTGTAGATTTAGAACTCAGAAACGCAGTTTATGACTAATTGTGTTAAGTGAAAATGAAGTGCACTTTTGTTCCTGGGATAATTAGCTTTTAAATGTTGCGAGGGCGATTGTGTAGGCTCTCCTGGGCTCCACTGCTTTTGGAGTGAGCCCTCTAGCTCTCCCATGGGGTAGCAGCGCTCATTACATGCAGCCTGCAGGCCGGAGGAGAGGAGGGAAGGAAGCACTTGTTAGGAGACCTCAGCAACAGCTTTTTCTGCTTGAAAAAAGTGTTGCTCAGGCTAAAGCTAAAGGTTACGGTATCATGTTCAAACCTAATCAGAGTTGTTACTAGGAAACACTTCATTCAAGCCCCAGCTTTACACATTGCATAAATTTTACACTTTCAATGAATTATGTTAAATTTGTTAAGTGTATGAGAAATGATGTGCAGTTTTATAATTAAACAGGGCAAACACGGGAAACTTTTTTAACACTTTACTAGAAAGTATTTGCCTTTAGAGAAACTAGATTAACATCCCAAACGCTGTTATTTTGCTAAGTCATATTATTTTCATAGTATTTTTAATGACAATAGCCGCAAGCATCAGCACCTTGTTAGTGTCATACAGTATGTCTGCTGGTGAGTTTTAACTTTTTCTTTGTTTATATGCTTTGTTTGTTTTAAATACACACAGCCTTTTTTTATTAAATGCAGTGGGAAATTTGACAATAGACAATCTGACCTATTTGAGAAAAAAACGCCTCAAAATAGTGTTTTATGTATAAATACTCACATTTACTGCATTATATCAAAGTCCCCTTTGATGAAAGTTGCATTTCACTCAACCTTTTTTCTTTTTAAAAGAAAAAGACATCTTTTATATGTGTTGCATGTGCCACTCAGCAGTGCTGGATAATTACAATCACTTTTTGAAAATGTCTTTAAACGTAACCAAAATCCATTCACATAAAAGGGGGAAATGTAGCTTCAGAAAGAGGCGAAGGAAAAAGAGGATTTAGGAAAAGGACAGGAGAGAGAATAGGTGGCGGTGGGGAGACAGGGCGAGTAATTACTTGATGTAAAGGCCACAAACAGAGCTCCTGCTGTCGCTGAAAAATCAAATCTGTCAGCAATTAGAAGGAGGCCAAGCAGCACTTGTCAGTGGACAATGGGACAAGAAAAGAGGGGGTTAGCAATTATTAGAGCTGATAGAGTACCTTTATTTATCTAAACAGCAGGTTAGTTGCCCAATGTCCCCCTTTGTCACTTGTTGCTTATATGAAAGGGGCACCACTTAATCCGAATAGTGTTCCTTGTGGCAACCAATGGGTATTATACCCGGACCAAGAGCCGGAGAGGACTGCTTTTCAGCGTGGGGAAGAATAATCCAGGGGTTGATCTCATGCTCTTGCAATGCTTCCTTTTACTCAAAGAGCTGATCAGGATCTCTCATGTTTGACGCTATTTATTAGAAGTTTAGGTAAGAGGGGGTGCGGGGGAGGTCAGCAGTCTAAAACATGTCCTTGGTTATCAAAGACTTCTGCTCCTTCAAGGGGCAAAAGCCTGCAGGGTCTCTTGGAAGGGATTTGAAATGTGTGGGGCTTATTTTCCTTTAAAACCAACTCCTAATACCAACCACAGTATCAGTTCTGTTGTTCTCACAGAAATATAACAGTATCATGTAAACAGGGAAAATGGTCTTTTGTTACTATACTGGAAGATGTGGAGAAATGTTAGTAAGTAGTGTTTCATGGGGGAAGTAAAGGGCTCTTATTAGCGGTTGCTTAGAGTGTAAACTTCTCAATTAGTATAGTACTTAGTTTAATACTTTATCATTTGTGAGGGGGGAAGAAAGGACATCATCTGAGGTTTTGACACCTAAAGAATGTGTTTACCTAAACTAAAGAGCAAAATAGCGACACAAACATCATAGTTGTGTAATTTTTATAGTAAATGTAGTATTTCAAAACAGCACTTCTCTTCATGCTCAATGTTTATTTATCAGAGGTATTTTGTAATGGTTGTTTCTTCTATTTCCCTCAAAATCTAAGTGAAAAAGTTGCCAAATACTTTGCAAACTTATTGTTTTGTCATCATGCCTGTTAAAAGGTAAAATTCATTCATGCAGTTAATTGCATTTGTATCTCTGCTTTGCTGCAGTTTTCACATCAAGCACAATGAATAGTTTATGTTTGACAAAGTCAGGCACCAAACAACGAAATGAAATAAAAAAAAAAAAAGTGCAGGAGCGACTGTGAATTATTAGATAGTTAAGTTTATGGTTATGTAGAAGAATCACACCCAAGAACTAAACTGTGTAATTTGCTGATGATGTGAATTCATTTAATTAATGAAGTGTGTGTGTGGGTGTGTGTGTGTGTTTGTAATGTTTCTGCGTTGAACTGTGAAAGTTAAGAGCTGGGAAACATTCACTGAAATGCGCAGTATCTTATAATGTGCTTGATAACTCTTGTGCTGACACGGGCTAATTTCCTCAAACATCCTTAACTGCGTAGAAAGTGAAAATCAGCTTCACTCTCAAATGCACTATTGTTCAATTAAAATTCAAATTGGAAATTTTTATTAACAACATTTCATCAAACTTTGAGAATAAGAAGAACTGGAGCAGCTATTTGAGGAATCATTTTGATTAAGGAGGTTATAGTTCTTGGATTAAACTCTAAATATGCTTCAAATATTGAATAAAAATTAATATAAACATTTCCCATTTGAAGCATTGAGCATCTAAAATTGCCTGAAGAGCTGAGAGTCATTCCCAGTGTGTTTTGGTGAACTTAATGTAAAGTTGTAACTCCATGTAGTGTTACCACCTCAGCAGGACACATACTGACTGAACAAACTTGTTTTTCTTTGTCTTTTTTTTTTTTTTTTTTTTTTTACATCATGTCGTAAAGAAGAGGATATTTGTGGTGATACAGTCCGATTGTCAATGAAGTATGCAGAGAGTAGTAAAGTATTGTCTTAAATATTCCTGTTTATATGGACTCCAGATGTGCAAAATATGAAATCCCATGAATCACTGGAGGCTGATTAACTCTCTACATTTGGCCGTTGAAAAATGCATAAGTACATCACTCATGGCTCAAAGCAGATTTCTAAAGATTACAGAGATGCATATTTTCTAAATAGTGGCAGGTTTTAATGTGGTTTACAGAGCGTGCACATGGGAGAGCGAGGAAGCAAGACTCATAAACCGGAGACACCGACGGCCGATTCTTTAAGTCGACATGTAGGCATTTGCCTGTTTCTCACACATACAAACATGTGCTGCTAAGATACATAACTTATAGAGCATGTGAAGGGCTCATTTGTTGTCGTTCTTAAAGAAACTTAAAAGACAAAACTTTCACACTCAGTGGTATCTATTTAAAAGCCGTCAGCTTAAAGAATAGATCTATTCATGCAGGTATGAGTGTACAGTTTAAAATAAAAATGATAGGAAAATTATACTATTAAAAAAGGTGCCTGATTGGAGTTGAGGAAATCTGGTGGTCAGTAGGAACACATGAAAACATTGTTTCTTCTTTCTTCTAAATGCTTTCACAGCTTAAACAAATTTAATAAGACTTCTTTTGACTGACAGGAGAGCGCTCTCCCACAATGTCTTCTTTTTGCTCTCACATTCCTCTTAAGCAGCTGTGCAGCATTTTGAATGCGATGAAGGCTGGAAATCTGCGCTGCACACGCACACACACGTGCACACACACTATCGACTTGGAACAAGTGAGACTTTTATGCAAGTTTCTGCAGGTTTGAATGTGCTACTTAGGATACATCACTGAAGTTATTTTGCGTCATTGAGAGTTTTTATACATTAGAGTATGTTTAAAATCTTTAAATGGATCATTGTTTTATTTTAATCCATGTAAGGTTTTTCTGCTCTGATATTTGCATTTCTTGGGCTGCTGTAAAAGAAGTGATGTGTTTAAATTTCCTGCTGCAGCAACATGATTCTTTGCACAAAGCCACACCTAAAAGAAAATACAGCACTGCTCAAATGTCTGTTCTGTCTTGATTGATAGTCAACAGAAAAAACCCACAATAACAACAGGAAAAACTTAAGAAATCTTTACTTTCCAGCTCTGCAGCGCTGTGTCTGAGTGCTAGTTATGTTTGTCAGGTTTCCCTCACTGAGTCAGAGGCACAGTGGAGGTCTGTGCAGGTGGCATGGCTGTCGAGCCCTGCAGGGGTTTTCTGCTTCCTTCTCCTCCTTCTCCACAGGTGCTTATTAGCACATATGAGCTGCCACATGTTCCCAGCCTGGCCACCGCCCGAGGGGGCAAAATCAGTCTTCCCCCATAATCTCCACAGCCTGACCAGGCCCTCACTCTCACTAACAGGGGCACATGGCGTAGCGTTTATGAAGCACAGCAGAAGTAATACCCTGCCGATTTCTTTTTTTTTTTTTTTTTCCCCCCCTTCTCTTCCACAGACTCCGGGATAACCTTTGAAAGCATCTCCTCCTTTATTTCCATATTCCAAGTTTAAGGTCAGGATGGAAAGTGATTCTGATGCAGATCATGTGAACATTGAGGAGATATCTGTTTTCAAAGGCTAAGAGTCACTCAGACGTTTTGTTGCAAGTGTTCTTCCTACAGATATCAAACAGCTCCGAGCTTGGCCATCAGTTGAAATGTTTTGCACCTGGTCTGCATGACAGAAACTCATTGTCATCTTAACAGCCCCCCACTATGTGAGACCTGTGAATGGTTCCGCTGTGTGTATGTGAGAGGGCAAGATGAGGGGCGGGGGCGCAGAGGGATAGGAGCTATCGTGTTTGAAGTGGGCATATGGCCGTCGCATTTGCATTTAATGCCCTTCAGATTACTTGTTTTAACTCGTGCTAAACACCTCACTCGGTTGGGGCTAATTTGATGAGGTCATGGTATGACCCTGTGACCCATTCTTTCCATGTCCCTAAGTGAAACCAGCTGAGTCACAGAGTGGGAGAAAGATGGAGGGGAGTTGGAAGGGACTCAAAGTTGCGGCTGGACTGAGATGCACACACTTGTCAGCCTTGAGCGGTGTGTTTTTGCTTCTCGGTAGAAACTTTACTGGTGCAGAGTCTTCTCCCACCCACTAAAGAGCTCTGGAGCCAAACAGCAAAGCATCTAGTCAAAACACAATCAATAGATCCAGAAAAAATAACAAATGCTCCGGCTTCTTATCGCCCCGATTTCCACTTTGTAGATGTTTGCAGGAGAGGATGTATACAGCCAACTGTGTGTGAGTGTGGATGTGAGCTGCAAGATCCCTATTAAGGCATTTATTTTCCTTTGCATGGCCATATTTTGTTCATGTCTCTTAAAAAAAAAACAAAAGAAAGGTTCAACATCAACCTTTCTGATATGACTGATTATTATTCATTTATGATTCTGAGATATGTACGTGTATCTCTGTGCAGTGTGGTGAAATTGTGAGATAATATTTGAATTTTACAACAACAGCCATCAGCGTGTGTAGACTGGCTCATTAAACAACATACACACATGCAGGCATACACACACACGTACACACACACACACACACACACACACACACACACACACACACACACACACACACACACACACACTCTTCTCAACATGAAAGGCCATCCGTAGGAAAAGTAAAAGCCCTCTTATGGAATGTTAGGGAGGCCTGTTGAAGTACTGATCCACAGCGGCAAACCGGCTCCTTTTCTTCTGCTCCAGACTCAAGTGCTGTCCAGACTCCAGAGAATAGTCCCGTATGGTCTGAGGGGCTACATTTTCCTAACCTCCAAGGCCACCGCCGTGGAGGCGCCTCAAGAGAGCCTCTTTCGTGTCAAAGGGGGAAAGCCATTCAACTCAAGAACGGCCTCTGGCTTTTGATCAGTTCACAAGTTACAGTTTTGCAGAGGTCCTTTTTTCATGCAAATAGGAAATCTTCAAACACTGTGCGGAAATACATCTCTTTCGGATGTACCTTAATAGGTAGTGCTTTTAACATGGGAACTTTCACAGCCAAGGACTTGTTTGAAAGCCTCCTCAGACTTAGTGAAAAGCGCGCTCATCGCCCAGGTGGACACGGTTCCCTTTAAGAGATTCTCTGTGTCCCGAGTTCCCTCCAGCCGCCGGCTTTGTGTGTTCACAGGAGAATACATTGACTCCCAATTAAGGGATTAGGAAAAAGATTATCAGAACCATTTTCAAAACACATAACATTTACAGGCTTTCCCACAGCACTTTGGATCACCAACCTCATTTTGGCACGCTTAAACTTTATTGTTGTAGATGGAGCAGCTGTTTCTGAGCCCAGTGTTAGTGAGACTGTTGCTCTAAGACTTCCAGCATCCAGGATAAACACTTTTCATTCCATTCTGACAAAAAGCTGATTTTTTAAAAATAATATTTGTTCATACATGATGTATACCTCTTGTTTGAATCCATACATAGTCCTAATTTGAGAGGCTGTTTGCAGTGTGGGGGTCATGTAAATACAGTAGGAGAGGTCTTTCCCAAGTGGGTTGAAATTCAAAGGTGTTGGAATGTCAGGTTTTATTTGGGGTGTCTCCGTGTTTCGTGTGTTTCACTTGGCATTTGAAAACTGCCAATTATGCTCCTATTAAAGTTCATGCTGCTGGAGTATTGGGAAGAAGGAGGGGTGGGAGTGAAGGGCGAGGTGGGGTGGTGGCGGGTGGAGGGGGGGGTTAGTGAACCAAACTCTCGTCAAGGTCATGTTCCAGTGGAAAGAGCCAACAATGCCAGCACTAATCCCTCCTCCTCCACCGTGCTTTGACCCCATCCCGTGGCTTTCAGGACTCTGTGGTGGGAGAGGACAAGAGGACCTGACTTGTTCCTATACTCAGTCCAGCATTAGGCAGCCCAGAGCTCCTGGATTATCTGCCAATTAGCACCAATTGTGCCGGACGGCATTAACGTAATGTTCTATATTTTTTAATACCGTTTAATTTTTGCTCCTCTTCTCTCCCCTCCTTCTTTTGGACCTAATCAAGATTGTCTTGCACTCTCTTTTGCCTTTTTCTCATTTAAAATAAAAGAGTTGGGGTTTAATTTGGCATTAAGGAGCGTAGAATATGCCTTGCCAGCAGAGCGTTTGTTGGAGGCAGAGAGTTAGCGGGGAAAAACGGGGGGAGAGAAAGAGAAAAAGAGGGGAGAAAATCATTTTAGGGGAGATACTGTGAAGGACTTGTTTGAACAGGCCGTGAGCCTCAGTGTCCTGCTATATTAGCGGGGAAGTCAGCTTTGTGAACGAATAACGTGTTGCCTCACTTTTGTGCCCCCTATGGTGGAAGGGTTTGGTGGGTTTGGATTAGGAGACTCCATTACATTACCCTAATAACTGGATAAAGCCGCCTCATCCAGTGCAACTGATCCTCAAGTATTAGCGCTCATGGCTCGTTACAGCATTTCAGCAGCTGATCTGCAGACAGTTGATTTCTCATTATAACACTCTAATAGAAACACACAGCTGCAGAAGATGTTGTCTGAGCATGCCGTGATGTGCCTCTGTCTTTCATAGCAAATGTGT
The DNA here is from genome assembly GCF_017639745.1 of Melanotaenia boesemani. Taxonomy (NCBI): domain Eukaryota; kingdom Metazoa; phylum Chordata; class Actinopteri; order Atheriniformes; family Melanotaeniidae; genus Melanotaenia; species Melanotaenia boesemani. Next base: position 9,437,179 of record NC_055697.1, read on the forward strand.
TATTCATAAGAGAATTTTATGAGTCGCTTTCCACTGATTTTAGATCCGAGTAGCAATAAACAAAGTCAGCCAACCTCCCTTCAATTTAGGAGGTGAAATGATAATCTTTAGTCTGCTATGAGGGAATTTCCACTGTGATAAATTCTATTTTACTTTGCCCATAATTGAGTCTGTACTGACTATAAAAGTAGCTCATCATTATAAAGTGTGCTAGTTTCACACAGCTTAATTATACATCAGCTGCGGTGTTAGGGCATGTTGGATACTGGATTATGAGACCTGCATTTTATTGTGATTCTTTGTTTTGTTTTGTTTTTTTTTTCTTCCCCCCCAAAATGGCTTCATTTACCCCACATAAGCTGAGTCCCTTTCACACACCACATGAGAGCAGAGGCTACAAGAAAAAAAAAAAGGAAGAGAAAAATAGAAAAAGGAGGTAAAAAGTGTGTAAGACAGCAGCAAACTGAGCGCTGAAAGCGATGAAGAATTTTTTATTAAAATGCAAAAATTTTGTCATTATAGATCAAAGTGAATTGATGGAGAATGACCTTCATTACAATGTTTGAACATATTAAAAAAAAAAAGGCACAGGCACGAGAATGTGGCAGAGGAGCGAACAGATTACATATAAAGCCGTGCTTCTTTGATGTTAACTGTCCGGCCCAATTAAGCCCGAGGACATGTGTGAATCCTGACACTTTCATGGATGGATCCACGTTTACTGTCTGCAGCAGCTACATACCAACCTATCCCTGAAATTTTGTCTAAATAAACTCACTTTTTCTATAATTTTTTATTATATCTTTTATTTAATGTGGCTGTAATAGTTTCTAGTTTAGAAAGTATTCAGTTAATTCATTAAAAACTTTCAGTATTAGTAGGTAGCTAATTTCTATATAAAAACAAACTGCATTAAAAGCTATAAATTAGTTCTGTAAACTCACAGTGTGTCCAGAGATGTGGCTGCTGCGTGGGAGGAGCTCAGGTGAGGCCAGAGGCCACTGGTCATTAGCAATCCAGCTTCCCTTCATAGTGTTAATATGAGGTCAGGCTGTGGACCAGAAATCCACAACCACAGCTGGCACATTCAGCGTCTCCACGGTTGCTGTTTTCTCTGGTGCAGTGAAAACAATCCGCCTGCTGTTCCCCCCGGTCCGTCGGGGCTGACCTTGCCCTTGGGCCACAGCACCATACACCACCCCAGCTGTTGTCACTCTGCGGCCGCAGAAAAAGCACCGCTGCCTCGCCTGCCCTTCTCCCTTCTCGCTGGGACCTTTTTTCTTTTGCTGTGGGCCCTTCCTGCAGGTGTGCTAAGGTCCTGCCTCCCCCTGTTTGATTACAGCGCAGGCCAAACACCAGGGCTCTCCTCCGCCCGGTCCTGTGGGTTTGGTTCGGGGCCTTCAAATGCCTTTTAGATCCCTAATCCTAAACACTTAAGCCCTTCCTGATGGGTTCAGCTCCAGGTCCCGGCGATTTAGGCAATCCAAATAGTGAGAGCACTGAGGGGTCGACTTCGGCCAAGTTGCCTTTTGCCCTTTTTTTTCTTTTAATTCAGTGTATTAACCAGTTCCCACTGATTGAAATTCTACACATGCAGTTGTAAAAACACAAGTGTCATTATTTTATTAAAGAAAAATTACTCTGCACTTCTTTAGACACTACATCTGATCCTCAAAACTCATTGTTACACTGTCTTTTGTCTGGACTGATTCTTGTCATGAAATCAAAGTTGCTGTAAAATATTAATTTAGATAAAACAACTTCTCAAAGTCAATCATAAAGTAACATGACTTGTTTCTGAGTGCTTTAAGAAGATATTATTGACAGTTAAAAAAAACAACAAAAGAGAGAGAGAGAGAGAGAGAGAGAGACTTCTTCTCACTGAGCCTATATGCTGGTTTGATGTTTCCTATTTTCCTTGTGCTGTTTTAGTAAACAGGGCTGTCTGGGCCTCCACCTGTTTCAGGGTGCTTGAGAAATGGACTTTTCCTAAAAAGTCTGTGACCCCTGACCCCTGCAAAGCAGGAAGGGGCTGCCAGCAGGCAAATGCCCTCCTGTGTGGCCAACTGCCATTTAACCCCATAATTGTTACAAGGCAGCTCCTGGCCCGTCCGAAAACTTGGTTTCCGGAAATCGCTCTTAAACAATCAAATAAACGCACATGCAGGGAATTCGTTATGCCTGAGGCATTAAGATGGAGCTTGTGAAGCAGTCATTGCGGAATTGCTGGCTGGATTTGACACATTTGAAATGACACAAAATAAAAATGAAATTTATGTGAGAAATAAAAGTGAGAAATATTAAAGATATTTCTATGTGAGTAAAAACAGGTTTTCCATGTCAGAATAGAAATATGTTGAATTTTGCCATTTTATTTGTGCAAACTTGTACACTAAACCAGCTTATAATTGAAATAAGTGGGACAATCTTTTCTTTTAGGCATCTTTCAGCAGTTCAGATCTTTTTATTTTTGTTTGCTGTTGAATTACAGTCGGCTTTAGGTTGTATTGTAGATACAGTATCCACTTTACCTTTATCATGCAGTGCCCTGGCCCATCAGCTTTCTGTGTGGTTGGCTGCACTTGGTTATTTTTTCCATCCCTGCACATTTGCTTTTTGCTCAGCGCTCACCTCCAGACTCGGGCTTAGAGTGTTTCCCTAGCAGCCTTCCTGATAGCAGCAGTGCTCGGTGATTGCTTCCCAGGATCAGAGCAGCATGCAGCACGAGCAGGCGGCTCAGCATACCACACATGCTGCAAGATCAAAGGTCATTCTTGGAAGCCCGGGATTATGGGGGAGGTAAAATTATATTTTTTATCCTTGTGCTTTGTTTTCAATCACCCTATCTGACCTGCTTCAACCTGCAATCCCACACCACTTCTCACCACGGCCCTTACTCTCAGGTGTTAGTTTTCAAGTGGGGCTGCGTGGGTCAAGAAAGGGCGAGGTTTTGTTAATGTACAAAAACAACAGACAGATTGGATGCAACCTTGAGCAGCAGCTCTTAAAAGAACTCTAAAGAGACTCCAAGGTCATTGGATGTGGGAACTGCCGCTGCCTCTTGGGTCTGACGGAAATAGTGACCAAATCAAAGACGGCTCATGAGTGATACGTTCACTGAGGTCACAGCTATTTATTACTGTAGCAGGAGAGTAGCACATACACAGCCGCTCTATGACAAAAAACAACATTAATGACACCTGATGTTTGTCATCAGCAGGTGTGAATGACTTGTCATCTTAGAATTTATTATCCAAGTGACCAGAGCTTACACAACTGAGTTACACCCCGTATTTACCTGAGTGTGTATGTGTTCAGTATCATGTTGTTGGGTGTGTGGATGCGTGGAACCACTGTCGTACTTGTTTTCATTTTGGGACGCTCTCTAACTTTTAACAACAGAAGGCTCCAGCTCATTTGTGAGGCGCAGGGTATGAAATTGACAGAGAATGCACTGTATTGTATTAATGTCAAAATTGTACAAATTTGTAAACAAATAAAGCAAATACACAGAGTGTGTTATTGACTTAGTCTTGTAATTTCAAGGCTATTGTAATAAATGTCATGGTGTTTTTCACCATTGTAAGGACATTTAACATCAAACACAATAAAAAGAATAAATAAATAAATAAATAAAAGTAGTATTGCATTTATTAAATAACAAAAATATTACCCCATGTGCCAAATTATGTCTCTAGGACATATTTGTTTTGTACTTTTTTTTTTTATTAAACGTGTCTTCTGTTGTGCACGTATTTATTAATCTGGCAGAAATAATTATGATGTTTAGTTAATGCTGGATTTTAATGTTTACATTCATGGGCTCAGAATTTTTTTAAGTGTATTTATTCTGCTTGAACAACAAATAAAATGGTAAAGAGGTAAAAAAAGAAGTGAATGATTTGTAGTTTTGTTCAGTTATTACCTTAGCTTTGTTCAAATGCTGAATTGAAAGGCATTATGCAAAGTCATGAGTATTTTAAGCTTGTGTACGTATTCTTAACCTTTTAATAAAAACTATTTATGTACATAAAAGTTGCATAATTTATGATATATGTTTATAAAATAATCATATTTTCAAAAGGGGGTACAATTAGCTTAAAATTCACATATTTAGAAAATATGAATTTCAAGGTGATGTTTGTTTAATATAAATAGCCATTCACCAGCTTAATGTTAAAGCAATTTTTTCTTTTTTTTAACATATAATAATTTAGATTACACTACAAAAATATACCTTATATGCTTAAAGAGAAAGAAAACCATTAACAGACAGTTTGTGTAGATGTGTAGATCTGGTACCACAACTGTGGACTCACACAATGATGTGATATTCAAGGGGGGCGAGTTGAATGACTGACGAGACCCTGTAGAGAAGAGGCTGCACTCCGTGTGTTTCAAAATGCTCTGACAGAGTGGGAGCAGACCATTAAGTGGTGTGTTATTTACACATCATAAGCCAGTCTATTATATTGACATCCAGACGACCCAGTCCACCAGTGTTTGCCGCACGAGGCGGCCTCGCTCTCTGTTTGCTCTCAACACCTGCATGCTGATTGGGTGATTTCACTGATATGACATTCCAATGCTCCGGACTCTGTGCAAGATCTTTTTCGTCTGAAATAGTCCGAAAGCATTCATTACCCACCGAGAAATGAGACAAAAGGTCAAGAAAGCGGTTGTGGCGGGGTGGAGCCATGTGAAGTGGAGGTGGGGTTTACAATCCAATTGGGGATCAAGTTATCTCTTATATCTCTTACTTACAATAAATCCACACGTCTCCATCTGAAATGTCTTGTTTAAACTGTAGAAGAGCATGAAGCAAATGTTTGACTTTATTTAAAATTCATTGTTCAATATTACATTGCCGGCTGGGGTGAGCCCTGAGATTGCAAAGGTGAGCAGACAAGCTATATATATATATATATATATATATAAATATATATATATATATATATATATATATATATATATATAAATATATATATATATATATATATATATATATATATATATATATATATATATATATATATATATATATATATATGTAAAATTCTGATCCACAAATTGCAGAATTGCCATTCAGCTGTTGTCCTCCACACACTGCTACCATTTACTGATGGCATCAAAATATTTGACATCCTATAATGGGATTGCATCCAGAGTAATTCTTGTAACTACTCTTGACATAGGTGCCCCAAGTAAAATAAATCTGTTTTGGCCATTGATGTGAATGAACTCTCTGTGAACCACTTAAAAACAGATAAAGAAGAATACATTTCTTGGGCTCAGATCATTAGAATATGACTGCTACAGAGTTACTGTTACTGTAGGCTCTGCTGAATACACTCCCGTCATTAATGTATTAATAAAAATGGAGAGACTGTAAAAATGTATTTTCTAGTGAGTGGGATTGTACTCTCAATTGGTCTGAAATGATTTGTAGAGCAGTTGCTGCTTTTATTCTTTTTCTAAGATCGTTCATACCCCCCAATCCCCTCCCCCACTGCCAAACACAAACACCCACACACAACACAATGCAGGTTCCTTTGAAAAGTTTCCTTCACAGACTGAAGCCAAATGTTAATTTGTGACAGTTTTTATTTGTTAATTTATCTGTGTATTATTAACCCCATAATATTTATTGAACTATTTCAAGAAACAGAAGCATAAATGTAGAAAATGTTATGGAATTTTAAATTAAGTTTAAGCAGTCATGGGATGCTTATTCTTATTATTTATTTATTTGCTTATTATTTATTACAACCAATCCAGCTGGGTTTTATGAATCTAATTATTTCAGTAGACACATTAATTTATTCAGTTTTTTTTCTTCTTCTTCTTCTTCTTCTTTTAAACAAATATTTATTGATTGGTTTGAGGTTCTGTTCTGTGTATATTAACACAAAGGAGGGAAACTCTTTTCAGTTAATACAACAATTCTTTCTTTCATTTTTCTGAATTGTTGGCGAGGGGAAAGAACAGACCTGAAGCTCCTTCACATTAGGCCTATCTGACCGTACCGTAAACTCTGGAGGATGAGTTAAGTACTTTCTGAAGTGGGGTTCCCTGGTAAGAACTCAAAGGGTTTAAGAGCTCCTACATCTAAAAACACAAGTTTGATTTTCAGTTTTTTCTGGAATCACAGTGGAGTCAATCAGCAAATTAATCAGCATAGTAATGATGTAATGCATCTCACTACTTTTTGTCTAAATGGATTTATAAACAAATAATAATGTCACCGACAACTTGTGTGTTTCAGTTTGTTTAAAGACATTAAGTATGAGAAGTTTCCAAAAGTGATTTTATTGTTTTCATCATGTTCTGCAATTGATCGTGTGGGTCGGGTCATGGTCTTATCACAGCGATCCATCTGTGGATTTGTACTACGTGCATTTTAACTCGAAGTAACTAAGAAGTAACTTGAACCCATGCACTGAATACAAATTAAATATAAAACCTTCAAGTTATAGTGATTTTTTAAAACTTTTTTAGCTGATTTTCCTTTTAAAAACTGATAAAAAAAAGTTTGATCTATTAATGTCCTTATAATTTTTTATTAACTAGGTTGAAATAAAAAAACACCTTGAAGTATCCGTTCTTGTAAAAATAAAACAAAAGATGGGGCTCCAGATTGCAAAATTATTAGGATAATTTAATATCCAATAATTTCTGCTAAAATGAACTGATCTAAACAAAGGTAACTTTTATGGCCACTGTCATTTTTTTTCTTTCTTTTTAATAAACTGTGTCTGGATAGTAAAGACACTGTAAACACAAATGAGAAGCTGATAGGAATCTGTTATAAACCCAGCAGACAATTTCCTCTCCTCACCTCAGCCGGGAGCCGCAGTACCCACGGGGGCTGGAGGCGTCCCACTGGGAGAGCCTCTCTGTGGTTATCATACTCCATCTAGTGGCTGCAGTGGGTTAAAGTGGAGAGGAGGTGGTGAGGAGTCGGCTAACTGCTCTCTCTACTAATGGTAATACAGTTTATAGATAGATGGATGGAAAAATATTTTGCTTTGATTGAAACTCAACTTTGCATGCATATGACTGTAAAATTAAAAGAAAACAGACATAATTTGATTAAATTTGATTATGTGTTTGAAGATCTCATTAAGAACAGTCCAGTAGGTGCAAATTAAATTTGATTTAGGGAACAAAAAAAAAGAAAACGGAGGTGTTTAGACTGAAGCGGTACATGGCTCATATTACAGATATAAGGCCATAAGAATGTGTGAAAGCAATGCCCTCTAGATCCCCTCTTTTCACAACCCCATTATCCAATTGAAAACTGATCTTCAGCAAACTCCTATTGTGTGCCTCTCTCAGAGAATAAATGCACCAAAATTGATCTCAGGTCTCTGGAGTGAGCCTGCGGAGCTGGAGTTTACAGATGGGACCATTTTACTCACTTCTGGTGGCAATTTACAAACATGCAAAACTGAGGGCTCTCCAATGCAACCTGTGAGCCAAAAGCAGGAGTTCCACCTGCCTCCTAACCTTGTTAGAGCACAATTTTCAAAAAAAAAAAAAAAAAATGGCAATGACATTGTCAAACAATGTATGTTAACAATTCATCTCAGTGTAGGGGGGATGCCTCGCAGAAAGAGCAGCCAGGCGGAGGATCTGCTAATGTATTGTGACTCCTGCTGTCAGCAGTTCAGCTCTACTCTCTCTTCCTGTAATTTCCAGCCATCTCCACTGCACTCATACCATTTCAAAAGGCTGCTCGCTATCACTCATGCTGAAGCCGTGGGAGCTCTTAACTATTCGCTCTGGTTTTGATGTTTTTTGTTGTTGTTTTTTTTATTGTATGAGAGCAAAGAGAGGTGCTTTCAAAGCACCTGTGTGGCCCAGCTGAATTAAAGGTGTTGCTGCTGAAAGGATAATCAGACAGTTTGGTGTAGTAAACTCCAGCATCCACTCTGAGACGTGTGAGATTGTTAGCTGTATGAAATTGAAAGCCCCAAAACAAGAACCTGTATGTTTCTAAAAAGAAATAAATACCTCTGGAATTATATTTGACCAAAAATAAAGCTACATGGTGATTCTTTGATTTAACTCCCTATCTGGTATTCAGAAACACACACACACACAATTTATATTATTATATTATAAAGCATAAAACTATTTGTGTGCACAGATAATAGTGGATCATAAACTAGAGCGCTTTTCTACAACATCTTTAATTAGCATAAAATTATAATAAATGAGTAATGCTTTAAGTAATACTTCTAACTGTAATTGGGAAGTACTGGTGAGTTCAAATATGTTTATTGTACAATAACATAACACAGATGTCACAAACATTTTAATTTTAATAATTAAAAAAAAGTTAGATATGAGAGTAGCACTGTGACAAAATCACTGTTTTACATTTGTTTTACCATCTTTCACTTTGTTTCTTATGCATATATACATACACACATACATACATACACACATACATACATACAACATGCACACACAAAATGGGGAGTCCATTATCTTTCTGACTTTAGCCATAGTAGTGCTCTAATTATAGCACATATCCTAACCCAACAATTTACAAAAACTTGAATGTCACTCATTATCAGTGTATATATATATATATATATATATATTTGCTTCCTAGAAGTTGGTAAGTTTTTGCTAAATATATTACCAATATTTGATTTGAGTGATATTGTTCAGATATGGATATAAAGACATTAGGCTTTTATAAAAAACTTATTTGTGATTAAATTAACATTTCAAAGTTGATTATATATATATATATATATATATATATATATATATATAAGAAATATTTAATGTTTCAAATATTTTTAGTGTTTGTAAACTGTTTACTTGGGGTTTATATGTTATTTGTTAAAGGACATTATGAATTTATTAAAATGGATGGGGGTTCTGTAAAGAGGCGACTCATTTCTAACATTATTTTTATTAATATCTTTTGAAATGAAGAACTTGTAATTGACGAAAGTGCCAGCTGTTGTGTTGGTGTTGGACTTTTTTCTCTTTTAAATCATTCATTTACTCTAGAATGAATGAAATATGGGATAAAACAAGATCCCTCTCTGCTCTACAAACATATGTAGACCACCTTTCCTTGAGCAAAGATTAAAAATACACACCCTCCCCCCCTCTTCTTTGACCCCCACCCTACCTACTAATTTCCATCTTGCCCTTTAATCAAAGCCATTAAAGCAGCTTCATCCTGTGTACCACACTGTCATGGTGAAACTGAGGTGCATCTTCCATGCAGGTATGTAAAAGTTGTTCTTATTGCTGAAATTATGTCACAAGTCCTGTTATATGTTGTATCATTACAAAGACTTCAGCTGTTTCCACCTATTTCCTGAGCATTCTTCTAATCAAGCTTTGGTTTAAGTTTCATTTGTCCAACCCGTGGATGAAGCAATTGGCGAAGGCAAAGCTCTCCATTCATTAGATTCTTTTAATGTGCATGAAAGCAGTTGTGCAAATAAACAAGCTGTTACACAGAAAAGAGGAATCCCTGAGTCTGTGCTGTAAACCAGCAGGGACCACATTTCTAACTTGTGCCTTTTATCATATTAATCCCACGCAACGTCATTTTGCAGGTCCCAGAAAAGGACTTATAAATTGCCTCTAATAGGCTTCAAATCAAGCACTAATTAAAACTGCATTAACCTTAATGAATCAGAAAAATTGAGACCCAATATATTGGAGTTGTGTTTATACAAGAGCTGGTTTCAATAATACATGACGTAAGCGGCTGTGTGGGATGAGCCCATTCCGACTAATGCGAACCTCCTGTGAGTGTGTATATCTAAACGTGTGTGTGTGTGTGCATCAGTGCGGTGTGTTTTTGGCCCTCGTCATCATTACCGGCCTTGTTAGAGGTTAACTTTAGCAACATTCAGACGTCTTTAGCACCGTGGAAGCAGACGGAGCCGCATGGTGCCAATCAGCGTCACAGGTGTTCATAATTGTCTGTCTAATTGCTTCATTACTGCTGAGGAGGCCTGAGCCCCCTTCTGCGCCGCCACCACATCTGGATTTTGGGAAGCCCTCTCCAGCTCCAATGAGAAGCCTCTCCTGAGTTTTAACATGTATCTGCTTGTTGCCGTGATTTCCCAGGAGCTCATCATTTATTTGTACGCCATTTCTGCCTCAAACTCCTTTAATGGAAATTCCCATGGCTGAAAGGGGGGGTTGGTAGGGTGGAGCGCTTATGGCAATTTGTTGACGGGGAGCTCTCATTTGTTTTGAATGAGTGGGAAAAGATGGGGGAGAAAAAAAAAACACATGCAAATGATGTCAGTGCCATTGTCGCTCCAGTTCAGTACAAGGAGGTTTTTTCCTCCCGCTGTCTGTGTTTTTCTGTTCCGTCCCAGTCACTCATACGGTTAGAAGACCCTTGAGATTTCCCTCAAGAGACCTGCTGTCCTAATGAATCAAGCCTCTCCAATGTGGGAAGGACCTAAGAGAGAGAGAGAGAAAGAGAGAGGAGGGGGGAGACTTGGATTCCTTATTACTTCATCAACCTGCCAAATTCACCAAAGAACCCTCCTCACTCTTATGTCAAGTTACTGACTAAAATTAAATGACAAAAAAAGGTACATGTTTAAGTTGTGAAACTCACCTCATGTCATTCTGAATACTCACTGCCTTGATTTGCAAAACTTCTCTCAACAAGGAAATGGGCAGTAGTCCAGGCTGAGGTCATCTGCGTAAATGAGACATGTAACATGCCATTTACAGAAAGTAAAATCTAAAATCTCCCCTCTCTCCATCAAAGGAGTTCCAGTACGCCTGCGTGAAACTGTACGAGAGGAGGACCGAAGCTCGACCTTAAACCTCCAGCCACCTTTGCCCGCCCACACAAGCTGTGTTTTGTATCCATGCTCACGTCAAGCCTGGGCCTGCACGTGCCAATTAAGTCTCAGCCATATGGATTTCAACTGTGGGCTTTTGGCAGATGTTTGTCCAACCCATCACTCAATTTGGCACATGAGGGATACGGTGTCACCTTTTGGGAGTTTTGGAGATTTCTGTCAGATTTTGATTATCAGTCCTCATCAAGGGAGTGGTGTTTTCCCAGAGGTAAAATTGTTGCCCAATGTGGCTGTTATTTATACATAAAAGTTGTCTTAGTAGTTTGCGGTGCTGCCATTCAGTCATTGGAGTCTATGCCAGTGATTCCATACATATTGTGAATTATATTCATTATAGTTCTGTTAATGAAAAGACAAAACATTTAAACAGAAGAGTCTGTCAGATGTCGATGGGCATGTCAGTACTTGATTCTCCCTGACAACCAAGCTACAGGCTGCTGCATCTCCAGTCAGGCATGCTGAAGTCCTTGGAGAGCTTGCTGGTGTTTCATGTAATGTCAGCATTAAACACATCGTGCCAGTCCTGATTTGCATCTCACTATTCCACTCATGCTCTGTGATTGCACAGGAATCCAGCTTCTATGATGTAATCATGGCGTAGCAGCTCACATCGAGCATCTTATGCATCAAATTTAGTTGCCTGTAATTTCTCGCTCTTACCGGCTGTATTGTGTCCACGTTCTCCCTAACTTGAATGTGGAGTCAACATATCCTGACATTGTTTATTATTGACTCCACGGTGAGTATTTCAAATCCAAGTAGTGAAATATTTCATGTTCTTTGCAGCTTATGTGCAATAGAGTTGGCAGCAGCACAATAGCAATTGGAAGTGATTTATTTTCTTAAAGCAATTAAATGCCTACTTGATCACTTTTTCTTTCTTTTTTTTCTGAGAAAAAGTGAGAATGTGGCAAGCAAATTAAAGGAGCACTCCATGACTAAACCTATCCCTCGGATTGGTGGAGGCATCACGAGCGAAACAGGAGCCAAACCTTCTTAATCTACGTGGCTACATTTGGGAGTTTGTGAGGAAACAATTCAGAAATGTGTTTTCTATTTCCGTTTGCGTCCGATTATTAATTTCAATTTATGTAACTCCACTTACTCCCACAGTTTAATTAATGATGCTTGTTATCAGCTGTGTTTAAGAGGTAATGGACAATACTGAATTTTGAGTGTTTACAGCGCTGGAGAAAAATCCTGCTGTACCTCTTTGTAATGGCCTGCCAGCAAACAAGAGATTAACAGTGTTTGTCACTCTTCCTGCAGCTGCGTTATAATGCAAAGCAAGAAGGGGAGGGGGGTGGGACAGCATTAAGCACATAACTTTGAAATGGTGACTTGAAATAGCCACCATGGTCAGAAGAACTGGCATGGCCTTCCATCACCTAATCCATACCATAATTCCTGATCTAATTAGAGGAAAGCTCAACGTTAGGCCGGCCATAGAAGCAGGGACAACACAGACACATCATGTGCCCAGAAAAAGTAGGACATAAAAAGTCAGTGGAATAGAAAGAGAGAGGAAGGGGAGGAACAAACAAACATAAAAAGTGAACACAACAGGTAAACAAGACTGGCTGTGTTCACATCCTTAACCTACTCTATTTAATTACTGACTGTGCAAACTGTGGACATACACACAACTTTGAGAAAGTTTGTATTTTATTAAATCTGTTCAAGAATGAGAAGCAAATATATTTTGATAATAACTTATTTCAGCTGGGTAGTAGGGAGAATTTTTTATTTTTGCCAAGGGTATTGTGGCAAAATAGGCTAAACAATCTGGTCCACCAAAATATTCCAGATAATTTTATCTACAAAATCATTGAAGTGAGGAATTAATGGACATAGCGTCACAAGGCAGCTTTGTAGAGAAGCTTCAATACTTTGCTAGACCTGCTCGAATCTAGAGCTTAGAATTCATTGTGGGAAAAGATATGCTACCTTTTTATTTCTGAATTTAAAAAATTTATTATTTTTGGTGTTTATTTTTTTCTTATTTATTTTTTTAAACCTCTTTAGTAATATAGAGTTATGTCACAAAGCTTTGGCCCCAGTTTTGTTTGTATTACATGCATGGACAAGGATGCTAAATTAAATGTAAACATGACTTTTATTCATTTGCACAAAAACTCAGCAGAGCACCATTAATTCAGGTCCTTAAATTGATCATGTGTGTGAAACTATACAAAATATAATAAAAGTGCAAAATGGGATACCATAAACAAGTCTCAATATTAAAAAGGCTCAGATAATAAAAATAGACATCAACATGAAACGTTAGTCACTTTGAAGATTGGTCATGTACCTTATTTGGATAAATTCCCAAGTAAACCTCTGTATAACTTTTTGAGTAATCCTGCAAACAAACAAACAAAAAAAATACAACCCAGCCGGAGCCTTATTAGCAAAGATGAGATGAAGTGACAACCTGGAATATTGTGTGCTGTAGTTGTGTGAAAGCATGGGATATTTGCTACAGGCAGAGTCAGTATCTATAACTCATTTTCCACTCGTAAATTGGCATTCAGTTTAAAATCCCAAACATGGACAACATCTTATTGGCTTTGTTGTGTTCATTGTTTCAGGACCTTTGTCATCTATAGCAGGCACCACTGCTGATTTTATCAACATTGTCCATTAGTTCTCCACTTTGTTTCTACATCTCTCTATTAATTTGATTGTTTGACTTAAATAACAGAGTAAGAGTAAAATTTAAGATCAGAATAAGTATTGTTTTATTTTCTCATATGCTGAATACAAATTATTAATGTGCAAATTCAATATAAACATTTGTACTCAACATATGGACAGAGCTTCACAGGTTTGTCTCACAAGATGTAACTAATAAATAAATTTTCATTATTATTTGTGTGCTCAGTGTTATACTGTATAAAACAATAAAAGCTCAACGTTGAACAGAAGTTCTGACTAGTTCTGACCATGTCTTCAGTTTATAAACACATATTTTAAAAACAGTCATGAAGTGGGACCAGATTTCTGGACATTAGCAAGCTACAATGGAGAAGTCAGGGTTAAACGTTTTAAAAGAGCAACAACCAATGGAAAAATACCTTCTAACCATTGTTTCAGCTTTATCTGTTGCAGTCCAGCCAATAACATAGCAGCAATTTAAGGTCAAAGATAACACAACTTTGTAGTGGGGAAAAATACTATGTATGTATGCATCCCCATTTGTGTGAATCTGCAGGAAGTCGAAAAGGGTACTGTAGGTAAGGCTATTTATTTGTTTAATTTATGCAAAAACAGGTGTACTCCTAACAAACTGCAACTCATGGAGGATTTGAAACTAATTCAATTCATATATCCATCCATCCATCCATCCATCCATCCATATATATGCTGCTACACAACAGTTTTTTTACTTTTTTGTTATTGTTTCAGTTACACTTAAAAAAACAACAACATGCTGAAATCAAGAGTGCACACTTACAATATGTGCTCTCAGATTCTTCACTCCTTCGGGGCTCCGTGGAACATTACTCACACAGCAAGAACTCAAAATAAAAACCAAACTGTGAGAAAGAACAGGAAAATGTAAGGCATGTACCTAATCTCTGTTTGTGAAACATGTTTTCCCTTTCATCTGGACAAGATGAAGTCATTTAAAAAAGCTGGGCCTTGCTCGGCTTCAAAGTGTTTGAGGTCTCAGACTGGACACTTGCTGCAGGTGCAGTGTTGGAAACACTGATGCAACACCAGAAATGTTCAGCCCCATCCCATACAGGAGGATTTGGGTGGTGGGAGGGGTAGTACAGCACAAGAGCAAAGTGAAGTCACCTCGTGCATCCACGTGGACAGGCATAAATTCAAATCTCCAATATTTGAAAACCTTTCAAAACTAAACTGCATAAAACCAAGTGGCAAGATAAGATACCTCCCCTGGGTACCCAGGTGAAAGTAATAAAAAATCACTCTGCTGCTTCTTCAGATACAGTAGGACTACAGTAAGTTAGCTGGGGATTACGCTGTTAAATAGCCGAAGGCTGCACTTGTATCATCAGCCTGGATAACTGCACTATTGCGTACTACACCATTGTGCATTACCAGTAATATGGGCTGTAGCCTGAATTACATTCACAGAGATGTCAGTAAATTCCCCTGTGACGTATCTTTGTAGGTTAAGAAATGAAATACACTGATCCATAAGTAAGATAGATGTGCTTACCAAGGTCAAGGAGGCTCCCCAGCGTAATTACATGACTACCAAACACAAAAGGCATTGTTATTGGACAAGTATAATGCCGCACATTACCAGTGCAACACAGCTGTTTCTATCAGCGAACATTAGCTTGGGAAGACATAGGGCGGGCATCAATTTAGCCTACTTATCTAAAGTCTCTAATTACTTGGTTTATTTGATAAACAGAACAAGGAGAATCCTTAAATGATTCTGCAAGATCCAAAGGGGATTAATTTCTTACTCCCTGGAAAAAAAAAAACAAAAAAAACAAATCGCTGGTAGAATCCCATATTTCACTCTTTAATCACGCATTAATTAGGAGCAATAGGGCACCAGTTACACTTGGCATTTGGTGAGATTGGAGGGGAAAAAAATGAGGCCTCGATTAGCCTCTCAAGAGGAGGAGGCGAGCACATCAGGCTAAGACAAAGACGCCACAATCAGACAGAACAGCAGGAAGTGTGAGTTGGTAGAATGAGGATCTGAGCTCCTCAGGCTCCTTTCCTACACAAAAGCACTCTTTCCTTGGGCAAAAAACTGGGCCTGGATACTTGCATTCAGGCAGTCTGAATAAATTAAATTAAAACTATCATTTTAGTACAAGTTTTTAAACATATCATTACTGATGAAACTATCCCTGCTAGATAAAAGTGAAAAAAACTGAAAGCAGTTAAACTGAGGAAAACAAGCACCACCAGGAATCACTGAAAATACATCTCATCAGATTAATCTGTAGATTTATCATAAGAGTGATGAAGGTGCCCCATTTTTAAAAGCGTTTGAGATGTTGTGGAAAGGGCTAAGAAGTAACCAGAGGAGACTTGAACTCTGGCAGGTTTAGCTGGAAAAGAAAAGCGCTCAGGGAGAAAGGCTTAGTGCAAAGCAGGGGCTAAACACCTTGGCTGTGTCTACATGCATGGACTGACTTAATGAATGTCCAATTAAGGTTTGTTTGAGTTGCACTATTTACAACCAGCTAACAAAAACAAAGCCAGTATGCACCCGTTTGACAGTGTGGGCTCTCAAGCAAAATAAAGCCATTCTTCTTCTGCTTGTATTGCTAGTGGCAGTCATTTCTTTCTTTTTATTCTTTTTTTTTACTTTAAAATGGACCTGTAACAGATACTGTTGTGAGGCTTGGTTGGATTTTTTCATATGTGAGGCATCACATGGTGAAAATGAAGCTTGTATATAAAGCCACCGGTCAGTAATGTTAACTTATTTTAACATAATCCAATTAAAAAAAAAAAAAAAAAAACTATTTAATATTAATTGAAACCACTTTTGCAAAAACTTAACTGGAAATATGGTTTAACAGAAGCATATTTGCACATCTGTTCTGCAGTACACATTCTTTTAAAAAATAACAGGGTACAACACCTGATGCAAACAACTAAATGTCAATTATGTCTTAACTCAAAATGTTTTGGTTGACTTTTTTTTTTTTATCTAAGATGAAAACTGTATCAAAAGCAATGATCAAAATGGGCTGTAAAATGTGTTTTGAAACCATTTTGCTCTCAGCCTGTTTTCTGATTCCTCAAGCTTAAATAAAGAGGTAGCTTCTCAAGCAATCTTGGTCTTGTTTGTTTAACGTAATTACTACTTGTCCTCTCATCCTGCCGGCCCAGATGATGCATGAAAATTACCATTCCCCTACTTCAATCAAAGCAGGGAAAAGAAAAGGGAGAATGGGGGGAAAGGAGGCAAGGCAGATGGGAGGGGGAGGCGGTTAGAGAGGAACTCTGTGAGACGCACAGAGCTCCCTCCCTGCATAACAAGAAAGGGCACTGTCTCTGATTAATTAGCTGGAGTTGGTAATCAGTTTAATAAGACTGAAGTTGATGGTGAGAGGTCCCCTTTGGCAGAGCCACGCTAAGCTTAGCACTCTGTTCAGGGCCTTCGCTTTCTTCCACCAAGTAAACACGCAGTGTCTATTTACATAAACAGTTTTTTTTTTTTTTGTGGGGGGCAAATTTTCTTTCCAAACCGCCTGAAAGCCTAACCCCACCGCTTAAGTCACTCCCAACAATGACAGCAGGAATTGCAGACAAATTCATGAATTTTTCAGCATATGAGAACTAATTAAATTGAGGTCTTTTTTTTAATGAATATAGTGTGAGGTACTCACTGGTCCTTTGCACACAAAGAGGGAATAATTCAGCGATTGAGTTCTGGCTTGATAGCATTCAGCCTTTTACCACGGTGAGCTATACAGATGGCTGCGGTCCTTTTTTATTCTTTTCTTGCTTAATGGCAAACCTCATTATGGCAGTTATCGCTGTATGGAGAGCAAGACAGGAATGATGGGTTTAAAGGCACACCGTGGAGGAATTTGGCACCTGACTACTGGAGAACATGATACCTTCTGTAAGGTCACATTATTGTAAGAATGTTGAAATTGATTTAGATGACTACCAGAAAATATGGTCTCATTACAGAACATTAAAAAATACTTGCAATGTCAAGTTACTACATACTGCTTGGCTGTTTATTATTTTGGGATTTGCTTTCCTGCTTAGAGTTAAACGTAAGTTTTGGAAATTCTTTAAAGTGGCATTACTGAATTTGACAGATTTTCCCACCTTAGGGCCCTCTATGAAGGCTTATTCAGCATCCAGCTTGTATTCTGCCTCCTCCCTGAGCTCTCTCCAGTGAGTACAAGCCATTCTGATGTTGACTCTCGCTCTGTTACTTTCTCTCCTTTTTCTCACTTACTGCTATAATGTCTGTTTTGGCTTCTTTGCTGAATTAGCCACAGTGCATCCAGAATGGTCAGTGTGTTGATATGCAGTAACTGGTGTGTGACGCAGTGCTGTAAATCAAAACGGAGCTGTCTCGTGATACTACAGGCTGGAAAAGTGAACTGTGGTTTCTTAGCACCAGGATGCTGCAGCACAAATATGGCCCCATAATGTGCAAAATGAATGTCAGTGTGCCACGAAAACAAGTCGGAAACTTATGTAGAATTGCTTTAATGTGCTCCTCACATTGGGGCTTTGCAAAGCTAAATGTTTTGGCCACTTACATGTTATTCTCACTAGGGGGCAAAATATGGGGTATGTGCTGCTGTTGGCTGTTGTTGGCCCTTTAGCTTAGTTTTTTAATGAGATTGGTTGTTGTTGGTGACCCCTCCAAACTCTTAATGACTTGAGCTAACTTCCAACTAATCAGCATTCAATTAAACGCATAGTATCCTCTCTGAAACATTAGACAGATTTACATTAGAATTTCGTTGTCTGTGGGGCCTAAGATATAAAACAGCTCTAACACAGCTCTCACGTGTGGCCAAATATGAAGCAGGTTAGCATTAAGACTGAAAACAGCAACATAAAAGTCTCCAAATATGTTTGAATTAAAGTTGCAGTGCAACAATAACAAAGATCTGCTAGGAAAATGTATATTTTATGTTTCTGTTATTATCTAATCATTTTTTTAGATTCATTTTTGTTA
Organism: Melanotaenia boesemani; assembly: GCF_017639745.1. Classification (NCBI taxonomy): domain Eukaryota; kingdom Metazoa; phylum Chordata; class Actinopteri; order Atheriniformes; family Melanotaeniidae; genus Melanotaenia; species Melanotaenia boesemani. The sequence continues at coordinate 9,455,710 of NC_055697.1, forward strand.
TGAATTTAGAAAGAACCACTTATGTCTATTTGTGCATTGGGTCTATCTGCATAAGATAATGGACATATATACGGTCATATAAAAAACTGTAGCTTTTACATAATGCAAGAGCAAGCAATGAGGCGTGACTCCACCTTATTAAAGAAGCAAATACTTGGGGACAAATAAGACAAGAAGACAAGAGCAAACGTTGGTGTGGCTTTTCCCAGATGGAAAGTGCTGATGAAGAACAAAGGTCTATAGAATAATGCTGAGGCTGCTCTTTCTCCATAGGTAATTCAGCTGAGTGATATAGATGCAGATTGTTGTGAGATAGTGGAAGGATGGTATTTGAGATTGTTTCTGGCTTGACAGCTTGATGTCAGTAACTGTTTCACAGCTACTTTAAATAAAATAGATATAACATTTTAGTCTATAACATATAAGGAGGCTATGATAAACTTTTTTTTGTCTTTCTTTCCGTGTTTTCCCAGGTAAATAAAAGGCCTGCAAAGCCAGTGCTCTTGGTTTGCCATAAGGATCCTTCTACTTCAGTTGCTTATCCACATTACCAAGACACATGCATTGTGGCTAGCTTGGCACACCATTAAGATAGAGTAGCTACTTTAGTTAGCTTTAATTATGTTATTTTTGACCAATTAGCTAACCAGCCAGAGTGGACTAGAGCTGTGCACCTTCACTGGTCTCATGATTCGATTCGATTCAGTTCGATTCAATACATCACTATGTGTTGCATCCTCAATTTTTTTTTTTTTAAACTGCACATTGCTACTTTTTTCATCAATGATTGAACCTTTTGTTTATAATTATTTCAGAAATCAATATGAATGTACTGATATTGAAAAATATCATAAACATGTAAACACTGATATTTTCAGCTCATTATTAAACTTTATGTTACCAGGGGGAAGTGTGTAACGTAAATTTAATAAAGAATAAACAATGTAAAGTTTTAACTCAGTTTATTAATCACATAAATGTAGGGGGTCATCCCCATTTGCTCCTCCTGTCATCTAACCCGGAACCTGCCTACTCCCACCTGACTAGAACCGCACACCACAAAGGCGGAGAACCCGCTTAGGTAACCGGCCCTATAGCGGGCAAAACCAAAACCACACACGATTGCACTGCAACCCACTGCAAACTAACACCCATGTCTGCATGAGTCAGATGTAGAACGGTTCCGGGTGGCTACTGACAGGAGGGCTAAACTCATTCGCAGGGGAGTGCCCAAACAAACAAAACAAACAAACAAAAAATTAAACAGTTAGTCCGCTCGTACAATCAGCACCATCAGAGACAACTCCAGGACCAGGAGCGGACTAACTTTAAAACAAAAAAACCTTTAAAAGGACAGCAGGCAACGGTATCCAACAGCTGCAGACAAAAGAAATACGAAATTACTACAACAAAAAACACTTTAATTCAAACACATTAATCACAACATACCTGCAGCGTTAAATCCCCTTACTCAGTCAACACTCTTTTCCCAGGATCAACATCACTCAGATCCCAGCCCTGCATTACAAACTAAATTTAAAACTCATTCACCATATAAAATTCAACATATAAAAACATATTTACCTGATGCTGCTAAAATCACCTTTCACCAAGGCTGACGTGGCCCAGCAACGTCCTGGCAACTCCAGCAGGAAACTGGCACTCCCTACTACAGTGCCACTTCCCCTTTTATAGAGGAACAGCCCCCCACCGACACAGCGACACCCTATGGTGCCAACCGCTACATTTATTTATCTATTGCAGGAAAATCAAGAAGCATCATCACTATACTGTGACATTCTGTTATCAACACTGTTTAAGCAGCACTCTAGTGGTAAGATTTCTTGCAGTAAAGCTGTGTGTTTTGTCCCTTCAGATTTTCCATAGTCAGTTTAGACAGAATATGGAAGTTAAGATGTTTTTCATGTTCTCCTTTATGGCCAGAAAACATTTGCTTGTAATAGAGATGGGCTTTATGGCTCTTTGAAGGGAGCCAAATCTTGAGGAGCTGTTCCTTTAAAAGAGCCATCCAAAAGACTGCCTCGTTCTTACAATATTTTACAAAATTTCACAATATATAAGAATGACAAACAATCAAAATATGTACCTATAAAAAATCTACAATACAAGATTAAAAAAATCATAGGAAACATATAGATGAAAAAGGATAAACCTGAACAAATTCTTGTAAATGTTTTGAATAGAACTCACAGTATTTGTTTCCGAACAATACTCTGCCCATAGGTGCTTCACATGGAGTGTGTTGGACATCAGACTTCTATTATGTCACAAATGTGATGAAAGCAGTGTGGAAAATTTGTATATAAAAAGAATGGCTCTCAAATGAATCGCTCGCAGCTGTGACTCGGTTCCCATTGTTCATTAAAAAGAGTTCAAAAGAACTGATTCATTCATGGGCGTCACATCTCTAGCTTGTAAGTATTGTAGTGAATTTGTAATTGAACACAGAAAATATTGTTGAGGTAAACATATGTTGGTGGACAAGGTTGTTTTAATCCCTTTAGTCCGTTTGCACATGCTAACTGCTAGCTATAGACTTTAGCCTTAAGCTAACTTATCTGTTTTTATACATTTTTGTGTGTAATCAGCCCACAGACAGAGTACGAGGACAGGCATTTGATCACCATGGGCGGTCCCCATTTATCAAATGAATTTTGAATATATAAGAGGACAAATTCCAGTTTAAAAATTCAATATTTGACCCATGTCTAAACAGATTAGGTATAGATTAAAAAATAAATAAAAATTCTTCCTCTACTATTGAAAAATAAATTAATAAATAACTTTTGCCAACACTTAAAATCAGATCCAGCAGATATCAGATGTAACAGGATGGATTGAACAGAAAACAGAACATTTAATTTATGAATAACAAAGTCAATCTAGTCATTTCAACCAATAATCAGACTTTAGAATTCAATGACAGACTGTCAGAGGTCAAGATCAGTTAATCAAAAAACCTAAACAGTGACATTATGTGAGAGCTGTTCAGACACAAAACTACATAAATGCTCAGCACAATGCAGATGTTTCCATCAAGTTCTAACCACTCAACAAACTTCTACATCCCAGCCAAAGAGGAACCGTGGTGGAACACTCAGTTTGTCTTAAAAAAGGCAACTGGACTTCAACCTAACTGATTCTGGTTCATTTTGTTCAACTTCAACTCTGTAAAACAAAAGAAAAAAATCTGCAGCAGACAAAAACTGGACATACTAAACATGTAATTGCGACTTACTATACTTAGTAAGGATGAGTTGGACTGAGTTTCATCCAGCAGGAGACGATGCTCCAGAAGAAGAGCAGAAAACAGGACACATGCACCTAGGTTGCTATGGTTACTATCTTGCAAGGTCTCATCACATTGCTGTAATAATCCAAACTGCTGGAAATGGTTGATTCTTGTTGTGTGACACCTGATGCATGTTCCTTTCTTCATGTTATCATTGGATCGCTTTCTTATGTCCATTGTCCAGAGGTACCAGTCTGCTACTACTTCATTGAAGCTAGTTAATGACTTCGAGCCAAGTATCACGAAAACATAAAGAACGCATTATGTCCTTTAAATTGTTGCAGGATTTGGTGAATATACACACACGTAAGTTAAATATACAAACACACACACACACACACAACTTGCAAATATCTCGGGAGATATGTTTTGTCAATGCAAAAAGCACATATGGGAACTGATTCTACGTATGATCATTTAGGACCACTATAAAAATACCGGTTAAATAATTATAAATGAAAATGATATGTAAAAGTATATAAATTAAAATGAAAAGGCTGGATGGGAGGGCCTGACTTGTGAATAGGCAGGCCTTGCCCTCTGGGGCCAGTCGGTAGCGTGTAGCATGTAGCCTGTAATCTGTAGTCTGTATGTAATATTACATGATTTTGCTGAGATAATGAATGTATTTGCAGTGAGATACTGATGTATTTTCTGTATGTTTTCTTAGTTTTACAGCTTTCCTAAGTGAAGATTTCATAACAGATTCAGCCTTGGATCTGTAGAGCTGTTGCAACAGCTACATCACGCCACACATGCAAGCGGCAGCAGAATATATACATTACATTATTATAATAGATTATGTTCTATTGCTGCATCAATGCAGAATTGTCCAACACCGCATCACGATGCATCGTAGAAATGCTTAAATTCAAAACGCCGAGAGCAAACTGGAGCTTTTGGGAAAGATGCCATAAAGACACATCAGCTAAAACTTTGTCTTTTTGGCCAGAAGATGTCAAAAAGTGCTGCAGCAAAATACAATATAAGAAAAATATGCTAGTGCATGCTAAACCTTGTTTTGTAGATCTCTCCCAACATAAATTCATGAATCTAGCTTCTTTCAGACAAGTAATTACTAGGGGGGGTAAGGGTAAATAAATTGGTGGTAACTACACCAATAATAAATATAAATACATAACAATAATAATAATAATAATAATAATAAAAATAATAATAATACTTTATTTTTTTCTGACTACTCAGACAATGCTAGCTAGAATATTTATTAGTAATATTAATTAATTGTTGGTTTTATTTATGTTTTTCAAGGGATTTAAGAAATACTGTATGCTTTCAGCAAAAATATTTTGTTAAATTTAAGGAAAAGATTGAAATGTTCAATAATTTAGACAAACAAAATGTCATCTGTTGAGTTTGATTATAGAAGAACATTTTAACATCCATTCTAATTAATCAATTTAATACATAAAAAGATATCAGTGGATTTATTTAACCCCTCTCAAATGCAAACGTGGCTCTATAAATTCAACATCCATTTTCTTGGAAATTTGACACCATTATTTTATAGTTGTGGCATATTTTTTCCAGTGAAATTCCCTTCAATCATGGAAATCGATTATCTTCTCTGCTAAAATCTGCATGCTATCATTTCAACAATTTATTTATTTTTATTTATTCGTTTATTTTGCATGGACATTGTACATTAATAGACATTACTGTAAATATACCAGAGATCCCTGGAGATAAAAAAAAAAAAACAAACAGCAACAAACTAGCTAGATACAATCTCACACAAACAAACAATGATAAAATAAAAGTAAATAAAAATACTAATGACAGTCTAAAATAAAATAAAGAATATTGCTAAAAAATACCAACTAATACTGCTGTTGTTGCTGCACAAATTAAAAAGCTTTTTGAAATTATAGTTTTGCTTTCCACATTCTTCACTCTGGTACACTTAAATCTAATAAGTGACCTTTCAGGGGGAAAAAAAAGTTGTTGTCATGGCCGAGCAGTTTTTATCTGAAGTAAACTCTGAGGACCAAACTGGAGATAAGACAGCACCACATCACCACATGGTGTTAATGATCATCCGCTGTTATAACACAAAGACAGTCAAGCAGCAGATAGAGCACAGAAATCATTTAAGCAGTGCTAAGTGCTCTATTGTCATACAAATGATAAATTAAGCTCGGCAGAGGTTTTAAAGTCACTTTTGCAAAGCATCACCATTGTTTGCAGAGAGACAAGGTTTTAAGTTGTCAGAATGGAGGGAATTAGTCGGGAGAGTTTGGAGTTCCTTGGGGTTTGGACACAAATTATTTTGCTGCTCATCGGGTCTGCCCAAACAACTGTCAGACTAGCCTCCAACATGGCAGCACCAGAGTCCACACAGGACCGCACTGCTGAGACAACAGTACAAAAAGATGAGGATGTGGAAGCAACATGGCAGCTTGTTTCAATGTCAGAGTTAAGATATAACTCACAGTGTTAAAATAATCTTCTTGATCACATGTCAGAGATAATTGGTGGGACATAGGTTGGCTGTCTGTAGGAATCATCTGTAGGAATTTCTTGTTGGAATACATGGGAATCTTTATTCTTTTTGGCTATATCTGCCACTGCAACTGTTATTAACATCACCTTTAAGTGACATGGTTGTACACTATGGAAGGAGATGATATAACTGTATTTTATCCTAAAAGTATAAAAATGCTGCTCTTTTACATTTTAATCATTCATTGGTTGCAGATGTGGTCAATAGCATCTGCTACTACACAAACAATGGCTTAATTCACAGCCAGTATGTATAATTGCCATGTTTTAAGGTAGGACTCAAGCTGAGAAGTGTTCAAAGTATCAGAGTTCAAATTATTTAGAAAAAGTTGTCACGTCTACGGTGGGATTCTGGAAACAGGAACGCTCAGATTTGATGACGGACTGATGACTGGTGGGTAAAGAAACCAGGCTTTTATTTATAGCAATGAAGAAGGTGATGAGGGACAGATGTGCTTCAGTCCTGTCAGGTGCAGCTGGAGGTGAAGAGGGAGCAGCGGTGTGAGACCAGGAAGTGCAGGAGATGCCAGAGAGACAGGGTGGAACTGTCGCATGACAATAATATGTATGTATAGTGACTTTTGTCAATGCAAATTTGTTTCCTAATATACTTTAATTATATTTTAACCTCAAAAGTCTTAATCGCATTTTAAAATATATATATACAGATCAGACACATTTTGGACAGCTGAGATTATAGTGCAGGTCATGTTTCACCCACTTTTGGATTATGTTCAAATGCATCTGAGGCTTAATTCACTGACCTGCTTCTGTTTAGCTGCACTGTAATTATTGTATTAGTATTAATTGATCAATAACAACTGTGGCAGTTTTTTTCTCTCTTCTAATCAAGCCTGTGTCTGTAATTACCTGCTGTACAGTAGGTGGGCGTTCTTTATTTAGCCACCAAGCAGTAAATTACTACACGACGGGCTTACTGAAGGCCTTCCTAGGACAAATCAAGGCAGTGGTAATTACACAAATAAACACGAATAAATCCCCTCAGGCCTTTATGTCCATTCATAAGATAAAAAACAGGTTTCAGGTCCATCTTTGTGGAAATAAGAACAGGTCAGTTAAGGTGTATTCATACACATTAAAAAACAAATGAACATATCTTTATGTTGCACAAGTTAAACTGACTGATCAACAGTATTTTCCTCTCCTTTTTGCAGGTACTTGACCTGCTTAAGATGTCATTACCTCTGCTGGGACTGTTAAATGGTTCCATAAAGAAATATGAAATATTCATTAACTTGGTTAATAATTCATTCAGATAAAATGGAATATGTGCTTTGTAGAATGAAGATGAATACAAAATGAGTGCATGCTCAGCATATTGTGCGTGGGAATGTTTCCGTTTCACGATAGCAGAAGAAGAAAATTAATTGAAAGTTCATTTAATTTTTTTTGTCATACTAGTTGTGCTAAATGATAAAACTGATGCTTTCCAAGCAATTTTGAACTCAGAAAATATATGTAACCTACATTATATGTTATTAATTATAAAGCTGGTGCATTTTTATTAATGATAATTGTTAGCTTGACCTAATTCTCAGTGCACTGCAAAGAACTTTGTACTTAGCTGCCTGAAAATTGGAACCCTAACCTAAGTTTCTTTATACTTTTTGTCTCAGATTATTCAGTTGCTGCTCCAGATGTCACATCAAATGTTTCCCGACTTCTGTAAGTGTGTACAAGTTGCTTCAAATAACACCAAAGTGTTGACATGTTCCCACACTGCCACAACACAGCGTAAACACCACTCATCCAAACACTGTCAAACTAATTTCCTCACACCACAGAGGTTCATTTTGGCTTTCAGATGAATCAATACCTCTTCTAATTATCAATTGTGACACCCATAATGACTGGGAGACTGTAGCTCTGAATAAATGACATGTCTTTTGTGTTATAATTCGGTGCATCTTGACAAACATGACCCATTAAACAACCCTGTGGCCTTTTTCAAGAGTGATGATTACACTAATTAAAACTGCTAAACATCTGAGAGGGGCTGCAGACGTGCCAGAATTAAACAGGTCATTAAATCTGCCAAGGAATACGTCAACATCCTCTCTGCCTGCTGCTCCCACAGTATCCCACTATGGGAAGAAGGAGACAAAAATACCTAGTATCTAAAATTATTCCCACAAAGGAGCTTATTTCAATGTAAAACAGCAACAGCTTGTACTTTTTTTCTTTTTTACAGTACATGCACCACGAGGTGAAAAATACACCATATTAAAGAAAAACTATTAAAAAGAAAAAGAGGACAATTAAGCAGCATATTCCTAATACAATGCTTTCAGATGCAACATTCAACCAGGGAGTTCAGGATCTGTTTGTGTGTTATTCATTGTGACCACTCCATCAGCCTCACTGACAATAATGATACACAAACTGAGCAAAACTCCTCTGAGCTACGCTGTGGTGCTAGGTGTGAGCTGTTTTAAACACCGCTGGCCTTTATCAGCAGCATCTCGGAGAGCTCTCCTCTCCCTTAATCCTCTTCTCACCGGTGATAGCAGCAAGCGATAGTGCTGATGTCTCCTCACCACCGACACATGTTCCCTTTCATACAACAGCAGCTATCCAGCCGCTTAATGGGATTGTTGTTGTTGCTTTTCTAAACCCCGCTTAACACAACAAATACTTTTCCTAGAAGTGGTTCGACTTGTGCCCAAGGAATTTGTCTCCGAGTTTCACAACAAATCATCCTGGGTCAGGGGGCTAAGACTGGCCTCCAGTAACAGACTGCTGAAAACGGCTCCTCAACATGACGAGAGGGAAAAGTGGATTTTCCAGCTTAAGAGCAGAATCATCTCTGCTCAAGGCATTATCCTGTGTTCAAAGAGATTAATAAAGTAAGATGGTATTGATATGCGGCTATGCTGCTCTTGTATCAGCTCTGATTGTGTCTGCTGACATCTTCAAGCTTTAAAAAGTGGCTACATGGGTTTTACATATGGAAAACACAAACACAGATGTTATTATTTTCCTTTGAGCTGAAAAATTTAACATAATAGCAGCTAAAAAAGAACTTAATTAAACCCAACAGAAGCGGCAAAATATTTATTAACTGTGCAAATATCACGCCTCCACTCAGAAATTCTCTGTATATAACTTCCTATGAAATTCCATGAAACTTTCCAAGGTTTTCGAAGTTTTTGTCTTCTTTTGTGCCTGTAATGAAGCATCTCTGCCGTTTCCTCAGTCAAAATCTACTTTTTTCATAGCAGTCATCAAAGTGAAGAAATCCCATGTTGTACTTTGATGTGCTTAACACAAATTTAACTTGCGTCTCATTACAGAGATAATTAATAGTTTAATTAGCAGCAATTCTCACCAACTAGCAGCTTTCCAGACTTATGATACAAAGCTTTTTTTTTCCTTTTAATTCAGTGCATGTTCAACTCTCATCTAGGTTTATTCAGCTCAGGTGTTTTTTTTTTTTAATAAAAATTACCTGCAAACTTTTCTAGCTGATGTTGTGTTAATATTTTTTCTTATACTGGTTCAGCCTGCACAGCAAAGCTATGAGAATAGGCCGCCTCACCAGAGGACAAACTACTAAAATATGTGCAATGCAAACAACTTAGTTGGATTAATTTTAATTCTCATTACCTTGAAGCAAAGCAATCATTTTCTATAGTTTGGGAGAGAAAAAATAGCAAGCATTACGAATAAAAGTAATTATCTTTCTGACGTTTTTTTTTTTTGCATGCGCATTGCAATTAAGACTTCCTGGAATGTGAATGAGCATTTCGGAGGCGTGGGGTGGCTGCAGAGGCAGACGCTGCAGATCTAAAAAGATCAAAGCAAAAGCAACTGGAATCTCTGGTTTTTAGGCACGTTTACAGATGCTGAAGAAAGCTCAGCACACAATGAGCGGCGAGTGTAGGCTTGAAGAAACAGCGCGTGCCTCTTGTTCAGCCTGAGAAACAATAGCATGTCTTCCAGCATGGGTGAGGGCCAACAGCAAAGCCTCTGTTTCAAACTTCCAGTTTACGACCGCTCACAACAGTTTACAGCAGCCAAATTTCATTTTCTGTTCCCAAATCCTATCGCACATTATCCTGTACATTGCATTAGAGCCCTAATCTTTTCTTTCTCTTCCTCTGAAGAAGAAAGGAGCGCCTTCATGATTAACCCACTTTACAGCAATAAATAAACGCATCATCCAGTAATGTACACCAGATTTAATTTGAAGGGAAAAAAGGGCCAGCGCGCTCAAATCACTGCAATGTAATGAAAAATAACACAATGCAGACACCAATGGGCGCCTTAGGAATTAATTTGAATGCTCCATCATTTTTTTTCTCCCTCTTTTACTCTGGATTGGGTTTTTCTCAGCCAACAGCCTGACTTTTTCCCCCTCACATGCTTCTGGTGGAAAGCCTTCAAAATATACAAAAATAATAAAAAGGAAACAGAATCAGTCCTCTGTTGGAAAATAACATTTTTTTTAATAAATTAAAAAAAAAAGTTTTCTCCTTCTCCATGTTTGTCACATGAAACCCATGTTGCTTTTGGTTTCCCATCGTTTCTTCGCCTCAAACCTGCAACACAAACACACACAGACACAAAATAAACATTAAACCACTAAAACCTCTTTAAATGTATTTTAGCTGTCAGCTTAAACCTCTGCATTAGCTACGATTCAAAGTGCAGCTAATTCTTGCAAATGTAGCTCCATCTAAACTGTGCTTGAACCCAGAACGTTGCACATGGCGGTTATGATGATGAACAAATATGAGGAGAGAGATGGACGTCATACCCCCAAGCTATTTGCCTCTTCCTCTTCTGTGCTGCTCTCAGAGCTTCCTCTTCCTGTTTGTGCTGCACAAAGTCACGGCAATCGGCAGCTTGAGCAATTTTCACAGCCATCTTTTTTGGAGACAGACAGAGTAAAAGACCATTAGAGAATGAACATCAATCGTTGAAAAAAATCTTGTCTGCATTGCCTCCTCAGTGCACAGTAAAAACAGTATACGAATGCTGCACTATCCCACAGTATAGTAACTCTTACATGACAACATGTGGCATTAGGGTTAGCAGTTTAGGTGCAAGATACTTCAAAAACATACATCATATATACCCATATAAACACAGGGTGTCCCATTCCAGTCTCAAGTAGAGGATCAGGCTTCTGATCAAGGCATTTTTTTTGTTGATCGATGCGGGGTTTACTGAGTAAAGCTCCACGCCCATTTCTGTTGCCTTTAGTAGGCTTAAAGAACTCATTCAATGTACAATTAGCACGTGGCTAATTAGCATGTCAATGCAAAGACACATAACCAAAGCTATTCATCTTTAATTAAACAGTTGTGTCTCACTGTTATCACCAAATCAGTGAGAGATGGAGGGATAGTTTCAGACAGAGACAGCAGCATTTTCCAGGATGATACATGATGCGTTAAAGGACATTGTTGACTGTAATTTTCTGTAGTTGTGTTTAAAAACAACTGTAAATTCATTCTTCTAATGATACAAATTATTACATGGTTATATTTGTTTAATAAAATGTACATATGGTTTGTACTTGGGCTGTTGGAAAATGCAGGAATCGGACTAAGACTCGGCTGATACTCAATACTAAATGACTCGGGTCAGTATTGGCGACAACATATGTTGATTAGTACAACCCTAGAGTGTGCACACATATATACACAAAAACACAATTAGAAGGTAAACTCAGTTTAACTATTGACTTGTCTTACTTGTGTATAGCACAAGCTGATAGTAAACCTTATAAATGTTTGTAGGTGTACAAAACAATGAAAATGAGGAAATATTCCAAGTGGGAAAACATGAACAAAGCCAAATTTTGTTGCAACTGTCCTTTGCATCATGCTAGAGTTATTCGGGAACCTAAAAGGGCTGTAGAAGAAGAGTTTCTTCTTGTGTTTGGGATCGTCATATTTCTAAATCATGCTGGACCTTCTTCATTACACTGCATGTTGGATAAATGGAAATGGTTTACACTTACTATGTAAAGTGCCTTTTTTAAACTTCGTACAAATCCCACGAAGCCCTTACAATGTGCTTCCCATTCACCCATTTACAGACATATATGAACTACAATGTGTCTTTTTACATGTTTGTACTATTTATGCAGCACTTTCTTTTACAGTCACACACAAGGAGCACATCAGGACTAATGTGAAGTTCAGTGTCTTGTACAAGAACACACCAACACATTGAAGTACTCACCACTTGTCACACCTTTTCACAACTGCCCCATAAAAGTCCAAACTTCCTAAAGTGCCATAAACCTGAACATTGGTATCTGAATTGGCATTTGAGCTAAAACGAATGTTTTTTTACATTATTATCAAAAACTTTAATAACTGGTTTGTTCTTTAATTAAGCTTTTAAGGAAAAGTGGTGAATATTTAAATTCTACTCAGCAGGGGGAAATTATTTTTGCTGATGTTTAGAGAAAGAAAAAATATTTTAAAAGAACATTAAAAAACAGCTCCAAATCAAACTTGTCTTGGGTGGCGCCCAAGCCCAGGATGCAGGGACAGTGTATAGAGGAACTTGTTCTTGTGTAATCCGTGGGAACGTGTGCACCAATAAAGCATAAATATGTCATGTCTTGCTTTTAGAAACCATTCATGAAAGATACAGTATGGCCTACAGTATTGCAAGTTATAAATATTGGTTGAGAAGTGGTATTTTCCAAGTGTTTAGTATAAAAATTAAAAGCCAAAAGTTGTTTTAGGTCGATCTCTTACGGTCCTACATATTTCCCCCCCAGTCTTCAATAGTTTAAGAGACAGTGTAAGAGACACTTTTCTGTTTGGAGTGATGCAGGAAGTCCCTGAAATCAGAAGTGAAGAGAATGACCGTGACTGCAAGAGGCAAACATTCAAATCCCAGAGAAGACATGTGCGTATTGTGAAGCAGAATAATCCCAATAACCCCAGTCACACAGAAGCTCTGGAAACAAAGGAAAAAATCCTGCCGCTTCTTTCACTCCTGAGATAGGTTTATTATTCAAGCAAAGGCAAACTTTGATAAACAACTTGGAACAATTTCACCAAACCTTTGGGTAATTCTCTGTAATATACAGAGAACAATCAGGGGGGAGAGAAAGTCTTAAGGTAATGAAGAAATGTGCCACCACTGCGCCACTTGAAAAAAGAAAAGAAAAGAAAAAGACCTGCTGGAAAAAAATGTTTCAATTATAATTAAGTGGGATAAACTTTATTAGAAAGACTGAAACTAAAATATCTCCTAATGCATGCTGGGATTAAGCAGGTCAGAGCGAGCAGGCAGGAAAAATTAAACTCTAAAGGCTTTTTATCACCATATTTCAGGAACCAAGGGTGTAAAATGTTCTAATTTGGGATACATTAAAAGCCATAAAGGTCTTTCAAAAAGATTAATGGTACTTTGCTTGGATTTAAGATAAGGGCTTCGGCTGGCTGCAAGTGCTGGGCTACGGCTGGGCCCTCAAGGCATTCATCTATACAGTCACTGGAAGATTTGTGAAAGCGTCTGAATAACCTGAAGCGTACATGCTATGACAGTTCCCCAGTTCTTTGCCATTTTAAACATTTTAAATTCCTCAAATCATGTTTTCTCCTCTTAAAAAAAAGGAGTTATAACGGATGATTGCTCAAACATTTGCAGTAGATTTCCAAGCAGATAAAACCCTTCTGGGTGTTCCCTGCTCCTTGTTGGAGCAGTGTAGGTGCCAAATGCTTCTGAGCACCTCCGATGCACGATGAGATTATTAAGCATGCGCTTATTAAATTTGTTGACAAATCCTCAAACAGCTTCTGCTCTTTGCATCTGCAAGAAGAAGAAGAAGAAAAACGGGCTCGTTTTGGGAGGAAATCAAATGAAACTGCATGATGCTAAATGGTTTCATTTGGAGATTTACAGACAGAGCTTTTTCTTTTTTTTTCTTACACACGGATTATCCACATTAACCAGCTCTCCTGTTGGGATGCATCTGAAAAGGTCTTCTTGAAAATATGCCTTCTAAACATTCCTAAAGCAAAATTAAAACCCACCTCTATGGACCTCCTTTTCCCTCTTTTTTTGAATTCACAACATAGTCGTTATCATATTTAATGCATTAAAGGTCTTTAATTTTCCTCTTCATTTTGGTCTTTTTTTTTTATCAGTTTCGTCTGCTCTCCAATTGTCTTTACTGAGGCTCAACATTAATGTCAACTAAGTTACCTAGGAGACAGAACAGATCAAAGAGACAAAAAACCCCTCAAATGTCTGATTAATCAAGCCTGCAAACAGCTTATTTCTTTTAGCCTGCATGCAAGTATGAAAATGAGATTCCGAGAGCAGTACATTGTGCAGATTTGTTCATTCTTATCTGAACAAAGCCAGCGGCAGCTTATTTCATGGATCACTGGCACTGTCAGCGCTGTGGAGCCGAGCAGGTGACGGCTCCTCTTTCTGTGGCGAGAACAAAATTAGCAAAAAGTCGGCACAAATTAGCCTCTCATATTTTCAGTAATATGACATTATTTTTCATTTACTTTTTTGATCCACTTTTCAGGATTTTTTTTTCCTCCCTCTTCCCCTTGCCTGCGTCTTAGTGCCAAATCCGTTCACATCAGAGGCTGGTTAAAAATAAGAATGGGAGTACAAAGCAGGAATAAAGGGAAGAGACAGGAAACCTTCTGCATTCTTTGTTTATGTGGCACCTAAAAAGCATTTCTTCCCACTCCACCACAAATTAATGTACAATTAAGTGTCCATCATGGGTATGGTTCTGTGCAGTATTCCTCTCTCTTGTGTGGCCCTGCTAAAAACAAGGTTTATTCAGAGGATTAATTCTCTGACCTTTGAAAGATTTGAAGGCAAAAAAAAAAAAAAAAAAATCATCCTGCACAATGCTGGCACTGCAGCAGCAGCTTAGGGCCAGTGTGTGTGTGTGTGTGTGGGGGGGGGGGATGGGGGGGGGGTTAAGTCAATAGTACCGTTTTCTGTTCATTCATGTTTGGGTCGTCAAGGAGATTCAAGTGGAGACCTAAACATGACGCCACGACAAGAAGGAAGAAAGATAGCAGTGCTGTGCATAAGACAGACCAAGTCCATTTGAGAAACATTTTTACACTTTTTCCTTTTGTGTGTCTGTCTTATTGCATCATTACTGAGGCGTTTGATAAATGAGTAGCATGGGGGATCACAAAAACAGTGTGGCAATTAACGTGCAGAAAGACAATAGCTGAATGAAAGATGAGAAAAACGCGTCTCCATGTGGATAAAGTGTTAAAGCTCCTATTAACAATATGAAATAAATGATGGCTTTAAGGAAGAAATGGCCTTAAACCCATTCATAAATTTCCTATCCAGGAAGCCACTTCCAATTAAAACGTGTGAGAGGTGGATTAACAAGGGCTATATGGCTTTGCCTCACTAAATCACCTCCCCGAGCTGCTCTGCTGCATTTGACGTGTAAACGATTAATGACCAGCCTAATTCCTTTATCACACTACCTTAATGCCTAAATAATGTGGCCTTAGTCAACTTTGGAAAGCAGGGCTATATAAGAAAGGAATGAATATCAGATTAGGCAGCTTGTGTGTTATTTTAGCATAATTTCTTGGTAAAAAAGGCAGAGGGAAGAGGCAAAATGCGTCTCTGGCTGCAAAGCCTCAGTGTTGCAGGATCACTGGGAGGGTCAAAAGACCAAAGGGTCAATCAATACCACCCGTATCGTATTCAAAAAGGAAGGAGTACAAAGTTTGCTCAGTTAGTCCATTTGGAATCGCTAAAGTAGAGTAATGGATCAGAGTTCTTAAACAATAACCAGGAGAAAACACTCAAATCTTTGGGCTTGTTTAACTGGTTTTTCTTTTCCAGTCAACAAGCAGGTTGTTAAATTAAACATTAAAATTTCAAGTTTCAAAATCTCAGAGGTTATAAAATGAGAATAAATCAAAATATTTGACACAAATAAGAAAGAATGAAAATCAGCATTATTGTTGTTTTATAGCAATGTTTTCAAAATTGATGCTTAAATTGATGTTTAAGAGAAGAGAATACGATTTAGGACACTCGTGCAATTATTTTGAATATACGTTTGACGTCTGTGTGTTTAAGTTAATGAAATGACAGCTTATAAATCAGCAAAGCATTTATTGACTTTATTATAGTGAAGTAGCTTGACGTACCAACAGATTATATTTTGTAAGTGTTCTACTTTTTTGTAAACCTTTAACATGTAAAGTTTGCTAGCACTACAAACCCGCTGCTAGCAACTACAGCTCTTAATTAGAAATAGCAGAAACGAAAAGTTCCTTCTGAATTGTTGCACAAAGTAGAAATGATCTAACAAAGTCCATCAAATCTGCATTAATTTGCCCAACTTGAGCTAATTTATATAGTTAGATTCCTATACTTGCCAGGCAAGTAACTGAGTAATGGAAGAACTTTAAAGCTCATTCATTACCTACATAACGACCTTTGTAATATCACGTTACGAAAACAGCAACACCCCAGTTAATGATTTAATTCAGTAATCCAACGAAAGAGAATAAGTTTTAATCTGTTTAAAAATTCACAGCTACATAAGAACCATAAATCCAAGTAATGCAACAGGCATCTTCATGCTACTTAGTCCCCAAAAGTTTATCAGTTTTCTGTGTGTGGGGCTTCATAAGAGCTTTTAGTAGTCTCGCCTCTACTTTGACAAACAGAATCACACGGTGAGTAAAAAAGAAAGCCACTCCAGGGAAGAGTAGGCATGGCTCATCTTTCTATTCTAGTAATCTGATGCTAGATACACATGTCATGTCATCTTCAGGGACTAGACACACACACACACTCGTACACAATTTAAAAAAATAAATAAATAAAAAAAATCTCTGAAAGTTCGCCTGCTTTATGCACATGCCATTATCTTGCCTCTTCTGAGTAGGGTAGGCTTATTAGCAAGCTTTGAACTCACACTTACAATAATATGCCATCAACAGTTTTATAAGCTAATTAGAAAAAACAGTTTAATTAATGAGTGACTGGCAATAAAATGGCAATCATGAAAAAGGAAACTGAGGGTGCTAAGCTTCCACTACCACCAATTAAGGCCTAATTACAAACAAATTATATATGTGTTTTGCTGTGGGCTTTAATATAAAAATGGCTTTAATTAAAAGAGAAAACATGCTAATTAATTAAACAGCACACAAATCTACATTGAAAAGTATGCTTTGTCTATCAAGTAATTAATGAAATACAATAATCCAAATGAGATTCTCAGGCATTTGATAAAAGCTTAGTACCCATTTCAAAATCCATTTCAAAATTAATGGGCGAACATTTAATGTGAGTCATCCAGAGATACAATAAAAGTTCATTCAGTGATAAATTGCTTATGCTGAAGAAAAAAAAATTAAACAAAGAGGAGAGTTTCCTTAAACTCTCTACAAGGTGGCCCGGGGGGGCTTGCAGGGGAGATGGAGTCAGACTCCTGCTCTGATGTGGGGCGGGGAAAGTCAGGATCTGATAAAGCTCACTTTCCACAAAAGCTCTGCTCATTAATTTTTCGATTACAAACACGGGACACGGCAGGGAGAAGGTGGTGAGAAGAAAAAAGGTGTTAAATAACATAAATATCATGAAACCCTCTTAGTTCAGCTCTTTGTTTCAACTAAGCCACCATGTCTCCTCTGACAAAATGCTGCACCACCTTTGTTTCACAGCATTTAAGCGAGGCTTTCCAAAGGGTAGATTTCAAGGACAGTGGGGCTTTTCCTTTCAGCTGCTGCTTCTATTGAAATATGAGCTTCAACATAATGAGGGATAATATAACCATCCGCATGTTCAAAAGCCACGGAAATAGCTTCAGTTATTACATATTCATGTGGTTAATTGTTGCATAGTCTATTAGGAGGGACCCATTTTTAAATAGTTTCATTAATCGGGTTAATCTTGGACAAATCAGTCTACAGAAAGGTCCAACCGTGAAGGTCCAGCCACTGGTCATGAATAAAGCTACCAGTATAATACAGTAGTTTCACAGACATTTCGTAGAACCAGAAGGACTTCAGACTAACCAGCCAAGACAAACATAACAGTATTTAAACTTAACCCTGATGTTGGTGGAATCAGCGAAAAGGCTATAAGGACCTGAACAAGCTCAGGTTATCACAGGGAAAGCAAAGTTTTGACATATCTATGATGTCAGCTGGTTGTCATTCACATCCTCCAGATATCCATGTATTCATCTGAATGAATGTTCAGTCATCCAACTACTACTGTATAAATCATGACACTGTAGCAATTTAACAGCGACTACGTGTGAAACCTTTCTTTGTCCTTTATATTGCCAGATTTTTTTAAATTAAGATGTCTATTAGGAGTTTATGTTTTGAAATGGTAATGGCACTATAGTAGTTGTGATGAGGGGGAACCCTAAGCTCTACCGTGGTGCGACGCAACATTGTCGGGAAATGTACTCGTACTGTACATCACAGAATATCTGCTAACAATTTCAACTCTGTCACTCTGCTTAATAACAGAAATGCTTGGTGTTGAATCTATTATGTTACAATAGGCAATAACTGCAATACTTTGACAATAATTCCAATAAATTAAAAAAAAAACATCCATGTGGCTCTAAATGTATGCGTCTTTAACATTACACATAAATGAGGCATAAGGATACACATAATACCACCATGAAGCTGATTAAGCCATGGCATTGATGGCAGATTTATTTATTAGGTAGTGTTTTTGTACAGTTGTGATTATAGACTGTTTCTGAGGGACATTTCTTTAACCAAAAAAAAAAAAAAAAAAAAAAAAACACTGATTGCATCATTTCATTCAATTGTCTTGAATTTTTTTAAGTACAATAATCATTTAACAAAAACAATGGTGATCTACTTTTAACAAGAACTACAAGACGTTTGTAAAGTTACATCATCTCTGAAGTCATGTAAACATGTCCAGGTCATCCAGGTTGTGGTTGCTGTAAACGGTTAAATAAAGTCAACCAGACTTTTGTTTCTTGGTTCTTGAAGATGTTTCATCTCACATCTAAAATGCCTCTGATGAAGCCTGAACAGAACTGAAGAAGACTTTCAGATGAGAGGCGAAACATCTTCAACGACCAAGAAATGAAAACCCAGTGGACTTTATTCAAGTGCTTACGAACAGTGGTAATGGTTTACTAGTTCAACTAGTTCATATATCTTGGCATAAAATTGCAAACTGGTGGAAATTTCTAAATCTTGTGTTTAAAACATAAAATAGATTTTGCAGTAAAACATGGAGACAAGGACCCTAAACCAGTACTCGTGATCTTCAGGGCCCTCAGGTGGAACTGCATTAAAAACAGACCCAGTGGTTGAAATCAGTGGATGGGCTCATCAGCAAAGGTTTCCTACAGATGGGACGAATCCAATGTTGCAGCTTGTCTTTAAATATATAAATAAGCTTTAAATATATAAACTGCACATAAAATAAACAACAAACCTATTTGTCATTTTTTTAGTTTACACAATATTTTGCACAGATTTATTTACCAAGAAAAAAATCAATCTCAAATTTGCACAGGTGAACGATTTGGAGCCTCCTGTCAGGCTTTCAGCAGCTTTTAATGTGTGTGTCCGTCACTGCTTGTTATGAAAATTACTGAATTAATTTGCCTATATGCAACTTGCTGAGGCCCCAGTTTTTTAACTGAAGGACTTGCACTTTTTAAACTGTAACTACTTCAGAGGGAAGCAGCTTCTATTTTAACGTGGTTTTGTTTCCTCTAAAGCTTTTGAAAAGAAATCTAAACCTGCTGCAGAGGATCAGCTAACAATTTTATATGAAAAAAACTTTATTAGCAACGTTTACAGTGTGTTGTCAAACCAGTGCAGATAGTATTAATATTTTATTACCTTAAAGAGAATGTAATTTCTTTGCAACATCTCTGGGGGCGTTAAAACTAAAGATGTCTACATGAATTAATCTAAAACAAAGGTTTTCGACCATGGGAAATATTTAAAAGCAGCAATAAGAGTAAAAACTGCAGTATCAAAGCAGAGAGCCTAAGAAGTTTGAAGGATGAAAGAGCAGACGCTTCAAAAACGGCTTTTAATCTAATTATTTTAATGCTGAGATTTGGAAAAATAAAAGACAAAGAAAAAAGAAAGTAGAGCAAATGAAAATCATTAATTGATTCGTGAGAGCAGAAAACAACAGAAATAAACATTTTTCTCTTATAAAAGGGGACATTCTGACAGCAAGCTTTCTGTCTCTCTTTTATTTCCCTTTGCTTTGAGGAGATAAGTGGGAAAGCGTTTGATTGAGGATGTAAATACGTTGAAACATTGTCATCCAAGATGTACCAGTTTTTCTTTACAGAACAATGCCTAGAGGGACAAACAGGCCTCGTTACTTCTTCATAGCTGTCAAAATGCTTTTGCATTTTTTTATAAAAAAGAAACCTGCTGCTATTCTTCCAGTGAAAAGCCTGCCATGATCATGTCTTGCTGTTATGACCGTAAACAAATTAAACATCTAAGCCATTCTAAACCAAATGAGGCACTCTGTTATAACCTTGAAATTGATTCTGGCCACAACGGAGATTATTGATCCTCTAACTGTTTTGTCACCGTGCTGTCAAATGTGAACAGGATCAGTGTAAACAAACATTACTTTAAATGCAATCTACATTACCAGCGTCGTTTAAGATATACTTTAATCCTTTCTAACTGATGCAAAATCCTCCAAACTTTTTTTTTTTTTAGCTGTTGGCTTATAGCTCCTTTTCTACTTTTCTATATATTGTTTGTGGGACTGCCT
Source organism: Melanotaenia boesemani (assembly GCF_017639745.1). Lineage (NCBI taxonomy): Eukaryota > Metazoa > Chordata > Actinopteri > Atheriniformes > Melanotaeniidae > Melanotaenia > Melanotaenia boesemani. Next base: position 9,476,327 of record NC_055697.1, read on the forward strand.
TTCTTCTAACACAAAAGTCAACATAAATGACTCCTGCATCATTTTGGTTTCAGGGATTTGAAAATGGTCAATTCCTTACTTCCTTGAAATGAAGTTTTTACTGCTTGACAATGAGTCGCGGCTGCCAAACTGCTGTCACGTCTCATCACGGTTCTGGCAAGACATGAGGCAGGTGCCAGGGAGGCGAGAACCTGAGCTCAGACTAAAACCAATCCACCGGTGCTGTAAGAGGCTTTCTGAAAGTACAGCCCAGGTGCCACTCACAAGAGCTTCCATTCAACTCCCCCATATTTGACCAGTCTGGTAGCAGTTAAGATGGGAATATGAAAGGACTCTGAAGCTGCAGACCAATGTTACATATTGGAGTTAACAAACCATGTTTAAAATGCCAGTTCAGTGAATTGGACAATGGCTTTCTTTTTCTTTAAAGATCACTCTCTCAAGAACATGTTTACTAAGAATATGAACAAAGTAAAGAAATATGTAAATATACATTCTGTAACAAGGTCTCTCTAAGGCGATGTATTGTTTATGTGTGGTTGCATGTGTTGAATGTCTGACTTTTCAAAAGTCAGAGATGTTTTTATGTACTTTCTGAGGCATCACTTGTCAGTGAGAGAACAACACAGGAAGATGTTATTTCAATCGATCCTGTATCTAGAAATAAAAGCTGTATCCATTTTTCTCACAGTGTTAAATGAATCACTAGAAACACCCAGCTGAATCTTCATAAGAAACCAAAAGTTTCTTTCTCTAAAGAAAAGAAAAACTTGGGTAAAACTTGGAACTGAAATTCAGTATAATAAAATAAAACACTCAGTCATAATGTTGGGAGTAGGTACAAAGGAACAATGAAAAGGTTAGAGCACATCAGCTGTTTAACTTTCATGGCTGAGATTCAGCATACAGACTTCTGAGTATTACTGACTTAAATCTCTGTCATAAAATGAATTATGGAACCATCTGGACACCACTTCCAAAAGCCTGCAGTCTCTTCATTTCTAGCTGTATCAATTGGTACATGATACGACATTAGAAGAAATTAATCTGCTGCCTAAGCCCAAACAAAATGACTTTTACACTGTTCACTTCCTGCACAACTTCTTCTCGAGCTATTCCTACAATGTTGTGCTGTTTTCTCATTACAATTTAGAAAGAAAACTGCAGTGAGTCCAGTCTTGAGATGCCATCATAAAGAGTTATGTTGTAGTGTTGACATCACAATTTGCTTGCATCCTGAACAGTGCAACAACCGCAGTTGCAGCTTTACACTCCCAAATAACAAAAGAAACCATTAAACAGCCAAAAAGCTGACAATAACAGAGAATAACATCAAGGGATATCTTGTACAGAGCTGTAACGCTGTCCAGTTTGCTATTCCATACAGTACATTTTTTGCTGGTTTTGGTCATCTGGAAGAAACGTTATACACAAGAGCTGAGAAGGGGTACCTAAATATTTATTCAAAAAATTTACTCTCCTACTGTGCTTGCAGACTGGAACACGTAGATCACGCAGCTCAACTTCATTGTGCACATACTGACTGAGACGAATGGATGAATTAAGAATCTACAGCATCCTATCTTGTTAAAAACTGCATAACAAAGTGCAATAAATTCACACTTCTGACTGCCATCCTCCCAAAAGCAGTAGCAGCTACTGGGTATTGTAGTATTACTCTCTGTTATGGAAAATACACTTAAATGCTTTGAAGTACTAGCTGTAAGTTACACCTACAATATCATGAAAGAATGTTGTAGATTTTTGTTTTTTTATGTTGAGAAACACAGAGGATATTATTAAAAGGTGAATGGCCCCTCCCATTTTCGCAACTCTACTGAAATCCAAGCCTGGCAGTAAAACCTGAGTCTGCACTACGTTCCATCTTTGTGTTGCTGCCATTCTAAAATGTAAATGGTCACATGCTGTACGCAGCATGCATCATAAAACAAAGAAGTTTAACTTTGATTTTCAAAGTGCAACTACTCCCTTGGTGGAGAAGTAACACCGCAACTGTGTCTTTAAACATATGTGTGTGGGCTACATTTTATGCTAAATTAGTTTCAAACCACTTGATCCTTGATGCCTGCCAAGGCGGTTAGTTACAAAACTTCAGGCAGTGCATTTAGGGACATGTACACTTCAAAGGTATGAAACTCTTACCTGGAGAATGATTTAACAGTTGGCTTGAAAGCAATGTACCCTTCATTAAAAGGCAGAGCCAAAAGTCCTTTAGACACTGCAGCACTTCAAAACTAAGGGGAGGGCTTTCCATTAACTCAATGGAAAAGGGCTGCAGGACTGAATGGTGGATGTCTGCATGTGTTTTTGTTCCTCTATGTCTTTGCTGCAGAAATGGCCACGGATCCATTAGCCTGATTTGTCACAGAGGGAGCACCCCAAAGATCTCTTATCAGCTCTACGTACCTCTCGAGTGGCGAGTCTGTCGCTCATCTCCTCCGCCTTTGCAATGTCCCCTTCAGCTATGGCCCTCTCTATGCTCTTTTCTAGGCCGGACTGCAGAAGAGGGGGAAGAAAAAAAAATCTGATTTTTTTTTCTTTATTATTTGAAATAGGGGGTAGAGAGAGAGAGGAAAAAAAAATCAAAGAGTAACTTCAAAAGTCCCCAGGGCCTTATTTTTAATATGATTGCCATTACTACAAATATGTAGATTTTGCTTCACAAATGAAAACCTTTTTGATTGGATATTAGTGAGGAAATCTTAGAAATGCTACAGGAGATTACCAAACATAAATGTGCTTCTTTAATTACACATTTCCATTCCAGGCCTAGGCGGAGAAAAAGAGGGGGGGTGCAGCCCTCAGTTACTGATGGCAAGCTAGTTCTGCTGTGATGAGCCCATAGGAGAGATTTTTTCACATTTCTCCAGCCTTCCCAAAATTTCATCAGGGTAGGGAAATACACCAAAAAGAGGCTGTAATTATTAATTAGTTTCATTTAATGTATTTCTGAGTCACTGTATAAGTAACAGAACACAAGGTTTAAAATGAAACAAATTAGGGAATTATCTTTCCTGTAACTCATAAACAAAACTCAAGCTGACAAATCATCGTTTTATATGACTAGAAATGTGCTTTGGGTTACTGAATAGCAGCTGTCAGTAGATGAATTATGACATCAGGCCAATGGTAGCTATGATATATTTATCGTTCTCCCCCAAATGGCTGTATGAAAGTCTGGCCAGTGTTAAAATAAAATTAATTATAAGGATCTGCATTTGAGGAATGAATGAGTCCCTCATTATGATGATGTGACAAGTTCTGTTTCATTCAGCTTAATCATTTCTTTTAGCTCCCTCATAGTTGCTCAATTCAAAATGAGGCAAAATCAGCAAAAACTCAATTTTATGCTGCTCTGAGATAAATTAAGCACAAAATACTCCAAAATAATCATTAAAGGGATTTCAAATTGAAATGAGAACAGTCCCCATTCACTGGGTCAGTTATAATGTTCTTCAAGCTTGCAAATGTTTTACTTCCTTGGCAATTTGCAAGCGTTTGCAGAAAATGTTCATTCCTCCTTCAGTGCAGAAATGTTGTCCAATAAAAAAAAAGTTTAGCTTTGAGTTTTTTAATTATGAATTCTGTTGAAGTAGTTGCACGTATTCATTTATTATATAACCATCGCTTTAAATGTTTCAGCTACATATTCAACACCGTGATCTTTTGTGAAGAAACATTTAAATTTCTATTATGCGTTTTCTAGAGAAAAACCCACATCTCACCTTAATCTTAACCATACCAGAAAGGAGATTCATCCTAATCTTATCACTAAACGTGGCTGAGCATAATCCCTAATATTCTTCTCTCTGTCAGGTTGACTTACTACAAAGGGTTCTTCTAATCCAGATGTCATATCACATAAAACAATGAGACGCTACAGTGGCGCTGAGACACAAAGGATGTAGAGGTGTTACTAACAGCTACGACAGACGCAGAATTCAACCTCAGAAGATAAGTTGGAAGGAAGTCTTTGTTACCTTCGGAGGGGGTTTGGAGCATGCAGGCGGGTGAAATCGATCATTTACACCAAAATACTGCTTAAGCTCATCCCAGTGCTTCTCTCGCTCTTCTTGATGCTCTCTGACAACAACAAAATGTGTCTGTTAATGTTGACAATGTGTAAAGCAGCATTGTAGTGAGGCAAACCATATTTAGTATTTCTATTCCTTCTTTGAACTGGATTTTATTTCTGGAACGATGCAGAAGTTAGATGTGGTGTGTTTTTTTTAATAGTTTTTTTCCCCCAAGTAGAAAAACATGTACTGTAGGTCTAAAAACCTGTTGAGGATAACAGCCATTTGTGAAGGAAATTACTGCTGTCACTAGTTATATTATAAGATAATATAACTTAATTTATTTATATATATATATAAAATATATATTGGTACTATGAGTTAAACGGCTGCACCTTTTGCAATTAACACACAACGAAACTTTTTGTGTTTAATTGAACTGAACACAGTAACACCCATTTTATTTTTATCACTATTACAAAGTTGTCTTGTACAACATAGGCCCCAAAAACTCTGCTGTAGTTCAGTGATTCAGTTTATCTCCAGGTGCTTAACTTTTCATATTTCTTTAACTGAAAACACCACAACTTGGTTTTGGGATGTTTTTGTTTTCAAGGAACGTGTAAAGTGAAAAATCAAAAGAAACGCTTAACACTTAGAGTGGTAGAAAGATAGAGGACAAAGGATGCCATAGGAGCCATTTATCTCTTGTCAGTAATGATTTAACTTTGTTAGATAGTTTTTATTTAGTTTGAGAACATTTTTTCTTGTTATTTAGCTAAGTTTCTTTGTTTTTGTTTAGTTAAGAGCCATTTGTGATGACTACATTTATAAAAATGGTGTCAGGTATAGGACCAAAATGCACTGGGGTGGCATATGTTTTTTTTTTTTACCAGCACATAAAATCTTATGGACTTTGTTTTTCACGTGTAGAGAACTTGTCCCTGGTGCATCCGTGGCACTTTTGTTATATGTTTTTTTTTTTTGTTTTGTTTTTTTTATTAAAGAACAGCCTAAAACTATTAATGGGTTCAGGATTTATTAGTTTACTAAATATCAGTCTTCAATAGTTGCTGCTGGATTCTAGTGATGTCAAGATAGTGTGAAATTCAACTAGCTATTAATGTGTGAAAATTAGAAAAAATGCATTCTGTTTGTTGCACTTGTTCATCATTTTTAAGCTCCACCAGATGAGATTTTTATGTTCCATTCGAGCTTTTGCTCTATGTGCATCTATTTTACCCATGTATTTTCTTCAAGTATACTTCCGCTGTCTGCTGTGGGTCAGTTACCATTATTGTATGATCTCATAACCACAATTACTAGAGTTGCCTGGAGTTATTTAATAGTTTGCAAATACCTGTTAACAGAATTGATGTATTTGTGCCACTATTTTCAGTTAATTTTCCACCATTTGCAACAAATTGTTTATTCCAAAACACTCATATTTGAATGACTACATTTAATAAGGATCTAATTAAATTATCCTGGATTTAGTTATGAGGTCAAACACTGCAACCTAACTTTGGACATCATTTGAGCTCAAGTCAAAGAAAAAAGTAAAGCCAATAACTTGATAGATGTCATTAGTTGGACTGGCAGCAGAAAAGAGGAAGTCAAAGGGCTTTATCACAAGACTAGAAATTATCCACACGCTCATACCTCTACTCTTATTTGTATGCTGTATTACTATATCATCATTTGTGTCACGACCAACTAGTGCACTGTGGGTGCAACATCCCTTAAAGTTAATGCTCTAGCAGAATGTATATTTCAATAATAAGTAATAAAAATGTATCTCACTTTATATGCTTTTTCAATGTCAACACACTGTATAAACACTCCTGAAAGGACACTGCAATGAGTTTGTACCTTGTCTCTGTAGGTTTCTCAATTCCTGCTCCTGTAAAACATATAGTTCACATTTTGTCACATGTTTGCATGCAAATTTATACCCGCTAATCAGAAATTTTAAAATACACAAACAGTGCAAAAATAAGCTTTAACACACTGTCAGTGTTGATCATTGCTATTACCTTTCTTGCATCTTCTTCTTTTTCTTTTCTCTGGAATCTTCATTGCCTTAATTTCATCTTTCTTCTTCCGGAGTTCCTCAAATTTCTTAAAAGAAATACATATTTCATTTACAGAACCACAAACCTTGATCTATTTTTGCTGGAAGCCATGCAATGTTGTACACATGCTCTAACGGGACTTTTACGCCTAGTTTGTATCTTTACTTTTATTTTTATTTTTTAATTTTATTTTTTTTAGGCGTCGCCTTAAGTCCAAGCAGGTGTGGAGATACTAATACACTGTAATATAGCTTGAGGTTTACATTTACTTTTACAGACAGCACCAGTGGAGCTAACCTGTAGCTGTTTCTGTAGTAGCTGCTAACCTAATGCTTGGCATAGCTAAGAACATCCTACCTGCAACATTTCCTGGGAAATACCAGGCATACTGCTTGTCGAACAATCACTGGCAGTGTTAGAGGACTGTGCCTCAACCACCGAACCGGGATTTCTAGCGGCACAGCTGAAAATTTCAGCAGGACCTTTTTCATTGTCCTTGTGGTCGTTATCATCTTTTTGCTCGTCTTCCTCCTCCTCGTCAGGACTAAGCTCATCTTCGGTTATACCCTTTGGCAAAAGTCCGCTGTACATACCTACTCTAGTTAACATACGGATTATGTACGCATTTATCACTAGAGTATATTGAAAACGGACAAAAATCAAAAAGCTGTATTGAAAACAGTTCAGAGCAAGTTCTCATTTCCGGGTAAACACTATGACGCCTGTGTTAGAATCGTGTTCATTGGCTGATAGCGAGCAGCAATGAACAGATTGTCCAATCAAACGTGCATTCCGGACATTCTGAACAGAGGCGCGTGGGGACGAAACAACCGCTCTCATTGGCTGTTTTCTTTTATTTATTTATTTATTTTTCCCAGTTAGCTCAACGTATACAAAGTTTATGGTTTAGCATGGTTTTTGTTAGTATGACCTTTTATTTTGTTTTGTCACTGGGATAAAGGGACATTATAGCTCAGAAAGAGACACGTTCAACTCATTCTAGAGGTGATAGGAGTAAAAAGCTTGTTCTTGACTTGAGAAAAGTCGGGAGAAAACTGTGGCTGACCATTTCTAATTGAGGTGAGCCAGCTTCTAACAGGTCTGTGAATTACCGGGAATCATTCAAATGTTAACCTATATTTGTGTCATGTTCTTGGTGAGATAAGCTTCCTTCTATGGCCAGTAGTTCGCAATTTACTCAAAATGCTTTGGGCATTACATTATTATTAGAATGATTAGCATGCAAATCTTGTATAGCCCCTAGCACTGGCACAGGCATCTACCCTTAAATTGCTCTTTCACAGTCATTCACATTAGGCTCTCTTTTGGTTGCATCTTATTGCAATGCCCATAATATACATAAATTATAGCCCGTATTTTGTATGTCATGTGAATGCAGTATAAAGAGTAAGTCGCATAATAGTAATATATTTAAAAGGTCAATTGCCAGGTTGCACTGTAAATGCTGTTGTAGTATTTTGTGCTGTGCTTTTAAACCATTTTTTTAAAGTAATCTTTCACTATTTTAGTGTTTACAGATTTCAATAAGCCAAACATAAACTTTATAAATATATATATATATATATATATATATATATATATATATATATATATATAGTTTTTCAAATACTATTTAAAATAGGCGTAACTGACTTAAAGCTGGCTGACTGGACTTAGAGCTAACAGATTGACCAGTTGCTTAATCAAGAGAAGACTATTTAAAAAACATTTTTATTATTCTTAAGTAATTAATTTGACTGAGTAAAAGTGTAAACTATTCTTTAATGGTGTTTTTTTTTCATCCTGGTCATCTGCCAAAGCATTCAGCACCAAATACTGTTCAAAACAGTATTAAAGTTTGATACTAAGCCCTGTCTTTTGGCTGAAATGTAAAAGAAAGAAAATCTTGACTCTGTGTTTCTTTTTTTTTTTTTTGTTTTGTTTTTTTTTGGGGGGGGGGGCTTAATTTAACAATAGTTGGACATTAAAGGGATTCAGATAGAGCAAGGAATGACCTGCAGCAAAGGGCTTCAGGCCAGGACCTGAACCTGAAACAGCAGCACAAGCAGCTGTAGCCCCTCCACATGGGCAGCTGTACAACCAATTGAGATAAACACAACCTCAGATGCTAAAATTTTGAGACATACAACTAACTGTGATCTCTCTTCATTACCCACCATTGACCATTACTATCACTTGACCATTACCTGGTCAAGCCCAGGGCAAGAAATGCCTCATCATATTTTCCTGTCTATTTTTTGGTAGTTGAAATCTCTGTGGTTGATTAAACATTGTTTCCCCATTGGTACTTTCATAGATTTGTCCACGTTTTGCTGGCAGTGCAAATACTATATTTATTGATGCACTCCCCCTGTCATAACCCTGGGCCCCCCCAGTTTGGGAACCACTGCTGTAGTAATTTGAGATTAAGTCAGACTTTTTTTTTCCTGCAAAATGCAGCTTATATTACAGTTGGCTGATAAGGCTTATGCTATATTGCATGTCATCTTGAACATGCAAAATATCTCATCCTCTGAAATATGGAACCATTAACTGGTGTCACTCATTCAGCATTATCGTGACTTTAATTACATGTGTGACAAGGTCATGAGCACATCAGTGACTGAAGGTAAATGAGAGTCACAAAGTCCTGTTAATGCTAAACAATTTGGTCTTACAGGTCTGAATCATTTTTTTATTGATTACCAGGCTTTGTGTTCTATTTCACACTTGAATTAATGTCTCTCAGCTTTCTCACCAGCCATGTCTCTGTGTCTCTTCTCCTCTGCCTGTGTTTCTCTCTCCCTGGCAAATGCTCCAGTTCATTATTTCTGTCATTTCTTGGTAATTTGGAGTTGGCTGTTTAAAACTTAGAGCCTCTTATTAAGTTTTGGCCGTGGTGGATAAGAGGCAGGACTGTAAGAGCACAGAGATAAACTAATCATCTTAAAACCCTAATTATTAGTATCTTACTGTGACAGACTGTTTTTGCGAGCCAGCCAAATTGAGCCTCAAATGAGGAAAGGCATATCTGTGGAAGTGGTAATAATTTTAAGTCATCTCGATCTGGCTTGGTGTGGCAGAATTCATTAGTGGAGATTAGCACTGTGTGTACAAAGTAAATGAGATATCTAATAGCAAACGTGGAGGTCTGGGGACTCTTAATTTCATCCCCAGTATGAGGGATGATGTTAAGAGGTGATTATATATATTTTAACATTGTAGCTTCAGCTGTGTAGATTTGTCTGCTCCTTTACCAAGCAGTTAAACTAAACATTGTGACTAAACTGTTGACCTCTCACCTTTTTCTGAGTTTCTGCTCCAGAGAGGTGACAAAATTGAACCGCAAATCAGATTAAACTGTGCTTCTCTGACGCAGAGCTGAGCTGGCTTTTTGTGAGGATATGAGGGAAGTTAATTACGTGTGTAAGGAGAAGGTTGGGGGGAAAAAAATAATAAGATTACAGAGAATAATTTGCTGATATAATTACACCAAAATTGGGTACACACAATTGTAAAATACATGTATTGCTTGACCTGGGTTAGCCAGTGAAATAAATCCTCCTTCTATAGCCTTTGTTAATTTGTTTTTATCATCTCCAAGTGGTGTTTGTGCAGGCAGTTCAATTTGCATGTGTAATTCCACTGTGCAAATTGACAACAAGTAGATAATTCGAGGAAATAGGCTGGTTGCAGACCCCTGCTATCTTCCCAAGCCTATTCATTTTGAGGAACCGCTGAGGCATGAAACTCATACATCAACTATTTCCTGACAACGCTTGGGCTTATTGTCCCCTAAAATGTCATTACAGCCATTATTTATGAAGCTAATTCATTTATTAAACCATATTTACTCCGACAGAATTTGTCACATTCTATCCATATCCTAAGCATTGCTTTTAACATTGTCTCTCAAATGAGTATGTGTGGACACGTACTACTCAAAGTTTTTAAACAACCTTATATGTCACTCATAATAGTTGGAATAATGCAAAGAAAAAAAAAAAAAAAATAATGACAGCAGTTCTGGGGTTTGTTGAGTTTTATGGAAAATTTATCATAGCTAAAGCCTATACCTTGAGTTGCACTACTCTGCTGAAAGAAATTTGATAATAACCTGCATCATATTATGTACTTATGTCCAAATAGAGTATTTAACATGAACATAATCAGATGCAACACAGCTATTTCCGTAGCATTGATAAATCCCCTGCCTTGACAGCCTACTTCCTAAATGAGTGTGCATTAGTCAGTTTTAACACATTGCACTCAGACATAATACTACAGAGTTCTTGCATCAAGCCTCCTGGCCTGTTGCTGCTGACTTATGGATCTGTCAGTTTAGTGCAGCACACTTCATGACAGTGTGGATAATTTTCAATTGTGAGCAATGAAGTAACACATAGAGGGGGGGTTATAAATTTTAATGTTACATGCTCTCCCTGGATAATTCCGTCACACCATTCTCCTGCATCTTTTTCTTTGGACTTACCTGTCACCCAAAAGCACTTATCACAGCAGTGGCGATGAGTTGTGTTTGAACTGTTTTACAATATTGATTTGGAGGCATGACATTTTAATTAATACTGGGTGTTAGCTGTCATATAGGCAGCCAGCCTCTTGGTTAGAATACGAGACAGGCGAGGTGGGGGCAGCGAAGATAAGACTAAAGCACTTATGGGGAAAAGGCTGTAAAAAGGGATCAATGTGGAGGAAAAGAGACAGTCATGGGTTGAATTTAAGGTGGAAAGAAATACATAGTGATATCTGTGCACACTGTATTTCTGTCCAAGCCCATTCTCTGCACGATAACACAAATCACTGAGACACAGCGTGCTCTCTGTCTTCCACAGGTTGCAGAGCACATCGAGTTATTGGGAGTCTGTGTTGCCAGCAGAGCCAGAGAGACGACCAGGGGGAAATTAGGTAACTTTGTAGCACTTCATTGAACAGCAACAAGCTTTCAGGGCTTAGCAAGCATAAACACATTAAACTGATGAGATTCATCAGCACTCTTGTGTCAAATCTATTGAGCCCACAGACAGAGCGTAAATGCTGCACACTGCAGACCAAGGGGACAAGTTAGAGGCAAACCAGTGCTGCATCCCCCTCCATGCTTCCTGATTTATCCAGAGCGAGACTAGCAATCTTTTAGCCAAAAAAAAAAGGTAACCTTAAAGTTTTGTGTTGATTTGGCATTTTACCTTTGGAGGAGCAGAAAATGAGAAGAAGTTAAAACTACATGGAAATGTTCTTTTCTGTTTATTTTCTTTCCTTTGTGTTGGTCATATTTTGATTGTTGTGATTCATGATTTTTTTCAGCTTGTCTGTTTTGTTTTGTTTTTTTTTTTCTTTGTTTGTTTTTTATTTTTATAGGTGCTCCTGATGATTGTCAGCTTTGTTTTTCTTGCCGATGCGGTAGGTGTTTTTTTGTTTTCTTACAGGTGTAGTAGCTGGTTTCTTGGTTTTTCTGTTTTGATTGAACAACTGATGCTGTTGCTTTCTGTCTGGTGTATCCGTGTCTCCTTTTTCTTCTCTTCACTCTCTTTTTCTCTTCTGTTTCCTTTCTTTCCCCCCCACCCCTTTTGTTGGGTCCAGTATTAATGTGTGAATTCAGCAATAGACTAATAAAAAAAATAATACTCAAGTGTCAAGAGGAGCCTTATATCCATAAAGCTCCTCTTGGCAAAGCCAATTTGTTTGGTACAACACAACAGCCAGAACATCATTCCGCCTGCTACGATGCTGGACAGGACAAGGAAAATAAAAATAAATGGAAATAAGATGAAGTTTAGTTAACTATAGGATCAAAATATTGGTTTAAATGACCAAAATATTATTTTCATTAATAGTTCTTCACTTTATTCTTTGCTTGTTAATTAGTTTTCAAGACTGGCTCAAATCTGAGCATTTGTAATAAACTGAAATCACAATTTAATAGTTTTCAAAGCAGTACCCTGAACTTACTTAAAATTCAACCATTTTTTTAAGCTTCATGTGTAAGAGCTACAGATTGAGAATATACAACAAAACAGAGGCAACAAGTTCAACATACATGGTATAAGCAAACAAAATATATAGTATATAGTTATACATGGGGACGGATAAATACAGTAAAAAACAGGTGCTTTTATGTCTATATTATTATGTATTTATGCATACAGTGTAATCAGATTTATGAATCATTAAAATAATTGTTCAATGTCTTTATATATTATTTATAATGTACACAACAAGCACATAATGACTTGCTATATAATTTGGGGTTTATACAAGCCTTTAACTAGTAGTGTGTATGATTTATGTTATAGTATTTGTATTTCGCCTTGCAAATTCAAAATATGTCCAACAACATAAATCGATTTAAATCTGTAGCTAATTTTTTAGACGATTTTGTCTTATCACTCAAGTAATTTCAGGCCAATATATCCGTTTATGAACAGTGTGATTTGGTTATAAAATATGTATCAGATATAAATGTGGTTTAATGTCTGGGAACAGAATTATGCCAAACAGGAGCACGCAAGACATGTGCTCATTTGCAGTTAGTTCACCATATTTGGTATCTAATTGGTGTAAACCCAGAGCCGCAAAGCTGGAGGACCTTACCCTGATAAAAATGATACATTTAAATTGAAATATTTCTTCTCAAAGGTAAGAAGGCCCTTCAACTTAAATTAACCATTTATCTGTTGTCTGTTCCTTTCCAAATCATTATACCCTTTTGACTTTTGGATAGTTTCACTGGAGGCAACAAGATCGGCATGAAATTAGCTCAGTTTGAATCTTTGTATGGTCCAATCAGATGAGCTCAGATTTTATCTTAGCTGGCCTTCCCTGCCAGAGTGCGACCCCTCCGATGAAATGGACTACATATTCATAGGTTCACTTGCATGGTTGATTATAGCAGCATAGATGGAAGGTACAACCTTTCCTCTGTTTTTCTTTATCCAATTTTGCTGTGTGAGAATGAAAGATTGAATATTAAACATGAACTCCCCCATTACCGATCCAAGTGAATGTAGGAACAGATCATGCATGCTTTGGCTCAAGCACACAGTCAATATTTAACCCGTTTCTCAACAGATTGTCTCATTTTGAATAGTTTCCTTGTGAGGATTTCTAGCTGTCCACTGTGTCAGATATACTGAGACAGGGTTGTATTTTGCAGCAAAAAATAGTGTGTGTGCCCTCATAACTATTCATTGCTTACCCTGACATAAAATAATGTCTTGGTATAATGGGAAATTTTACCTGATGAATTAATTGTCATGATACCATCTAGGGTAGGAGGAATAAATGCCATCTTAAATTACATGCAGACAACTTTTAAAGTTGTCTCATTTGCATTAAAGGAGCAGGGCTGTGCATAAATACAAAGCCTTATTATTATTTACATTATACACTAACTGGAAAACTGCTCAATTAATGCTAATAAATAACAGAAATTAGTTCTAAGTAGGTGAAATAGTTCATTTATGACTGTTTTGTGAATACTGTATGCACTATATACCAAGTATTGCTTATATGTATGAAGGGTGCACAAATACTTGCATAGATACACATATATGCATAGACATGCACACATATCTCTTGAAATAAAATTAGCTTTCACAACGACACAACAGCAATTTTCTCATTACTATATTGGACTGCCAGAGGTGATTGTCTCCTGCAGTGGTTCAGCATTTTTAATTGACTTGTTGCATAAAATGTCATTTTAGAAGCAAGGAATTATATTTGGTCACTTCCCAGATAAGAAATGGTCAAATGTAGTGCAAAACATACTAATATAATTCATTGTATTGTTTCATTATGTGCAGTAACCATCAAGGTCTAATAACAGAGAATGTAAAAGAGGTTGGGTTAATGGCATTTGTCTGAAGGAAACAGTGATGTGTTGAGGATATTGCTGTAATTGCTAAAACAGCTGAGAAGCAGCTTTATTGTTGCTGAATAGATAAATAAACGAGGGGATAATTATTTTCTATGTGGTGGAATTTGCAGAAAGAAACAATTAAGTAAATCTTACGTTTTCTGAAAGGCAAACACGACTTAATTGCTAGTCATAATTTTTTAATAAATAGACTCCACTGCCCTTCATTCATAATTTAAATGAAGAGATTGTCTGTAACAGCCATTTTGTCCCTTTCATCTTTAATTTAACCTTTAAAAAGTGTGTTTTACTTGCTGAATATTTTTTGTGTAGTCGCATTAGAGTGAAAAAAAATTCTACTCGTCCTCTTTCACAAAATAGTCCATTACTAATTAGGCTCATAACACCTTACAGTAAGTTCACAGGTAACCTCTCCATCATGACATTATGGCACAGGAGGGGGATAAAAGCCCCCATATTGTGGAAATCTCCTTCTCCTTAGAGAAAGAGAGGGGGAGAGAAAGTAGAAGGAATGCCTTGCCTTCCTCATTACACTGCTGTCATTTACTCTTCATCCCCCGTACTCTTTAGTGGCATTAAGACGGGATGTAAATTTGACAGTTAACGCTGTTAGAAAATGGCTAGTTCAAGAAGGGCAGGAATTAGAGATGGGCATTAGGCGCTGATAAGCTCCTTTCCTCTGCCGCGGCGGCTGCTTAACATTCATGGGAAAGTCATCATCAAACAACGTTATCACAGCTCTGTTGACGGCTGAGGAACATCATCACTATGATAATTTTTTTTATAGCTGTGAGCCAAAAAAGCACTCTTTTATTTCAGCGGTTTGTTAATGAGATAGGAGCTTGTTGGTATGGGCGAATGCAAACTTGCCACTCTCCAGCGTTTGTTTGAGCCCCCTCCTTTTCCCCCTATGTCTCCTGCTGCACCCACCCACCCTCCTTCCACACTGTTTAATGTTGCAGGGGGGGGGGGTGCATTTTATGTACTCCTTTCGAAGTGCTGTGTGTACATTGCTGAAGGAGGGCCTTTATGTGTACCTTTGCAGATCAGTCGCTCAAAGAGAGGAAAACACGCTTATATCAACAAACGCTCTCTCCTAACAGCCCTGTAGCTGGCACCTGTCACTCACCTGGGATTTAGCCACAGATCTGAAAAGAAGGAGAATTTCGATATTTATTGAGGCTGAGTAAACTCCCACCAGCAATAGAATATGATCTTTACTATTAATGACGAAAAGCCTACTTAAACTGTCGGATCTTGGGGCGTTCAGTAATTGTAGCTGCAAATCATTTTCATTGTTTCTTCCTATTTAGTGATCGTGCTCATCAAAGCTCAGTTAAGCGTTAGCTCAGATGCCTTTTTCCGAATTTTTTCCTACCCTGCTGTCACTGGAGCAGCTCACAAGTGCGCTAGCTGCTAAGGCTAAGCGGCTTTCTTATGGATAGGGATTCAGACTGCAGGCTATAGATACCAAAATCTGATTTTGGCTTTATCACTGTTTGTTTTTGTCTAGTAGAGAGATTTGATCGTTAGAAATCTTTACCAAGGGAGACAACAAATCATCTCTAGCTTGTTCTAATGACTTTTAAAACTTTTTGTTTGCAGCACAGTTAGACAACAAGAGTGGCTCAATGTTTTTTGTACTGCTACACACCAGTATTTAATTAAATCTTAAGGCTAAGAGACACTCTTATTATAAAACTACATTGTTATTGTATTGCACATATTAGATCAATATGATGTGCAGGTCTGCAGAAAACATTTTATGTCCTTTGAGAGATGCCAGTGCAAGCATGGAAATAAATCAGTGGAAAATATGTCTGACCCACTACCTTCCTTTATGCTCACCAGATTCAAGAAATATGGGCAATATGTGAATGCATGGTGTATAATTCACATGGTAACTTGGTTTCAGTGCTGCTATGTGT
Organism: Melanotaenia boesemani; assembly: GCF_017639745.1. Classification (NCBI taxonomy): domain Eukaryota; kingdom Metazoa; phylum Chordata; class Actinopteri; order Atheriniformes; family Melanotaeniidae; genus Melanotaenia; species Melanotaenia boesemani. Next base: position 9,492,264 of record NC_055697.1, read on the forward strand.
GACGTGTCACACTGCCAGAGTGATTTATTTCTGTCCAAATGATGAGACCCTGTGTTGCAAAGAGCAGTAGTCTGTGCTGCATCTAGTTGAGACATACTTAGTGTCCCTAAGAGTGTTTTTAAATTCTGGCACACAACTCTAACATCTCATCACCAGGTAGAGGAGTGCAATATCAGTGTCCCTACTCTATGATGTAGTGAAGCTCTTAGTAATCATTATGGCAGATGTAAAGTCAACACTTTCTGGCATAGAATTACACCAGACAGATTTATGCATAAAATTTCACTGTGTCAATTAACATTATCGTGCTCTCGGGTATTGTAGTGCTAAGAATTTTCTTTTACATCTTTTTCACACAGAATGCATAATGATAATAGAACATATTCTCAGTTTGTGGGACTTAAATACCTGAAAATGGCACACTTAAATGGTTCATACATTTAAAAATATTATTGTTTATTACACCATCAAGGGCAAGATTTTCTAAATTGTGTTTCTTAGCAGGTCTTGCCATATTTACTTTGATATTTCAGTTATTGTTTCATGTTTAAGTCTATTATATAGATTAGTACTGGACAGATGCAAAGTAAAATACTATTAGTCTAACACTAATTTATAAAATCCCAGTGAAAATGCCAGTAAATGATCATTTCCAGTTTTTTAGTTATAAACTATGGCTGATGCATACAGCATACAACATGAGCAAAGCTGTACTGATGTATGACATGAGTCTAAAATTAATCCATTTTAAAGCTGCTTTTTGTTTAATCATTGTTTATCAGTGATTGATGTTATGTTTACAACTTCATTACATTGAAAGTGGTATTTCCTTTCTAATGATTTTCATTGAGCGATTGGTATGAAAACTGACAAAACCGCAGTGTGTTACTCTGTCAGTCAGATTGTTGCACAGTTTGTAGACATTTCTTTCATTGGAAAAATATATCACAGATGTTGTGCAGTTCTTTGTGGAGCAGCAGCATTATCCTCACTTTGTGGTGGTTTGTTGGGCCTTTTGTCAGGTTAGTTCAGCTTTCCTCTGCACTGTAAACTGCCACCGCTTTGTGTGAAGCTCTGTTATTCAACACTTTGCGGATTTGATCCTGTGTTTCTGGTCACAGAGCTCCTCAGCAGGGTTGAGAAGGCTGACAAAACAAGAAAATAGATTTGATCATTTAAGCAAAACAGAATTTGTTGCAGCGCTTTTTTTGAACATATATTACCACATAATAAATAAATCACAAATTTAAATTCCTATTATTGTTTAACTATTTAAAATAACCTTTTTTATGATAGGAAAATCAAATTTGAGCTCTTTTAAACGACTTGGGGTTAGGTCTTTGCCTCAACAACTCCTCATAGCTAAGCTCCAGTTTGGCTTTCCTTATTTATGATAATGAAATATAATTCCATCCTTTACTGACATGCAGCTCTCTTATACTCAGTAAATTATTCCCTTTTTACCCTTACATCCATATTTTGAAACCATTACTTAATCACATTGTCAAAATCCCCATTCCTCTTCATCAATCCCACACTGAGCTTTATTTGCAATCCGCTCTGTCTTTTGCCCTCTCTACATTTCTCTCATTTAGTTGTGCTTCACATTGGTGTTTATTTATTTTAAGGATGCTTGGATTACCCCTACGGAAATAGCTGTTACTCAGATTTTAGGTCATCTGCCAAATCCATTAGGGAGAAATAAACAAATAACCCCACTTTTCTCTGCCATCCATAGTGGCCTGCTGTTTTTCATGTTGTTGCAGCAGAGTTTTACAGTGATGTTAATGCCAAGTAATCCGCAACCATTTTGTCTCCTGCTGTATTCCAGCGTTATTGTGTTGCAGGAAACACACCTTTTAATGATGATAATGCATATGTCATAACTGCAGACAAGTGGGTCGCCGGCTTGTTCGGCACGCACGCTGAACTAAGTCACATTGCTATCAATAACCGAAAGCCTGTATGAGAGCTAACTGTAGCAGTTCTCATAATCCATAATATATTAATTTGTAATTAGCAGGTTTAATGAAACTGATACGGCAGTATTAGTTATTAGGTGTACAGTTTCAGCAGAAACAAATCTGCTCTTTCAGTACAATAAATGTGGCCACATGAAAGAAATAAAGTGAAGAAGCAAAGAGTATTGAAGCTAACGAAGTGTATTACACACTTATTAAAGTAATTTTCACTTTGCCTCCCAGACCTGGCCAAAAACACTTTTAAATTCTCATTGTACTCCAAGGCAGGTTATGTGGAGCTTTTTTCCCCCCTTGTTAACTTTGAAGTAAGCTCAAAAACGTATAGGTAGACAGGGGTGGCATCAAATAATCAGCAACTTCAAAAAGCATGCTGCCACTTAGCACTCCTAAAGCTAATGTCCCCAAGACATTCAGAATGGAAATTATTCAAACTCATTTAGTGGCAGCAAATTGGTCTAAGTTCAATCAGAAAACAGACTGACACTGAACAAGAAGTGCAGCCTAATTATACTTGTTTGTCAAATGAAAATTTCATTTGGGCAGAAATGAAACCTTCCAGCAACTTCTTTTAAGGTGAGCTCCTAGTTGTATTATCAGCTAAATGCAGTAAAATCCATAATCATATGATGATAATGAAAATGGAGCCAATGTTAACATTCAGGCTTCCAGTGCCCCGGGCACATGGTGATAAAAATTAAGTACCATAGTCCTCTGCCAGGCACGCTGACACCCGGGCTGGTCTTTAGCCTCTTAGATGCGTTTTTGCATTTTAAAAACTTTATCAAAGCACTGTTGCAATGTGGAAAATGTCAACGTGAAATGCACTGAAGGCAAATTGGAATTTCATTAATAGTAAAATTATTGCTTTTGACTGATGTATTACTATGCTTGTTAAAAGCTGGGGAGTGGAACGCTCGCCTGTCTGGTCGGCAGTCTTGCCTCTTGTCCTGTGCCATTTGCTGAAAGTTAGAGATCTACTTTTCGACTGAAAATTAAGCATAAAGTTGCTAAACTTGCAGGAAGCAAGGAATATCTAATGTTAAGAACTTCATTTACTGTGCATGTGATGATTTAAAATGAAACGTTCATGATTTAACATGAAGCTGAAGCTCACATCCTGATAGACAGACATGATGTAGAGCAGTAAGGTTGTCTTGTCGTTAGTAACTATGGTGACATCTTATCTTAGCCATAAAGAACAGGCCCTTGAAATACCACCTGGGATTGTTATTTCAGGTAAATAAGTCTAAATGACTGAGCTCATTCATGAAGCTTTGGTGTTTATTGATTTACCCTCTAATCCTCTCAGAGTCAGTTCCATCAATAGTGGAGGAAGACATAGGAACAGTGTGTCAGATAGAGGACATTTTCTGACAGCCAAACAAGACAACAGATTAGTTATAACGGCATACATGGTATTAATGTTCCCTTGTGAGAATTAATTTTGTCCAATGCAGCAGTTAGTGGACCAGACATATTTGTTTTTATGAAGCCAAAAGACCAAATAGTATCATACAAATGCTAGTAATGTAGCTTTAATATGTTTTGACATTGTTTTATTTTGATATTAGTCATGACAACCAGTTTTAAAGTGCTCTAATGATGTAAAATACATAGATAAAATAGAAGCAAACTGCTAGAACAGGCTACAGTGAGCTAGTATTCTAATAAAATCAACAATATTTATAGATAATTTAAAAGCAAATGTCCTCTAGTTTAAACAGGTTGCTTTCTTGTCAGAGTTTTGTTTTTCCTCCATTGTCAGATATGGACAGTACCTAATATTGCTTTACTAGTTTAGATACGTCTAGTAAGTTTTGTCAGGTTTTTCCTGGTATAGGAAGTTCAACTCATTAATTGACTTGACTGTTTGCCAGAATAGTTTCACACAAGAGTTTTGCCTTTCTGTGTAACTGACTGAAATATATTTACTCTTAAATCTTTCCTCCATTTTGTCAATTCCAGCCTTTTTTCCACAGTGCACATAACAAAATCTTTCAAAAGAAATCTTCTTTATACTATTTACAATGAAAGGTTTGAGCATATTGAGACTTATACCGGTCTTTGGGTCTCATGGAAAGAAAAAAAAAGTGCTCTTCATAAACAGTACTTCCTTCATCAGCAGGTGATTTCCAGTGAACCACTTCCTCTGGTCTGCTAATCTTCTCATAGAATGAATGGTCCTGTGTTGTCTGTGTATGCTTGAAGACGACTCTTAGACATTGACCTGGTTGCATGCACGTACATGGAATGAGATAAATGTACTGTGCACATATGAGGTTTAACTATACTTGTAAGACTAAGTGAATGAATACAGTATTTTTGTCATCACTCTCACAAAACCAATTCTCTCCAGCTAAACATATTATCAAGCCTACCTTTTTTTAAAAATCAGCCTAATAGTTACTTTGCAGCCCAAAGCAGTACCTTCTTTGATAACATCTACATTTCACCATCACTGAGATATTACATTACTACCTGCTTCACTATAAGCTTTTTGTAATTTAAAAGAATTTCTCGCCCTACAATGTTGTCACCCTTTTCATCTAGTTTAATGACAGTATTAATTGGATTTGTAATGATGTTTTAGGCAAACTTATTTCAGCAGAAATCTTTCAGGCGCTGGCCTTCATGATAACGGTGAATGGTGCATGTCTTGCATACAGCAGCTGTGGATATAACACAGAGGGAGTATTTGTAGTGGAACTCTGACCTCTTGTGCCAAATTGCGGAAGTGCAAAATCCTTGTGCTGCGCTGGCACTGTTGGTAATAACAAGCTCTCGAATCAAATATCTTTCTAAGTATGCACTTTATGTTTTGCTATTGAACCTTCTTAGAGGCCTATTTCACATTTCCTTCGTGTAGTACTTTATGAACTTCTTCAGCTGGCTTCCAGAAAACCTTTACAATAATCCCAGTTTAGGTTTGGGGATATTTTTGAAAAGCCTGAAGAAATGATCCACAAGGACCCACTTATGGGCTGGTCACAGTGAAAATGTGGAAGAGCATGTTAGTTTCTGAAAGGCCTTATTCCAGGGCTGCTTAATCTGAGCTGCTGCAACGGCCTGTAACAGAGCAAACTTGGTGTCAGTCATGTCATCATCTCATTTGCATTTAATTAATGTATGTGTAGTGTTGCCCTATGGTTCTATTCTTTCTTATGGTTCATGACCTTTACTGCCTGACATCCGTAACTGTCTCATCATTCCCGTCACCCTCCACTGCATGTGGTAAAAGCAGAAATGTCATCAAATATTCCTAATGTTCCTTAATCCTTCAACAATACTGCATTAACTCCTGTCATATGCAACAAAGGAGCAGGATGAGGTATGATGTTTCTTTACTGCCTTAGATCAACAGTCCAATATGTAAAACCATGGGAGTCAAAAAATATAACAAGGTTTTGTTTGGAGTGATGAAATTGTCTTAAAAATCCAGTTCAATGAACAATAAATGATCAGGTATGCTGGTTTGAATAGTTCCTAGTGTCTCGTTAACCATTAATATAACCATTGCTACTATACTGTCTCATTACAAAACAGTTCTTTTTTTTTTATTTAGCTAGTCCTTTAATGCATAATTGCTATTTAGAAGTAAAATATTAATAAATAGAGTACAGGACAGCAATACAGTAGACTCCACAGAACAGTAACCAGACCACAAAGCCTCCAAGGGAAACTAAAATTTATTCCATTAAGTTTGCTTTTGCAAAAATATGTCTTATTCCACTGAGTTATGATATTATTTCAGTGGTAAACTACAGGTGCAAAAATGATCTAATGACTGGAATTATTATAGTATCCTGCTATATATTTTAGTTTTAGTTACTTTCAAAAAATTTTTTTACAAACAGTTGCCAGTATGAGCATCTATCCATCCATCCATCCATCCGTCCGTCCATCCATACATACATACATCCATCGTCTTTACCCATTTATTGTCATGCTGTGTCCTTATTCTAGCAGCCATCAGGCAAGACAGCGTACATCCTGGACAGATGTAGCATAAAAATGAAAGACATTAAAATGTGTTTTCTTTGTCTAAAAGGTTTTATGTATTTATGAGCCATTTCTTTCAGGTGTGACTCTCAAGCTTCATCTTTTGAGCTGTGGAACTCACACTGAAGTCACTGAAAGGACAATAAAAGGACTCGGAGGATGAGGGATTGCATTTGCTTTCTTCATTCATCTCATGACTCCATCTTTGTCAGCCTGATGAATCCTAATGAAGCAGCAATCTGTCACATTTACTCCACAATGAGGGTAGCTGGCAAACTTTCTCGAGAAAATGAACTATTATCTTCTACTAGACACGCACGGGGCTCAATCTAAATAAATAAAGTCACACTTATCTAGTGGGCAACGTGATTACTGTAGCCAAAGCTGACATCCAAATTGACTGTCTTATCATGTTGAAGTGATTTAAGCAGAGTGGAGACCAAGGATGAAAGTAAAATGATCTTTAAATAGTAGTTAATGATAGTTGCTCGATAAGTTGCTCCACAACAGTTTTGATCAATGAAGCATGTATTAAATATATTGCCTATTTAGATGTACAAGATAAACTTGAGTGGTCTTTAAATTGTTCATAAATGACATTTTCTTCAGTCAAAGGTAATGACTTCTTGGCCTTCTTGGGTTCTTACATGTTGAATGCTTCAAGTAAATGATGTTGAGCTGTAAAGATGCTTCTTGACCTTGTAATACACCAAAAAAAATTTGCTTTTAGCCAACAGTTTTGTTTTAGGAAGATGCATCATCTCAAAACATGAACAATTAAACACTTCGGTGTCTTTTCATGAACGGTATATTTGGATGTTGACCACCCGTCGAATAATTGAAAACGGGCCTTCGAGTAATATATCAGGAGAAAGCTTTTGCTACCTCACGTGTAAAAGCCTATGAATTGAATTTGCTGTGCTCTCCCACGACAAAGCCTTTCAGGTGGGAGCTCCTGCTGAGGAAAATGTCAAAGCTATTTTGCTCTTTACTAGTCAATGCAATGCTTGTTTAATAGTAATTGGAATCTTATCCTGCTGTTTGCTCATCATTTCCTGCACCTAGTTATTCCACAACTAAACTCTATTTAAGTTTTTTAATAACATTTTAGAATAGTTCCTGTTGAGGTAAACACAATCTGATTACCTTGATGGATTGAAAATGTATGTCTGACTGTGGTTTATTTGATTTATTTATTCAAGGGACCTCAAATGGAGGGACTTAAACTGAGGCAAACAAACCGGTTTCATATCTTTTCCAAGAGCGCAGAGGTTTACAGAAAGTGAGATTTTTGTGTTTTGTTAGCCTCTGCACTTCTCTGTTCCCCTGTTTAGAAACACCAGAGATGAAAATACTGTGGGCCGGATTTGATTTGTTTGTTCAGGAGGTTTTCTTTGTCAGCACTTTATTTTTTTGTAACATCTAGAAAGGGTCAGGTCATTCCACACAAAGTTTCCACCTCTTTAAGAGAAAAATACTGTGGACTGGAGTGGACAGTATCTGCGATAGTTTTGGATTTCTCTCTCTCCATAAGCCTCTCATTGTACTGGAGGAACAGCTTTGTACAAGTGCTTGCCAACTGCTTACTAAATGAGGTTATAGTGTTTCCCTATCAACTGTAAATTTCAATAATTTGTTGGAGGGGCCTCTCACTGTCAGTTTTTATCATATTATCAATGACGACTCAATTTTCCTCTGCCACTCCATCTCAAGCACTGACCCCCGGCCCTATTACAGTCCTGTAATGAAGTGCAATGGAGTGGTAATTGGTCCACATTATACCAGATCAGGTAACAGTAGACTTATTTTCTTATCACAATGAGCCCTGCTGGTGACTCTCAATGAGAAACCAAACACAGTTCCTTTCTTATGCAGGCTATCATCCAAATAACATTTCAGCTCCAGCCCTTTCCCCATTTCAGTTTTCCATTTCAAGATTGCACCCCATGTCCTCGGACTGTGCTTTGTTTCTGGTTTCCTCTGCTTTAAAAGTCTCCCAAACAACCTCAGAGGTAGTGCAGATATGAGGTAGAGCCTTACCAGAATGGGGAAGTACAGTAAACAAGATGGTAACGTGACCACTGAATTGGAAATATTAGACAGCCAGCTCTGCCTCCACCCTCCCATTACAGCTTCCTGTCCTGGAGTTCTCTGTAACATCAGGTTTAATATTTTTTCATGTTTTCTGTAATTACACTTTCCTCTATGGGCACAGCAAATTTCAGGAGCTCATGAACTAGTTTCAAAGTGTAAAAATGCATTGCCATCACTGTTACTGTTAAAATTACCTCCATGTAGATGCAAAGTTTCCACCCAGGAGGCATGAAGATGTTACTGAAATCAAATGCAGTTTGCTAAATTGGTACAAATCCATTTACTCGCATGCATTTCAGCAATTATATGTCTGTCTGCTACAAAAGACTCTCCGTAACTGAGTAATATTAAGTTAACTTTAAGTGCAAAAGCACTTCTGCCCAACGATTAAATTGTTATGCAAAAAAAAAAGTGCTTTTTCCTGTAAAATTAGCCAAACGTTGTCAGACTGTTTACTGACTCATATTGAGCAGCCCGCTCAGATTTCCTGTTGGTTTGGATCAGACTGAAAGAAACCAAAACCAGTGGATGGCTGGGTCAGTAGTGAACCGTTCTACCTACAGAAAACTGACTAATCCAGTGCCAGTATTACAGGATAACACAGAGCTGTTAGTCAGTGTCTGAACTTTTGTGCTTCAGGATGTCAGGCCTCTGTTGTGGCTGATGCACTCTCTAGTAGAGTCGCTGTGTGTGCTGAAAACACACAGAGGAATAAAAAGACAGGATATTGGATAACAAGGTTAAAATATAGGAGCAAAAATATTCCCTTATTAAACTCAGGCTGCCGGGATTTGATTTAAGCCACCTAATAGATAGTGGTTTCAAGGGAGCCCAAACAAAAGGTAACGGGCCGGTCATGCTTATGGTAGCTAATGGCAGATTTAGAAGAAATTAGGGGATTCTTTTTCTACAGGAAATTGTACTTAAAGGCAGGTCATGGATCACCCGGCTCTTCACAGGCAGCTTCAGAAGTCAGAAAGTGAACTTTTGTTGCAGCCATTACAAGGTCTGTACCGTGGATATAGTTAAAACAGTTGTGTTATTGGAATAAGGCAAAGATGTGTAAATTGATTTCGTGGCTGAATTTTTCAGGCAGGTGCATGAACTCTTGTGATTTTTTTTTTTTTTTTTTTTTTTTTTTCTGTTAGGCAAACCTCTGCGTAAAAGCACCGAATAAACAAACCACTCACACAAAGTTTTAGTCTTTGAAATTACAAAAAAACCAGTCTGTTGGCTTCAGGAAGTTTGGTGAAGTAATTGTGATGGTGTAAAGTTTTTTTTACTACAGTGGGAAACGCTCTTTTTATTACTGTTAAAATCTGGATTGAGCATTTTACTGGGCGGCATTCAAATTAATCCTCATACAGTGATTCTCATCATTCACCTGACATACGTTTACCAACTCAGTTTCTTGTAAGAGCTTTTACCACTTTTCATATGCATGACAGGTTGCACAGCTGTGGTTGTTAGCATTGTTGCCTCACAGCAAGAAGGTTCCTGGTTTGATTCATGCATGGGGTTTTTCAGTGTGTAGTTTGCATCTTCTTCTTGTGTATGCATGGGTTCTCTTTGGGCGCTGTAGCTTCCTCCCACAGTTCACCAGTTTAGGTTACATATTAGGTTAATTAGTGTTTAGGAGTGTGTGTGTGTGTGTGTGTGTGTGTGTGTGTGTGTGTGTGTGTGTGTGTGTGTGTGTGTGTGTGTGTGTGTGTGTGTGTGTGTGACCATGAATGGTTGTTTGTCTCATTTGTTTCTGTCAGGCTGGACTGGATGGACTAGTGACCAGTCTGTGAGTTACCCTGTTGACAGCTGGGATAGGGTCCAACCCCACCATGACCTTCACTAGGATAAAGTTGGTATAGAAAACAGATGGAGGGTATTTGCATGACTAACAGCTTAAACATATTTGAGGGGGAAACTTAAGCTCTTTAACCTGTCAGGTGAAGTGATCTGTTTTTGTCCTAAAGTTAACATTTAATTTGTAGTTTACACACACAGTTTACACATTTGTTCACACATCTTTGCTTATAGTATGCAAAATTCCAATATACATAAATATACAGAAGTACAAATATGGACGGTTTAAATGTTTTCGTTTTCCTATGCAAGCCAATATATCCAAAGCAAGACAGGTTATATCCACATTAAAAGAAAGATGGTGTTTGAAATATTTTTTCACTGTTGAGATCCAGTAAAGAAACCAAGTTAATCTGTAGCTGACTGTAACTATAATGTGATATTAATGCACATCTTTTTTGACAATTATTTGGACACATTTTTCCATTATATTTAATGGGAAAGTGTGTCCAAACCTTTGACTGGTACTGCAACTATATTCCCTCTTTGTATTCCCTGTAGTTATTGCTGTCTTCACTTAATTTTTTTGTATAGTTTCCAGCAGTGTGGTGTGTTTGTGCTGATGTGAGGATTTCCTGCCCCCTAGTGGTTATAATAAGCATGTGCATTAAATTTTAACTTATTGGTATACTGATTGTAAGACAGGGGTTGTCAACACTGTCTGCCTCACCTTTAGACAAAGTGTGAGAAAACATGACCCTCCATCTATTTGGTGTCTATGAGTTTGTGATTTTATTTTCTTAATCTTATAAAATAATTTAGCCCAAGATAATCATATAATGTAGTCTAAGATTAATTCAAACAATACTAATACATAAGAACAGGTAGATTCAGACAGTATATACATAATGGATTATATTTATATAGCGCTTTTCAAGGCACCCAAAGTGCTTTACATTATATCCATCATTCATTCACTCCTTATTCATACCTGGTGATGGTAAGCTACATGTCTAGCCTCAGCTATGGGGCAGACCGACGAAACAAGACAGCCAATCCGCGCCTACAGCCTCTCCAAACACCACCAAACATTCATATCCACATTCATACACCAGTGATGCCAACACTGAGGGCAAGGAGGGAGAAGTGTTATGCCCAAGGAAACAACAACAAAATATTATGTGTATATATATATATATATATATATATATATATATATATGTGTGTTTTTTTTGTTTTGTTTTTTTGCCGTTGTTGTTTTTTTAACAAAGAAACAAATTTAGGCTGTTGTATGCAGCAACTACTGTTATAAAACCACAAACTTCCATTTAATGAGCACTCACTGAAACTACATGAAGTCGTGGGAACTGGAAACAGTACATACTGAGTAACAGCTGCGTCAGACATATGACCCACTCAAGACATTAACTCATTCATTGGTCATTTGGCTTTTAGACTAAAGAAATGCACCATGTTTCATTGTGTGCTTGTGCATTGCGTGTGTGAATGTCTTTGGTTGGCACATCAGCTTACGAGTTTGTCTGCTAAAGAGACAAAATAACCTCAGATCCTCTATTAATATAATATATGTTACTCATTGTTATTTGCTGCAGTAACAAAATATACATATTAGACTTTACAGTGGCACAGAAACGGTGTATCTGCATCGTAAAAGTAGGTTTTAGTACCTATAGTTATATAACCTTTGGCATCTGTATTGTTGTGGAGTCTTAATACCTGGCAACACTATCACACTGTGAATGTTGTAGTGATAATCATGTTTATGTATTTAAACTATAGTCGTAGAAAGTGACTATGAAACTCTCCCAACCCTATGCACCTTGTTAAGGAAGTGAAAAAACAGAAGAGGCGTGTGGGACAAATAACAGGTGAATTGATCCATTTGTGTGTGTATGTGTGTGTGTATACAATTTTTCTCAATTGTTCTCTACACACAAGAGTAGAGATCTCATGCTTTATGATCTGTGTCTGCATGTTTAAAATGTAACACATTAACTATTTGCTACCCCTTTATCTGTGTTTAAATCAGTTTTGCCCCCAGAATAATTAACTTTCTGCAGATCTCTAGGGACAGCGGGCCAAAAAGTAAAGTGAAATTAAACTCAAGTTGCACGTTCTGACATGGTCGAAGTGCGTTTTCTCACTTCTTGTGCCGTTTCAGGAAGTTGAGCAGAGCCACCAAAATCAGGAAACTAAGTGTTGCTATTTATACAACTGAGCAAAGTGCTTTACATGTAGCTGGTGAACGCTAGTGTGGTGTCAGTTGACGAGTAGAGACGCTTCAGTGAGTTTAAGAAAGCAAAGGGAAATATATGGGCAAATTATGTTCATTTCGGGGTGATTTCTGTGTACTTTGGAGACTTGAACCATGGAGGAAGCTGTCTCAACTGAATCGGGTGAATATGACGCATCCTATTTGACTTGTTTTGGATAAAATAATTTTTAAAAAAACAGCTAAACATATATGTACTTAAAAGCGTAACTTTACAGTTGGTAGTTATCGAACATGGATCACTCTTTTTAATACATTTTTTTTAACTAGCTTTTTATTTGATAGAGTGATGTTTGACTGAGCTTTCATTGAGAATTTTCTTCCGAACCTAAAAAAAAGAGGAACCAGCATCTTAGCATCATGTGTGGATAAATTCATGTGTCAGTTAATGAAGAATTCTTCACACATTTAATTTGAATCAGTTATGTTACAGCTCCTTTCACATACAGATGCCAGGTCTCGCTGCCCTGTCATTAGTGGGAGCAGTGATGAAGGTGAACACTCGTGTTAGGTTTCTTTCCCGGTGAGCGTGTACAGAGGTGAACTTGACCTGATTAAACACTGTAATGAGTCAAACAAAATTACTCCGACCAGTGTTGACACACTGCAGTGTTTGCACAACTTCTTGTTGGCTCTGTGCTGAAATATCAAACAGATCGGACATTCATTCACCAACCACAGTCACCTTGACATTCTGCAGCCGGACAGCTGGTATGCTGTGTAGCATTTCCACCACAAACATAACCTGCTGCAACATGGAAACCAACACATAATATCACCAGTGTCATGTCATTTAGTGTAATTTTGGTTCATGACTGTGATTCATTTCACACTTTTAGGCTTGATCAAAGGTGTTAAACAGAAAATGATGATTATGTTCTGTTTGAATATGTGCACTGTACTCACTAATCACAGTTTAATATATTCTTTTTTTCCAGCTAATTCAGAATCCCTCTCAGAATATGAGCTGTTGATTCTGCACACTGCTGAGGCACAGGAATGGGCAACGTATTTGCAGCAGATCTTGAAATCTTCTCAAAATTTCCACAGAAGGTCTATCTTGCTGTATGCAGTGAGCTCAGCCGATGAGCTCCACCGATATAACTTTGAAGATTTTCAAAGCTGCAGCTGCATTGTGCTGCTCCTCACAGGAGTATTCCTGGACATCCTCTGTGACCACGAACTGCAGGGAGCACTACAGAGACTCCTTTATCCTCCACAAAGAGTAGTGGCCTTCTTATGCGGAGTGCCAGAGGATGACATATGGACTGAGAGTTTTGAAGACTGGCCAAGCTGGAGAAAACTCTATGCTGACGATGAGCCTGCTCTTTACATTTCCACCATTTTAGAAGCAATCACTGACAGTATGTCGCCTTTTCTTACATTTAATATATGTCTAATTTATCTTATTTGTGCCAAATTGTGCACCACAAAAATAAAATTAAACCTTTAGATTGTATTATTGCAGGTTTTAGCCAACCAATGTTTATCCAAAAAAGTTAGAAACAGTTGAATCTCACCTACATTATAAAAAGACTCTTCATTTACTTGGATCAGTTTGTATGTTGCAGTTAATATCTTCATGTTTTGAAAAAAAAGGAAACTAAATGAGAAATATTTGTGCATTTTACAGACAGTTTCAATTCGTGTTACCATGAAACTTTTTTTTTCCATTTTGGATTGACTAAAATCCCCTGTTAAGACTGTTTAACCTATAGGTTACAAAATATTAAAAAATCAGAATAAGGTTAAATTTAGCTCTGCTGAGCATGGGATATTCATAAACCTAAAACTATCTGTACACATTAAGAACATGAGTGAAGCTTAAACACTCCTTAAAGCTTAGCATGAGGCCTCTAATCTGTTTACCATTTTTAATTGCATGATGTTTCTGTGACAGTAAACATAACTTATTGTTGATCATTTTTTCTCAAAGGCAATCAAGCAGGGGCCCCGTGTGACAGTGAAGCAGAGGAGCTGCAAGCTGCTTCGACTGAAAATCCCACCTGCGATGACACAGAGGAAGTGGTCTTAGAAGAGCAAAACGAAAGCGTCTTGAAGGACGAGGAGCCTGTGAGCATGGAGAATTCAACAAGAGAGAAGATTACTGCACCTGCACTCCTCACCTGTCTCACTGTCCAACCAAACAGAGTTTTGTGTGGGGTAAGACTACAGCGTTTTCATAACCGTAGCATGAACGGCTGTATTTGCTGGACTGTGGAGACAGAAGTCTGCAAAGATGATTACACAGACGTCTATTGTTGCTGCTAAGTTGATTGACATGCCATTTTATTGTGCTTTACTGTGTTTAAGAAACAGGAGAAACTTTTTATCATTTTTACAACCAAAGTGGATTGTGAGTCGGTACCAGAGGTGGAGTTCTCATCTGAAAGTATCACAGCAAAAAGAGTGCCGGGCACTTTGGAGAACGAATACACAATTAGTGTAACCGCACCTGGCAAGTATCAACAGGAAGTCATTTGATCTTAAAATAATAACTTTATTTTCACTCCTGTATGCTGCATATCCAAAATCTAAATCTTATTATTTTTTTTATTTTTTTTTTGGTTTAGACATGCCTGCTGGGCCAATATCGCTTACCCTGTACACTGACCAATCATCTGTGAGCTTGAGGCCAGTCACATATTACACCAGTATGGAAGAAGTCAGTCGTCATCTGGAAAAAGCTGCTGATCCTGTGAACTTCATCTGCCAGGTTTAGACTTTTTCCTCATTCTGTTGGCTGGTTTTCTCTTTTGTTCTTAGGTTTGCTAACTTATTTCTATTAAATTCCAGGCCTTTAAATTGACTTCAAATGCAGCAGAATCAGTGGACACTATGCTAACTGACTCATTGAAATCCAAGATGCCTGAAACTGGTCTTCAGTTGTTTGGTGTCAGACAGATTGAAGAAAACGATATGTCGGCATGTGAGTTTCTTCAAAAAGTTTGCTGTTTCATTAGTTACCTCCGATTACTGACGTTTTTTATTAAGATTCTTCTCAAATGATTGACAGCTGACTCGCATTTGTCAGATTTTAAGAGAGCTGAAGAAAACTTTACTCTTTGTTACTTTTTTTACAATGCTCATTTAACCGTTTTTGCAATCACACAAAACAAACTGAAAGCAGCATTTAGGAGTCGGCATGTAGTCTTATATAAGTAGTTGTATCTGTTTTCAGATCAACGGAATGAGGAGTTTCCCACTTTGCTCCACTTTGCTGCTAAGTACGGCTTGAAGAAGCTCACAACAACTCTGCTTAACTGTCCTGGGGCTCTGCAGGCTTACAGTGTGATGAACAAGCATGGAGACTACCCAAACACACTGGCAGAGAAGAGCGGCTTCATGGAACTCAGGCGTTTCATGGATGAATTTGTTGTAAGTCCATTAAAGAATCTTTTGTTCATTCCTGCAACATGATCATAATAAGAATACAAGTGAAACAGCTGGGTTTTTCTCTGGCTATTCAATGTGCTTTAATCACTCCAGGAGACAGCAGACATGGTCAAGTTTCACTTGGAAGACACTGCCAATACGGAGAATGATGTGGAGGTTTACGAGTCGATGTCAACAACCTCTCAGGACATCATGATGAAGCACTCTGGCTGCTCAGTGGACATTTATGAGTCAATGCTGGGGCTCAACCCAGAATGTGCAGAGGACTTCTGTAAGATCAGATATAATTTATTTTTGGTTTTAGCATTGATCAAAAATGGAGGCTTTAAATGCTGATTCTGCTGATTTTTGTTTACATTTTTATTTTTTTTCTTAGATGAAGTGATGACTGCCGTAGATGAGAACCCAGAGGAAGCGATGCTCAGGACGTTCTTCCAAGGTACACATTTATACAAGAAAAAAAGGGGGCTTTGTTGATTGTCCTTTAACTGAGAAGCAACTGTAATCCTAAAATCCTAAAAAATGCAGATATTTCTGTTTTTACTAAATGACACATATCAGTTTTGTGATACTGTGTAAAAACTGTGTTTTTATTCTCCAGCAAAACCACATGCCACTGAAGACAATGCTGACAACCTTAACTTTAAATGTGCAGAGGTGGAGACACAGGAGCAGAGTAACTTGGATGAAACTGAGGAGGAGGATCCATACAATCTTTGTCCAGAAGATATCTATGATACTGTAGATGCGAACAGCACCTATAACCCAGGAATCCTGAACCGTCCACCAGCCCCTATCCCCAGACCTGAGACGGAGTCAGAACCTGAACAAAAAATTACCTACATCTCAAGAGGTATTGCACGTTTTGCTCTGTTTTTATTTATTGATACTTCTTTTTTTAAAACTGTCCTTTCAGCAAAAATAAATAATTAAATATTTGACAGTATTTACAGAGAAGAGTAAATCCCAGAGCAAAACCATGGAAACGCAATACCCTGCAGGTAAAGCAGTTTGATAAGCAAAATATTTATTTTCTTTTTGTTTGTTAAGTTTGTTTTTTGTAGCATGGCTAATTAATCTGACTGATTGTCCTTATTCATTGTTTATTAGGCCAGTTAAACACTGCAGTGGTTGTATTCCGCTTCAGTTTGGAGGGGCCCAAATATATAGTTTGGATTTATTAAACCAACTAACAGGTGTCTTGATCAGTGTAGAGCAGGGGTAGCCAACGTTGGTCCTCGAGGGCACCAATCCGGCAGGTTTTCCAGATTTCCCTGCCCCAACACACCTGACTTAAACTAACGAGTCATTGTGGAGATCCTTATAGGCTGTTGGATCCATTTAAATTGAGTCAGGTGTGTTGGAGCAGGGAAATCTGGAAAACCTGCCGGATTGGTGCCCTCGAGGACCAACGTTGGCTACCCCTGGTGTAGAGTGTATGAATTGTCACATGCACTAACAGTGCGCTTGCTTTGTTTAAATAGTACACATGCACACATCTGGAAAACAAAGAATTTACCTCTTGATTCTATCTGAGTATACTGGTATTAATGGTGTGAGACACGAGGCATTCAGTAACATCAGATCTTTGTCAAATAAAAACCAACAAGAAATACTTAATAGTCATGACTAATTTTGGCTCCAGTGCCCCACATTGCTTATTGGGAAACACAATTGAGAGCTAATCACAGACATTTTCTATCTGACAAAGCAGGGAAAGTACAGGTGCACATAAAAACAACTACATCTAATTTCCTCTGCCACATGTTTTTATCTTAAACCTGAAATGACTAAATAAATGATCAAAACGTTTTTGATCTTTCCACACTTCACCACACCTGGCTGTAATAAATGGCTCATCAGTAGGCTAGCAAAGAGCTTGGTGAGAAGTCCGTTAAGCTGAATCAGATGTGTTGAAGCAGGAAAGCATCTAAAACATGTCGGGCAGTGGTACTTCAGGACCAGAACCGAGAAATGCTGATGAAATGTACATGTATATTATTACATCTGTGCATTTTCTTTGAAATGAGATAATTAAAAGAACAATAAGTGATTATTTGCCCCTGAAGCTTCTGAATCAACTGAATCAATAAATTTGAATAGTACTAAACTGCAGTAATACACGTATATAGTTGCCAAAACAGTAATATAACAAAGTCAAATACAATTTAAGATAAATAAATAACTAAAAAAAACTTCTTTAGCTGATGATATTTTGGAAACAAACACTACAAAATGTTTCAGGTAAACTCTTGGAAAAATCTAAGAATTTTATTAGTGTATCTTGATTACTCTGCCGTCACGCTCAGACACTGCCAGGCCATGTACCCCGGCTGCTGTTCAAAGTTCAGATTAATTTAATGGCCTCTATACAATAAACAATGTTCAGTTATTTTTATGTACTAGGTTTTAAGCTGCTGTCTACTTATAATCATGCTTACAGACCAAAACAGAAAAATGATTGTTAGCCTTTTTGCTTTTTGCTTTTTGCATGTATCCAAGTTCAGCTTGCATGCCAGCTTCCTAAATTAAACGGATGCAGTTTCAATTTAAAAAAAATATTTTATTCTAACTTTACTTTATGTGTTTATTTTTATTTTAAACAGCTAGACCTGCATTTGAACCCCCATTTTCTACATATGATCCCTATGCTGGGATGAAGACCCCAGGGCAGAGACAGCTTATATCCCTGCAGGAGAGGGTTAAAGTGGGGGAAATAACTGTGGATGAAGCTGTCCAAGAGTTCAAGGCTTGGCAGTTTGACAATGACAGGAGGGCAAGCTCCCTACGCTATCAGCAGGTAGATCAAATGTGCAGATTTACAAGCAATGGTCAAGCAATAAATCTAAGATTTATTTATTTATTTTTTATTTTTTATTTCAAGGAAAATCTGAAGAAATTGCGGGACAGCATCACCAGGCGTCACAAAGAGAGAGAAAAGTCTGGAAAGGAACTTGGTATTATTTAGTTATACAATAATTACTCTATCCTTTGAAGTCATACT
The DNA here is from genome assembly GCF_017639745.1 of Melanotaenia boesemani. Taxonomy (NCBI): domain Eukaryota; kingdom Metazoa; phylum Chordata; class Actinopteri; order Atheriniformes; family Melanotaeniidae; genus Melanotaenia; species Melanotaenia boesemani. The sequence continues at coordinate 9,510,829 of NC_055697.1, forward strand.
GTATATTTTCATGATAAACTCAATTATTAATGATTATTTAAAATAAGAAGAAATATTTTGGTTATCAAAAGTTCATATTTTTAATGTGGCCACTCTTCTCTTAGATTATGAAATAACTGCTCCGCTGCAGAGGAACTTATACTGGGGCTCCAGTATGACATTAGAGTGTGCTGTATATGAAACAGCACCCAGGACGATGGCTCCACCCCCTCCTCCAGTTCAGACTATCCAAAGAGGCAACTGGAAAACAGGCAGTACATCTAGTACATCAAGTATGTCCAAGCTTTTACCATGTTTTTCTTTATAAGTGCGTATGATGAGGTAAAAACCATGTTTTGCTGCTTTGTGATGTGAGATGATCAGTGCCTGCACCTTCTTATTGTTCATGCCTATGCTTCTGTATTTTTCATACAAGAGGATGGGGACCAGCTCGGATCTGTAGTCATTATTTCAACCTGAAAAGGATGATTACTATACCAATCACCTTACTTAAGAATTTGCTAAAGTAAAATTTAGCAAAGTCTTCCATTAACACAAAAATTAATAAAAGCTTTCAAGCGCTGATTTTAACAGATGTCTGTAATGATGATGCCCAGTGTTTAAGCTCTTCATGTGTGTTTGTTAAGGTTTCTGCTTCAAGTCAGACAAATCTTTATATTTTGAGTTCTGAGCCAAAAGGAGACACAGTGTGTGTGATTCATTTATTCAAAAAAAAAAATTCGGCACAAGCTTATTTCCTGAAGTTGCTCTTTATCAATGTTTTTTTGTTTATCTAGATGTTCTTGACCTGTTTTGCATTACGAAACATTTATAAAGCCAATAAGTTGATTAAAAACCTTGATCCTAGTATTAAAAACATATTACAACCCAGTCACATTATGTTTTGAGTTATTTAGGTTGCCAGTTTGATCGAATATGGCAGTATTTTTATCAGAGCATGAGCCATTTAATTAGTTTTTTAAGATTCACTGTATGTTTAAGTAAATTTTATATACAGTGACGATAACAGGAAAGAAATCCCTCTTCAATTCTCAGCTTTTACGTATTAGAACATCATCCTTTTCTTTAATAATGTTTATTTAGTATAAGATATTTATTTTTCATTATAAACTCACTCAGACCTAAAAGCAGCATTTAACACAAATAAACCACATGCCGTAATAAACGTTGTTCTACTCCGTTTCTACTCTGCTGGCTTCCCTGTTTAGTATCTCCCGTGTCAACCTTCAGACATGTTGTACAACTGTAATATGCATGTTGACAGACTTGAAAAAGCAATTCTTGCCCACAGTGCTCTTTCGCCATAACTCACCACAAGCACAAACCTCTGGGAAACTTGAACTCATTTGTCTTCTTTCTACATTAACTTGTTTTGTATTTTTCTGTCTTGCTTTATCAGGCACTGAAAGCAACAGACTCAGCACTCACAGCACTTTTAGTTACAGTAGCGGCACAGAGCCTGATTTTGAGGTGAGGTCACACTCATAGCTGGCACATTTGCATCTTCTGGGCACGTGGAGACAGTTTGCTTCACACAAATGTTTTTACATCAGAGAAAGGCAGTGAATTTTTGATGGCAGCTGTTTTTCTCTGTTTGCTCTTCATAAACTAATTTAAAAGTTAACTTTTACTTCTGGTGCTTCGGCAAGAACATCCGTAACTTAACTGCATGTGCATCAGGGAGGTCGACAGCGGGGGCAGTGTTCAGTTTGACTATTTTCAAAGCTCACTTCAGTTTTTCATTTCCTAAAATAAAGTAGAAAATGACGCCTGCTTTCTTGTCAGGTCTTGAAAGCCGAAGACACAGAATTCTATGGTGTAACCAGAACATCTTTCCGAGCCTTATCTCAAACCTCTGTCTAATACTTGACGAAGCCCATTTAAATTAAGGTTTATAGACTTATAACTAATGCATTTATAACTATTTATTTATTTAAAATGGTCCAAATAAATCTTAAAACCCCAATGTGATGTTTAAATGTTTTGCTAAGACCTTTGTCATTTTAGCTTGAGGAATAACTTGGAATATTTAATGATCATTAGAAAAATAATGGGTTAATGCGCTGTTCATCTTTTTATTTTTTTTAACTGTGGCAATAGTGAGACGTTAGCATTGATAAAATTGTTTAATCTTGACGATCATAAGTAACCACCTCTAATTGTGATCTCAAGGTGTGATTACATATTTATTTGGTGTTTCTTGTTTCTGTTAAAGGACGCAGTCGAAAGTCTGCCCCCTCCGCCTCGACCTCCACGGCCGTCCGATGCGGCGCCTGTCATTCCTCCACCCAGGGTTCCTCCCCGGGTCCCAGAAAGGTGAGGCTAAATACCCATAACTGCCACTGCTGATCACTATAGGTGTGGCAGAAACAAACAGGGAGACTTTAAAAACAACACAAAAAAATCTTTAAGCTGCGATGAAGTGAGACAATAAACGATAAAGGGGAAGCATTCACCCACCAGTGAATTCACAGCTGTATGATAGAGAGGAAGCCAGACTGAAAGCGATGGAGGTGGGGATATTCATGTTCTGTGAACATATCAGCTTTTGTTGAGGTGTATGGTGTGTGGTTCTATTATATTTAGCGGCAACCAGTTCCTGTAAGTTAATGAACTGTTTGACCTCTTTTACTTTGTTTTTAGAAGCAGAACCATCTCGACTGCATTATGCCAGCTATAAAGATATGTAGGCAAACAACAGGGTACCAATTATTACAAAAAGTTTCAATAAGGTGTCTCACCATTGACATTAAGTGTGATAGTGAAATCCCCTGAACCAGCTTCAATAGAGCAGCTGCATCTATCACAAAAGTTAGAGGTGCTGCAAATAGCGTGCTAGAGTCTATCTGTGGTTCAATTCTTGTTAGTTTCACAGAACTGTGAGATCTTATCGAGAAGTGTTTTTTTGTTTGTTTTTTGTATGTGTCTTACAAAACTAGTAACAAAAAAAAAAGAACTGTACTAATATAAGCACATGCTGACCACTCAAAGTGCTGTTACACTACATGCCACATTCACACAGCACTTATATTGGTCTATACAGTACTAGGTGTATTTAGGTGTATTTACCTATACACGCATTCATAACTTGATAGACACAGTTTAGCTTTAAAGCTCTGACAGATGGTTCTCTGGGCAAGACTAAAGTTGTTTATCTACCTGTGATGAGCTGTGCGTCGCTTCTCAAATGCCACTTGTTGTGCAGCACAAAGCTGATTCAGAGAGACCTCTTCCTCTTCTAAAGTGTCTGTGATGGATAGCTCCCAGCAGAGATGATAACCTGATATTTCTACAAGCAGGAACCGCTGATCTGGGTAAACTCAATAAATTGGAAATGGTGCTAGAGCAGTGCAGGCAATTTACCCCTGTTTACAGTATGTTTGTTTCTAGATAAAGGTAAGGCTATCAGAAGTGGTATGAGAGAAAGAGTGTACATGCATACACAAACACGCATGCATGCATGTGTGCTACATTTACCTCAAGTAGGTAAATGTAGCAAGCAACCACAATGCCTTATTCAATAACTGCAGGTACAAAACTGTTAACAGAAGTATTAAAAACATGATAACTATCCTGTTGTGGTACATTTCGTAATAGATAAAATTCTGCGATTAATCATGAGTTAACTCAGAACACTCATGTGATTAATCTAATATACATTTTCATAAGCCCAAATTATTAGAGTACTTTCCCAATCATTAATAAAATATTTGGTTAAAAACAAAAAAGAATTTGATTCTAAATTATGAAATGGAAATTCAGGTTTTTCTGTTAGGAAAAATAAGAAGCAATAATTTACATGTTTAAGGCAGAAATAGATTTTTCCTCCAGCAATGGGGAAAATAAATAAATATAGATAAATATAAATAAATGAAAGCAGCAGGTTAAAATAGAAAGACATAAAAATTGTTAAATACAGTACATTCAACAGCACTTTGTGTAAAAGGTAGACAACAAGTCATCACAAGCTATTTTGTTCCTTGGGGAGACTGGAACAAAAGATTTTTATAACTGTTTTGTATTTGGGCCCTGAGTATCTGCACCCAGATGGCTGCAACATGAACTCAACATGCAGGGGGTGACTAAGGTCAGACATGATGCCTTCTGCCTTCTTTAACCTCTTAAGGCCCAAGCAATTTTTTTACATGCATTTTTTATTTCTCTTTGTTATTTGGGCTTGTTTTAACCCAATTAGAATAAAAACCAAGCTTCATATATTGATATTATGTACTTTTAGAGAAAAATGATGTCCACATATGTGGACTAATGTTCTGAATTTCCATAAAACACAATTAGGTCAACTTTAGATAATAGAGTGAAAAAACTCCGTATTTCCACCTTGAACATTGCAGTGTTTTTTCCTGGCTGCTTTTGCATCTATTAAGAACACAAATACCAAATTTTTTTTTAACATGTTTTGATTATCAGAGAGAAAAAAAACAACATAAGAAACATTGCATTTTTGCCCATTCTGAACATTTTAACTACTGGATCAGTTTCATGGGTTGATCAGATTGGCAGGTTGGCAGATAATTGTCAATATTTCACGGTTGTGAACATAAGAGCTAAAAAGTGCTGTCCACGTATGTGGCCGCTAAGCCCTAAGAGGTTAAGGCTCTGACCTCAAAGAAGAAGGGAAAGAAATTAACTGCAACCACAAGGCTCGCGTTCATTTCAGCCTGAGTGTACACCCCTCACAAACTGTCCCAGTCTTTTCTTATTTTTTTAGTTATTTTTTTCTGTTGAGTGTAGTTTTTGTTAGATTTCTATGGAAGCTTATTGCTACCACCAAAAGTAAAACACTGGACCTTGTCATATTATCATATCACATGGTGCGATGCGATGTTGTGATAATATTTTCAAGAACATATTCAGCTATTATTTTGCCTTTTTAAGTGATTTCTTCATTGTTCTGTTCTGATTTATTGTTGTACACAGTGGGAATATGTGACAGTTAATATGTGTGACTCGCCATGTCTACATAGTATGAAGTAAAACTTAAGTCTTGTACATCTGCTTTGGTGTCTCAACACCGTTTCCCTCCCTCAAGATAAAAAGATTAATAATATGAATATGTTGTTTTACATTCCAACATAAAATGTATGATGTTACAACACTTCCAGAGGTTTCTGTTTTAGATCTGTTCTTTGGTTTATCTTCAGGCTTTTATTTCAGGTGGAGTCGTCTGTGTGTTTATCTTCTTTTCTGTTGTATTTAGAAGAATTTGTATTCTGTTTTATTTACTTCCTGCTCCCCTGCTATGCTTGGTTCTCAGTTGCTGATTACACCTGCTCTACATTTATCACAAGTCCACCTGTATTGGAATAGCAGTGGCTCAGGTGTTGGAGTGGGTCATCCAATAACTGGAGTGTTGGAGGTTCAAATCTTGCTTCATTCCAGTTGTCATGTCCTTGGGCAAGTTACTTCACCCTCCTCACCTCCAGTTTCAGTATTGCTGGTGAAAATATGTCCGGTGGTGGTTCTAGAGTCTGTTGATGCAGATTGGTTGCCATGTTTGTCGGTCTGCCCCCAGTTAAACACTCACTCTTGTCTGAGTTTTGTTGTCAACTCGGTTTCTCAAACATCCTGCTTCAGCAGAGCTTTTTGGTTTGATTTTAAATGAATGACTCAGTTCTGTCTGCCCATCTTTCATCTCATTGTTCAGCATTTGAATCCTTCCTGTCCTCCTTTATCACGGATCATGTAAACTAACTATATATATGAGCAGGAAATATAGAGTTTTAACTCGAGTAAAATCCACGTGATCTACAATCTCACTAAACATTTGCAAGTATTAAAACTATAATTTAGTTTAGCTAGCTGAAGGAGCTTGTTTTGTTGGAGTAGCTGTGTGCTTCAGATTTATGTCAGATTGTGATTCAGTGGGTAAAATAATCCACAGGTATGGATAACACAACCTTTATCTCATATGTTTCCACTCTGAACTTCAGACTCTTTATCTTATCTAAAGTAAGCAATCTAAATAAAACCTAAGATTTTAAAAGTGACTACTCAAATATAAAACATAAAATAATGTGCTTCAAAAAAATATGAGAACTTCTCATTTCTAAAAATAACACAGACACTTCACAGACCACATGTTTCACAATCTGGAAGTGTATGTCATAACCTCTTCTATTTTTACTTTTAAAAAGAGGTTTGACTTTTTACTCTGTTTGCTTCAAAACTGAGAACCCTTCATCATCAATATGCTTCCTGCAGGGTGCCAGATGTGCAGCATGAGCGCTACATATCCTGCCCGACACGAGCGCCACCTCAAAGACCCATGCACAGGCAAGCAGACTCAGCGCCTCCATTACCTCGCCGTCTGCGGTGATGCCCACACGTCACCACCTTTAACCAATCAGGCTTTAAAGTTATTTTAGATTAGAAATGGAAATTTATTGTAATGTGTCTCTTCTAACCACTAAAAGGACTAAACAAGATGCACCCATGCAGAAGGAAACTTTTTTTTTACAGTTTCTTTTTCTGTATATAACAGATATTTAGTTGTGATATTTTCTTGTATGGGAGTAGGTGTGTGAGAGGGAGTGTGTGTAGTTTTTATCAGTATATGTATGTCCTTTGTTTTTTTCTGTAAAAACTTTGGTGTGTAATAAATTTGAAACGTTCAATAATTATAATATAGTTCTTTATTCTTTATAGTAAGGCATGTGATAATGATGAGTATTTACTAATGATAAATAACTATTAATCTTACATATATTTCCTGTAGTTGTGTTGTTTATGGATAACTATTAATTTTTAGGTAGTGCTTGCAGGTATTGTACTCCATTGTACATCACATTTATAATATATGTATTTCTTCATCATTTCATTATGATAATTTAACACAACTTAAAGCAAACATGTTAAAAATAAAACAAAAAGGACAAAAAAAATGTGTTCGAAAGGGAGTAGGTAGAAGTAAAGAAAAACATATTTTTCTTACCCCTTTTAAACAATTTCAGAATATCTACAGTATCAGTTTGACACATTTTTGTTCACAATTCGGATAATGCCTAATACTACCAACACACTTTATGAACTTTATCTACTGGATTCATACAGACCTCATTTCCACCCAGTGGTTGATTTGTGCCAATTAAATACCATCATAATAACTTTTACTCCACCGCATATTTCCCAACCGTTTCTTTTTTGTTTAGTTTTATAAGCATATTTACATTTGTGCTTTACTTTAACTCCTCACTCAATCCATTCCATAAATCTACAGTGTAGAATGATATACATGTCCTCCTCTGTGTGGTATGGACACAATGTGTTTTAAAATTTGATTGACCGAGTTAAATGTAAATATTTACTAGCTACTTTAAACAGATTCAGCTTTGGACCATATTTCATTAACTGGATTAAAATCTTATACAGCTCTCCTAATGCGAGTGTCAGAATGAATAAACCTCTCCAAGTTTTAATTTACAAAGGGGTACCGGACAAGGTTGTCCACTATCCCCCTCACTTTTTGCTATATTTATTGTACTGCTAGCCACTGCAATTAGACAAAATCAAGCTATTAAAGGCATTCAATCCAAAAGTATAATTCATAAAATAAGCCTTTATGCTGATGACATTTTACTATTCCTCCAGAACTCAAAAACATCTCTATCTCAAACAATCTCACTAATTAATAAATTCTCATCACTCTAAGACTACTCTATTAATGGGTCTAAGAGTACAGTTCTACCCATCAGCTGTAGCTTTCAAAATCTACTTAGCATCACATTACAATCAGGTAACATTAGATACCTGGGAGTAACTATTCCCTCCAGGCTCCCAGAACTAACAAAACTTAATCACATTCACCTTCTTAAGACTATAGAAGATGATCTCTCTCGCTGGAAATCTCTATCCATTTCACTTATGGGGAGAGTTGCTACTATAAAAATGATGGTTCTACCCAAAATCAACTATTTGTTTTCTATGATTCCTATGAAACCCCCTCCACCTGGTTTAAATCGCTAGAATCACACATCTCTCAATTTCTCTGGAAAAATAAATCCAAACCCCGGATCAGTTTAAAAACTTTACAGAAGCCGAAATATAGGGGAGGATTAGACCTGTCTAACTTTCAACATTTTTTCCTAGGTGACGCTGGTGGCAGGTAAGTGATGCTAATGCTGTAGGTGACATAGTTCTGGTGAGACGGCAGATTCAAACTAGGCGCGCTCAAACATTTATGCTTTCATTCAATTGTATTTTGTGCCAGCCTAATCAAAATATTCTTTAAAGTAGGAAAATAGTGTATTTAAAAGGTACACTCTGGAGCACAGCGGGGAGGATTTGGATTACGACAAACTCGTCATGGGAAAACCAAACAACACGTCAACCCCCTCCACCTTATCTAAGGCCAAGACACAGCGAAATGAGGATTCACCTGGAGCTATTTCACCACCGGGGAACGACTCAACGGACGTTCTTATCGCTATAGATAATAAACTCAGTAGTTTTGATGCTCGTTTGAGCCTGGTAAAAATTCTCCAAAAGGAGTTCCAGGTGTTACGTGAATCATTAGAATTCAGCCAGAAGCAGGTGGAAACTTTGGCTGTAGAAAATGCCGGTCTCAGAGAGTTGGTAAAATCCCTCAACGAGGGCTTGACCCGTCTCTCAGAAGAAAATAAGAAGATGAAGGAAACGGTGATCGATCTGCAGGCGGATATTCTGGTATTCCAGAGCTGACAGAGGAGGACCCAGAGACCATGGTGAAAAACCCCATCAAAACTTACCTGAAGCTCCCAGAGGAAACGGTGAAAAACATCTCTTTTCACAGAGTCAATCATCTCGGCAGGAGGAAACCCGGGTCCAGCAGACTAAGACCTATTGTAGCGAAGTTCGTCAGTTTCAAACAGAAGGAGCAGATGAAGAACCAGGGTCGCAAACTGAAGGGAACGAACTTCGGAGTAAATGACCAATATCTGAGAGAGATTCTGGACCAACGGAGAGTTTTTTCCTAATTCATAATTTTCCTGTTATCTCACTAGATCATGTTATATCCTTAAAACTTCCATAAAATATAATTTAGTTAACAGTAAAGCCACTGTCCGTCTCCACTACACAGCTCTCAACACAGATGCATTTTTTAAATTACTTTTTTCCTTTGGCACTGTCGCTCTTTTCACTCTTCACACTTCTTCTTTCCAACCCTTTAATGGTTAACGGTGTTCCCATTTGTCATTATATTATATACACATCAGCACTTTTCATTATTCACAGGAACGCACACAGAACAGCACAAGCGCACATACATCCCTGTCACAACCAGCTGGCAGATACACATGCATGCGGAGAAGCAGTGGGATGCACGCACACACACTTCAGTAAAATGCATATAGCCCTCATCTCTGTGGTTGGTTCATGAACAAACTCACATTTGTCACTTGGAATGTGCGTGGAGCTGGCACAAGGTAAAAGAGGTTAAAATTTTTTAATCGGCTGCAAGAAATGAAAGCAGATATAATATTACTCCAAGAGACCCATTTATCAAACTCAACAATAGATCTTCTTTCAACAACCCAGTTTCCATATATTTAGCTAAATTCAGCTTGTTATAATTCTAGGCAGAGAGGAGTAGTAACTCTTATTAATAGAAGGTTAAACTTTGACATAGATAAATACAATCATAGATCCAGAAAGCAGATTTGTAATAGTTACATTATCTATGAAAAATGTTAAGTTATGTATTGCAAATATGTATGGTCCAAATGTACCAGTATCATTCACTCTGAGAAGTAAGAGCAATAAACAAGCAACTAGAAACTGGAGATTTAATACGTCATTACTTAAAGATCCTGAGTTTATCAGCTCCTTCAAAAGAGAATGGTCCTTATATCTAGAAAACGACTTGCCAAAAACTTCAGCTTGTGTTCTTTGGGAAGCAGGAAAAGCAGTAATGAGAGGGAAAATAATTTCCTTTTCTTCCCACAAGAAAAAGAAGGAAACTTTGAGAATTTCAGAGTTAGAACTCAGAATTAAATCCTTAGAGGACGCTTACCATGTCTCCCCTGAAGAACGCATACTAAATGCTATAAGGAAAGCTAAACTTGAACCTTATGAAATAATAGATAAAAAGATGCAATTCTTGGTGCAAAGACTTTGCTTGGAGAACTTTGAACATGGCAGCAAACCTGAAAGGTTCCTGGCTAATCAGTTAAAAACAAACAAGGAGAAAACAACCATCTCCTCTGTCAGATATCCAAAAGGAAACATCAGCCACGACCCTGACAAGATAAATAACACTTTCAAAGAATTTTATAAAATGTTATATACGTCACAACTGACTACAACGGATGACAATATTGATAAATTTCTTAGTAACATCAATCTTCCAAAACTAAAACATGAAAATAAAATGGTCTTGGATTTCCCCCTTTCAGTCGACAAACTCCATGAAGCTCTCCAGCATATGCCCAACAAAAAAGCTCAAGGTGCAGATGGTTACCCAGCAGAATTCTACAAAGAATTCTGGACAATGCTGGCACCCACTTTCTACAATATGATATTAAAATAAGGGAAGAACAAAAAATACCTTCAAATATGAACCTAGCTAATATTACTCTACTATTAAAACCAGGAAAAGACCCGACACTTCCATCCAGTTACCGTCCAATTTCATTAATAAATGTAGATCTCAAAATAATTAGCAAAGCTTTGGCCAGAAGGATAGAAAAATTAACCCCTCTAATAATACATCCTGACCAAACAGGCTTTATTAAAGGTATACATTCCTCTACTAACATGCGTAGATTAATTAAATTAATAGATTACTCTACATAATCTGGAATCCACAGTCATTTCTTTAGACGCAGAAAAAGCATTTGACTGAGTAAACTGGACATTTTTACAGGGTGTGCAGAATTATTAGGCAAGTTGTATTTTTGAGGATTAATTTTATTATAGAACAACAACTATGTTCGCAATGAACACAAAAGACTCATAAATATCAAAGCTGAATATTTTTGGAAGTTGGAGTGGGGCTTTTTTAGTTTTAGTATCTTAGGAGGATATCTGTGTGTGCAGGTGACTATTACTGTGCATAATTATTAGGCAACTTAACAAAAATCAAATATATATCCATTTCACTTATTTATTTTCCTTAGGGAAACTAATATAACAACTCAAAATTTACAAATATACATTTCTGGCATTCAAAAACAAAACAAAAACAAATCAGTGACCAATATAACCACCTTTCTTTGCGAGGACACTCAAAAGCCTGCCATCCATAGATTCTGTCAGTGTCTTTATCTGTTCACGATCAACATTGCATGCAGCAGCAACCACAGCCTCCCAGACCCTGTTCAGAGAGGTGTACTGTTTTCCCTCCCTGTAGATCTTACATTTGATGAGGGACCACAGGTTCTCTATGGGGTTAAGATCAGGTTAACAAGGTGGCCATGTCATTATTTTTTCTTCTTTTAGACCTTCTAGAATGCGCCGCTAGGTGGCAGCAGCAATTGTAGTAGCTCTGTTTTTAACTTATGATTTTTTTGCAATATAGCCGTCTTTTTTCAGATATCAGCCGTCAATCTGTGTCTGTTCGGGTAGATTTTTTCGCGCTGGTCAGAGGCTGTGCTATACGGGAGATTTTTCTGAATATTTTTTCTTTTTGCAAGACTTGTTATTGTGAGTCTCCATGGCAACGAGACTTGTTTACCATCGGGATCAACTGATAAAACTCTCCAAACTCAAGATTATCAGTGAAACAACACTTCAAATCCCAACGGAGTTGAAAAGAAAGAGAAGAGGATGCAGGGCAGGAGCGAGGCAGAGAGAAAAACGGTGGCGATTCAAACCGTTTCTTCCAACGGTTGTTATGGGAAACGTGAGATCGCTAGTTAACAAAATTGATGAACTTCAGGTGCTAACCAGGTCTCTTAAAGAATACAGAGAGTGCAGTATTATGTGCTTCACTGAGACATGGCTGCATGAACACATCCCAGACTGTAATGCGTCTGTACACGGCTTCAGGACGGTCCGTGCAGACCGCAATAAACAACTCAGCGGGAAGCTGAAGGGAGGTGGAATTGCGGTGCTGGTAAACCAGCGCTGGTGTCATCCTGAACATGTCACTGTTAAAGAGAAAATCTGCAATAGAGACATTGAACTGCTAGCTGTGAGTCTCCGCCCGTATTATTTACCCAGAGAGTTCACATGCGTTATTCTGGTAGCGGTATATATATTACCTGGTACCGCTCCAGACGCAGCCTGTGATGTCATTAACTCTGTAGTGGCCAGGCTTCAAACACAACATCCAAACGCATTTGTGGCGATCTCTGGAGATTTTAACAACATCTCCCTCTCTGCAACTCTACCAACTTTCCAACAGTTTGTCAGCTGCTCCACCAGAGAAAACAAAACGTTGGACTTATTTTATGCAAATATTAAAAATGCATACAGCTCCTTTGCCCTGCCACCTTTAGGAAGATCAGACCATAACCTAGTTCTTCTCTCCTCCTCCTACAAGCCCATCGTTCAGCAACAACCAGTCATTAGAAAGGCTATTAGAACCTGGTCTAATGAAGCTGAAGATGCTCTGAGAGGATGCTTCGAGGCTACAGACTGGAACGTCTTATGTGAACCTCATGGAGATGACATCAATGCCTTGACTGAGTGTGTGACAGATTATATTAACTTCTGTGTGGACAGCACCGTTCCAACAAGAACAGTGAGGTGCTTCCCCAATAACAAACCCTGGATCACCAGTGACCTGAAAAAGCTGCTGAACATCAAAAAGAAAGCTTTTAGGGATGGAGACAGGGAGTTATTGAAGTCCACACAAAAACAACTTAAAACACAAATGAAGAAGTGCAAGGAGGACTACAGGAAGAAGTTGGAAAGTAAGCTTCAGAAAAACAATGTGAGGGATGTGTGGTCAGGAATGAAGAAGATCACTGGCTTCGGGATAAAAGAGGATCAGACTGATGGAGGTCTGGACAGAGCGAATGAACTGAACATGTTCTTCAATAGGTTTAGCTCACCTCCTGCTTCAACCCCAACTAGCCACACACCCTCCATGAGCCCACAGCTTTCCTGTCACACCTCCACTCTGTCACCCTGCAGCTCAGTCAAGGACCTGGACACAACCTCATCTCCCTCCACATCAGGACTTCCTGAAACCTCCTCTGCCTCCACCTCCACTCTGTCTGTCTCCTGTAACCAAGTCATGCAACAACTGGTGAAACTGAACCAGAACAAGGCTGCAGGTCCAGATGGTGTCAGTCCCAGAGTTCTCAAGACCTGCTCAAAACAGCTATGTCTGATTCTCCAGCACCTGTTCAACACCAGCCTGAGCCAGAGAAGAATCCCGGTGCTGTGGAAAACATCCTGCCTTGTTCCAGTGCCTAAAAAACCACAACCAGCTGAACCAAAAGACTACAGACCAGTCGCCCTGACATCTCACGTCATGAAAGTCCTGGAGAGACTCTTACTGGCTCACCTCAGCAAGCAGGTGAACACCTTTCAGGACCCATTACAGTTTGCATACCGTAATGGGCTTGGGGTTGAAGATGCAATCATATACCTGCTTCAGAGAGCCCACTCTCATCTGGACCAGTCAGGCAGCACTTTGAGGGTCATGTTCTTTGATTTCTCAAGTGCTTTTAATACGATTCAGCCTGCTCTGCTGTGTGAGAAGCTGCAGAAATTCCAGGTGGATCCCTCCACAACCACCTGGATTTACGACTACCTCACAAACAGACCACAGTTTGTGAGACTGAAAGGTTGTGTGTCTGAAATGGTGGTCAGCTGCACTGGAACACCACAAGGGACTGTACTTTCACCATTTCTATTCACGCTGTACACCTCAGACTTCCAGTACAACTCTGAGTTCTGTCATCTGCAGAAATACTCTGATGACTCAGCAGTTGTTGGGTGTATCAGTGATGGACAAGAAGCAGAGTACAGAGAACTGGTCGGTCAGTTTGTGAAATGGTGCGGTGACAATCATCTCATCTTGAATACCAAGAAAACAAAGGAGATGATTGTTGACTTCAGGAGGAACAAGAACACACATAGAAGTGTTTCCATCATGGGAGAGGAGGTGGAGGTGGTGGAGGAATACAAGTACCTTGGAGTTCAGCTGGACAACAGACTTGAGTGGAAAAGCAACACTGAGTACATTTACAAGAAAGGTCAGAGCAGACTCTACTTCTTAAGGAAGCTGAGATCTTTTAACGTCTGCACCAAAATGTTGCAAATGTTCTACAGGTCTGTTGTTGAAAGTGCAATCAGCTTTGCAGCAATCTGCTGGGGCAGCGGCATCAGAACCAGAGACTTGAAAAGAATTAACAAACTGATCAAGAAAGCCGGCTCTGTGCTTGGAGTAACTCTGGAGCCGCTGGAGTTGATCATCAAAAAAAGAATTCTGTACAAGCTGACGAAGATAATGGAAGATCCTTCACACCCCCTACACAACGCCGTGACGAAACAACAGAGTGTGTTCAGTGGGAGGCTTGTTCAAGTCCGATGCAAGACAGAGAGATACAGAAGATCCTTCCTTCCAGCAGCTATCAGGCTGAAGAACAAAGCCCTTAATTAATTAATGTGATTGTTTTACTTTACTAAAAAAAAAAAAAAAAAAAAAAAAAAAAAAAATTACTACTTCTACAATATTGAATTTCCCTTTGGGATTAATAAAGTATTTTTCATTTCATTTCATTTCATTTTCTGGCCAGCCACGCAGTGGAGTACTTGGATGCGTGTGATGGAGCATTGTCCTGCATGAAAATCATGTTTTTCTTGAACGATGCTGACTTTTTCCTGTACCACTGCTTGAAGAAGGTGTCTTCCAGAAACTGGCAGTAGGACTGGCAGTTGAGCTTGACTCCATCCTCAACCTGAAAAGGTCCCACAAGCTCATCTTTGATGATACCAGCCCATACCAGTATCCCACCTCCACCTTGCTGGAATCTGAGTCGGAGTAGAGCTCTCTGCCCTGTACTGATCCAGCCACGGGCCCATCCATCTGGCCCAGGCATGTCAAACTGGTCCAGCAAAGGGCCGTGTGGCTGCAGGTTTTTGTTCCAGCCAGCCAAGAGCACACAGTTTGACCAATCAGCTGTCTGAAGACTGAGATCAGTTGATTGAATCAGTCAAATCTGGTGTGCTGCTGCTTGGTTGGAACAAAAACCTGCAGCCACACGGCCCTTTGCTGGACCAGTTTGACATGCCTGATCTGGCCCATCAAGACTCACTCTCATTTCATCAGTCCATAAAACCTTAGAAAAATCAGTCTTATGATATTTCTTGGCCCAGTCTTGACGTTTTATCTTGTGTGTCTTGTTCAGTGGTGGTCGTTTTTCAGCCTTCCTTACCTTGGCCATGTCCCTGAGTATTGCACACCTTGTGCTTCTTGGCACTCCAGTGATGTTGAAGCTCTGAAATATGGCAAAACTGGTGGCCAATGGCATCTTGGCAGCTTCACGCTTGATTTTCCTCAGTTCATGGGCAGTTATTTTGCGCCTTGTTTTTTCAACACGCTTCTTGCGACCCTGTTGACTATTTTGAATGAAACGCTTGATTGTTCGATGATCATGCCTCAAAAGCTTGGCAATTTTAAGAGTGCTGCATCCCTCTGCAAGACATCTCACTATTTTTGACTTTTCAGAGTCCGTCAAATCTCTCTTCTGACCTATTTTGCCAAAGGAATGGAAGTTGCCTAATAATTATGCACACCTGATATAGGGTGTTGATGTCATTAGACCACACCCCTTCTCATTACAGAGATGCACATCACCTGATATGCTTAATTGGTAGTAGGCTTTCAAGCCTGTACCGGTTGGAGTAGAACAACATGCATAAAGAGGATGATGTGATCAAAATACTCATTTGCCTAATAATTCTGCACACACTATTTGCAACTAATTTAACAAATTTGGGTTTGGGTCATCTTTCATAGATTGTATAAAAATATTATATAACAACCCAAATGCATGTGTGAAGACCAATGATCAAACTTCTCCAAGCTTTTGTTTGCAGAGAGGCACCAGGCAGGGCTGTCCGCTTTCTCCATCACTCTTTGCTATTTTTATTGAACCCCTAGCTGCTGCCATATAACAAAATTAAGAGATTAAAGGAATCTATGCCAAAAATATAGAATATAAGTTAAGTCTTCATTCCGATGATGTATTACTTTTCCTCCAGAACTCAGCAACATCTCTCCCCTTCTTCTGGTGATGCTGTGGATTGAGGGGTCGTTGCCTTCTGTCTGTGATGTTTTTGTCTCCTTTCTTCTTTCCCTTTTGCTTCTTTTTGCTATTTTCCATCTTTTTCTGTCCCCTCCGGTCAGGTCCAGCAAGGTTACATAGATTCCGTGATTCAAAGTAAATAACTAAATAAATGAATCAGATTATCAAGAGGAGCCTTACCCATAGGCCTCCCCTTGGCAGAGCAAATTTGTTCAGCATGATACAGCAACCAGATTATCATTTTGCTTGCTATGATGCTGGACATGACAGGTAAAAAAAACAAACAAACAAACAAACAAACAAAAACATTACTTCCTAGCTTAAACTTAGCTTAAACGTAGTCAACTAGATGACCTGTAAATAGATAAAGAACAAACATTTTGTGACAATTTGGAAATTTCTAATCTTTCTTTTTTCAGCTTAAGTATAAAAAAGCTAAAGTGCTTCAAAAGTGTCAACATCAGCACTTCTCTGACAGCCTTAAAAAAAAAATAATACCATGTAAACTCACACCCTACAGGAACAATCCTGATATTCTACTAAACAAAAATATGCTAAATTTTAACCAATGGACTAACAAAGGAATTAAATACTTTGAACATAATATCCATAACAGAAACATTTGATCTTTTAATACACTCTCATCACAATATGGGATTAACAGCAACAGATTCTTAGAATATCAACAACTCAAAACCATAATACACACAAAATTTCCCCTTCACCGAACAGACATGGAACTTCCTCTAATGGTAGCAGCATTTATGGACCTCTGTATCCCAAAGTTACTCTCAAAAATATACAGATCAATGTCAAAAATAGATTATTCAAATTTCCTACCTACTTCAAAATGGGAAATAAATTTATCCATCAATCCTAGTAAACCATTTTGGCTACAAATATGTCTTAATGCCTAATATGACAGACAACTGTAATTTGCAACTCATACAATACAAAGTCCATTACACAGGACAAAGGATGTTCAAGATGGGCCTTAATCATTTAGATATCTGCACACAGTGCACAGATAACACAGCAGATGATTATTTACTTATGACTCTGTGCACTGGTCCAAAAGTTCTGGAAGGTTTGTGAGGATTTATCAACGTGGGTTAGATGTAACATTCCTGCATGTGGTTAAATTTTGTTTACTTAGTGACCTAAGTGACATCAATATAGACACTAACAAAGCACACAAGATTCTCATGGCCTTAAGTATCGCAAAGAAAACTATTCTAGTGAATTGGAAGTCTAAAAAACCGGTGCCCGCTGGGCCTGCTCACCTTCGCCCTGGACTGCTCGGTGCTCCTGCCCCGTTGCGCTGGGGGACTCCAGTCTGGGAGCCCCTCTCTGAGCTGGGGGCTGCTGCTCTCTTTGCTTTGGCTGTCCTGGGCACTGTGGAACTGCTAGGCCTCGGCCCCCTCGCAAGCACACGTTTCATCCTTGTTGCTTGGTCATACATGCACGTTCATACGTGCATGCTCACAAATGTGCTCCTCTCTCCATCCGCTTCCAACTAGATGTTTCTGAAGTTTGTGTGTTGGTACGTCTCTCTACAGGTACGTTTGATGACTGTTGTACTTTTTCATCATTATCCTATTTTCTTTATGTATCATGTAGTACTGTGGTAGTTTATATTGTTTTTGTGAATACTGTGATTTAGGCATCCAGGACAACTTTTATTTCCACATTTTAAATTCTGTCCTTTTCTCTTTTTCTCTTTTCCTCTATCTCCCTGTCAGATTTGGCACTGACATATCAAGACTAAAGAAAATAAGATTACAACAGAAATAATAAAAATATTCCAAACATCAAGGGCAGCCATTTATATAACATGTCTCCCTTAGTAGAGCAAATCTGTCTGGCAAAATATCGCACACATAATGCCGTTCTGTATGTTAGGATGCTGGACAGGACAGGGTTAAAAAAACAAAAGAAGAATATATACATTACATTATTATAATCGATTAGGTTCTGTTGCTGCATCAATGCAGAATCGTCCATGTCCGCATTACGATGCATTTTAAAAATGATTAAACACCCCTAGTTTTACAACATGATACAATAGAATAACTCTTTATCACACATCATCCCTCACTTTCTGTCTGTTCTGGGTTTTCTCACAAAAGATCCTGAGGAACGTCTCACTCTGGAGGATCTTCGAAGCCATGTGTGGCTCACATGAAGCAGACACACACAAGCACTTTCAATTAACTTTATTCCATTTAGTTATTTTCAAGGTGGACAAACAGACCAAAACCATGAATTAACATAAAATTAATTAGAAAAACTATAATTGCTTTAGTTACAATAAACATGATAATAAATTAAATTAGTACATTTACTGTATAAATCATCTTCACATACTCTATTATACAAGATGTATTGATGTTATCTTGTTTTTTTTCCTATTTCATTCCAGCAGGTATCCCTGGCATTGTGTTATACTTGTTGACCATCTTTCCTGTCCTCTCTACCCCAACTAGTCAAGGCAGATGGCCGCCTTTCCTGAGCCTTATAATAAGTGTGTGTCCCAATTCAGGGTCTGTACACTTCGGAGCGTGCAGACTATGTAGGCTACAGAGTGTCCTCCGTAGTCTACACACTTCGAAGTACGCTTAACGTTCCTGAAATGGTACAGCCTACATAGTCAACTTGAATTTCCCATAGCAACAACACATTATGTTGAATCACCTAAACCTTTTAAATTACTTTTAAATTACTCATAGGAGACTTCAGTGGACGTTAAGACCTACCGGTGACATTGACAGTAAAAAAAAAAAATAAATAAATAAATAAAAAACTGAGGCTCTGTTGTTTTTCAGCCGGTACACATTTCATTAAGCCCTTACAAATCCACGAATATCAAATATTACAGAATTTTAATGTTACCATTTAATGAACATGCTTTTAATGTACTTGGTTTTGTAACGTTTCTACTAAAGTGTGGTTTAAAAAAAAATTTTTTTCTTCGTTTTTTTAACAAAACTGAAACCTAAAACATACTCTTCTGAGCTCAGTTGCTGATTCGCCACCGTCTTGTGCGCAATGAATTCTGGGAGAAAAGAGACCGTGAAGGATGCATCACCAGCAGCCTTCATTTGGGGCCAAACAAAGTGCAGATTTGAAAGGTGGATTCGGAGAGTCCTTCAAATTTTGTGAATTGGGACAGTACTTGGCGCACTCAAATGATGATGATGAATCCGCACTTCAAAGTGTGCAGACCCTGAATTGGTACATACCTATCATCTTAGGGATCTTGTCTTGTTCCTGGGTGGAGTCTAAAAGAGGGTGGAGTCTAACCCTGGGTCTGTTGCTAGGCAACTTCAAAGGAAACTTCACTTTGTGATGTCACTCATGTGATGGCTCTTCCAACATTCCGTGTTCCTCTCACTTTGCTAAAGCCTTCACAGGACGATAGCTGGTAAACACGTGTGTTGAATCTAATTTCACACATTGCTGACATTATCAAATCTGAAACATCTTACAAATTGTGATGTACATGGATAATATGCAGATTAACAAGGAAGGTTGTACTGCCGCCTTCAAGAAAGATCAAGAGGAGAACAGAACCATGATCCACTCTGGTCCAGTGTCTGGACAAGTTCGGCGGACCAAACCTATGAAGCGGAAATCCAGTCTTCATCATCAGATCCCTGCAAAAATGCCAAGGCTTTCTGAGGTAGATGGGCCATCGTCAATATCACAAAACGAGGTCAATAAAGGGAACAGCAAAAGAAAACGGGATGAAGAAGAAGGACCATCAAGCTGCCCTAAGAAGACAAAAGTACTTCTAGACCATGTCCTGTGCAATGACAAAGCATCCTCCTCAAAAAACAGCTCCTGTAGCAACATTAATGAAAGACCCAAAATATCTGAGGTAAGTCATAAGACGTTGGCCTTCAGCAAAGAGGAGGCACCAAGCAGAAAGACAGCCAAGAAAGCTCTTTGGTTTTCCCCTGCAGAGGTAGCCCAAAGAGCTGAATTTGAGGCTAAGTATACAGAAGAAAATCATCTCGGCAGTGGAGGCTATGGTTCAGTGTTTGCCGGCTACCGTAAAGCAGA
Organism: Melanotaenia boesemani; assembly: GCF_017639745.1. NCBI lineage: Eukaryota > Metazoa > Chordata > Actinopteri > Atheriniformes > Melanotaeniidae > Melanotaenia > Melanotaenia boesemani. The sequence continues at coordinate 9,531,096 of NC_055697.1, forward strand.
CAATTTACCAGTGGCAATCAAGCACATACCAAAAGATATTGTGCTCTACGAATTCACTGACGAATATGGCAATGGGCTCACTGCGGAGGTAGTAATCATGGAAAAGCTAAAAGCGGCAACAACTGGCTCAGTGGGGAAGTCAGCCCCAGTGGCCCTGCTGGACTGGTATAACTTGGAGCAAGAGCTGGTTCTTGTGCTGGAGAGACCAGTGTCTGCTGTGGATCTTTTTCAGTACGTTGGAGAATATGGAGGTAGACTTCAAGAAGATGAGGCAAAAGTTATAATAAAACAGCTGCTTGATGCAGCGATATACCTCCAGGAGAACCACATTTTCCACAGAGACATCAAACTGGAGAACATCCTCGTTGAGACGGATTCAGATATCCCAAGACTTCGTCTCATTGACTTTGGTTTGAGCTGCTTCTATGAAGAAAACACAAAGTTTAACTTCTTTGAAGGCACTATGGATCATATCCCTCCGGAGGCATTAAGGTGGGAAATTTACAGCGCTGGGCCCTCAACAGTGTGGCAGGTGGGGGTGGTGTTGTTCGAAACCCTGCACAAAGTAAACTTTCTTTCCACCAGCTTCATCAAAAAAAGAATTAGGATCAGAAAAATGCTTTCTAAAAACTGCCAGGATTTCCTGAGAAAGTGCCTCACACAAGATCCTGAGGAACGCCCCACTCTGAAGGATCTTCAAAGCCACGCGTGGCTCATGTGAAGAACACATGACACAAATACTTTCAACTAACTTTATTCCATTTAGTTAGTTTTAAGATGCACAGACAGACAAACAGATGGATAGAGAGACAGAGGTAGGGCTGCAACAATTAGTAGATGCTGTCGACAACTAATTTACCCATCGACTATTGTTAGCAAAAAAAAAAAAAAAAAAAAAAAACTACAGAGTGAGATATCGTCTTCTTCCCTATCTCTGCTGAAAATTGCCCAATGCACATGTGCAAAGAAAAAAAAAATTACATCGTCTTCTTTTCTCATCTCTGCTGAGAGTTGCACATGCGCAGTAAAGTCCACAAGGGGAAAAATATGGCGGTCAACCAGGGAATAGAACGGCGGCAGAGGACTTCAAATGTCTGAAATAACTGCACTTTAAACTTACAAAATAAATTAACACAGTGTCGCTCTGTGGAGCTCAGCTGATCAAACGAACAAGGAAACTTTTGGAGAGAAAAGTAGCTTTCAATGGTGAATTCGGGCAAATACTGGAAGTAGACCTGCCTTTATTGCACCCCAATGCAGCCAACTTAGCAACTGTCACTATATTTAGACCCTCTTTGTTAAAACAGGAGTAGCGACAAATCCAGCGATTTTTTTTGGGGTGTTATAGTAGACTTATTTTGAGTGTGTAATATACGCACACTCAATCAAAACACTGACAGACAGCACAGGTGAACATAGCTACGGCTTAAGCACCGCTTTTACTTTTGGGAATTAAAAACTTAATAAAGAGGGACCGGTATATGACCAGCAAAATACAATGTCAATGTATGGATCCACCATATCCACCTTCATACAATTTAAAATACACCTGGAGAGGTTATCACTGTAATATGAAGCTAATGTTAGCATCTACGTTAGCAACGAGTTTAGAGCCACAGCGTCATATTCGTTAGCTTGTTACTGCTTTTGTACTAAAATAGTGTTAACTCATCAGTTTGGCCCTACTTCACTGTTCAGAAGAAGAATGAGACATTTACTGAACAGTTTCCATAAAAAGCTGACTTTGCCATGATGACAGTAAACTGGGATCAAACCCACTGTAAACAACGCGGTTTTACTGCGTCTGTTTATTAGAAAAATCCAGCTGTTGCTGATTTGGGAATGTAAGTATTATATATTGGACCTGCAAGTATTGGATCTAAATTAAAATCTGTCTATTAAAATATAGAGGGTTTTTTTCAGTTTAAAACAGTTTAGATTTAATACTTTCTGTACTCATCTCAGTTATTTCAAGCCCCTTAAAAAAATATTAATATTTCTCTGACGCACTAGTGCAGGGATTACCAACTGCAGACTGTTGTTTATTCCGTAACACTCCACGTAGCCAGAGGGCGCTCTTGGCTATGTTGTAATTGCAGAAGAAGAGTGTGGAAAAATAAAGAATAATAGTGAAGCTTAAAGAAGAGTCTGCCTCCTTACTCGGCTGCTGCTGACGTTCTATTACCACCCAAAGTTACAACAAATTGGCGACGAGGATGGCGAGTGTTGTGCCCCTTCCTGCACTGTTCCTACCATCCGGACAACCACTGATTCCGTTCGACATGTGGATGAAAATGTTTGACAATTACCTGCTTGCTATCCACGCGGAGGGGGATGACTGGCCAGACAAGCGTAAACGTGCATTGCTCCTACACTGCCTGGGTACCGAAGGGCAACGTGTATTTTACACACTTCAAAACGGAGGTACATCTTATGACTCAGCAGTAACCGCATTGCAAGTGCATTTCAAACCAGAAATTAACGTCGTGGTAGAGCGGCACAAGTTTAGACAAAGACTACAAAGACCGCATGAGACTGTTACTGAATATGTGGGGGCGCTGCGTGAATTGGCGGCAACATGTGAGTTCGCTGGAAATACGGACGAGATGATACGTGACCAGCTCATTGAGCATGCTAGCTGTCCAAGAATACGTGAGAAGCTGTTGGTGCAGACTGAGGGAAATCTCACGCTGGACATGGCGGTTAAAATGGCATGTCAGGTGGAAGCGGCAATCGGACATGCGCAGACTCTCACAATGCAGCCCCAGGCTCCCATACAAGTCCTTAAGGCAAAACCGAAACGTCCATTCAAACCCAAATCCAGGAGAAATAACTCTGCTGAGCTCACTGCAACAGCAAAACGGGACCGATGTTGTTTCAGATGTGGTTCATCGTCTCACCTGGCAGACGCACCAGACTGTCCTGCACACAAAGTAACCTGCAGAAACTGCAACAAAATAGGACACTTCGCCCACGTATGCAAGTCAACGCCTAAGTCCATGGCTAAGGTGGGAGAAGTGGTTGTTCTTGAACTGAACACAGTATTGATGCTACAAGATAGACAGTTAGACCAAAAAATTACCTGTGCAGTGACCATAAGTGCAAAATCAGTTTCCTGCTCTGCTGAACTAGTGGTAGATACAGGCTCTGCTGTGTCTATCATTCCGGAGCACCTCTACAGAGAACACTTCAGTGACGTGCCACTGGAGGTGCCACTCACAAGTCTGGTGACATACACAAACTCCAAAGTCTGAGTGCTGGGTTGCCTATCAGCCGCTGTGCAGCATGCAAACGCTACAGTACCAGCCACACTATACGTGGTGGAATCAGGCACAGCTCTGCTGGGATTGGACCTATTCAGGGCACTGAGGCTTTCCATTGAACAAAATATTGTGCTCCCAGATACAGCCTCCTCACCCGCAGTTACTTCACCTGCTGCTCCTGTAGAAGAGATCAAAAGTGGATCAGCAACAGGGGAGAAGCTTGGCCTTGCTACTTCATTCATAAAGTAAAAGTCAGAGAGTGTCCAGCCTGTTCAACAAAAGCTAAGACGGCTCCCAGTTTCTGTCAGACAGGCTGTTTCTGCTGAACTTAAAAGGCTGCTAGAAATGGACGTGATCGAGAGGATTGATGCATCCCCGTGGGTATCACCCATTGTGGTCACACTCAGAAAAAATGGGAAAGTGAGGATGTGTGTGGACTATCGTGAACCCAACAAAGCAGTAATAATGGACAGTCACCCACTCCCTCATATGGATGACATTTTCTCGGCCATGAGTGGAGCTACAGTCTTCTCCACCATCGACTTAGCTAATGCTTATCATCAAGTACTGCTAGCGGAAGAAAGCCGAGACTTAACTGCATTCATTACACACAAAGGACTGTTCAGGTTCCGCAGAGTCCCTTATGGACTGTGCTCAGCTCCGAGCGCATTCTCCAAACTCATGTCCATGGTGCTGAAAGATCTAAAAGGGGTCCAAAATTATCTGGATGACGTCATAGTTTACGGCAGGGACCAGCAAGAACATGACGTCAACCTGAAGGCAGTGCTAGCTACTCTGAAGGAAGCTGGTCTCCAGCTCAATACAGAAAAGTGCCATTTCAACCAGAAACGTCTACAGTTCCTCGGGCACGTCATCTCAGCCCAAGGTCTACTACCAAATGACGATCACCTGAAAGCTATCGCGGATGCTCCAGCACCAAATGACTCCTCTACCCTGCGCTCATTCCTAGGGCTTACAGCATGGTATTCAAAATTCGTGCAGAACTATGCATCCTTGGTGGAGCCGATGCGAGAATGCCTTCGTGGTGATACATTCAGATGGACTGCAGCCGCACAGGCGAGTTTTGAAACAGAAAAAACTCGCATCTTAAACAGCCCGGCGCGGGCAGTCTTCGACCCCGGCCTCCCAACTATCGTGTCCACGGATGCTTCAGATTATGGGTTGGGAGCAATACTGACACAAACACACCCTGATAACATAGAACGTACTGTTGCTTTTGCGCCACGTTCACTCACACCTGCAGAGAGGAAATACTCCACTGTAGAAAAGGAAGCCTTGGCCTGTGTTTGGGCAGTTGAAAAATGGAGAACTTTCCTATGGGGAACAAGATTTACACTGCGCACAGACCATCAGGCCCTGACCACATTGCTAACCACAAAAGGACTAGGACGCGCAGGAATGCGTATCTCACGCTGGTCAGCTAGACTTTTATGTTTCACATACAATGTGGTCTACCGAGCTGGCGCACAAAACTATGCTGCCGACTGTCTCTCCAGGTTGCCCCTCCCATCCGTAGAGAATGCTGAGCCTGTGATGGAGCCCGAACTTGTAGCACTACTAGACAACTACAAGCCCTGTCAATTAAAGACTTCACTGTGGCTTGTGAGATTTGTCCTGAACTGACTGCTCTGAGAGCACAAATGGAAAAGGGATGGCCTAAGACAGCAAAACCCTTACCTGCAACGCTCCAGCCGTACTTTGCTATCAGAAATGAACTCTCAGCACAAAATGCAATAGTGTACAGGGCATCTCAGCGATGGGTAGTCCCTGTGGCTCTAAGGAAGCAGCTCATCGATCTGGCACATGAAACACACCAGGGTATTGTTCGCACTAAGCAGAGACTACGGAACTTATACTGGTGGCCAAGTATGGATATGTGTGTGCAGGAGAGCATTAACACATGCGTGACATGCCAAAGGAACGATAAGAGTGCCAAAACTCATGCTGCGCCATTGCAACCAGTGCCACTATCTGATGCCCCGTGGCAGAAAGTGGGAATTGACATTGTGGGCGCATTTGAGTCAGCATCCTGGGATTGTTGCTATGCAGTGACATTGATCGACTATTATACCAAGTGGCCGGAGGTCGCTTTCACTCCTTCCATCACAACTGCAGCGATCACGACTTTCCTGTCTACAGTATTCTCCAGATTTGGCAACCCGACAGAACTCGTGAGTGATAACGGCACACAATTCACTTCAAAGGAGTTTGCAATGTTCCTGGCAGTGAGGGATATCAAGCACAGAAGAGTGTCCCTGTATTATCCTCAAGCAAATGGAGCAATAGAACGCTGGAACCGTGTTCTTAAAGAAACACTCCTGACTGCTGAGCAAGAGAGGAAACAGTGGAAACCCTTCATACAGGACTTCCTATCCACATACCGTGCCACTCCACATGGCACCACGGGGGTGTCACCCTATGAACTGATGTTCTACAGAAAGATGCGTACAAAAGTGGATATTGGACCAGCAAGCAAAGCCACGCCACTACCAGAGAAACAACTGTGAGATACTGTCAACTCCAGACAGAGTGCATCAAAGGTCTACACAGATGTCAAAAGAGGAGCACAAGTACCAAAGATCAAAGAAGGAAGCCTGGTCAGAGTGAGGAAACCTTTCCATGTTAAAAAAGGACTGTCAAGGTTTCAGGCACCCACCAGGGTAATCCAGAAAACCAGCACGAGCTCCTATGTACTGGAGGATGGACGCACAAGGAACGCTTCTCATCTCTCCTTGGTTCCAGACAGCACACAGGACACCATCACACACACGGCTACGCCAGCCCAGAGACAAGAAAAAGGGAATGTTAAAAAAAAAAAAAAAAAAAAGTCAGAAAACAGAGAAATTACTGTTTGGTACTGAAGTTAATGTGTATATCTCTGGCATAAGTTGAGTTACATGTGTTTGTCTGGTTACTTTGTTTACAGTTTTACCCTCCAGCAGTGGGAAATTGACTTTGAATGTTCGTTCAGGTTCCAGGAGAAGTAATGTGAAACCAGTTATAAGCTGTTAGTAACATTGTTAAATGAGTATGGTGATATGCCTATTGCTTATGTTTTCTAAACAACAGAAATAGTTCACGGTTGCTGTTAAGGTACACAAGGAAGACTTTACTCTTACCATTGTACAACCAGACAATTTTGATTTAAGATAGTGAGCATTTCTTAGTGCAGTAAGCTTCTTAAAGAAAGGGGGAATATGTTGTGTATTCCGTAACACTCCACGTAGCCAGAGGGCGCTCTTGGCTATGTTGTAATTGCAGAAGAAGAGTGTGGAAAAATAAAGAATAATAGTGAAGCTTAAAGAAGAGTCTGCCTCCTTACTCGGCTGCTGCTGACGTTCTGTTACCACCCAAAGTTACAACACAGACCTGTTGACTCACTGTCCTGTATATTTTACATGTTTAAAGATCGAAGGATTTTACCAAGGCTGTTACTTCCTGTTTGGCCAAAGACATCAATATCGTCTATATTTTAGAAAATATTGCGATATCATTTTTGGCTGATATTGCCCATGCCTAATACAGACAGATAGATGGATACACAGATGGACAGACAGACAGATACTGACAGACACATACAGACAGGTTGAAGGCCAGACATAAAGGGGAGCCCCATGTCCAAAAGGCTCTTCCTGGCACGGTAAAATTTATTCGGCACAATACAGCAGCCAGACAACCATTCTGCTGTCATGATGCTGGACAAGACAAGTTAAAAAAAAAAACACTTTGCACACTAACATGTAAGTGCAACATCCATTCATCCAACAATTAGCAGGCGAGAGGCGGGGTATACCATGGACAGGTCTCCAGTTCACCGCAGGGCATTCAAGAACAACAAATAGAAATGTCATCCTGATGAGCACGCTACACAAAGACGTCGCTGTCAGCACCACAGAGGATGGGAAGCCCCTTATGATCCAGGACTACAACAAGAAAAAGGAGGCAATGACTGCCTTGATAAGCTTAAAGGTACATACACCTGCAAGCGAATAACAGCCCACTGGCCTGTGGCACTGTTCCACAACATCCTTGATGTGTCCAATTTTATAAATTCATGTTAAACACTACTTTGAGACACTGTTCACAGCTAAAGAACATTGAATACAAATTTGGTGGTGAAAAAAAATAAATAAAATAACTAAATAAATAAAATTTGATTAAGTACTTAAATTATAACCCTGTCCCCGTCTTTAAACAGTTTTTTATGTTGTTTCTTCCTTTGAACATAAGGGTTGATTTCAGTTTGACTAGGTCTGCTAATTTTAGTGTATTTGCTTTAAAAAATAGTATGTTTGTGTGAATTGTGTCAATTACACCATGTGTTTTTCCCAGTACTGCGATGGTCTTTGCTAGGTTGGGTCTTGGCTCTTATTAATTCAGAATTTTCCAACAGATTTTATAGTCTAGTGTCACTCCAAGAAACTTTATTTTAGAAACTCTTTCTAATGGTTTTCTATCAGAAAGAATAATACTGAAGAGGGGTACCCCTCAAGGACATTGTTTGTCTCCCCTTCTTTTTGCACTACATATAGAGCCTTTAGCACAGACTATACAACAGAGTGAGGAAATACAAGAAATTGATATTAAAGGACAAAAAGATGTCATCAGTTTGCAGACGATATAAAATACCTGGAAAATCCTAACACAAGCTTTGGTCAACTGATGCATCTTATAAACAAATATGGAGATCACTCGGGGTACAGAGTGAATGTGAATGAAACACAGATTCTGGCCTTTGACTTTGTTCCATCTCAAGAAAACAGGAGAACTTTTCAGTTGAAATGGGATTCCAAAACTTTAAACTATCTTGGTGTAACTTTGTAAACAAATTATGATCAGATTCATATTCAGATTAAAAGAGATATTGAGAAGTGGTCAACTTTTTATTAGACTTCGGTACAAGAATTGAAGTAAATAAAATGAATATCTTCCCCAGACTGATGTATCTTTTTCAAACAGTTCCTATTAGGATTCCTCCAAAAATGTTTAAAATGTGAGCTAAGATGATCTCCAGATTTATCTTGACCGGTAAAAAGCCAAGAAAAAAATACTGTACATTACAACTGGCCAAAGAAAAGGATGGTATGGCACTCCCAAATTTGAAAGAGTATTATTATGCAACACAACTCGCACCAATAATCAAGTGGTGTGACAAAGAATATAGTGCAAAAAGATATTGAGATAACTGTAGTGGGCACCACAGTCCAGTGCTTAGTTGGTAATATTAAATTGGTAAAGTCTTTGCAAGATTCAGTAGATCCAATAAGTTCCCACACACTGAATATTTGGTTTAATGTAATTAAAAAATACAAATTAGAAAGGGAAGTGAGACTGTTGAGCTGGTGGGCCTATGATGACAGATAAACCAAGCTTGATCAAAATTTCAGAAACTGTGGTAGAAGGGATCACAGCAATGTGTACAGTGATCAAAAATGGAAATATGACTTTTCAGAATTTGAAATAGAAACATGGATTAGAAAACACAGAATTTTAGATATTTACAGTTGAGTGACTATTTTATAAAGGAAATACAAATCACAGAAACCGTAAGTGGAGTAATTGATGTATTGCTACAGACATACAGTGGAACAAGACTGAAAGCAATCTCAGTGTTATACACAAAAGTAAGAGACTGTGCAACTTCCTCCACTGTGTACATTAAGGCCAAGTGGGAGAAGGAACTTAACACTGAAATTACAACAGAAGAATGTCTCAAAATGTATGAAACATAATACACCACTACAAATTGAAGGAAGTGGAGGGAGTTTGGATGGAAAATTTTAACTCCACACTTTATTACACCTAAAATAAAGAAGCCGGTACACAAACCAGTACACAACAATCATGCTGGCGGATATGTGGAAGCAGGGAAGCAAACTACACACAGATTTTTTAGCAATGTGATAAAATACAGACGTTTTGGGAAAATGTACATTATACATTCAAAGAAATTCTGGGTTACTCAATACCGCACGAATGTAAAGTTATGTGTCTTGGAAATATAAACCATTGTGTCATTGGGGATGGCAGATATTTAGCTAAGATATTATTGATAACAAGTAAAAAGGCAATAACAAGAAACTGGTGCCAGACTGAACCCCTACCATAAAACAATGGTTAGAATTATAGGAGAAATATGTACTATGGAAAAAAATGGCCTACCAGCTTAAAATGAGAGAAAATCATTTTCATTATAAGTGGAAGAAATGGGTAATTTATGACAGTGGAATGGACTATGGACTAAGTGATGCGTAAGTTTTTAGGTAACAGATTGCTGTTAACCTTATTTTGAAAAAGAACATTTGTAACCATGGATTTGTTTGAATTGTTTTTTATTTATTTTGTATTTATTATTTACTTTTGGACTGTTTTTGTTTGTTTCTGTGCTTTTGGATGTAAGGAAAGTTCTTATTCAATGTATAGATTATGTCTATATTAATGTTTAGTATATAAAAATACTCAATAAAGATTCGAGTTAAAAGAAATAAATAAAAAATTCTTTCTATTTTACCATCATCAATTATTATTGTTACTGTTGTATTTAATGGAATATTATGATTTCCAAATACCATAAAATTTGTTTTGCTTAAATTTAATGACAGTCTATTTGTGTCAAACCATTGTTTTAACTTGTTACTTCTTTAGTCTATATACGACGAAATGTAAATTTAGGTATTTAATGGTGTGCCTGTTTGAGTTCGGTACTTAGAGCCACTTGATTTTTAAGTTGTTTTACAATTTGAACACTTGATGGTGCTCTATACTCTGTGTTTTTCAGGTGGACTCCAACCAAGATTCGTATACTGTGTGAGAACGTCCTTAATTTTATCTCATGATGCTTCTCGAGGGGTTAAACTGAAAAAGGCTCCCTTTTTCTTTATTTAAAAAATGTTTAAATGAAAAATTTAATTTAATTTAATTTAATTTAATTTAATTTAATTTAATTTAATTTAAACAGATTGTAATGATTTACAAACCTCATAAACCTATTTTTTATTCCCACCAAAACATAAACAGAACATCAGATGCTGAAACAGACATTTAACCATTTCATGGAAAATTATAGCTCATTTTTAATTTAATGACAGCAACACATCTCAAAAAGTGAAGTGGAACAAGGGCAACAAAAGGCTGGAGAGTAATTGGCACAAATCTAAAACATTTGGAAGATCATTTCACAACTAGTTATGTTAACTGGACACAGGTCAGTAACATGACTGATATTAAAGGAGCATTTCAGAGAGGGAGAGCCTCTCAGATGTAAAGTTGGGCAGAGTTTCACCAATCTGAGCCTAACTATGTGTAAAAAGCCCTTTATAAATAATTGTTACTAAAAATAGAACAATTTCAAACAAGTATTCCTGAACATAAGATTGGGAGGACTTTAAAAATCCCACCATCTACAATGTATATTATCAAAGATTCAGAGAAACAGGAGAAATCTCTGTGTGCCAAGGACAAGGTTGAAGGGAAACTGGATCCTCATGGACCCTCCGGCTGCACTGCAATAAAAACAGACATGATTCTCAGCTGGAAAACACGGCATGACCTCAGGAACACGTTTAGAAACAATTCTCTCTGAACACAGTTTCTGACTGGCACCAGTCCTGCTGATTGACAATGGGGGACAATGTTGACCTTTGGTCTGAACTGAACCTATTTAAGAACATGTTCAGCTCATTAGCTCTGTCCAGACTTCCCTCAGTCTGATTCCCCTTTAAATTAAGCCGGTGATCTTTTTCTTATTCCTTATTCCTTATTGCTCTGCTGGAGCTGACTTTCTAACTTTTGTGTAGTCCTCCTTGCACTTCTTTAGTTTTGTTTTAAGTTGTTCTTGTTTAGTCTTCAATAATGCAATTCTTTATTTTTTTAAAGGTTTCTTTTTTTAAAATTTAGCAGTGTGAGACCTGCAGACTCCAGGCCCCTAATGTTTTTTTACAACAGTGACATCTACTCGAAATCGCATCTACTTCTTTTTCTCAAAAGTTACACTTTTTAAATCATTGGTCCTGAGGCTCAGAAAGAGAAACTCTTAGCTAAATTACAGGTATTTGCATTAAATCCATCATCACAAGTAAAAAACCTGGGCGTTATTTTTGACTCTGAACTTGGTTTTATTCCACATATTAAACATGTTACTAAAATAGGATTTTATCACCTAAAAAACATAGCCAGAGTCCGTCCCATTCTCTCTCGGGCCAACACGGAGATGCTGATGCATGCTTTTATCACCAGCCGTATTGACTACTGTAATGCCCTGCTCTCTGGTCTTCCCAAAAAGAGTATTGCACCTCTACAACTTCTACAGAACTCAGCTGCTCGTGTGCTGACGAAGACCAGAGGGCGGGCCCACATTACACCAGTTTTAGAGTCACTGCATTGGCTCCCCGTGTGTTTCAGGATAGATTTTAAGGTTCTCTTACTGGTTTTTAAATGTCTTAACGGTCTTGGGCCTTCTTATCTTTCAGATTTGCTTTTACCTTATGAACCCTCGCGGCCCCTGAGGTCTTCCGGTACTGGCCTCCTGACTGTACCTAAAGTCAGGACACATACTCACGGAGAGGTAGCTTTCCAGTGGTATGGTCCTCGTCTGTGGAACAGCCTGCCGGAGGAGCTCAGGGCAGCAGAGAATGTTAATGTTTTTAAGAGCAGGCTCAGGAACCACCTTTTTAATTCAGCTTTTACTTAATATTTATTCATTTTATTTTTATTTATTCTATTCCCCTAGCCTGTTTATTTTTCTATGTTAACCCATTTTTATTTATTCTATGCTTTTATTCTATTTATATTATTTTTAGGTTATTTCTCCAGTGTTTGGGAATTGTTTTAACCATGGAAAGCACTTTGTGCTGCACTTTTGTATGAAAAGGGCTTTATAAATAAAGACTGATTGATTGATTGATTAAGCTTTATTAGAAGTTAAAATATTATGAGTTGCATTGCATCCACAAAAAATGCTCATGAAACTTTAAACTAAAGAATTTCCTTCTGGAGATCAATACATCCAATTCCAACAGCTTTGCAGGTTTATTACAGCATAACTTCTAATAGTTTAAAGGTTTCGTACACCCCAGTACCAGACAGTTTGGCCTGTTACACCGAACTACTCAAAACAAACAACTGATTAAAGACTTTCTTAAATCTCAATATGTTTTTCCTACATAGAAATATGTATTGTTTTGTACATTTATATGTAGCATTCACGCATGTGTTTTAAACATGTTAAAACATATAACAGGAAAAGTCTGGTCTTTGGTGTCCAGTCCTCATTTTGTTGTGGGAATTTAAAACAAAGAGTGAAACACTGAAACAGTTTAAAATGTTTTATTTACTGATCACAAATCAAGGAGATTTACAGAGAAAAAAAATCAAATATATCGGTCACATTTTTTTTATTAACAAACATTTTTTTATTTTGTAAATATTACAGTCACAGTCAGAAAGCTGCATCTGTCCAGGCTGGACAGGTTCGTCCTCGCTGCATCTGTCCAGGCTGGACAGGTTCGTCCTCGCTGCATCTGTCCAGGCTGGACAGGTTTGTCCTCGCTGCATCTGTCCAGGCTGGACAGGTTCGTCCTCACTGTACTGTTGTGCACCTTGAAAAGAAAGTGCTTAATTACTAAAAATTAATATTTTTCAAAAACTAAATCTCTAAATATAAGATATAGCATTATATAAATATAAACATACATGATATATAATATTAATAATAAAGGACACCCTTCATTTTGAATATTTTACATGATGTAATAGCATAAAGTATAAACTGCATATATATGTTTCTCTAATGTCTGCCTTTTGGAAAATGTAAACTGTTTCAGAATTTTATTGAAATGTTGACCTGTACGTGTTTATACTTCAGTCATGTATTTATGATTAATTTGTTATGGTGCCTTGTTTTATGAAACTATGTGCAGATTAAACCTTTCATTTCCAAAAAGTAAAATTAACTACTAGGTATATATATGATAACTTTCTAACTATGGTGGTAAATTCTGTCAAATCATTTTAAACTCATCACAGTAAAACTTCATTTCTTTGTCAATTTCAAGTTGACAAAATAGTTTAACGGCATTAAACAAAGAGATTCAAGTTCAACACCTACTGTCTGAACGTCATACATACTGGTCTGAAATTAAACAGAGAGCGCTGTTTAGGGGTCTAGAAGTGCGGGTCCAGAACTGCAGGTCAGAATCTGCAGGTCTCTGGGTCTGGAGACACATGCTTCTCCTTTTTTTTTAGGTCTCCGGTGATTCAGGGTTTTAATGTGGAAACATCTCACTGTTCTTGTTGGGACGATGCTGTCCACACAGATGTTGAAATAACCTGTCACACACTCAGTCATGATACTGATGTCATCACCATGTGGTTCACAGAGGATATTCCAGTCTGAGGTCTCAAAACACCCCCTCGGAGCAGCTTCATCTCATAGGACTTAGAGCAACATTTGTTCGCAACTGTATACATCACAACAGCACGGCATTGCAGGACAAGAGTCTGGGTGCTGAACTAGCCTGCCTGAAGTCCAGACCTTTCACCTAGAAAAAACATTTTAAAGCGTCGTGACAAAAAATTTGGTAACAGGTCCAGAACCTGTTGAGCCACTAGGATCCTGCCCCAAACCAGAATGGGACAACATTCCTCTCCTGAAACTCCAGCAACTGGTTTCCTCACTTGCCAGATGTGTACAAACAGTTGGAAAATGAAGAACAGACATTCCAGTTTATTTGAGACGTGTTTCTGCCATCTAACTCAAAATGAACTCATATTTTGCATGGGATGGTAAAATGTCAAAATTTCAAACAGATATGTTTTTTATGTTTAATTGGAAATAAAATATTAATTTATGAGATTTGCAAATCATTGTTTTCTGTGTTTATTTGCATTTTACTCAATATCCCAACCTTTTTGGAATGGGGTTGTGCTATTGTTTATTTTTTACTGCAGCAATTCATAGTGTTTGAGCTCACTGCTTTTGGTGTAATATAATGAATTTGACTTGTGTTGTTTACTGTTCATATCACCATACCAACAGAGTTGTAGGTTGTCTGTGGATAACATGCTGGATGGTTCCTGTCCTCTTTAGTCTGCAGGACACAGCATCCATGTTTCTAAAAAGAATTTCAAATTTGGATTCATATGACCACACAATAGTTTTCCACTTTGCCTCAGATGTTTAAATGAATTGTGGCCCATAGAAAACGCCACCATTTCTGGATCATGTTCACAAATGGATTCTTTGTTACAGGAGAGAATGAATTTGTAGACTGTGTGGCGAACTGTGTTCACAGACAATGATTTCTGGAAGTGTTCCTGAGCCCATGCAATGATTTCCAGTTGAGAATCGTGTGTTTGTAACACACTGCCTCCTAAGAGCCTGCGGAGTACAGTCATCCAGTTTGACCTTTAGCCTGTTTATCTGAATATTGGTGATTTTAATGATATTATACATTGTAGATGGTGGGATCTTTAAAGTCTTTGCAAGGTTACATTAAAGGACATTTGCTAATTTTTTGCCCAATTTTTAGACAGTTTATCACAGATTAGTGAGCCTCTGTCTACCTTTGCAAATGAGAGGCTCTACCTCTCTGAAATGCTCCTTTTATTCCCAGTCATGTTACTGACCTGTTACTAATTAACCAAATTATTAATAAATGTTCCTTCAGTTTTTTTTTCTGTGCCTTTTATTTTTTCCAGCCTTTTATTTCCCATGTTACAACTATTTCTGAGATATGTTGCTGCTGTCAAACTCAAAATGAGCTCATATTTTCCATGAAATGGTAAAACCTCTCACTTTTAACATCAGGTATGTCGTTTATGTTCTACTGGGAATAAAATACGAGATTTGCAAATAATGCATTTACATTTTATACACCATCCAATTTTTAAATTGGGCTTTATTAACGTTAGAATTAAAGTGAAGGTTAGAGGTATTTATTACAGGCCTGGTAAGTAAGAAGACAAACGTAAATTCAAACATCCATGCTTCTGCACGAGTGTGCCAACTTTAGTGTTCATTACAGCTTGTTTAGTCTCAACCATCGGGCTTACTGAACTTTAATGTGAAGTGTCTGATTTTTTTTTTTTTTTTTTTTTTTTTGTTTTGTTTTGTTTTGTTTTGTTTTGTTTTTTTGTTTTGTTTGTTATTTTGTTGTTTTTGTTGTTTTTTTGTTTGTTTGTTTTTTTTTTGTTGTTGTTTTTTTGTTTGTTTGTTTTTTTGTTTTTTTTGCAAAGGCCAGCCCCTTCGCTCCCTCCCCCCGCTCTCGGCGGTGTTCCTCGGTGTTTACGCAGCACAACGCTGCTGAGGGTGAAGCGCTGACAGGACGCTGGTGGAGAGCTCAGTGAAGTGTGTCTGCAGCAGCAAGCCCAACGCTGGATTACCAACACACAGAGGTAAGTGTCCCTGCTGCGTGGAAGCTGCAGACCTTTTATTTAATCTTTTTTAAAGGTGTTCTCACTTTTCTTTGGTCACTTTTCCAACAGCTGGATTTGGGTTGTGGAGTTTCATAATCATAAGATGCATGACCAGCGGCACGTATGTAAATATGCGTCTCCTTTACGCTTAATTTAGCCGACTTTATGAGATGAAAGTGCTTGTATGGTTGTGGATTTTTTTAGATTTCGCATCCCAGTAGACCTGCCTCTCTCTGGCTTTGGGACAGCCGCTGCAGTAGAGACAAATCCATACCGTGCAAATGCGACCCACTATAGGTGCTGCACTAATGTTTAACACCAAGGACCAAGCATAAATTCTGGCTCTATATCGTCCCAAATACCCGATCGTAAAATGTTATCAGGCAGCAGTGAAGCTTCATTTGTCATTGTGAAGCAGGGAGCAGACCACGGGCTGTCCCTCGTGCAGACAGTATGGCTGTATCATCAGGACCATGCTCTTAATGGAATGCATATAATGCGGCATGGAGATATTAGGGACAATTTATTTAACAGCCTGTTTCTGTTATTTTTCTTGCATTGTTTTCAGACAGTAGTGCATTCTTTATCATGTTTAATGTTAAAGTTTATCTTACAGGATATGTGAGGAGGAAATATCTTATTTCAGTGTTATGTTTGAGAACATGACCCGAGCACCTGTTCTGCTGTATAAATGCACAGTAGTTTGTGAGCATTCGCTGCATCTGTTGACACAAGGACGTGAATGTTTAACTATACAAGCAAGTCTAACAAACATGTCTGCCAGGACTCATAATGAACAGCATGTGACATGAATAACTGCTTCACTACACAAGTGTAGACTCACATAGGTAATGAAAACTTCCCACATCTTGTCCACATTTATATGTCCAGTGTTGAGCTCATCTGCTTCCAGACATTTGCAAAAGCAACTCAGCTAATGTGGGCTTATTTGATCAGTCCTACAAGCAAGCAGTGTAAAGCTGTTTCTGTTAACTGTGCTTCACTTTATGAATTAAATTAAATCTCAGTGGAAAAGAAGATAATTCATCTCAGCCTCTTTTCCAGAATTAGTCAACGCTCCCTCAGTAAGTTCTGTGAAACTAAACAGATGTCCATGTTTCTGCCTGTTTTCATTCATGATTTTACTACAAGGACTCTGTGTAACATGACACTTAATGAGCTTGATGAAAAATTTACCTGCACACAAATAATTAATCAAACTGAGTCTGACTGACTTGTGTATTGTGCAGCTTGATTGTCACAGTCGCCTATGCTCTTTTTGTCACATGGTCTTGGTGGACACAGACAAAAGAGATCTGCAGAGATATATTTGTGCAGAAAGTGCAGGAAATCCATTTGCTCCCCACATGTCCTGCATGTTTTCAGCTTTCAGCAGTATGGGCTAAGTGGCAGTGCAGCAGCAAATGAAGCAGATCCCTGGTTTGCAGCATGTCAGCAGAGGAGCTAAAAAATGAACGTTTAGAGATGCTGATGGCTTTGCACATGCAACAGATACTTTCATCTGTCATATATTTTTTGTTTAGTAGCTCAACTCTTTGTCCAGTTAAAGAGTAGCCAAGCCGATGATCAGTTGCACATGTTGTGCAATTAAAGCAAATAAAACATGAGCTCTGTAGCATTTTGATTGAGTTTCTTTGAAAATGATATTCAAACAGAACGAGAATTTTTTTTTTATATTTCACCTGCATTTGTGCTGTTTGAACTTAATAAATCAAGGTCAAGCTGTTTCAGTTTGGTCTTTTGAGTTTGATGAACAGAAGTTATAACCATCAGAATGAGGATGCGACCTGTTGGTATGAACCCAGCGCAGTTGTTAATATTTTATGAAGTTTGTTCAGAGTCACATTACACAGCTCCCCTAGATTTGATAGGATTACCGCATAAACATAAATCTTGAAACTGATTTTCAAAGATTTGCCAAAGGCTGCTGACCTTATAATCACATGTTTTTGTTTTTCCCACAAAGATCTCCATGTGCTTTGAAAAGTTATCAGACACTGTTAGAACAAACAACTCATATTGTGCTTTATTTTTCTTCATTCGAGTCAAGTGAACACATCTGCACAGACATTTTCATTCAAAATTGGATCGCTTTGGCAAATAATGTGTCATTTATCTGTATCTGAGACACAAATGAGAAGTAGAAGAGTTTGCCAGCTTCACCCATGTGTTCAAAACGACTGTAAAGAATTAGTCTGTTTGACTGGATAATGGCTAAATAATTTAATGATATTGTTCTCTTTGTTTAAGTATATTTATTCCCCAGAGTTTATGCATACCACCTGCTAAGTGAAGCTGGCTATTTGTATGAGAGAAACAACAACCAAAGCAGTGCCAGTGTTTTTAGCAAGAGCTTTGTCTTTACTTTGAATAACCGATGGCTTTGGATCAGGACGGATGTTTCAGCCATACACCAGGTTTCTGTTTTCATTCCTTGTTAATGTTACAACAGGTTGCTTGGCAACGTACTCTTCACCCCTCTCATCTCCTTTAGACATTGCCTGCCATTGGTTGAAGTGGATGGTGAAGTGAAGTGTTGGGTTTTGGCTTTTCAAGGTCCGTGTCACAAAGCCGCCCCCCCTCCAGTCGTGGATGTATGTAAACAAGGCAGTAAAAAAAAAAAACAATTTATGCTTTGGTGATGGATTTAAGCAGAAGCCGCCTCCACTCTTCTCCTGCTGATGGATGGCAAATAATGGAAAACAGCAGCATCATGACAGATGACTGCAGATATTCTAATACGAATCAAAATATTCATACTCATTTTCTCATAGACTCAACCAACATTATAAAGTAGTTTCTTTACATTTTTTTTTAACTCTCTAAAATATAAGAAACAGTCATGGAACTGTGATATGTTTGCTGCCACCTGTGAAGGCAGACAGTTACTGATGCTGCTGCCTGTTGTGTTTTTGTATCTGGGTGTGACGGGATAAGTCGGACTACACCCACATTCCCGAAATAAACAGATGATGGAGACTCTCTGGAGTCCTGCTGCACGCTCATTTCACACGAGGATACCTTCATAGCACTTAAAATTGCTGGATTATCACATCGCTGTTTATATTCACGTTTAGCCGCCATATCCTATGACTCAATTATCAAGTAGTGCTGTCATACAGGCGCTCACAGAGTTATATTAGGGAACACACTCAGAGCTTCCAACCTTTGTTGGAGTCAAAACATCCAGCAGAGATGAGGAAACACTTTCAGCACTCTCTCAGACAATTATTTGAATTATCATTGCAACTCACCTAATGTCCTATATCTAAGCCAGGAGGAATCTGATGTACACAGCTGAGCTCATTATTTAGTTATGACACTTAATAAACACCATGTGTCCCTCTTATTCATATTCCCAAATAAAATGTTACAGCTGAAATAATTTATCTTTTTGTTTAGATTATGCCGTTTACTTTTCACTTAGCAACTACAAATTAAACTTTCTTAAGAGGTTCAGCAGAGCTACTTAAATATTCAGTGTTTACCCTTTGTCCAAGGACTGCGATCCAAGTTTCCTTGCTCGTGACGTGTAGCCTGGACCATTTGCTGTGAAGATGCATCATCGTGGATAAACTGTCAACTCAATGACATTCTTATTACACTGGCTCTAAAAGCCTAACAGGCTTGCTATAAGCAGCCTGGCTCTCTAACTCAGTGTCTACAGACAATTTGGTTCACGCAGCCCACTGGAGCCCTCCCAAGGACCTTCACATGCACAAGTCAAGTGTTCCCCGTACAGAGTACCTGCCCATTATCACATGCAGTAACTGTCTGGGCTTCTCATTGATGCACTGTAAGGCTGTGAAGCTCTCCAGGATTGTGCTTGTTTTTTTGTTGTTTTTTTTCCAATTAAAGGTTCAGAAAACATCCCTAGAACAAGCACTTAACGTTATAGTGAGACTATTCACTTCCTTTGTTGCTGTGATATTTCATTAACTGAGCTTCAAAGAATTTAAAAGCTTAGACACCTTACAGCTCAGATTAAGCTAAATTCCATCATAAGCATGAATCCATTATTATCCCTCTCAGAGGCTTATAATGACTGTAATGTATAAGTTACATGCATTTCCTTTTATGCTGCAGTTGTTTGAAATGAACTTCAAATAGCTTCATTTCAGGAATGTGTAGAATCCCAGGCTGCTGTCCAGCATGGAAGCTGTTTATGGAAGAGTGTTGGGAGGGTCTCAATTAAGGGGATAAGCTGCAGCTCTGGAGTGGCCCTTTCGAGCCATGTTTGGAGCTGTTTGGTGGGTTCTGCGCACGGCACTGGATAGCTTCTCCCCTCTCTGCCATTTGTTGACAAAGCAGAAGTCAAACGGTTTTACGTAATAGTCCATTCTCTGTCCATAGTACAGCTGAATGTGTGATGAGAGCTCTTTTGTGTTGACATAGCCCAGTGTCAAGGCAGCCTCTGAATGTTTCACAGAGAGACCCCCTGCATGACACGCATCATAGTTCAACTTAGTACCACCCTGCCTTTGTTCAGCTTTCAGAACTGGCAAACAGAGAAGATCTGAAAGCTGATAGTCATGAAGATATCTGCTAATATTAGAACTAATAAATGACATAAACTCAGTCCTTGTGGATTTATTCTTCAAATTTAGAGACAATTTGTCTGCTTGTCCCTGTTACTGAGCTTTAAAGGTGCAGTTGGCAACAATGTGAAAGTAACAGCTATGAGATGTCAGAGGTATATATATGTAGGAATATGTCTATTGAAGTTGGTATGCTAACATGGTAGCTTCATGCACCACTCACCTCCAGATGGGATGGTGTGTCAGTTCCTACATTTGCAATATTTTTCTTCTTCTAACTAATTTCTTTACATTTTATTTATTTATATATATGATTTATTTATTGGTTTTTGAGGGGTCATATCCACAAACTGATGCAAAAGTGTAGTTCACTTGGCTCAAAAGAAAGAAATATCTATCTATCTATCTATCTATCTATCTATCTATCTATCTATCTATCTGTCTGTCTGTCTGTCTGTCTATCTATCTATCTATCTGTCTATCTGTCTGTCTGTCTGTCTGTCTGTCTATCTATCTATCTATCTATCTATCTATCTATCTATCTATCTATCTATCTGTCTGTCTGTCTGTCTGTCTGTCTATCTATCTGTCTATCTGTCTATCTGTCTATCTGTCTGTCTGTCTGTCTGTCTATCTATCTATCTATCTATCTATCTATCTATCTATCTATCTATCTATCTATCTATCTATCTATCTATCTATCTATCTATCTATCTATCTGTATGTATGTATGTATGTCTACATTAATGTTAATATTGATGTGATTTTAACTTTCTTGGCGTCCAGCTCTTCCCTATCTTTATCCCTTTAGAAATGGAAGCAAAGTGGAGGAAACACAGACATTAGTGATGCAAATTTTACTATGAAAACTCAATCTACGAGTTTTCATAGCAAGTCTGTTCTTGCTTCTGATTTCTTCAAATCTTCACAGTCAAACTCCTGCCCATTAGCTGTAAAGCTCCATGGCACAAGTAGTCAGGATGGGCTCTTCCAGTGTTACACATAGAAAAGAAGGGCTGACTCACCTAAGTTTCTCTAAGTAAGGCTGTGCAGATTCAAAGCAGAACCCCAGCCAGAGTGTCAATGGTTGATTTTGCTCACAATGTGACTTGTAATATATAGAGAAACATCTTATGGGCACTTTAAATAAGGTTAAAATGTCATCTTTAGCAGTGGAGGACTTTGGTAGTCCTCTATATATTTCAAAGCTACTTTTACAAAGTATTACTGTTTTTGCTGTTTTACACTTCCTACAATTTAGTTTCATCGATCTAATAACACATTAACATGTTGTTAACAGCAGTATTATGAACTTTAGAGATTGTTTAGTCGTCCATTAGTAAATTCTAGCCATCCTCCGGCCTGTCTGTCTCTCATCTGCTGGTCCTACATGAGCATATCAAGGGGGAGGAAGATTTTTATATGTTGGTCTGTACAGTTGTTGAGTGGGTGCCACATTCCCTGGTGGCATGTGATGACAGGTCCATCAGGAAACGCCTGCTGTCAAAAACAAACAGACCCCCTAGATTGTATAGGGTCAAGGTCAGTTTGGGGGGCCGTCCTGCTCAGACAAGACCCTCAAAGCGCAGTCAGACAGCTCACAGGGCTTTAGAGGGACCTGCTGTACGTGGACTAAGGACTCTGTTTTGCACATCATCAAGTAGGTAATGTATCACTCTGGATCTGCAGTGAAACTTTTAGATGGTCATGGCCTTTTGGGAGTTGTTTGTTTTGGAAAGATATTTCTGCTAGATCAGAGAAGAGTCAGTAGCTGGTTTATTTATCTGCGTGTGAGTGTTTTTTAGTGGTGGATCTGAGGCGTGCATATGGGATCATCTTACCTCGTTGGCTGTTTTGTGATTATCTGAAACATGTCTGTCCTCAATTAAAAGTTAATGTGCAAATAACGCCTATGTTTAGAGAGTTCTTAGTTCTGTGTAGTTGTTTTTTTTTTACTAAAGGCATTTTTTCCACTCCGTTTATGAGAAATCTGTAGAAGTTACACTTATTATTAATCATCTTGCTGAAAACCTCTTGAGGAAAGTGTGGTCTCAAAGGTAATAAAAATATCCAAATCAGTATCTATAAATATTAAACAAATGTTCAACAGATGTTGATTTAATCTCATATAATTTTTCTTCACAGATGAGCCAATTTTACTCCAAAATTAAAGCACAGGGTGTCTGGCAGCTTCTTAGATTATAAGGAGTTACTGGGAATTTAGTAACTGATATACTAGCCTCTTATTTCCTGTTTGTCTTGGCTTGACCAACACTTATCTCCAGTGCTTCGCTCCTCTTTTTCACGCGTTAGATGGATGGAGTTCTTTGCCCAGCTCTGCTCAGATATATCTCTTCCTAAAAAGGCCTGGGCTGATATTTGCTCTTGTATGTTTATATAGTGAACTAAACGCTGCTTGCTGTCAACTTCTCTTTAACTATCATATCTGAGAGCTTCAAACTCTATTGTGGTGCTTCTTCTGCTGTAGATTTACCAAAGTGTGGTTCATTTGAGGATACAGCAGAGGCAGAGATGAGCTCAGTCTAAGAAGTCCTCAAAGGAATGACAATTAATGGTTTTGGAAATGAGCTCATGGCTGCATAAGGGGGTCAGGAAGCCAGCTGATTTTATTAGAAAGAGGAAAAATAAATACATTTTCCCTGATGCTCAGGGAGAACTCAGTACCAAGACTGGAAGTTTAAAAGGGTTTAGCTCGGTGTCCCCTTGAGACTTGTTTGGAATCGTTCCCATTTTCCCCCCATCCATTTAGGTCTATTTGTGGACGCTTCCAGCTGGAACATCAGTCCCCAGCTTGCTCTGCAGGTTGGCTTATTTACTGCCATTTGTAAACATCATGCAGACACAGTCCCACACAAACTCATCACGGGCTGGAACAAGCAAGCGTAAACCTTAAAAGGAAAAAAAGTTTAAATTCAGTAACAAAGTCTATAGATTGTCCCATTCATGCTGTTCAAAACTTTAATCCAGTCTACAAACAAAAACACACTATGCGTGTGTGTGTGTGTGTGTGTGTAGGTGTGTGTGTGCATGAGTGGCTGGACAAGTGTTTTTGAGTGTGTTTGCATCTTGACTCGATTGGCCTGTTTCTTGGCAATTTGAATGGAGATGTCTCTTAAATCAGCCTTGCTGGCTGAGCTCAATGGGAGGCCCAGCAGAGGAATGAAAAGTTTGCAGCTACTTTTCTGGTGGCCTTGGTGCTGCCTCTGTATGCTCCACGGAAGCAGCTTAGACTGACATCTTGTTCTATCCCTGACCCTCACTTTTAGTCCTTTAAGGGGAGCACGTTGTTTTGATTTTGCAGCATTTATATAAATTAGGCTGAATTTCTCTATAAAATGGAGTGGCTTGAAAAGAGAGGGCTGTGATGTTGTCAGCTGTATGTGCTTCCCAGCTGGCAGCTTTTCTTTGCAGTTGTGTCACTATTTTTATTGCAGCAAGCTGTTTCAAAGATATTGAACGTGTGTAATAAAACACATTGCATGCTGTGAGAAAATACTGCAGCTGGTCTGGTGAACAAACGATGTAAAAGCTTCTAGGATGTGATGTACAGGAGCTGATCCAAAGCAAATATCTTCAGGCGTATCTGCAGGCGGTGCTACTGTTAGGCCGCTGGATTGGTAAAGCTAAGGGCACAACATTAAGGCACATGTAATTTGGAAACCAGCACAGCTGAATACAGTTTGTCTATAAAGATTTTTTCCATCCACCAAGAGGCATGTCTAAATTTTTTGTTAGTTATTTTATATTGAGCTCAAAATGGATGGATGGAAATGTAGTTGGAATTTACTATCACATCTCAAGAAAGCTTTGTAATGCTTTGCACTTTTTCTAACTGCCTGAGAAAGCATTAATAGTTATTTATTTGTAGCACTTTATAATTTTTGTTACGTGGTCTAAATCTCCTCACATGGACTTCCATGTGTTTCTCTTCCAGGGCTCTCCAGCAGGGGGCAGCATAGAACCAAGAACAACTTCCAGTGAGTCCACTCTGCCGGATTTCATTCAATAATTTAGCAATCCTCATGACTTGCACATCGAGATCATTTAAATTTAAATGCAGCAGAGGCACAAATTATGCACATTTATGACATATTGTATAATTATGTCAGTTTTTTGGTTTGTGGCTTGTCTTGTATCAGGTCCTCGGACTGTTTGTGCTGTCAGAATCACACCTCTGAAAACCATGAAAGGTTCTCCTGACCTGATTCCCAATGCAGGTGAGGTTTCCACACCTCATGAATTTTTCAACTGTATGACTGCTCATACCTACATAGAAAACTAAAGAAACTTAAACCTACAGGAGAATTTTCAAATGCTCCACTTTCACCTCTTGACAGCGTGGTGATGATGATAATTAGTTTTGCAGACAGTAGGATGTTAATTTCATGCCCTGATTTTCATGTTAAAGTTCTATTTCAGTCATTTAGGCCATGAGGTAGCAATAACGTGAATTCCCAGCAGCTCTGGAGCACAAGCGCACTCTGAGAATGCAGCATACAGAAATGAGATCTTAAATTAAGCACAGAGGAAACAAGAGCTTAATTTTTGTTTTCAGATTTGGACCCAAGCAGAGTGTGCAAAGGGAAGGGAGTTGTAACTCTAAGGGCCACCCTCGTCCACATTGATGATGAGGACAGCATCAGTGACGAGCCAAACGCCATCACAGCGCCAAGTAAGTCAGAGCTTGTGCTTCTTCCATTTCACAAGAGTTCTTCACATGATGAAATAACATTTAGAAGGCAGCAATAATTGCAAAGCCATGTAAAAAAGAAAAGAATAATGTAGAATGTAGACAGAGGATGAAAATGTTGCCATAATTTAAAAGGCATTTCATCATGTTATTTAGTTGTAAAAAATTCCACACGTGCCTCTTGGATTTTTTTTTGTGTGTGTGTGTGTGTCAGGATTATATAATACCTCATGTTTTGAAGTGTGTTTGCAGTTGTTAGGCACTCTCAGAACCATAATGAGGGGCGATTGCTCATATTTTCATGTAAGTGTCAAAAAGCTTCTTTGTCATGGCCTGCCCACGCTGCACTTTGGAGCAGGAGGCCCATCTGTGGGATTGTTTGCAACGTAGAGCACTTTGGAACAGAACTGGGGGCTGGCCAAGACTGTTGGGGAGATGCTTTAATTGTTGCAGAGCTTGAATAAAAAGGCCACAGGAACAAACGATCTTTGCAGCTCACTGAATAGGCTTTTTGTTCTCCTCACAAAGTTCAGAGATTGTGGGAGAATCTTGTTTTTTTCCCCTTTTCTGGAGATATTAACAGCTCTGTGCATGAAACCTCCCAAAGAAGGCACTCACCCAGCTGAATGAAATGAAGATTTATTTGGATTGCAATCATCTATTGTGGTTTGCTGTTATGAGTTCACAGGAAAAACTGCACCTTTTAGTATCAGCCTAATTGTTTTTCTTCTTGCTGTACTGGCTCAGAAAGTTCTGGACTCTTTTCAGGTGGCTGGACAAGCCAGATTAATGGAGACAGCTATAAAGCAGGAGGGGCTGAGGGAGGCAGCAACAATACAGCTCATCTACCTCCTGAAAACAGCACTCAGTGCCAGGTATGTTTATTTTCACCGCATTTAAGATGAAGTCTTAACTTTACTGTGTGATATTATTTTAGGGTTTAATATCTGCAAAATTTATTCAACTCTTTAAGCCTTACAGTAATTTTTTCTGCTCTTTTTAGGTCAATTTACCCAGAAGCATAAAAGAAAACCAAGCTCCATCCTTTGCTGACACTCAGAACTGCATCACATCAACTCTCAGCTTTGGTTATCCCTCCACCACCACCGTAAATCCTACCATTGTCCTGCTTCAGCACAACAGAGGTAAGCACTGTAAGCGGTGGGTGACACATACCAAGAAGAGCTTCCAAAAGTTGGTCTAGCCTGTCATTAACCTGTATGTGTGAAATTTTACTACCCAAGATTTGTGATACTGTGAGCTAATTGTGTGTGCAATCCATCAGCATTTTCTCTGTCTGTGCTGCACACCATGTAACCAGTGCTTTCACACTTTTGCCTCACTGCTAGGTCACATTTCATCAGCATGTGTCTGTCTGTCTTTCTCTCACAACAGAGCAGCAAAAGCATCTTTCTCATTCAGAAGGTATGCATTTAGGTTTTGACGACAAATTGATTTCTTTTTTTTTTTTCTTTTCTTTATTTCAAGAAGAAGCTATGAGCAGTTTAATGTATTTGAGGCATTGTATGTGTTAAGATGTCGTCATATCAACTATTTCCTGACATTTATAAAAACCCGGTAGAAACATAATTAAATTTAGACATTATCGTTACCTTCTGCAATGCATTTGCTCCATTAATTAAGAATATTATCTTGCCTTTCTTTGCTTGACATTTAATGTACCATATCCTTTGGCTCTTGGGGACTCTTTATACTTGGCTTCAAATTTACACTGATGTAGAGTTGCTCTTAATTTAACAGCTACCGTACTTGGATAGTATGGAGCTCAGTCTGTATATCAGTTGCGACAGAATGAAATATTTCTAAACTATAAGTCTAAATATTTAGTCCTCCCCATCATAATAACTAGCAGGTTAAGTAGCTTCATCCATGTGCACACCCTCTGATATTTATGGGTGTACAGACCCTACTGGAATTGTCTCACTGACACACAAGTCAGTATCACATCCTCTATATATAATAAAAACTTTACCCTTGGAGCAACAAAATGTTCCAAGAATTATTCGATCAATTATGCTTCAGTAGTGTTTTAAAAAGCAAATTAAGGATTAAAGAATGATGTAGACCTCTTGCACAACAACAGCTATTTGTTGTTATTTTTGTGTTTTTGCACATTTATTACTGGAATAATTCATTTTCACAGCAAGACAAACTGGTGGATTTGATACCTTTAATAATCCACAAAGCAAGTCAGCTGTATGTGACTTAAAAGTTTAAATATTTAGTAGTAAAATGCACATGTGGTTAATACAATGCATCCAAGAGGCATGGTGCTACCATGTTACTGTCCCATTGAGTAGTAGGAAAGTTAATCATTACCCTACTTTCATAATAGTCACGTCACTGGAAGCTTTGACCCCACCGAGTACACACCAGCTTTACACAGCATAGTTAATGTTCTTTTCCTGCCTTGTCAGGTTACATGAATGGTGAGGAAGAAGTCCTTATGTTTTTATTTCCCATATGTTTTTATTGCATGAAGCCCACAATCACTTTTGAGTTGGATTTAAGGCCATACTTTAACCTTAGTTTGGCCTGATCCTGCTCTGAGAGTTATTTATTTCTGTGTGCTTTGCAGACCCAACCCCGGAGAGGGACAAAAGCCCTGATCCAGGGAGAGACTTGACGAGTCCGGTCTCTGATATGGACGGGAAGAGGCTGCGGCTATCCCTGCACTCCCCGGTCTTCGCTCCTCTCAATAAGCCTATTGTGCCTGAACGAGTAAGTAACAAAACCAGCTGTCCAACGAAGACTAATTTACTCTTTGTAAATGTTTGTTTGTTCTGTTCATGTAAAGAATACGCTTTTGATTATTTAGCATTATTATTGTTTGTTTTTTTTTTAAAGCATTTTATTGGCATGTTTTTATTCTTGACTTTAATTTTTTGGTCATCT
Organism: Melanotaenia boesemani; assembly: GCF_017639745.1. Classification (NCBI taxonomy): domain Eukaryota; kingdom Metazoa; phylum Chordata; class Actinopteri; order Atheriniformes; family Melanotaeniidae; genus Melanotaenia; species Melanotaenia boesemani. The sequence continues at coordinate 9,558,980 of NC_055697.1, forward strand.
TTTGAGCACTAACATTCATAGAAAGGGGATATTTTAGATTTTTATACCAGATGAAATGTATGTTTTGATGAAAACATTAATGATGCTCAATTTAGGCGCCAGAATACAAAATCTGAAAGGCAAGGTTAGTGTCGGTAGCTGCAGTAGGGTTAGACATATCCAAACCAATCCAAAAACCACCAAGACTGCTGAACACCTGACTGAAAGCAGATAGGTGACATATATTTCACGTTCTGATATACAAATCCATGGTTTTAAAAAGCTTTTTTTTCTGTTTCAGAACACGGAAAAGTCCAAAGACTGGTATAAGACAATGTTCAAACAGATACATAAATTACCAGGTAAGTTTTTTATTGCTCCTGTTGTTTCCATGTTTGATGAGTGTTGCTGTGGAAGATCTGCATGTGTCTCTGTGATATGTCACGCTGTCCTGTCTCTCCATCACTGTGTTCAGAGCCTATTGAGGAAAACCCGTACCACCCCACCTACATTTTTCCCGAGAACTTTGAAATTCACATGAAATCCAAAGGTATCTGATGGCAGTAACCTCGTTCTCATTGGCATTACTAATCTGCAGCCATCTTGAGCCTTCTCAAATCCTACAGCTCTTTTTAGCTTGTAGTACCTGCCTGTTAAAATCACACATAGATTAAAGAAGTACTTGAAAATCTTTACTTAATCTTTTCTGATGTTAACTCCAGACCACAGAGCCATTATTGATGTGAGTTATTAGTTTGTGCCGATTTTATGTAGGAAATTTAGTCATATCACGCACAAATAAACAAGAAGAACGATTGCTAAATTTATTTTAGCCACCTCAGATTGCTGCATTGCCAATGTTAAAGTCAGAATGTCCACTGTGGAAAACACCTTTACTGTGAGCAGAATGAGATATTCCACTACAACAATTCATCCTTTAACATTAGACTCTGATGAAGTAAAAACACAAGTCACTCCTCCCTCATAGGTTGTTGATTCTTTACCTGCCACCAACATCTCCAACTCATTGCAGCATGGGCTCCACCTTGTGGTACCCGCCACTAAGAGTGTTGTAGCACACCTCTCAACACTGTGTTATGTTTTAGTCTGGAACTATTTTGGCAGAAGTTTGAAGTTTCACACAAACTTTGTCTTTTCAGAGATGCCTCGACCCAGTCATTCAGCCATAGTGATGTGGTCTTTGTCTTGTATCTCTCACACTGGACTATGGCCCCTGTTCCATATGGGAGGACTATTAAACCCTTGTAGAGTTATAGAAGTAGTACTTCAGCATGTGAGCTGATAGAGCTGATAGAGCTGGTTTAGACACACTACTGTGAAAGCATATGATGACTGGAAACAAAACTTCAACATAAAAAAGAAAAAATGTTCCAATATATATTTTCAACATGTAGGACTATTTTATTTTGCATTTGTTAATGACTGTTTATTACCACCAAAACTAAGCAAAACAATGGACATTAGATTTCAAATACAAACATTTGACTAAAGACAACAGTAAATAACCTCAGCATGTGTATGCTGACACTGATAGATAAACATTTAGCAAAGGACAGGGCAAGCTCATTTATACTGTGCATCATCAATTTAGCTATGAGTTATCAGAGAATCCTGGAGGAAGGCCTGCAAATGTACAGACTTTTAGAAAGATGCATTATGACTTTTAAAAATGCATTTGACTCCTTATGCACTTGAAGAAAAACTAGATGGACTTCCCCGAGTCATTATAAATGCAGTAAGCAGGATAAAAACATTTGAGTTCATGATTATGGAATTTGTGATTTGACTAATGTTGTTGTAAGATCATCATAATTTTTTTCCATCTAAAAGTGGTGATTGTATTTTAGCTCAGTTATATACATAGGTGTTAAATTAATATTTAGGTTTTTTGTATTGTGCAACATTAGCCCCACACTGTTTCACGTGACAGTTGTGTTATTAGTCATAAGTAATCTTGGTGATCCCATTAGGATTAGTTCAATTATGGTCGAAGTGTGTAAGCATTTACAAAAACTCTACCTTACGGACAGGTTTCTGTGCCCTTTTAGAAGATGAGAGACGTAGTAACAAGTGTTTTAGGAACATGACTAATATTAGGTGTAACAACAAGAGTCAGGTTAGCATCTACTGCGTTTTTAAAAGTTCCTCCAAACCCATGGCAACCTCATTATGCATACTGAATTGCTAAGGTACAGGTTAAATGTTTACAAAAACACTACTTTCCAGTTGATATTATCAAAGAAATGTCGATTTGGTTGCTTAAATGTTCATTTAAACATGGCTGACTGAGCAAGATAAATCTACAATGTTTTTTCAGAAATTCAGAAGAAACGTGTCATTTTCATTTAATTTCATAGATTAATCCCACTGACTCATGTTCTATCTTCTTCTCTTTAACCATCTAGTAATAAAAGCTTCAGACTGCTGTCTTGTTTTAATATTTGGCTAATTTGTAAAAGCTTATTCTAGCTATTTTCCACCAGAGCATGATCAGCGTCGCTGCTGTTCTGGAGAGGCAGTGTGTGGTTGTGTCCACTAGATGGTGCTATAGTCCTGCATTATGGTTGTGAACACACAAAACACAAAACCTTCAAATTGTTTAGTAATCCTGGTCCATATAACTAAAATTATGTTTTGGTTAGTGTCTCAAAGTATTTGATTATTGGTTCTGGTTTTGGATCTTAGATTTTCTTTGAAATGGGTGCGATCTTTATGTAGAATAAATGACAGGGCCTTGTATTAGAGTATTTTCTATTATTAGTCTCCACTCACTGTTGGATGTAAAATGATCAATCTGTGTGTGCATTTTTGATTGATATGGTTGTTTGAACGTTATCTCACAGGTAATTATCCTTGGATTGCTCTTAGTGCAGCACTGTGGACTGTTGGCTTTACAACCCATTACTCATTCAAAGCCTTGATGCTCACTGATGCTTTGGTCCCTTTTTAGCTCAGTAATGCTTCCAGTAAAGTGCTTTGATTTGACACACTTTGATTTTGTTTGTGAGCCTGCAATGCTTGGCCTAATGGAAGGTGTGAAGCTCAGTGTAAGGAAAAAGACAGGATTTTAACGCCCTCTGAATTATTTAGTAATGTGCTGTATATATTACTTCCATTCAGATATCAAAGATAAACAGAAATAAAAATTCAGCATGAACATTGTGTGATTTTTTTCCCCCCTCTCTATCAGACAATGCTCCCGCTCCCTTTGGTTACCTGGAAGATGGTGAGTTTGGGAAAATGGAATCACTGAAAATTCATTTTTAGCATTTTCAAGGATTAAGCTAAATTTCAGCTGATCTGACGTTATTCTGCTGATTTCTATCAGTCAGAGCAGTCCCACGCTCAAAAAGCAACGATGAAGTCGACTCAAGAGGCAGGTCGATGCCAGTGCCAACGCGCTCCTCTTCCCTCAAACCTTCTGCCAAAAGGTCAGTGTCCTCCATCTGTTCCAAACCTTCCTTATGACATTCATTTTCATGTTAGTATTCTGCATCGTTTTGCACTAAGAATGGAGCTATTGATTTCAAGAAAAGTTAAAATGCCGTGACAAATTGTGTAACTAAGAATAAATATATTTTTAATTGGAAAAATTAGATTTTAATCCATCTTTTTGACAGGCAGTGTTTCCGTATATGGTCATACTGTAATGATAAGTAGCTCCCTGTATGACATTAACTTCTAGGGAAAAAAATGTAACAATCTTGTGACGAGCATGAAGCTACAGTAATGTCACCAAATATGACAACAGAAGTTGCTTCCTAATGCCTGAATCTGAGGTTATTACATTTCACTTCGTCTGTTGTATCCTCCAGCTTTTACTCTAGGTGTGATTAGTCTGACCGCCCCTCCCACATACACATATACTCACATGTTAACACTCACACAGGAGGATCAGCTCTCAAAAGAAATTAATGTTAAAGGTAAAGTGATGTAAGATGTAGAGTTGTTGCCCACAAAAACTAAAAATGACAGCAGATGTTAAGCACTGACCCTTCTGTCGCATCATCTTCTCAAACACATCTTTATTAAGTTTAATTTTTAATGAGAAAGAATGTTTTTCTTTAGTTTTCTGGGGTGAGGGTGAGCGTAAGGAAGAGAGTTTCTGTTTTAATAGTTGAGTAGTCGTTTTAACCTCAACAGTCAGTTACGAAATCCTCTCAGGAAATGTTACCTTCTGCTTTTTGTCACTGAGTCCAATCTTGTTTACGTTATCAAATTACGGCTCGGCTCTGAGCTCGAATTGGATTTTCTGTCACATCATCATTAGAAGAGGAGACAGACACATGGAGAAGGGGGGCTGGCATAATGAGTGCCGACGTCATGTTTGAATGAAAGAAAAAATAAAAAGATCATCTTAGCCAGTGCTGGTTGCCATGGAGACCATTTAATAAGGATTGGTTCTCTTCAATCCCTCACCCCACCCCTCCCTGACACCCGCCTCCGAAACAGGAACGAGTGGGAGCCCCCGGATAAAAAGGTAGACACCAGGAAGTACCGCGCCGAGCCCAAGAGCATCTTCGAGTATGAGCCGGGGAAATCATCGGTGCTGAAGCTGGAGAGAACGGTATGCCAGCTATCTGTCTGCCCCCCCCCCCCCCCCCCCCACTCTCTCTCTCCCTCTCTGTCTCCCTGTCGGTGTTTGTGCTGTTTGAGCTGTCCCCCACTGCATCCATCATCATCCATCCTCACACCACCGCCACCACCACCTCTGTATCTCAGCTCCCTGGCGGCTGCATCACTAATAGCTCGGAAGGCGACGTGTGTGTAGCCACCACATTCCTAAACGGTGTCCTGTTGCAGGGACAGACGATCCTGCTTGGAAAGCGAGCGGGGGAGTATCACTTACAAGGATAGCTGTTGTCTTGCTGTCTTCAATTTAAGGTTATTGGGCTGGATCAGGTCGCTGTGAGAGGCTGCCAGCACAGACACAAAACATGGATCTGGTGTGTTTTCTGTGGAGGAAGTGTAACGCTCTCTATCCCACTTTCCTGTCTAGACCAGACAGCTTGCGGTAAATTCAAATGATGATACATAAATCTGTGTCCTAAAGGGCTATTTTTCACATTGATATGTCAAGTTTTATGCATGTAACTATTATATTATAATAATAATAATAATAATAATAATAATAAGAGGTTCATTATTTTGATGGAGCAGAAATGGGAGGGGGGGGGGGGGGTGTTATGTAATTACTGCTTGTTTGATACCCAGTTGCGTCAAGCTACTAGATGAAGCTAGTTTCTTTCAGCTGGCTTGATACCAGTGCCAACCACTGTGCTCATTACAGTTTACTCCAGTTTGTCACTGGACTGCTTTAAAATAATGAGCTGTTGTTTCTCATTTACAAGCTCAGTTATCACAGAGGAGCGTCCTTCTTGCTGTATGTTAGGTCAATTTATTTCACTCTGTGGTGTTTGAAGCATTGTTGGTTCTTACTTAAATCTTCCTGAATGTATCTGATCATTCAGATGGTTTTACAATGTCAAAACTAAGGATGCATGGATTAAAAGTTATCCTCTGTATGTTTTTGTTGATTAGAGTGAAAATATTTTAATTTAATGAAAGCAAGGTTAATAGAAATTCATGTGCATTTTAAAGTACTGCATATAGGCTTAAATTGAAGCAACAGTTGCTAAATTTAAGTCATTTCTTCTGTCCAAACTGGCATCAAAGGGATCCGCTCGCAGTGGATGTTAACTACGTGGACAGGAGAAACGTTCATTCTGCTGATGTCTGTGAGTTTGAAGGACTCATTCGACAGTTATTAGTCTTATTTGTTTTTCAGTTAGATGAGAGGATGGATACCACTCTGTCCAAATATGAAGTAAAAGCCACTTAGGTTATCTGTCTATGAGGACTGGAAACATAGAAAGCTCAGCAACTCACATGAAACTGAAGTGGCAAAGCAAACAATTTGCAGTTTTAAGCCAGGCAATTTGTTGGTTGGGAGCAGGGACTTCCTGGAGTCTCGATTGGTTGCCTGGCAACTTTACAGTGAGAAGAAGACAAATGAGATATTACGTATTAATTAGTGAGCTTACGAGGTACTGGGAAGCAGATTTTGTTACTGTTGGAAAGTTCCAGTCTCTCTGGAGAGGCTCCCATTTTCCCAGTCTTTATGCTAAGCTGTGTTAATCAGCTGCTGGCTATGATATCAATGCTCTCATCTTACTTTCTGCAAGAAAGCAAATAAGCGTTGTCTCAAAATATCAATTTCATGAAAGGCTTGAAAGAACATGAACCTATCATTTCATGAACTTCCCATCAGTATTTATCTTCCTCACTGAGCCCACCTGCAGTATTGAAGATTATTTGTGGTTGTTTGGCAGAAAAATGGGCTGAATCAACGATGTTTGCTAGACTCATTACCGTTGTGTGTATATGCTTTGCTGTCTGAACTGTCTTCTCTTTCTCTTTCTCCTCCTCTTCTTGTCGCCATGCCCCTAGACTCAGGATTTAAGTCCAGAAGATGTAGATTTAGAGAATGAGCCTTGGTATAAATTCTTTTCAGAGATGGAGTTTGACAAAGCGGTAAGTGGTCGCTGTCTTCCGTTTGACAGCATATTGTAATTTATTGCATGTCATAACATCCGTGTTGAAATAATGTCTAAACAAACTGTCTGTCTGTGAAGACTCGTTCAGTTCCTTTGCCCCCCCCCCTTCATTCACATGCATTCATTTAATAAATATTTATTTTATTTCATTTTACATAGAAAAGCTCATTGTGTGTTTCACCGATGCAGCTCATGAGACCAACTACTGACCGACTTAAATACATGCAGTCATGCATCAAAATCCCTCTTGTTTTTAATTAAATTTCAACTAATTTTCAGGATATAAAATAGTGTGCAAAAGTCTCCAGACACCCCCTTTCCTTATATATTACCATTAAAATAAAAAATTGGAGCAGCAACTTATTAAATAGGTGAAAACATAAATTAAATGATAGTTTTTAAGGCAGAAACAGAGTTTGTGTAATCCTGTAAAGCTTGAAATTCAATTTTTGGTTTGATCAGCTTTATTCTTCAGCCCAGCCTGAGCCCTCTGAAACGAGCTTTCTTGTAATGTCTTCAGGAATAGCTCTTCAGGCTTCTTGAAAGACTTTCCAAAGCTCTTCTTTAGATCTTGGCTGACTTTTGTTGCATTCTTTGTCCAGATGATCTTACACTGCTTCAATAATATTGAGGTCGAGGCTCTGGGAAGGATTCATGACCCCCTCAGACCTGTTGCCACTGATTTCAGTCCAGTTCTTGTGCCATTTGGCATACCTCAGTCTTTTCTCCCCATTGCCCTTCTTTAAAAATGGCTTCTTGACAACCAGTCTTCCATGGAGACCATCTCTGATGAGGCTTTGCTGAACATTAAATAGATTAGTTGAATTTCCCAACGCATTTCTCTGGTTCTGGGTCAGGTCTTTGCTGAATTTGTTTTTCCTGTTTCTTAAAGGCATCACTTTCAGATACTTTTATCCTAAAGCACTTTTTTGGACATGCTACGTCTTCTTTTTTCCTCCTTTTATTCAGTTTCATCCTTTTTTCAGGACCAACTAAACAGCATGTCAAAAAATGTTTTCAGATTTGGGAATCATCTTGTCCTGTCCTACTGTTATATTTGGAATTTTTTATAGATTCAACAAGAGAAATGGGAATAAATTACCAGCTGATAGCAACAAATTGCCTAAAGATACAATTAAAATTGGTCCTATGCTAAGTTCTCTGTTATGCATAGCACTGGTTCATGCCTTTGGATAGGGGCTATTTTTAAGCAAAATAAAAAAAAAATTAAAAAGGTCCTTGACAAGAACTAGATTGTAAATGAAAGAAAACAGCAAATGTCCTAAGAAAAACTTTTAAAGACCTTAAGAAAGCCTGGAGAACAGCTTCTGAGGACCACTTTGAAACAACTCACTCTTCAGAAGCATAAAATGTAAAGAAAGGGGATCTAGACTTTTGCACAGTATTACGTTCATATGTAATCATATCTGCAGCCACATTTTTAAAGCATGTGATGCAGCCTCTTGTCATTCTGCATCATCACCTCAAACATAAAAGGATGCTGTCCTCAGTGGTGTTTAAAATAGTCAGCAGAAGTCTATTTTTGCTCTCCTCAAAAAAAGTTTCTCAGCATTTTTTTCCATCTGTGAGCCTGAGGCGCAGGCAGCTAAGGCAACAAAAGCCTTTATCTATGTGCAGTTAAATGTTTGAAAAGATTTACTGGTTATTAGAATTCATTATATTTGAGTATTAACAGAAATTTTCAGGATTAACCTTTAGATAACAGTAAAGCTTCATCTTCATATCTTTTGCTGCAGGATTTTTCAGTCTTTAGCCATACGTCGCAGTGTCTGTTCTTCCATGTCTTTGACTCATCACCCAAGAAAAATACTTTGTCTTCTTCACGCTGATGTGCATCCAAACAACTAAAATACATGTAATAAGCTTGAATATTGATAGAATGATTCAATCTGAAGTCATTCCTCACTTGGAGAGGTTGCAGTCCAGGCGAGCGTTAGGCTCCAGGATAATCCCATGCACTTGAAACAATAATTGCCGTCTGTCTGTCAGACTATCTGTTATACTCACCAAGATATCCACATGGTGCATGCATAAAGCAGTATACAGTGACAAATCCACAACTTAGTTGGCACCATACGAGTGCAGCACAGACAGATGTTGATCCTCCTCTGTCACTCAGAGACAACCCAGCCGCACCCTGGATCATATGAGGTGGCACCGCTTGCTACAGCATGAGATCATATCCTAGCATCTGCTCAAATCAGGAGCAGAGGCTCCTGTTCCAGGTTAGCGTATATGTGAAGGATGTTTAGTCCTGGAGGCGGTCAATTCTGTTTCATGGCAGCCTGGATGATTGCCAGATGAGTTTGGTTTGATGACTGGCTCCTGTTTAATGTCAAAGTCACTTGTAAAGCTGCACCTGGTATGTGCAGCATTTGACCTTAAGGCTCAGCCAGACACAGTGGCTCATTGGACGTTGATTGACATAGCAGTACTCACTTGGTTTTAGCAACCCAGAGATCTGTCTGGAAGTGTGGTTCAGTCAGGTGTTGTTCTTGTTAATAACTTAATGTGCCAAGGAGAAACGCTGTGCTACAGACAAAAAAAGTTATTTGATCTTCAGTTTTATCCAACTATCATCTAAATACCTCCAAACAACATGCTCATTCTTTCTTCTTCATCTTTCCAGGTTAAATGAACCTTACTTATCCAGTTAATGTGAAATCTGCACCTAATCACAGTTGAAGACCTCTTCATGACAATTAACAAGTTAAAGTTTCAAGTTAAGTCGGAAAACACACCCACAGACAGTTACACTCAAACGATTGCTCATCGATATACATAGCTAGCTGGAGCTGGAATTCCACACATATTTATGGTCAGGAAGAGAACTTTGGCCCCCTACAACCGACAGAGTGACTCCATCTGTCGAGCATATGCTGACGTGGGGGCTGCTGCCACACTGTCTCATCACTGAGTTACATAGAAAGCCTCCCCCTACCACCTGACATATTCTAAAGGGGGTAACGCTGTAAGCCTGCCAGCTCATTGTGCTCTCATATTTAACCTCTGTTATACACTTAACCTTTACCTTTAAGCATTTAGCGCAGGGAAGATAAGGGGCACACATGGCTGCAACAGGCCCCTCACACTGGGGGGGATCAGTTTGTTTTCATAAGAACATATCAACACAAATAAGGTCCTGGAAAGAATGGGATTCATGTTACCATGACCCACTCATGATCGCTATTTTGACTATGAACGCGGCATTCAGGAGTCTGAGCTCTGAGTGGCCGCAGACACCTGTTAGGAAACATGCGCATGAAATTCTGCAGAAACGTTGTCATCGGGGCTCCGCGAAGACCTTCACTCATGTCCATAAACAACTTCGGACCTCTCACTTAGCTTTAAGCGTGTGGTTTCATCCTTTCTGTCCGTCTGCGCCTCATATATCAAACGTGTTATCACATCTCACCTTATGTGTTGTCAACCCCTAAACTGGTTGTGCGGTGTTTATTTCAGAAACTGGATGAAAATGTTATTTAACTATCACAGAGTAATGTGATGCTGAGTGATAACATTGTTGGATTAGTTTTTAACTTCACTTTTTTACACTTTTAGATAGAGAAAAGTTCATATAAAAAGAGGCTAATCAGGCATCTTGGAAATAACGAGATTAAGATTCCATTCCTTTACTCCAGATAAGCCGTCCATGATCGTTTCCTGTTTATTTTCCACTGATGCTGTCTGTTTGTAAGCCCAATAACCCAGGGGTGTCAGAGGACACTATCTTTTCCCCTGATAAGAGATTTAAAAGGGGATGCAAGATGTGGCAGAGCAAGGAAGAGCAGCAGATTATTCAATGACACCGGTGTCTTCTCCCAGTCGCTATGGAACATTTGGCTTTATAAATAGATCCGACTATAGACCTGCCAGCCTGGTGTTCTGCTCCTACAAAGATAGGCACTTATTCTGAAAGGTTATTAATGATCATTCTGCCCTGGCAACTAAGTGGAAAGGCATGTTGTGGCAAATGAGCTGCTCAGAATATTCCCTGTCTGGTCATTGGTGTGGGAAATGGAGGCTTGGTCGTACCGTGAGGAAGTGGATGTGGTATTAACAGCAGGGAGAGGCTGGCCAAGGTGGGGATTGTGCAATCGTATTTGCAAACAACACTTGTGCTTTTATTCATAGAGCCTGTGTCACGTCTGTTATTTTTACCTGCTGTGACGTCCGAAAAGAGGAAAGCAACAGAAACAGTAGGCTAAAATTAGTTGTCTTTAAACCATTCAGTATGCTGGTAGGTGCTGAATGAAAGACCCCCCTCGTGGCTTGTTTCGGCTACCCAATAACAACCAACACTTACCCTCATAGTCTTTTAAACATCAGTGGACTCACCTTAAGCTCACAATTATCAGTTAATTTGTTCCCGTCTTTGTGTTGTTCCTGGATAACATTGTTTTAATCACCTGTTTCATATGTTTTGCCATCTTTAATGTTTCAGTAAACATTTGTGTAAATTTTCACAAGTGTATGTGTGTGTGTGTGTGTGTGTGTGTTTGTGTGTAATTTGGCCTCCTCGCACCACCAGCTGGTTAATTGTCCCCCGGTCTGGTCCAGTGGTAATGAGAGTGACTCAATACCAGACAAAAGAGATGGCTTCACTGAGAGACAGCAGCTCATTGGCTGAGCCTGTGACAGCCCCCTCCCCGCATGGGCGCCCCCTGACCGATGCACGCCCACCCACACCCCTCCACCCCCCTTTACTCCCTTCCACTCTCTTTACAGCCGCTTGTTTTTTCCCACTTGCATGCAGGCCAAAACACACGCTTACCCGTTCATGCCAAGCCCAGTCCAGAGAAGCTCAGAAGCCCGGGCGCTCGACACAGAAACCTACAGCAGCGAGTGAACGATAGAGAGAAAAGAAGAGAGAATCTGGCATTAGCTAATGCTGCTGCCTCTGTTCTAGCTGGAGGAGACCTTCCTGTGGATCTATCAATGACTTCTTTGTTTGGTTTGTTGCAGAGTACCCCCTCCTTCAGCCCCTTGGAAACAGCCTCCGACCTGCAGCAGTAGTAAGTCCATTCTTCTCCTTCTTATTTGACTACTTATCCATAACATTTATTGTCATCCTCCCAGTGTGTTGATGATTATTTCAGGTTTGTTATGGGGATAAATGTCAGTGAAAGACTTGTCCACCCTGTAGAGCTCGCCCACCTTCAGCGAGGGGGGACTCCTGTTTCCTGAGGAGATCCTGTTAATGAAGCAAAAAAAGCTAACAGAACAGAGTGTCCTCTGTCTGCATTTCATTTTTTCAGGGGGTGGGTGGTTATAGGGGGACGACATGACTGCTATGTGGTGATATATTTAAAGACAGGAACCTGGATGTCACTAGGATAGAGGGAACTCACCCAGCTGCTGCATAACTTAAAAACCGTTATCTGCTGAATGCGAGCATGCAGCTGTATGACCAGTAACTGGATTTTTAAAAGTGATGCAAGCTCAAATTCAAACAAATCTCACCCAGCCCTTGATCTTTTTGTTTCTGCTGGATGAGACTGACAGTGTCTATTTTTGTATGTGTAATAAAATGTGAAGAATTTAAGACAGAGCAACGGTAACTGTCTCACACTTACAGTCCAGTGAAAATAAACTTCCCCATTCGTTTCTGCTTTCCATCTGCTACAGTCATTATGTCATCACAGCCCTGGATTTAAAAGAGATCCCCAATCCAGCTTTTTGATCCACTGATTTGTTGATAATTTGAAAGGGGAAAATGTCCCTGATTAAAGGATGGTGGAAGCTCACTCACACAGAAGTTTTTCAAAGGAAACCTCTGCTCATAAACTGACTTCCCTCGAAGGCACATATGTTTATAGCAGGATGTTTGTTTTTTGTTTTTTTGTTTGGTTGGTTTTTTTTTGTTTGTCTTTTTTGCCACAGTCTGTGGACATTTTAAAAATACTGCTTTGCAAAGATCATATTTGGTTGTAATATCAGAATATGTAGCTGTAAAGTATTATTAAATGAATGAGCCATTATATTCTAATTTTAAAAGATATGGTTAAAGTAGCAATTTTATGCTGTCAGAAGACTGATAGAATAAACTTGTCTCACAACAAGACGCACACAACATGATGCAGTGGAACTTGGCAACTAGCTTATAAAGGAATGCCTCGTCATTCCTGATCTATAAACATTGCTGTTAAACTGCAGGAAGTGCTGCCAGTGATACTCTCTCAGGTATCATATTAGCATTAGATTTTACTAGAACCTTCCCAGGAGATTATTTTAATCTGGAATGGCTCTTGTGATATACATTTCCTGCTGAGCATTTATGTGAATTCTTGGAGGTAACCTAAAGCTAACTTGATTTTTAATGGATCTCAACAACCAGCAGTGCACATATTTTTTCTACAAGCTATGAAAAAGCCCTTTGTCAGGGAAGTGAACAAGAGCAGTGATGTTTCCATACATTTGTAGAAGTTTGTAAAACTCTGACTCTGCAACGTGGCAGATGTTGAACGCATTTTGAAAAATATGTCCCTCTCTTGGGGTCTTATTTTCTCTGGAAGTTACTGGAACCTCATGACAGCATGTGAAAGAGAGTAAAGCTGAGAGGCGTACAGGTGCATGAGCAGGGGCTGATGCACCATGTGGGAATGCTCAAGAGAATATTTTTAGAAATCTCTACCGTTGGCCCCTCTGGAATGCCAAGATATCTGCTGTAGCCTGCGTCTTCACTTAACATTAGCCTCCTAATTCTGCACTTTCCTTCTCATGTTTGGCTTTTCTGACTGATCATTTTCTTTCCCACAAGTCTGCAATGACAGGAATGACCTCAAGCTAAATAAGAACCATATGACAGCTCATTAACCAATTTGTGTGTCTCTGTTTATCATAAAAACATGTAGCAAAGCTCCTCCAAAGAATCGGACTGTATTTAATTAGCTGCCTGCACTCCTCTTATTTGTGGTCTAGCTCCTCGAGCAAGTCTGGACACAGCGAGGTGGAGAAGGACAGAGGATCATCCACAAATGAGCCTACGGCTCCAGAATGCGACCGACATGTTTACAAGAGTGTCCTGGAGGGCGGCGACATTCCCTTACAAGGTCTACGGGCTCTAAACAAGCGCCACGGGAGCTCCTCCTCCTCTAAAGGTAAGATATCAGCTAAGTTGCAAATGCGGCTCATAAAATTTCAGGTGTATGTGAGTGTATGTGGATGTGACAGACTACACAGCAGACTTGTAAAGACCTTTCATGCTGAGACAAAACCAATGAGTTGCAGATGCTGATGTTGGACCATTGAAGGCTTCAGACAGGGACACATGTGTTTTTCTTTACCTTTCTGTTGGAATTCACACATTTCCTTTGCTACCGGCCTCACAGCACAACCCACCCCCCCACCCCCAACGCAGCTTTTGATTTGTTATTAACACCATGGATCTTTTCATCAAACATGTACAAGCCATCTGCTTTGGAAAACTAATGGAGGGAGGAAAGGTTGTCGATGGAAGCTAACCTTGAGGGTTTTCCCCCCTCTTGCTCCAGTTGTGAGTTGCCAGTCGCCAGGCAGGCTTAGGGCAAGACTCCAGAGTGTTCTAGCGCCAGAGAGGGCATGGATGAGGAGGTACAAGTGAGATAAACAGAGCTCTGCTCTTCACAACTCAGCCAGACGCGGTTGAGATAAACAGGAGGGACACAGAGGGTGGGCAGGCATGAGGAAGTCAGCTGTCAGTGTGAGGTCAGGGGCTGGAATGTCTGTGCACATGGTCAGGGAGAGAAACACTGGGGGTGGAGAGGTGAAGAGATGCAAGTAAAAAGAAAGGAAGGGACACTGTGACCTTATACATGTCAATACATTACATTTGGGAAGACACACAACAGATATCTAAGTCCAGTACATTTTTCTACAATAACAGCTATAATAGTAAGTAAATATGAACATTATAGAAGAAGAATGATTCACATAAGCAGTTTTGGTGCAAAACTATTCTAAAATTTCTTGCAGTTTCTTGTCATTTGGATTAAATAAGTAAAGCAGTAAATGAATCCAGCTCTCCAGTCAAATGACTAGCACACTTCTTCACTGAGCTCATGCCTGAGGCACCACCTTCATCATTAGTCACTTACTGTTCGTGATACAGAAAGTAAAGTGTTAGACAAGCCCAAAGAAACAGCTGAGCCTGAAAAACCAAACACTTCATCATGTGTTTCTGTCATGTGCTCACAATATAAAAAAATAAAAAAGTAAATAAAAAAATCAATTCTAATCTTTGTGCTTTAAGAAGCAGAGCCTCCTACAGGGCTTTTTCTTTTAGTGGCCCGGATGGGAACTCTTTACTTGCCATATGCCATGAATAAAATGTTAAGTCAGCTCTCTCAGTCTGTGTTTTCCTGGCAGATATGATTGTGACAGATCGGTCACTCATTCCACTGAGGCGCCTCACAGCATGTGAAAGTGTTGTGTCATTTCCCAGTACCATCTGCAGCGCTATCACAAGCATACTCTCGCCAGGAACTGACATGAGTTTTTCTTAGAGGTTTTTGACAGACATATTTTACTGTGCCGGTTGACTCAGGATACATTTTTAGTTTACAACCATGTAGGAGGGCGGCGTATTACGGGCGCTGCCAGCAGCCACTGCAGCCGTCTGCTTAATGGCTAAAAGTAGAGGAGATTTGTGTGGGAGGTTAAAGCTCTGGGAGAAAAGGTGTTATTCCTTATATATAACTAAACTAAAAATAACAGGAAAGATTAGATTTATTTTTACTGTACAAAACCACAATAAGTTTGAGTGATTCCTAAATAACCTCCAGCATCACATGACATTTCATTGTATATTGCTGTTTACTTGTGTTGCTGTTTGCAGTGATATTAATGATATTTACATTTCCCCTGGTTCCATTTCTATACAGCATTATTCAGTGCAACAGTCATCTATTACTTGATGCACAGTGCATCAAGTTTGCTTCTTCTTCTCATCTACTTTTGATGGAATTTAGCTTTATATCTTAGAAATGTGTCTGACTGTTTTAGTGTATGTGTGTAAACCTGTGATCATTGTAATCTAATATGTTGTTTATTCTGTTGTCCTGCATGCTTGCCAGTGGATTATAAAGGTGGGAATGGCTATATAATTTCACCCTGCTCCTCTGTAAATAGTCGATCGGTTCTTGCCAGTAATCCAATAGGTGACCAGTGTAAGAGTAAGAAGCCTCTATCTGCTGCCAAAGCCTGCATACCCCAAATCCTGCCATCGAAGTTCAAGCCCAAGCTGTTGCCCTCCAGTGGTAACAGTCAGGAAAGCAGGACTAAAGCTTCTAGATACCCAAAGGCCCACAGCTGTGAAGATCTCTACACGGGGCCATTTGACATAGACTGCGTAGGAGCAGAGGAAAGTGAAAGCGGGCAGCAATCAGACTCTAAGTCCAGCTGTGGGAGTGAGTGCTCTGATGGCCTCAGGAATGTTTCCCCTGCAATTAAGAGGAGTACTTCTGAGTTTTCCAGCCTGTACAGGAGCATGCATCACATCCAGCGACCCAGCTCAGTTGGCTGCAGCCCCCATGGCAGTGTCCGATGCCTGACCTCTCTTTTTGAGAAATCAAAGGCAGGGGATGACAAGTCAGAGACGGACGATGGGTGTGACATTCCTCGTGACAGTGTGTCGTCACGGGTCAGTGAGTTTGAAATGATCATTCAGAGGTCCAGCTCAACTCCTGGCCGCTCTTCTTCCCTGCCCACCCTGCACTCCAGCCACAACCACAGCCCCAGCCACAGTCCTGCCCACCTTCACATGCCATCTGCAGTGTCAGCTGAGTCCCTTTTGGTAGCTGACACCACACAGACTGATGCCCGTGCCCTGGTGGAGACAGAGGGCAAAAGCAGCAGGCAGGAGGCCCCTTCACCAGACAGTGTGACTGTAGAGGAGACTGCCTCCTCCTCAGAGGATGGACATAACATCAGGACTGAGTCCCCCTCTAACACAGAGGCTGAAGTGGAGCAGATATTTAGTAAGAGTTCCCAAGAATTAACCCACCAAAATCTAATTGAATCAAAGAGTCCATCAGCACAGTTTACAGCGTCTCCTCCACAACACAACCATCTCCACCATCACCACCACCATCTCCTGCATCACTTGAACCACCAAATCGTCCTTAAACCCAGCAAATGCAAAGGTTCCTGCCCAGCCTCCTACACCCGCTTCACCACCATCCTCAGGCATGAGAGGCAACAAGCCACAACCCAACAGGAGAGACCACCACCTTCAGAGAGGAAGACCACGCTGCCAGGAAACCTCTTCCTCATGGGCCCCGCTCCCTTCAGGTTACGAAAGAACCTGCAGTCCCACCAAAGTCGAAGGACAATATTAGCCACCAGGGTGTCAGTGAAAACTCAGAGGCCCTGCAGCCTGTCTCCTGAGCTCAGGCCCCTAATCCCTCAGCGCCTCTCCTCCCTCGAGGTTCTTGAGAGGCTGAGTAATGGGGAGGGCAGCGGCACTGAACAGCTGAGTAACGGGCAAGCCTTGGACACCAACGGGAACCTACTGCAGCCGCTGGCAGCTCACTGCAGAGGTGGCTATCTCCATCCCTTTACCGCTGTCACCCTCTCCCTTTGTGGTCACTCATTTATCTTGACTCTGTTTTCACTCCGTGTCCCTTTTCTCCACCAAAGCAATGCCACCGCTTTCCATTTCTAGTCTGTGTGGTGTGTTTAAGAGACAGGGAATCCTCCATGTCATTCTGAGAATGCTGTTTGGTGCTCTTCCATTTCATTTTGAATGAGCATGGCCCCAAAAACCCATCAAAACAATGCAGTGACTGTAGGAGGTTCAGGAAGCTTTTGGTAACGTATATATCCTCTGGACGTCAGATTTGAGTTGTATGCATGAGTGCTAGAGGCTGCAAAAGACTTACATGGATACATGCAATGTTTTGCATTTTATTTCATTTTGTGATGTAGTCTTCAGGCAGTAACTTGCAATTAAATGCCTGCCCTATAAATAAATACATTTCCAGAATTAATCTTAAACCTAAAGCAGAAACAAGGACATAGTATTGCATACACTTTCTCAAACTGATGTCTTACCATGTTCATGTTTTTATTCTTTCCTTTTTTGTGTGTGTGTGAGACTTCTGCCATCTTCAAATCCCCACAGACACAGGATGTTTCCTGCCTTGACTTATTTTATCATGCAGTACTTAGAGCAAACCTGAAACATTAATTGCTGTTTCTTGAGGTCCTAGATGGGACATTGATTGAAACATCTGTGGTGGTAAAATGGCATAGCCAAGTGAAAGTTAGGTGAAAAATTAGATGCAGGTTGGTCCATCAACATCAGTAATTTTTCTTTTTTCTTTTTTTTTTTGTTTGTTTTTTTTACAGTAGATTTCATATTTTCTCTCCTGCATTTGTTCTTTCATGAACACGTTTGGTCATTCTGTTCATATCTATATGCATGTCGATGCTGTGTGTTTCTTTTAGTTGTGCGGTAATATTGGTGTTCATTTTTAGCATGCATATTTGTTATTTTGTCTTATTCTGTTAACTTGAATTGAGGAGTTGACTGCAATATCCTCATCTTAATGTTTGAAAATTTTTGGTTCTCTTTTTTTGCGTTTGCCATAAATATGTCAGCAAAGTCTTCCCAGCATG
Source organism: Melanotaenia boesemani (assembly GCF_017639745.1). NCBI lineage: Eukaryota > Metazoa > Chordata > Actinopteri > Atheriniformes > Melanotaeniidae > Melanotaenia > Melanotaenia boesemani. The sequence continues at coordinate 9,577,156 of NC_055697.1, forward strand.
AACCCCTCTCTGTTTCTGTGTCAGACTCCTCCCCAGCTCACGGGGAAAGCCAAGATGAAGTATTGAGGCGGCGTCATGGTGACAAAGAGGTAATTTGTCCTTAAATTTAAGCTAAACTTTCAGACAGTAACCTACACAATAGACATGTTTTAGTAAAACGAGCTGTGGTATAAGTTTTTTATTTTATAAATATATATTACACATAAATTAATAAAGAGTAGAGGGGGTGTGGATCTAGAGTGGACAAACAGTTAAGTCTGGTTTCCTGACAGAAAATGTTGGAAGAGCAGCGGCGGCTGAAGCGGGAACAGGAAGAGGCGGACACAGCATCGAGGCGGCACACAAGCATTGTCCCAACGCACCACCAGTTCATCACTAATGAGCGCTTCGGAGACCTGCTTAACATCACAGATAACGCAGAGAAAAGGAAATCAGGCGTAGAGGTACAATACAGGCCGTGTCTTATCCTTCTGTAAGCAGGAAGAGAGACGGCAGATGCATTGTCACTTTGTGTGTCAGGCTGAGGACGAGGGTGGGAGGAGTGCCATGCTTGTCAGCAGGCTTTTCTGCAGACACAGATGGCTCTTCCCTCTAAGTCCAAAGAGAGTGAGAGCAGGGACAGAATACAAAACAGGAGCTTAGTTTGCCACTGAATATGTATACCACTTACACTCTGGCTTCACTTCCAAATAACACACTAGCGTAGATGTACTGTCACTGGTATTAGTTGCCACTCTTCTGGTTTTACCAAAGTATACCTTCTCTTTTAGCTTAACGCTCTTATTGTAAACAACTCACGGTAACTTGTCATGGAGCATGCTCCAGAGGTGGAGTAATCCAGTCAGTCACAAGCACATCATTCCTGCCATTGCTAGAACATTTATGTTCACGGACACTGGAAGGGCAGCTCAGACCACAGATTTACAGCTTATAACAAAGTCCAGGAAATGACAAAGGCCAAAGAGAGAATAATAGACATAATTAAGTAGATGTAAGAACTTAAAAGTTTTTATATTCTTACCCTTTAGTTTGTGCACTGCAGTATTAGTTTTGCTTGTAAACATGAATTAAAAATAAACCAAATTTGTTTTTATATCTGCACAGAAAACTCCAGCTATGGCTCGTTTTGACTTCAGAGCAGAGACCCTAAAGTAAGTGGAAATTATCAGAATCTGTGTGTAGCCATGATGGAGAAAATACCTTAATGGTACTTTTTTTTAATATAGATGGGATTACCAACATCTAACAAAATGTGTAACATATTACCTTTCATTTTCATTCTCTCATTTCTCCAACACATTTTTTAGGGAATTACCATTTCAGAAGGGAGACATTGTGTATATCCTACGACAAGTAGATCAAAACTGGTATGAGGGCGAACATCATGGAAGAGTTGGTATTTTCCCAAGGAGCTATGTCGAGGTTGGTCCTGCCTACTTTGCTTTGCACTCTAACTGTATATTAATTTGTAATTTCCATTTTCCCACACTGACTCATTGAATTTATTTAGTTATTTTTTAGTTATTTTTTGTCTTCTGATGTTAAATGATGGTAAAAAAAAAAACTTAAAATGTAGTTAGTTGTCATTTCTAACTACATTTGAAGTGTTTTTTAACATCACTGCAAGTCACCATATATTTTCTCTGTCTGTCAGATGTATAACTTCTACATTTTGTCATTACACAGCTGCTCCCACCGACAGAAAAAGCACAGCCAAAGAAAAGTGCCCCAGTACAGGTGCTGGAATATGGAGAAGCTGTGGCCCGTTTCAACTTCAGAGGGGACACAGTGGTGGAAATGTCCTTCAGAAAGGTGCAGAGCTGGATTAAATCATTTCAAAGTGAACATGAAGTAGACTCACTTTTCACTTGTAACTCTTGTTCCAACAAGCTCTTTCTGAACCTGTTTTGTGTTTGTGCAGGGAGAGAGGATTACACTGATTCGCAGAGTTGATGAGAACTGGTATGAAGGCAAAATTGCAGGCACCAATCGGCAAGGCATCTTCCCAGTCACCTATGTAGAAGTGCACAAACGGCCCCGTGTTAAAAACGGCGTGGACTACCCCGACCCTCCTATCAGCCAGTCTCCACAGCGCAGCACCAATGCTTCTCCTCAGGTAAACTCTTGAAACAAAGTGATGTGATATCATATATCCATGATCATTGATGAATCAGAAATTCCTACATTTAGTCTCTTCGCTGTTTACCTGATAAAAGTTGTTTTGTTTGGTAAATTTGTCTCATATTTCATTCCATTTCCTTTCTCTTATCTCCTCTTCCTCTCTCTGCCTTCATTATCATATTGTGCTAAAAAGCTGTATCGTAATCGTCTGACCACCTCCCCCCTGCCTCTCCCTCGCTCCCCCCGCCGCTCTGTGTCCCCTGAGGTCCATGCGGTCTCCTCTGAGTGGATCTCCCTAACAGTGGGAGGTGGAAGTCCTCCTGCTGCGCCCACCCCTCCTCTGCCACCACTGCCCACTGTATCCTATCGTTGTGGCGAGTACCTGCCCCCGCCGTTTTCTGCCAGCCCCGTGCCTCCCATCACCGGCAGCCCATACTGCATCTCCCCCATGGCTTCACCATCTGCGTCCCCTCTGCCTCCTCCTTACCCACCTAGACCCAACTCAACCACTCCTTTCCTCACGTTCACCCCACCTCAGGGGGAGGACTTCCTCCTTTCCCCTCCTTCCCCACATCTGTCACGCAGTGTGAGCCCTAGTAGCGGGCCAGTGCTGGAGGGCTGGCTGAGGGGGGAGAAGGAGCTGACAGAGGGGGAAGGCGCTGAGGGGGACAGGGGCCGAGCAGCCCTGGGCAGCAGGCAGAATAGCCCTGCAGAGGTATCTTCTGCATGGTGTGTAGTGTTGCATCTCAGCCTCACTCTGGAACGTGGACTTTTGGTCACTGTGTGATTCTCTGGAATAGCTATTCTGAAGCACTGAAGTGGATATTTATGTGTGCAACTAACTAACTTGTTTCAGCTCCATGGAGGATTAGAAAAGGAGATTAAATTGGTGTCAGTTCTCACAGCTGCAAGTCTGCATGTTGTGTGCACTACTAACATGCAATGGTTTTACAGTGTTTGTGTGTTTATGTAGTGAGTTCAGATTTCCTTGTTGTGAAGGACTGTATGAGGAGGTATGGTAACACTTTGACAGGGTGTGCAAAAGATTGACAAGACCCCACCAAAATCATGACACGACACCTGTCATGAACATGAAGGAGTCTGCGTGACTATTTATGACTGCTGTCATTTAGGGGTCATTTGGTTATTTGTGCCATTTTAAAGCCTAGATGACGTTATTTGAAATATCTTTGTTTTGACAACTTGACTGATCAAGACAGCATGGCCTGTCAGTGTCATTGTTTTTTTGGGGTTTTTTTTTTTTTTTTTTTTTTTGGAGAAGCTGACATTAGACAAAGGTTAGTGGTTAGGTTTATATGAAAAAAAGTTTTAATGACACAACTATAGGTAAAGGAACAGAATAAAAATAAAAACAAAACATGAATGACACCTTAGTAAAATAAAATGTTAACACATAAAACTATTTTCTGTACATTTGATGACCAGCCCTGCTATAGTCAACCTGTGAGTCATTGTGTCATGGCTAATGTCAGGATGTCATAACAAAACCATATCAAACTGACCAAATGACAACAGTCCTAAACATTCACAAAGACAGGTGTATGTCATGGCTATGATAATGTGCAAATCTTAAGCATACCCCTTCACAAAAAGTATTACCAGTGATATTATTACTTGCATTTTTAGAACAGATCAGAGTTCTCAAGTTACTTTGTAGTGTTCAGCATATGGTTGCATGATGTCGTTCTACACAAAGGTGTGATGGCTTAGATGCCATTAAAGACTGGCAGTTTATTTAAGAACATGACATATTTATTAGTAAGTATTAATAGGTTTCACATGCTAGTTACAAGAGCTGCTGTGAGGTTGAAATTTCCTCCTGAAGAATAACACAACCTAAATGGTTATGAAGAACGGTAACATTTACAACTGAAAACATTCATTTTGAGCTGTTCCTTCTAATTTTTGTGTTGCAGTTTGTGAAGAATGAGGCTGACCATCATGGACGAAGCACTAGAAGCCCTGTGATGCTTTTTGATATCCAGGATAACAACAATGTCAACTCATTTGCAGTAAGTTGCCATGTACAAAAGATTGTAAATGTTATGTGTGGTTAAAGTGACATCATCGTCTGCTTAACATATTAAACTATTCATGCTCCAAGATCCAATTAACTCACATAATCTTAAACTTCCATTAAGTTTATCTTGTGCTAACGTGTTAAATGTTAGACAAGAGAACTCCTCTTTCAGTTGTTTGACATTTGGAGAAAATATGAATTTGCTTTCTTGCTTAATAAAGTTCACTGAGAGGGTCAATATCACTCCTTCCTCTTCTTCTTCTTGTTTTTTGGCAGTTAGCAAACCAATATCACTCCAGGTTATTTTGAAATCGCTATAAAGCAGGCGCTGGTTAGGAAAACCGCTTTGCTTTCCTCCCTTTATTTAGCTTAGCAAAAAATAAGCTAACAGATAGCCGGCTAGAAAAATTTACCTCCACACTTAAGTTTTAAATACTTTAATTTAATATTAATTTAATTAGTACTGCACACTTAAGCATGTTTTTGAGTTATAAACCAGTCATATTATTGTACTGTGATAAAACATACCAATGTTGATGTAAATAACACAATTACAAAACTACAAATTTAAAAAAAAAATCTGTATTCCTTGGGTTTAATATATTATTTGCCAAAGTCAGTCCTGGCATGTGGAGTTAAGTGTTTAAAACTTTCCTACATCATGAACTCCATTTTAACAAAGACATGTGGGACTGTCTGCTTTCAGCTTATCTTACCCAGCCTTCACCCCTGCAGGAGGCTGTGAAATAAAGCACTTATTTTCATATTCATCCTTATTAAGACTCACCGTTCAGTGGAGTTTGTGTTAGTTTTTGTCTCGCATCTACTGACTCTTTCCATCATAATGGCTTAGAAATATCATTTTGTGGTGGTTGTGTTCTCCACATTACAATGTTCTGCATAAAGCAGCTAAATGCGGCTCAAAAAGAACTTCTGCCCCATATTAAACATACAGATATGAATGTGATACAAGTTCTAGTCTATATGTGAACTAAGCAAGCAAGTGAATTACCTACAATGTCAAGCTGTACCTGTTTACTTCCATTTAATATTGCATGCTCACACTGACTAATATCTTGTAAAAGTGAACTAATATTTCATATTTCCTGTTTACATGCTCCCTCTCTGGTATCCTGCCTTTTCATACCTCTTCTCCTGGGCTCCACCATCATCTCTACTTTTTCTCCTGGTTTTTAATGGACCACTTCCTTTTCTGCCTTGCTACTTATTGGACCTATTCTTGTGTTGCCCCCCTTCCTTCTCTAACTCCTCACCTCACCCCCAACAACATCATCTTGGCCTCATCTGGGACTCTTGTTGGGCCCACTGTCTGTCCTTCTACTACTACTAGGAGGCAGTGTGTAATGAGATCTTGAATATAGCTGAGACCTCGGTGAGGTACTGCAGCACGCTGTCCCACCACCATAATGACTCTGTCCATAGACTACACCCCCACCCCAGTAAACAATCTCTCATCATTTCCCAGCAACCCCAGTCCCACAGCAGCAGCCCAGAGCCAAACCGTCTCAGCTGTGGAATGTGAGTGAGATCAGTTTTGGTTTTGTGCTGATTCTTTTTTTCTTTTTTTTCTTGCGTTCTTATATTTTATGCAAACCCACCCCTTATTATTACTGAACTCAAACAGGTTGCATTTCTTTGCTTTGCACATTCAACTGAATTTTCTTTGTGTGCTGCTCCAGTTTCCAGGCTTTATACAGTTATGTGCCGCAAAATGATGACGAGCTGGAGCTGCAGGAAGGAGATCTCGTCAGTGTCATGGAAAAGTGTGACGACGGCTGGTTTGTCGGTATGGTGGATAGACTCCTCATAGATTCCGTTGCACTCACTCTGTCACATTCATCCATATAGGGTTTCTGTAGAATGACAGCAAAGGTCTGCATGCTTGCAATGTGCATACTAAGGACTCCCGGAGAATTAGAACTATCGTCACTGTGTCACATCCCTCCATATAGGGTTTCTGACATGCATGCACAAGCCTTGTCAGCTATTTTTGTCTAAAACTGAGGTCATGTTAGCCCAAAGACTTAAACAGAATCTTTTTACTATTTCTTCAATATTTGTCTTTCTTTTCTTCTACAGGTACATCAAAGAGGACAAAGCAGTTTGGGACTTTCCCTGGGAATTACGTGAAAGAAGTAAAACTGTAAAAATGTCTAATATGGCTGTAACACATGGTTGCCTGTCAAGCTTGGGAAGTCGTTGCTACCGCGCATGGCTGTTGGTTAGACTAGTCATTTAGCAAGGCGAATATAACTTGTCTGGGAAAGTGATCAGTTCAGCCTGGGGTATGTCAAACTGCACGAGGCGAAGATGGGGACAGCTCACTGCCCAAACCTCAGGACGGTGTGCACCGTGATCACATATAACTAACTTTTTTGACAGAGTTCGTCCATCTCCACATGTGGAATTACTCTGTGACAACGTCCCTCAAATTAGCTTGTGTTGCACAAATAATAGCTTATAGTTTGTCTACGTACACAAGTGTTTACGTTGCACCTTGGTCTAGAGGCAGGCAGCAGAGCAGTATATGGATCAAAAAGTGGATCTTATTACCTGAAGTGAACTTTGCAAGAGTGGAATGTAATTTAATATGATGCGGAGTTGAAGTTTTTTTTGTCATGAGCTACCTTCCAGGACCAGAAGTGTTGACCACAATTGGCAAAGTATGATGCAAACTATGTATCTGTTTTTTATTTATTTTTTAAATCACTCCCTTATGATTTTGCTTCCAAAATTTATGTAACTCTGTCAAATAGATTATCTCCCACAGTTAAGACATAAAAAGATTGCTTATAGTCCCTATGGAATTTAAATATTTTCAGCCTTATGTAAAAACCCTGCTATGTCAGAAACCGGTCTGACATAGCTGCTTTGCGTTCTTTTGATTTTTTTAAGTCATGAACTCAATGTTCCCTGCTTTTGATGAACATCACAGCTTTCATGCTTCAGTGTAATCCAGATGTTCTAGATACCGCTTCAGTATTGCCTTCATTTTCTATCCAAAGATTGCTCTCCAGTTATTAAGTCATATGTGCATTTACATGGACTGCATTTTATCTCACATATAAAAGTGAAGCAGAGCAGTGTCCGTACACTTCCTTTTTCCTTTTAGAAAGTAGTTTTGCTTTTATATGTGTTTTCTGGAAACACAAGTAAACTGTGTTAAGGTAGTTGGTGGTAAACACCCGACTTCAGTGTAACCATAAGACAGGCGTGGTAGCACTTAACTTCCTGTTTGGTCATTTAAGGAGCTCCCTTCTAACAAGACAAATGCAGATTAGTCCAGGATGACCAAATGAAAGCCAACAAGGTTTCTTGAAATAAAATAAAACTGATTTTAGATGCATATTGAGATTTTAAACATGCCCTTACTGACAAGATTGTACATATATATGTAAATGCCTACAGAAAACTCTATGCGGCCCTAAATAAGGCTATGTATTTTCATATGTAATGATTGCAAATGTAAGGTCAGCATTGGTACAGCATGCACTGTAAAACCAGTGGGAAACAGACTAATCAAACTGGAGCATGAAATTCTATCTCAACCTTTTCAGTATTTGCACCTTTAGCTTAAAGCAACCAGATGTGAGTTTACACTGCTTATTAAGCTACTTTGAATTCAGCTTTCAAAGCATCAGAGCCGTCTTCCTGCGAGTACAAAAGCTCCCACATCTCCAGTACCAGCATACCCTGTAAAAGACACCACAGAAAAGATGATAGCTGTTATTTTCTTTGCTTTTTTTCTTCATAAAATTCCTTGTCATCAGTTTCTGCACTGTGCCCATTAGTCATGTAGCGCTTGTTATGACCTGCTCAGAGCAGCACACTGGTGTAGTTTGTGGGGTCATTGCTAAACAAGTATTTTTAAGTAAGTGTAGTTGATATGAGGTTGGTGGGTGCAGTAAGCTCCCTGAGCAAAGATCATCATCATAATATTCCTGTTAATACAAGTTTAATCAAGTAGCAGACTATCAGTGGCTCTACCTTTTAGTGTAGCTTGGTATGATTACACAAAATCGTTGACACATAATGTAAATTACAGAACTATAAGAGTAGCTCACTAGATCCAGAAGCATTTGTGACTCCGTTTTTCATCAGAGTTTTGAAGTAATTATCGTTGTTGGCCTGATGAAGAAAAGTCATATATGAAGTTTAACAATTCATGCAATACTTCAGTACAATCTGTTTTCATCATCTTGTGGCTCTTTGCTGTTTAATCGGGATTTTCCATCTTGTTCAAATCACCTGTGACTATTTTGCCAACATCAGCAGGGGAATTATTTTCTCAGCAGGACAACACACTCTGCGCTGTGGGTTTGGCTGCACAGCCCTGATATAGTGTTCATGTGTTTTGTTTAATAACAGAAACCTCCAGCTCTGGCTAAACATGTTTGTTCCTCTGTATCTTTCCTCATGAATGTGTGGACTGGTTGAGATCATTTTTTTTTCTTCCATGACAGAACAAAAAGGAGATGGATGTCAAAAGCACTAAATCTTGGGCAAATAATAACTAACTTATTTTGTCCAAAAACAGCTTGCAATGTAGATTGTTTCTGTCTTTATTGTGCTCCATAAAACATCAGAGGATGTGTGAATGTATGAATCTATCAATGTCTTGCAGGCAGTGTACACTATTATGTAAACAATAATGTCTGAATTTCATCATGGAAGAAAGACACAGGAAGGATTGTAAATATGTAAAATAGAAAATAGGCTGGGAGTGAGGGGAGCATCAGATAGGGCTCTTCATCACTTGCAGTGGTTTATTTGCCTGAAGGGTTTTTTTTTTGGCAAAGCACATGAGTGGAGCGTTCCTCAGCAAAGAAAGTTTGAAATATATGAAGATTTCGCTGCCATTTGTGAGGATCATAATGCCTTATGTTAGATTCAAAATTGTGCCTCATTGTCTTTTTTTTTTCTGGGGGTATCACTGAAATGTATTCATGATATTATTTAACGTAACTATGGTTTCCCGATTAGTCCTAGTCTCCCTGATGGGAGAACATTTACTAAGAACTTGTCTTTTACTGTACAAGTACCTAAGAGTGTCACAGTGCTTCATAATGATTAATAATCATAAGAATGGACTAGTTTGATGATATGCACAACCTGCAACAGGTTTGGTTTGTTTGCTTCTACTTGCAGTGCTGTTACATTGACTATATTAAAATAAAAATACTATACACTGATGTGACTATTATGCAATATTTAATAAACATTTTAAAGCATCTTATGTTATCTGTTGTGATTTCTTGAGAAAAAGTGTTTTTTTTCTATTTTATTTATTTATTTATTTTTATTTTTTTTTTTTTTTTTTTACAGCATGTCACATTAGTTATCTTTAATTAATTAACTTTAACAAAAACAAAAGGTTTCTCTAAGCAGACATTCAAACTTTGGCTCACTGTTTGAGCCAAAGGTGAGGAGGCTGTTTGCTTCTGAATAGGTGAAATGATCTTTCTTTGTTGTTTAAGCTACTGAGAGAACTGTGGAGCGACAACCTGTTCATCTAGACGGGCCAAGTCCCACTGTGTTTTCATAGAGGCCTAATAAGTAGTAGCACTTTCACTTTCCACTAGAGCTGATCCCATACACTGGAAGAGCTGCATTATATCAATACGAGCTTGGAAGGATGGATGTAAATCCTACAAGAATGGGCGTGTTTCATTGAGTGAATGTGGCCATACTCTATTCTCTCCCTCCTTTCAGCAGAAAGCTCCTGCCAGGAATTCAGGTTTTGGGAGCGGCACATTCCACATCCTGGGATTTTAACTCTTCCATAAATGGTAAGCTCGCACATAACACGGTGACGTAACAGCATGCCGACATCCCTAAAACAAACGGCGGAGCTCAGATGAGATGGGTGAAAAACGAAGAGGTGCCTCTCTGCTTCGCTTTCTGAAAAGTTTCCATTACTTTAAAACAAAAGTGACCTAACGGTATCATTCGTCGGTTATTTTTGAGTTGCGTTTTCGTGTTATTTTGATGTGTAATGTCAATAAAGATTTTTTTAACTTTTAAAAATCTAACATTTTTTAGTTAAAAAAGGGCAGAAGCAAAGAATTTTAGAGGATTTTCTGTACTTTTTGGCTGTGACGTACGTTCTTTCTTACTTTCGCTGTCTTTCTTTCTTTCTTTCTTTCTGTCTTTCTTTCTTTCTTTCTTTATGTGTGACTGACTGGGGAAAATTAGATGTGAAAATAATATTTAAATTTAATCTTGGAAGATGACTAAATATGTAATTTTTAAAAACTGTTTTGTTGTGTTTTAATTGTTTTTGTTTGTTTGTTTTACCTTATCTATATGAATTTTTGTGTCTTAAATAAACGTTGATAATGATGAGGACAAAACAGACCCTGACATTTTTCAGAAAAGACCACATACTAAACTATTAAAGTGAGTAAGAATTTCTGTGGGCTGAACATTTACAGGGAAAAAAAACAAAGATTAGTCCGTTATCAGAAGAATAATAATAAAATTCATTAACTGTTGTTGGTCTCTTGTGATTTCTTGTCGTTAGCTGATGGACTGTCTTTAATGTGATTTCTGAAAGTGCCAGAAGTCAATGAATAGGAAGTTTGGTATCACGTGACCAGCAGCTCTGCACGTTGTGCGCACTCGGCGCCATTGAGAGCTTGTAGTTATCCATCTTTTACATACACGATCTGTGGTCCCTCAGTTATCAGCGAGGAAACTTCAAAATCGATTCGTCCATCTGTAACCTGAAGGTCCACCCCTCGCTGTAGTGCTATGAGCTGCGGTCGGTCTCATGTCATATGCGATAGGAACAGAGCCGCTGGTGTGAAGGGGAATTTTTAACGCAAGTTACTTACAGTCAACTGTGTTGAAAACATTTCCATTATGCCTCTCCGTGTGGTGATGCAAGGGCCCGGCCCCTGGGGATTTCGGCTGGTTGGGGGAAAGGACTTCGAACAGCCGCTGGCTATTTCCCGGGTAAGTTAGCTGGACACGTTGCTGTATTGCACTTAAGGTTACATACACCTGGGCTTGTCCCATGTCGCGTCATTGGTATTTTTCAACTTTATTCAAAGCAAACAGAGACACTTTGATTAACGGTCGGCTAACGGTCGGCTAAAATAATACCAGTACAGTCGAGCTAGTGTTAGCTACTTCTTTAGTTTGTTGATGTGCATTGAGCTATGTTACCGTACTATTTTATCTTGTTGCTCATATATCAAAACTAGTAAATATGTAACGATTTAATTAGCGAATTCCAGTTTTCATCATTAAACACGAGACAACTTGTAATAATTCAGGTTGCTTTAATGAAAGTCATTTATCTGGGAAGTTATGTAGGACTCACTTTGTTACAGTTAAAAATGCATAATAGCTTGTTGTAGTTTCCCCTCGTGGAAAAAGTGGTTAACACAATCAAAAACTTAGAACCAGGCCAGTGTTAGATATCTTATCTGGAATTCATATAAATAGGCTCCTAATTGGCTATAAACCTAGCTCCTTTATATTCTCACATTGTCTTCTCTTGATGGCATTTCATGTAGAATATACCATCTGTTCTTTGTGTCCGCGAACTCTGTATTCTTAAGCGAACATTTTTTACTTGCTGTCCTTTTCTTACTTCACGACAGTTATTTTAACAAATGCTAAACCTTTACAAAGCAGCACAAAGGGTTACACACATGCGGATTGTAATGTAGCAGTATATGACACGCCACTGTGTACTTTGCCTCAATGGAGGCTACTGTTCTTATTGTAAACATTGTTTCTGCAGCTTGTCCACTCCACCCATAAAAAAGTGATTAGGAATTCCTGGACTCTATTTTTTCTCTGGTTCAGCTCTTTATCTTGATAAATGATCTGCCTTAAGGAAGCTGACTGAAAACTCCTCTCTCCAAGTGGCTTTGTTTACTATAAACAGGATAATGTGTGTAAAGTGGTTGTTTCTGGTCAGATTTAGAGCTTCAGTACAATAGAACGTAAAGTTTGACTCTCAATATGTCAAATGCCCTAATACTTAGAGATCCCTGCTTCCTTATGGACTCAAAATGGCTTTTTTCAGTTTATTTATTTTTTATTTATGTTTGTTTCCCAGGTTAACCTTGGCAGTAAGGCGGCCCAAGCCAACCTGTGCATGGGGGATATAATCTTGGCCATTGATGGAGAACCAACAGAAAACATGACTCACTTGGAGGCGCAGAATAAGATCAAGGGGTGTGATGAGGAAATGGTGCTGTCCATAGACAGGTAAGCTGTATCAACATGTGTCAGTCTGAATGGCATAGCCACGGGCCTGAAAAGCAGTAATATGAAACGCCTCAGCCATAATCCAGGTGTTCAGCGAGTGATGTTATGTTTGCTCAGTCTTTTTAAAGGGTGGATCTATCTTCTTTTTTTGTGAGAAGTGTCTGTACACTGAGCTGTGTTGCAATTGTCATTTTACTGTGTTACATCATGGCTTTTTGGGGGCAGATGAGAGTAAGAAGCACTGATGTTGCAAAGACTCACAAAATGGGACTTAAGCAAACGGACTGTATGTGGGAGGGTTGAACTACGGAGGAAATCAAGCACAAAATTAGTGCTTTGTGCATTCAAAAAGACATATTCTGGTCATGTGCAAAAGTGAAAAAAGAAATGATCAGAAACAGAAAATTCAGCCATGTTATATTTAAGTACATAATAAGCATTTTTGAAGTTTTATTATCCCTCCTCTGCTCCTCAGGTCAGAAGCTAAGTTGTGGTCGCCGCTTTCATCTGAGGAAGGGAAGACTCATCCGTACAAGATGAATCTTGCATCAGAGCCACGGGTGTGTGTCAAGATAAAAGCTGAATCAAGGCTTGAGCTTTTAAAATTGCTCCCCTCACTGTATCATTTAGAGTGGTATCCGGAAATCTTGTGTACAGGTCGCCATATATTTTCTCAAACCCTAAATAATTGGTTCTAACTGTGCTTGCAAAGGCTTCTGGGATTTTTTTTTCTTATTTTTTTTCTTTATTACAGCCAGCAGTGAAGTCATTGTTTGCTTCCCAACAGGAGGTTTCCTAGGAGACCGTATTTTATCAGCCAAGCTCTGACGCAAGCCTCAGTTCCTGCCCGCTGAGTGGAAAGTTGAGGCTAAAGTGTGAATTCATGTAGGAAACGGTGTTCCAGGCCCAGTGTGTGTGCGTTTTGTGTGTCACAGGTCACAAATGGCGTGCATTTTTCTCACATGCATAAGAACACGTTTTAAGCGTTTGTCTGAAATCTGTCACTTTGACGTGTTTCCTTCATTTTTGTTTAATCAGACTTTTCAGTCATGCTTTTAAGGCAGTTTCTTGTTTTTTTTTAAGTATACATGGCTGCAGGGACTTTGTGATATTCTGCGCTTTACATGTCAAACGCTTGAAGCATGAGCTACATTTGGAGTCATTTCCTTGTTCCCACATTGAAGCATGAACTTGGTTTGGTGGTATTTGTTTGCCCATTAGATGGCATGCCAGTGTCATTACATGTTATTTAAAGTATCTTAACTGGTATAATTAAGCAAGAATCCATACTATGACGAATATTGTGACTTTTTATCAAACTAGAAGCATTTTCTGTTTCTGTAGAAAATAATTTGAAGCTTTTTGCTTTGTTTTTGTTTTTGTGTTTTATGCATGTTTGTGTGTGTGTGTGCAAGTTCATAGGAAAATGTACGGCATCAAAAGTCTGCTGCATAATGTTTAGCCATTTTTGCACTTTTCAGAAATTGTATGAGTTTTTATTTTACAAACATCAGACTCTTGTTGCACTTGACCTCTTAAAGCTTTGGTTACGTATAAAAATCTTTAAAGACCATCTTCTTTTTTTCAGGAAGTTAAGCCCATCGGTTCGACACATAACAGGAGTGCCCTGCCTTTTAATGCCTCTGGCTCAAAAGTTGTGACCAACCAGTACAACAGCCCATCTGGTCTGTACTCTTCAAAGAATATCAAGGACTTTAACTCTGCTGTGGATGAAGTTAAAACTGCAGCTGCAGCTAATGACCCCAACAGCAAGTAAGTTCACCTAATACGTGATACCAAAAATCCAGTTGGCGTAGACCAGGGGTGCCCAAGTCCAGTCCTCAAGATCTACTATCCTGCAACTTTTAGAGGCAACCCTTCCCCAACACACCTGAATCAAATGAATGGCTCGTTACCTGGTGTCTGCAGAGCTGAATGATATGTGGATGAGGGAATTGAGCCATTTGATTCAGGCATATTGGAGAAGGGTTGCATCTAAAAGATCCATAATAGTAGATCTTTAGACAGACTGCATGATTGATCTGCCAAAAGCTTAAGATGTTAAATATGTTAAAAGCATTAAGATATTTTTATGTCAGAATTTGAGTTGCCTGTAGAGTTGATACAGAAAAAACTGAGCTGTGACTTGAGTAACTAAACAGAATACGATTTTAGTCACTTTTTGAATTGGTTGCTGTTTTTACACCTTAAGAAAAGATTTTAAAAAAAAATCAGCTCAGATTATACCCACAGAAGAGATTCATATTTTTTTTGCACACCAGTTCTGGTTGCAAACATGTAATATGATTTTGATGTTGTCTGTCCTGGCGACCTGTCCCAAGTATCCAGAGTGTTCCACACCTCTTACCTGATTGCAGCTTTGATAGGTTCCACCCCCTTCGTGACCTTAAATTGGATTAATTTTTAATGGCTAGATGGATAATACAGCCAGAGTTGAGACAGTCAAATATTCTCCAACCAGAACAAAATGACATGTATGTCACGATAAGTAAAATGAGAAACTTAATGTTTTCTCTCTAATCTGCTGCCTATTGCTGTTTGCTGTAGCACTGAATAAACATGAATTATCTCAAAAGGATTATGTGATCTCCAGAGCTTTTACAGTCATGCTCTTTAGGTCAACATCAAGGACATTTAAAAGTCAACATGCTTGCCTCTAACAATCTTTGTATATTTTCATCCTTTAACTCCTTCTGACACACTGATATTAACACAATGTGTTTGCAGAGCTCCATCAGATCCATCAGCAGCGGGAAAACAGCCGCCTGTGGCAGCAAATTCAGAAGTTTACAAGATGCTGCAGGAGAACCAAGAGTCTGATGAGCCACCAAGACAGTCTGCATCATTCAAGGTGCTTCAGGAAATTCTCGAAACAGGTACACTCACATTTAATGTCTGCAGCTTTCATTGGTTTAACACTGTGAGCATAAAGGCGTAATTCACTTTTCGTTAGGAAGAAATGTTATTGGATGTGTGTAAAACCAGTTAAGAGATGTATTTTTGTTTGAAGATGACTCAGATAAACCGTCGGGCTTCAGGAGTGTGAAAGCACCTACGACAAAGATGGGATCGTCAGTGGGGAACACAGAGAAATTGCCTACCTGTGACAAATGTGGATCTGGGATTGTGTAAGTATTTCAGTTCTGCAAGTCGGATGTTTTGCACAGTTTTTGTTTTACTCTGTACGTGAAAAACAGATCAGCATTATTTATGACTTCATTTGGATCAACATTACTGACCCTGATCTTTCTAAGCTGCTTTCTCCCCTTTTTCTTCTTAGACTCAGAAGAAACTAAACATTGAATGTGATTAAACACAGGATACAAATTTTTTGTGGTTGTAGTTTGTCGCCTCCTAGTGGCTGAAAGTAGAAGGTGCCACAAGACAAAACCTGCTTTGTAGAAACCCCATTGAGTCATTTGAGTTTTTTTATATTAACTTGAAATGACTATTTCTTAAATGTTTCCAGCTGTTTCTGTGACATTATCCTGTCATTCAGTGACACAATTAAGAAAATTATGAAAAAGAAACAAATCATTGCTACATGTTGAAGTAAATTGTATGTCTATAGTAGAGGGAATAACATGATCAGTCAGAACAAAGTTTTTAACTTTCTGCTCATTTTAATGGGATCCTTTGTGTTTTAGTGGGATGCTGGTGAAGCTGAGGGACAAGTTCCGTCACCCTGAGTGCTACACCTGCACAGACTGCAACGTCAACCTGAAACAGAAGGGACATTTCTTTGTGGAAGACCAGATTTATTGCGAGAAGCATGCACGCGAGCATGTTACGCCACCTGAGGGCTATGATGTGGTTACTGTCTTTCCCAAGTAGGGGGCTTATTGAGCCTCGCTTCGGACTGCACACCCCTGTAGTACACAATGTTTAACATTTATCTCAAGATACTTGTGAGACTATAAAATGGTTCTCGGCCACATAATGCTTCAGTACTGTCACTGGTAGGCAGAGTAAAGAGCTACGTGCTTGAAAATGTTGATTTGCACATTGAGTTTGATCCAAATATTACAATAGATCTGTGTTTCTCTCAAAACATAATTGCTGTTAGTGTTAGCTGTGTCATGTTCTTTGTACACGTTTGGTGTTTTCTCAATCATGAAAACAGTGAAAAGGATACTTGTCAACCCCTTGAAAAAACTCACTTTTTTTAAACATATTTTTATTCAATAAATACACTTTTATACAACAAAATAGTACAAAACACGCTAAAATATCATTGTACATTAAATATTTTAGCTTTAAAATTCATGTCTTGTCTATATTGATTGTGATTAAATGTCTTTTGAAACATGGTGACAGCAAGATTGCAATTGGTTGGATTTTATTTTTATTTAGGTGTATATCTACCTTACACCCAGTTTAAGTGCTTTAGAATAAAAACTAAAGACTGAAAATGACACTGCAGTGCTTCAGATGGGCTGAAGTCTGCCACCTTTCTAAGAATCCTAGTCACGTGACTCCAGGTGTTCCGGATTGATTTCTGATAGAAAACACCTGCTGTGACACCAAGTGCAGCGTGTCTCAATCTCTTAGGAACAACAATAATAGTCTTAGTATTGCCAGTTATTAATGAGGTCTTCTTTACCACATAATGACTTGAAATACAAAGTAACGGGGAAAGCGCTGGACTCCTCTCTGCTGAAGGTTTTACAGCTCATTTCATTAACAGAAATGTAAGAGTCAGCAGAGGTCCCATAACAAGACTCTGATGGCGATGCAGAGTCCCACTCCGCGGATGAGACGCTCTCTGGACTGCTCAGGTCTGATACCACCGGTAGGATGTCCGCCGCAGTGTGGCTCTGCTGGTCGACCATGCGCAGAGTCTCGGTCAGAGCCCAGATGTAGTTGCAGGCGAAGCGCAGCGTTTCAATCTTGGTCAGCTTCGCATCTTCGGGCATGTTCGGCAGGATGCTTCTCAAGACGTCCAGAGCCGAGTTCAGGTTGTGCATCCTGTGGCGCTCCCTGTCGTTTGCCTTCATCCTGCGCCTGCCGCGCTGCCCACACAACTCACTTATGTGCTTTGTGTGTTTTACTGAGGACTCTTCTCTTCCATAAACTGCCGGTGACTTTAGGTGCATATTATCATTGAAATGCCTTAAAGCCCCAGCTTCTTTTACAGAGTTGCGGAGTGTTTGAGGGAAAGTTGGCAGGTCATTCGGGGCGCACCTTCTTTTGGGGGACATCCTGGGCAGATGCACACATTTTAAATCAAAACAAGATGCCACAAAGCACATGCAAAAGCTTTTTAAATATTATGAACAATTTGTATGTATGTCATAGCAATAGTTTGATAATGTTTTGCAAAACGTCGGATAATTACACTTCCCAACTTTTCCATGAGACTCAAACAGTTGTCTTTGTTAATGCAACATATAATTTAATCTGTTTTTTGCGAAGTTTGTACCTCAAAACAACTTCATTTCAAAATTATCATTTAATCTGCTATCTTAAAAAAAATACATCTGGAAAAAAATGAATATGCAAAGCTTCAGCTGGATGGATTTATTTGCACTTACGTCTGTATCCGTGACAGGTGAGGCGAGGATGAAGAGACGGGCCGTCTTCTCTTGAGCCGGAGGCAGCAGACAGAGTAAATGTGCAATTGACAGTGAGGGATGGGTGCGCATCTCTGTCATTTTATATGGCCTTTATCTTATCTCTTTGGGTCGTGGTTGCCTGAATCAACAGCGCCTGTCAAGTGGCCAATCAGATTCCAAGTAGCACGTCTCCCCCCCACTCCCTGCTTAGTTCGTCCTCATCCTTCACAGAGCTTTGTCATATTCAATCAAATGCATGCGTATGGCGAAGCACCACAGGTGTGCTTCAGGTTAACCATGTTAGATGGTTTAATGGCAATGTAAGATTTAAAATTTTGTTTTCTTAAAGAGAATTAACTAAACATGGCGTATCAACTCCCACATGTTTGTTAGAGGCAATATCTCCAAACCTCACATCACATTTAAAACCACTTCTGGGAATCCTGACAGACATGTAACTACTTTCCAGGTCTCGCAAATCTAAGTAGTCAAAAATCATTCAAGACACAAATAAACGGTAAAGGGTGAATTATTTTAAGGCCGACAACAATATATATATATATATATAGTTTT
The DNA here is from genome assembly GCF_017639745.1 of Melanotaenia boesemani. Lineage (NCBI taxonomy): Eukaryota > Metazoa > Chordata > Actinopteri > Atheriniformes > Melanotaeniidae > Melanotaenia > Melanotaenia boesemani. The sequence continues at coordinate 9,595,714 of NC_055697.1, forward strand.
TTATTATGGCACTTGTCTTTTTATGAACAGACGCAGGAAAGGCCTTTAAATAAGACTGGATACTTTAGTTTGTGGCACAAGCACTTTAGTATCATAAATATTTAATGCAACGTTGCATTTCTTTTCAGAAAGACTGTTTTAGCAACACGTGGAATTTTCGCCTTCCTATTATTTTCAGATCTCTATATCCTTAATATACTTGCCATGCTACATTTAAGCACTCATAATATGAACACATACCCTGCTTTGCCAGGTGGTCATGGTAACTGGGCACACAGAGGTAGATATCAACTCAAAAGTCTAAAAAAAAGACACATTTAAACCTCGAGTTTTAAAGCATGATTTTGGAAATTTTAAATAATGTGTTTGTTATAATACACTGTGCTTTGTAATTGTGGGCATTCCTCTTGACGTGTAAGTTTGACAATTAAGAAATTTGAGCTGCTGTAAGTCGGTCCTTATTTGTCTTATTTAATTCTTTTAAAAGATCTAAATAAGATCTCTTTGCATCTCTGTATTTTTATTGTCTCAGAAAATTTTATTTATATCGGTTCTTTTTTTCTAATGGCACATTTGGACAAACGTTTGCATACTGCGTTAAAGCGCGAAAGATATTTGGATAAAGAGAATTACGCATGAGGTATGCTAACAATGAGAATATGACGGGGCGAAACCTGCTGTGTAAGTTGGAAGTATAAAGGTTCCTTTTATGTGTCGCATCAATACATACCCGATTTCTTTATTTAATTTGGGCAAATATCTGCGCGCTATGACGTCTCCAAAACGTTTCCATTGTCGCTACAACTCTTTTGCGCATTGACTTTTAATAACATATCTTGACTATTAGAGAGTTAAATATTAGTTAAATGTGTCAACAAGACTCAGACTCGTTTTGGCTTTGATGAGGGGAGAGGGGAAGTGTGCCAGAGTTTAAATGTGATTTACAATTGCCAACAAAGGATCACAAAAAAACTGTCCTTAACTTTCTGTCTAAATATGTGTTTTAGGAGCAATGTGATAACCATATGCTTTCCATAAACTGGACAAATACAATTGAGAGATAGGAGACGTTGGTTTACTGTTATAAAAAAAGCCGGAAAAGTCTAAAGTAAACTGGATATTACCACTTCACAAATAATTATCGACGCCAAATCCATGTTCGGAAACCGTAGACAGGTGTGGGTTTGAAGTTGTCAGTCTCCCTTTGATTTTTATCAGCGTGCTTGTTATGCTAAGTGTGGGCAAACATAAGCGGCCAGTTGCTGTGGAAATGGTAGATATGAGAGGAGACTCGGTACGAAAAGTGATTTAACAATATTTAACAATAAACTGAGCAAGCTCCAGAGCAGGTGATACCTGCCCGATGCTTCTGATTAATACTTCCCCTACTACTTCACTTTACAGTCTCTTTTGCTTATTTATGAAACGAAATCTATTTATTATTACTTTAGCAAACAGAGGTACCAGGTGGGGCTTTATTTTGGTCTTCAGCTTTTTGTTTGAAGGACGTTTTGAGGGGCACAATCACAGTCCGACAACTCGCTGACCAGATTGTTGTCATCCCAAACTAGCAGCGAAGCCATTCAATGTGCCCCCCCTCCTCTTGTTCTGTCTGGCAAAGAGCTGCTGGGAGAGAAATAAAGAAAAGGGAAACTTCTTCAGGAAAGGAAAAACATCTTAAAAAACATTTAATTGCAACCCGGATGCCATATGTACACCTCTTGTGAGACCCACAAACAATGTGACTGCCTTTTAGAAATTATAGAGTGCGTCTTTGGAGACGTGTGCGTCTTTGGAGAGGTGCGCGCATCGTGACCAGCTTGACCCCGAACACATTTTACCCAAGAAGTAATTCACTTTTAATGTGCTTTGGAGTTTCCTTTCACAGGCAACGCATTGTAGCTCTCACCACAGCTTTTGAAGAATGTAACCAATTACAGTGGAATCGCTGGGCTTTGGAGACGGCTCGTCTTTTTGTAAAGATTGAAGATTTCAAGCGCAAATAGGGCTGTTGCTGCAAGTCGCTTCCTTTCACTCCTTAAATATATTTTTTATTAGCTTTAAATCAATTATTTAAGAAACAAAAACGTCTCTTTAGAGTTTATTGATAGACTAAATGGGAAACTTGATCCAGAATGTAGGCTTGACTTTAAAGGCATATTAATTTATGACTGTTTTATTCAGTGAGTGATGGTTAGAATATTGATACTGACACTGAAAGTATATAGAAGTATTTTATTTGCCTTTTAACTTTAAACAAAATCACAAAATTTGTCTCACAATTCATGATCAAATAAATTACTTAAGGAGGCAAAATGTTGATTATTTTGAGAAATAGAGAAACAAATAATATCTTCAAAATTAAAATCTTAAACATTTGTAGCCAATTACGCTTACTGCCAGTTATAGTGTTAGACAAAGATTACACATCTGAAAGATGTTTTGCAAGTGTGAATATAACACAATCATCACTAAAAGTATTTCACTACTGTGGACCTCTTTCTCTTTGAGTACAAGAGATAATTATCTCCTGTCACATTGAAAAGAAAGTACATCTTCTAATAAGTTTTAGGTTTGAAGGATCAAGATAGTTTATTTAATTTCATTTCAAAGTTTATTTCAAACATGTTCTTTCATTTACAGTATTTACATCTTCACATTTCATGTCTGAAAATGGGTAGGCAAAAGTATAAACTCATATAGCCCTACCACATTAGATATGTAGTGAAAATTAAAAATCCTCTGCACCAGTTCTTTAGATGGAGTAAATACATCCTCAGATGAATTAAAAGACTTGGTGTAATTCAGCTGGTCTTTTGTTTAGCTGAAGCTAAACCAAAATGCAGAAGAGGCATGTGAAAACCGAGTAAAACCTATAGATACAATTTGACCTGCTATAACTTGAAATCATTTCTCTTGATGTAATCAGTCTACCACACCATTTAAGGGGATTCTTAGCCAACTGTTCTTTACAACGTTGCTTCACTTCATTGATATTTAAGTCACTTATTTATGCACCTTTCTTAGGGTCCCACAGCATTTCAGTCGGCTGATGGTTGGTAAGTCATTGCAACATCTTGATTCTTCTCTTTACACAACTGAATTTAATCATTCTTTTTTAATCTATAGGGGATGTCATATTTTTTGCCACATACATTAATGAGAAAAGGGAACTAAATAACAAAATAAAAACACATAAAACCTGTTGAAAAACTGATGAATGGTTGATGTCCAGCACAGAAAAAGAGACTCTAGGTTTAAATTTGCAAAAACTGTGTGGAGTCAACTGCACCCATTCTGTAAAGGGTTTATGGTTAAGCTTGTGATTTTTTGTCCTGTTGCATGACCTGTTGTTTCACATTTAGTTATCAAAAAGATTATATTAGATTCACTTCATTTCACTGCAGTGCATAGCCTATAAAAAAGTTTAAATGCTTTAGAAAAGTTTTAAGTTCAAAATTCACAGTGGTGCATGGTACCAGTTCAGTGCTGGTAGTGCTGTCTGGTTAATTGCTAAAGAGGTGGCTAACTGGACTGGGACAAAGTCTAAGAGTGACTATTTGGAAGGATGGACAGGACATTCCAGCTTCCTGGAAGTTTTTCTAGCTGATGCTTGCTTACCTTGAAGATGCTTGCTCCTCCCTGAAGTTGAAGAAGAAAGTATGATGGGAGGGTCCATAATAATATAAGCAGCTTTCCTGATGTAGCACTTCTGGTAAAACTTCCTTCCGGCAGAAAAGTGGGACACCAATGATTCTGCTGGCTGCTTTACCCTCCTGTTCAGCTGCCTCCTTTCCTAGGCATTGCAGCCCCTGAACCTGGATGTGAAGCTGTAGGTGAGGATGCTTCCTAAAGTACCTCGGTAGAAGATGAGATAAAAGATGGCCACACATTTGACTCCAAAATACTTTGGTCTGTATTCATGGTCAACTCAATAATTTCAAGATGTCCAGGGCCTGTGGCTTTAAAACAAGTCCCTGCCATCACCACTCCACTGTCATGCTTGAGAGTTGATATACAGGGTTTGTGTTGATGTGCTGTGATTGGTCTTCATCAACAGAGACATGACCAAACATCAAACATTGGACAGATGAGACCATTTAAGTCTGATCTGTTTAAAGGACTTTGTTCCAGAGGTTTTTTATTAGACGCAATTTTACAAACTGTTCAAGCACAAGGTAAGCATAGCACATAAATAAAATGCTAAATGTTATTAATAAAATCAACATGCAAACTGAAGCCAGTAGAATCATGCAGCTCATGAGTAATCTACCATTTTTTCTGAGCACTGCTTGGTCTGACTTTGAAATCAACTTAATAGGATGTCCACTCCTGGGAAGACTGGCAACTGTCTTGGATGTTTTCCACTTGTGAATAGTCTTTCTTACTGCAGAATAATGGACTCTAAATTGTTTTGAAATTGTCTTCTAACCATTCATGGATTAATGGGCTGCAACAATTGCTTTTCAGATATCACAGCTGATGTCTTTCCTTCATGGCATTGTGTACACACCAGCATATTATTATTATTATTATTATTATTATTATTATGGGGAGCAGAGCTTTCAGCTGCTCTGCTCCTCATCTCTGGAACTCACTACCCCCAGACCTCCGTAACTCTGGTTCTATACAACTGTTCAAATCCAAACTCAAAACACATCTGTTTAAACTGGCATACTCACTGTGGACTATTTATTACCCTGCCGGATGTGTAGTTTCTGTACTTGGCCTCTTAGAGGCGCTGTTTTCACACTTCGAAACAAAACAACTTTGCGTCTAATCACAAAAGTGCCATGGGGCGATGCCTTTACTAAATATGGAAACTACCATTCAGTTCAAAGGTTGGCCGAAATGTGAATTTGCCACGAAATTCAGATCAAATTTCTTTTCTTGTCAAAAAAATATTTCTTAAATGACCACAGCAGCCGCCGTTACAAATAAGGATGATTAAAATGAGCTTGGTGACACTATAGTGTATGTGTGTAGCATCAGTTGGGCCAGTTGTGGGTGTGAAACAATACTGTTTAACCCGGAGATCTACAAAGCGCGCGGCGCTGTGCATGCAACAGACTTTCAAGTCATTATACCCACGCAGAGCATTGTCAGATCAGCACATGCGCAGAGGACGCACAGCTGTGTCAGACCTTTAGTTACTTCCTGAATCAGGGTTAGCTTGCTGCTGGCTTTCATTGTAGCATGTAAATGTGAGCGGAGGACTCATACAAGGAGCGAGAAGTGATTTTCCGGCGAAACAAACAAAAGGAAGACTTTTGGTTACTTTTTGCCTTGGCAACATGGATTACTGGGTTGGTGCCCTTTCACTTTATTTCGTTTTGTCATATTATATACAGAATGGTACGCATAACGATAACATTGTTGTTACAAGACGCTTTAAGGATAGTTGTTTATCAGTTATGAAGTGAGCTATTGACCCAACTGTTTGTTCATATGAATGCACCCGGGATACAAACAGTGTGTTTTGACAGTGACCTTTGTTATCAGTTTTGTTTTACATCTTTATTGTCACGTTTAAAGGTACACTTAACCTGCACTGATAGTTTTGCCCTATAAATAGGACACATCGCATGAAGTAATCAACATGATTATTTTATACCTGAGATAATAAATGTAAATGTCCAGACATGGTGCCGATTACGGCTGCTATTAAACCAAATCCTTGTATGTTTTGATGAGATATTTCCTTTGTAGAAGGTTTAACGCTCTTTCCCATTGTTGTGTTGTAAACACAGAGTAAAATAGGAGATCCTGTTCAACAAAAACCTGCAGGAAGTTTAAACAATGTATTATTCTTAGTAGTACCACCAGAGAGTTGTTCACATTTGTGTGGGTTTTCCATATAAGTACCCATCAACTTTTTTTTTCTTACTTTTTTTTTTTTTTTTAATAACAGCAGCTAGACAAAAGACTCGACAGTAGAGGGCAGTTCCTCAGACAGATCTGCTGTCAATGCAAGTTTACTGTCTGAAGTCCAGATCAATTCAAAGACTAGAGAAAAGTAATTCAAATGGCTTATCTTATTTTGACCCAAATGTGAGTTCATGTCATGAAAGACCTTGGTAGTGGGGGGGTTGGGGGGGATAGATAGTTAAAGGAAACTTTGTAGACATCACAGCTGTAATTATTTCCCCTTTTAATGAATCCTGAATCTCTTTGACTAAAAGCCTGTGGGTGTGTTGTGCAGTCTGTTTTCCCTAGATGCACCCAGAAGCAACCACCTCACATTTCATGAGAACACGATGAGTCAGATTAATTCCAGACCAGTCAGATGTTGAATTGGGAAAGGGGGGCAAAGGAATGGGCATCCACTACTTAACAATGAGTAAGACCGTGCTGGTGCAAGAGCCTATGCATGGACTTCATATAAGTTTTCCAGAGGCAGAGATGGCAGTGAATGGTTTGCAGAAGTGTGGGCAAACCAGAGAGTGAGATGTGGACAGAAAATGTGTTGGATAACTGAAAAGGGCTTGTATCTGAAGGACAGCCTTGCTTGTTGCAGTGGTGTCAGATAATTCCAATCTAATCTTGTCTTTATCACATAAATGTCACAGAGAGCATGTACAGGCTTTCTTGTATCTTAAATCATATGTTTTACATTGTGTTTGTAGCATATTTACTTCTCATTGCTGCTCTTTGCAGCATTTCTTGCCAAACCCGAATGACGACCTACTGTCCAGACAGCCCGGTACAACTGCAGTTGTCTGGCTTTAATTTTATTAACTTGGCACAGTGAGGCTTTAATAATGTACCATTTCTTTTCAGACTGAGACAAGTGTGGAGAACCTGCGGACATATTTGGCTGTGTTTCCATTGCACAACAAGCACTTGCATCTTTGCACTATTATGTGATGTTTATTTCAGACTGCACAGATTGCGATTACTTAAGATATTTTCTTTTGAACCTTAAGCTTTGATTATCTGATTGTAGCTGAGGTGGAATGTCTTCACTATCAAACTGCCAGCTATTGGGTTGTAAACACACTGCTGGAAAAAGATAATGGAAAGATAATTTTCTTATGCAATTTCATGCATCAGTGTTTCACTGCAAATCTACTATGAGGCTCAATGAGACTTGGAGACTGGATTTAAATTTGGATGGACAGCATGTTTCAGCATTGTTTATACTAAGAAGCAGAAGTGCAGTATTATTTATTGCTTTGGCTTATTTACAGACAAACTTCCTGTTTTATATGAATCGTGACTGATTGCAAAACACCCCCTTAACTGGCTCGATGTACTGTTGCCGTTTCGAGTGGTGGGAGGAGTTTGGTGATAGTCATCCAATTAGTTGAGTGTTTCTTAGCTCTGAGTTGGTTAATGAAGAGCTAAACACCTGAAAAAGTGCCAAACTTGTTGTAGTGTTACACAGAATACGTACCCTGTAGGTCTGACGATGCCTTCTGATGTAAGTACTTAAACTTGTAGCACAGAGAGAGATGAGCCAATTGAATCATAATTCCTTCTGAGAGATGTTTTTGTTCATATCTGTGTGCAGAGTGCCTTGGAGGTTTACAAGGAGATGCTGCTGCTGTACCTGGAGGAAGGCCGGCGGCAGGTCAACTCACGCTGCGCCGACCTGGAGCCGTGGCAAATCATCGGAGCATCTGTCATCACCACACTGGGAGCTCTCTGGGTCAAAGGCTTCCTCTTCCAGCAAGAAAGTAATCATTTCACACGTGAAGAGTACAAATAATCCTGCCAGGCTTTAAATCAAAGATAAAAAGAAGCTCAGCCTTCTAAAATTGTATTTGCTCTGCAGCTATTGACAGTATTTAACAGTTTAACAGTTTAATAGCATTGCTTATCAGAGTATGGCTGCTAGTTTGTATTTTTTGTTCTTTCGTTCTTTCAGCATTACTTAACTTTTAAAGCTTGCTTATCTACTGTATATCAAAATGTGAGCAGCTCTGTAGTGACAGCATTCCTCTTTCAAGCTACTCAGTCGTTAGTTACTAAAAGAGCTTGTAACTCTTTAAGTGTTTGACTCATGGATTTTAATATCTGTTGTAATATCAATCAGAAATTTCTCAGCAACAAAATCAGCACAAAAAACTTGAATTTAATTCTTTGATTGTAAAAGTCAGAATGAGGCACTAGCGTTTCCAAAGTCAGCACATAATGCCTTATGATTCCACAGACGTGATTTTTGCTAAGAGTCAGGAGTTTATTTTTAAGTTGAATGTCACCACAATTTCACCACAATCCTCTGCCTTGTTGTTTTGGTTAATAGGTCTCACATCCCGAATAAAGAGGCAGTGTTTTCGACTCATCAGAAAAATCCCTTTTGTTGGCACGAGTGTAAGTATCTGTGGTAAATCTGTTCCCTTTTTGCTCAGCAAATGTGCATTCACTCTGTTGTCTGAGACTCTGAGTCATTTTTCAGACCTTTGACATACTTCATCATACGCTTGTGATAAGGTGGTTACTTGCGTTCAGTTAGACACGCTGTCATTTCATCCTGATTCCCTTCACAGTATAACACACTGAGCCTTTCTGCTGAGTTTACAGTTGAAGTTAATAAAGTAACTGCGTCCTCTCTGTAAATCAGATCCAGAAGCAGCTGAACAAGGCTTTGGATGACATGTCTGTCAGTGTCTGTAATCTGAAGGAGGGGATGAGCTACACTAAAGAGCTGCCCTCTAAAGGTCTCTCTCAGAGCCAAGTGATGGACAAAATCAAAGAATATCAGACCCTGAGTAAGTGACGTTTCATCCCCGAGCCCATTGGTTCAGTGTTTGTGATGATTTTCACTGATGAATTAATTTGTGGGAAGGAAAGCCAGTGATTTCTGAAGACACTGTATCATTACAGATGAGGTAAAGTGGGAGAAAGGATGTGTTTCTGGTGCAGTGTACTGGGGTGATGAGACACTGACCAAACTCCTGGTGAAGGTATGCATCTTGGTCTTCACAAATAGACAAATAGGTTAAGTTTAAGGCTTTTTGCAATTTATTAAAAACAAGCAGGACTAAGTGATTGTTTATTCTTAATAACACTAAATATTTACTTTAGTCACTTATTTATATGTTTTTGTTCTTAAGGTATATGGAGATTTTGCATGGAGCAACCCGCTTCACCCAGACATTTTTCCTGGAGTCAGGAAGATGGAAGCTGAAGTAGTCAGAATGTCTTGTACACTTTTCCACGGTGGACCCAACTCCTGTGGGACAGTGAGTGGCTGTAAACTGTGACTCCAGAGAGGTGATAGTTGGCTTAATTTGACGCATGTCCTCTCCCGCCTTGTCCAGGTCACTTCAGGTGGAACTGAGAGTATACTAATGGCCTGCAAAGCATACAGGGACATGGCATATGAACGCGGTGTCAAATACCCTGAAATGTGAGCTGAGTGATAAAGAACATAAATCCATGGCACATCCTGAACTTGAACCAGAGAAAGTTGTAAAATTACTTTTATTGAATCTTCTGCAGTCTTGCACCTGTGAGCGTTCATGCAGCTTTTGACAAAGCAGCACATTACTTTGGGATGAAGCTTGTTCACATTCCCCTTGAGAAGAAAACCATGAAAGTAGATGTAAAGGTGAGAACACAAGCTGTACAGACAGTATCTGGGATTGACTGCTATGGTCAGATGTTTGTTATAATAATGCCATATGTGTTTGTGTGTCAAGGCTATGAGGAGAGCCATCAGCAAGAACACAGCCATGCTCGTCTGCTCGGCACCTCAGTTTCCTCATGGGATCATGGACCCTGTTGAGGAAGTAGCCAAGGTAATATTTTTCCCATAGAAAGGATCCAAAATAAAACAAGAGGAAAGTCAAATCTTTGGCATTTTGTTGTGTTGCAGCTGGCTGTACGCTACAATGTCCCGCTGCATGTGGATGCCTGTCTGGGTGGTTTTCTCATCGTATTCATGGCCAAGGCTGGTTACACACTAGCTCCATTTGACTTCAGGGTAAAGGGTGTTACTAGCATCTCTGCAGACACCCACAAGGTAGGGAGAAGTTATTTATTCCATTGAGAATTAGTATTAGTCTTCTACATTATTCTTGATTTGTCCCTTTTCTTATCTAAAATTACAAAACACAAGTCAGTATGTGTAATAACACATTTTTGAAGTATCATTTTATTATGTGCATGATAATTTGTTTAACCTTGTATGGTATGAAGCTATGCTTATAATTGCATTAATACTGGATTATTGCTGCATTACATTTCTCTCCAGTATGGTTATGCCCCCAAAGGCTCCTCCGTAATCCTTTATAGTGATAAAAAGTACCGTCAGTACCAGTACTTTGTAGCTCCAGACTGGCAGGGGGGAATTTATGCCTCACCTTCCATAGCGGGCTCCAGGCCAGGAGGAATCATCGCTGCCTGCTGGGCAACCATGATGCACATGGGAGAGAGTGGATATGTGGATGCAACTAGGAAGATTGTTAGCACTGCACGCAAGATCAAAACAGAGTAAGACAAAAATGCATGTATCAATAACACTTTAACCCCGCCTCTTCACGTCTAATATGCATCCTATTTTTATTTTTTTTTGGCAGATTACGGAAGATAAAAGGAATGTTTGTGTTTGGGGATCCAGAAGTGTCAGTGGTGGCAATTGGCTCAGATGTTTTTGATATTTTCCGCCTCTCAAATGCACTGACGTCAAAGGGCTGGAATCTGAACACGCTGCAGTACCCCTCAAGGTAGCCGTTTAAAACTGTCTTTAATTTGATGGATTTATTGGTGTGGCAAGTGTTTACAACCGCATGACTTTCTCTTTCACAGCATACACATTTGTTGCACGCTTTTGCACACCCAGCCAGGCGTGGCGGAGCACTTTATTCGTGACGTCAAAGAGCAAGTCGCCATCATCATGAAGAATCCCAAAGAGAAAACCACAGGAATGGTGAGCTGGCTAATGTCCAGACCTTGTAAAGTTGGAAATGCATTGTGTTGCATTACAAAGGTTTTAAGTAAACACAAGTTGCTTGTTGTAGAAGTGGAATGTGGAACAAAACTGACTAGTAAAACTACTGTCAAGGCATAATCCAGCTCAGGGGAAAGAAGATCCCACAAAGAGGGAAAAGGATCATTATGAGTAAATATTAATGATGTCCAATTAAATGAATATTAAGATGTATTTCTCATTGGTAGATTTAAATTATTAATGTTTGTTAAATCATTGCTTTATCTCATCCTTCTGACGTTTGTTGTTCTTCATGGTGTGTGTACGCAGTATTTGGCTGTCTTACGTTACAGCTGTGTGATGCAGGCCACTGCATTTGTAATGACTGGTTCTGCCTCATGCACATTGCCCTCATCTGGTTTTATTCAATGTACCTACACTGAGTCTGCTTTGCTTTGTCAACATAGATGATAACATTTCCACTGCTGAAGTAGTAGACTGCAAGAGAAGCTACCATTAAAGGGGTTAATAATTTGACAGTTATTGTAGATTATATCAAAAAGAAAGGAAAATTCAAAACCAAATATTTCATTTAAAAGCAACCAATGCCCACACCGTTCACTTGTAAGTTAACTCACATCTTCCTCTTGTTTCAGGGAGCCATCTACGGCATGGCCCAGTCCATCCCGGACAGATCCATGGTGACTGAGATCTCCCGAGGTTTCCTGGACTGCCTCTATAGCACTGAGGTGCCCAAGTCAAACACCAACCATATGAATGGCAACGGCAAAGCCCACTGAAAAGGGATACAGCCTTCCTAACCTGAACCCCCTGCAGGGAAACACGCTCGCTGCCTCTCTGAGTTCCGAGTTAATTGCTCAACGGTTGCCTTATCTCACATACTGTATAGAAAACATCTGCAAAGCTCTTAAAAGCACAAGCCATCATCATTTTAATCAGCCCAGAGGGAAACTGCTTCTACCAACTGTGCCTGCATGGCAGAGGGGAAGTGACTGGGTCCAAACGAGTTTTAATCATTCAGTTCAATTTAATTACGTCAAGTTTGTGTGTGAGCGAAAGTTATTTTAACATATTTCATTTCAATTTTAGCTTTTAATACTGTCATGATCTCTTAGTGATATTACATAAAACCATTTTTTTGTTTGTTTTTTTTTTGTTAGATCATTTCAGCCTAAAAGGATCGTCATCGTGTCTCACAATAAGTGTGAAAATGAAAAAACACAAACCACTCAGAACATGTTAAAGTCGCTGTGCTGCCCTCTAGCATGAAAGCTCCAGACTGGCAGCACATTTCTGCTGAAGGGATCCTGCAGCACTTCTCCATAAAACTTAAATTTTTTTTTTCTTTATGAAATGAAACAAATCAGGTCAAACTGAAAATCACTTGAAACAACACTTTAATATTATGGTAGGTGTTTATCTGTGAAGATGACATTTAATTTCTTTGTGTCTGCAGTGGTTGGGTCCGTAGACAGAGGGAGAATTATTTTGATAATGGGAGCTTTTCATGTCAATGAAATAGGGAAAATCAAGGGCATTAATATGTCGAAAGCTTCCACAGACATGTCCGCTTAAGTCATGAAATTCTTTATCTTAACCGAATGGACTGAAGGTTCGCCCTACTTTGGTTTTTGATGTTATCAAGAAGCAAGAACTCAGTATTTTTCATCTTAGTTTGCCTACTTACCTATGTACCACTTTGTTTTTAATAATTTGTCTCCTAATTCAATCTACCTCAGTTTCTACTCCATGCAAGTTACATTTACTCATCCACTCAACAGTGTGGTCGTTTTCCATGTTTAACATTAATTTCACATCTGGGGCAGTTCAAGAGTAATGAGTTATTTTTGTTAAATACACTGACTCTGAAATGTGACTGAGGTTCTTCGTCCACAGACAGAGTAGTTTTTATCATGGGAGAAACTTTCTGCTTCTGGATGTATTATTGTCTGATTACCATCCATTCAGCAGGAGATGGAGATTAATAGTGTGGTAACAATGCATACTGTAACACCAAAAGGACCTTGTTCTAATATTGTTGAAATTGTCATGTCTGTGCAATATGTTTTCTTTTTATGAAGTGAGATAAGGTGGGATGCTCTGTCAGAGGCGTAGTTGGGAATGATGGCTCATCAGCCTTGATAATGTCATTTCAGCATTTATGTGTGATCACTGGGAATTCATTAATCACTTATTAAGTTTTTTTTTTTTAATTAATCACATCGTTCGAGGATTTATTTTTACATACTGAGGAGTTTTAATAAGTTAGACTCAAATGTATTTTTGTTATTTTTGCCAGTGCCTGGTTAAAATACTTATTCATCCCTGATAATGATTTAATCATCTATTCGATCAGTCTGAAATACAAGGATCATAGTGGCTTTTAGCAATGAGTCACTTAACTTAGAAAGTTTTGTTGGTTTAATGGCCACAAAGATTGTTTTAAATAAAGACTTGTACAATAAATTTTTCTCTTAAGCAGTAACATTTATTCTCCCATTACACAGGAAATATAAAAGCCTGTCTTTTATTCCTGTTTGGGGACAACTTGTTGCAATTAGTGTTTGGATTCAAGATGACTTTTTTTTCCCCAGAGTGATGAGTGATTGGCTTCGTAATAACTTTAGGTTTAACATTAAGTCCTTTTTAGATTTTATTTTAAAAGCACTGGATCTAAGATCTGTTTTGACATTCGCCCTGTCATGTTCAAGACATGGCTCTGAATGTATCATATTAAAGTATTAATAGATTTCTGTAATAAATGCCCTGATTCTAAGTTAAGACACATCAGATGGTTTTTTTCTTATATCCACAGCATACACTGTTAACCCAAACAAAGCCTGGCTGGACACGGCTTATGCCTCTACTGTATTTTTCAATAAAACTTGTTCAGTCTGATTAAATCATTTCCTGGTCATTTTTCATCAACGACAGTTTGACACAAAATACATTTTTTTTTTACTAACAGTACAAAAAACATCTGCCACATAAGACCTTCACTGGTACAGAACACAAACACAGCTGAACGCATTTGGTTATTACACCTGGAATGGTTGCCGGGGAAATTTCTTTAAATCTTAAATTTGTAAACATTTTTCTTTTTTTTTCCACCTACAGGATGGCAACATTTTTCTTAATGAACTTTGAGTAACTGGTTCATATTCTTTGGACTTTGGAAGTCATGTTGAAGTTTCTCAGTTGAATTCGTGTTTGAAGAATTACGGCTTCCAGAGCTTCACTTTCCACTGCTGAAGTAGCTGAAAGCAGGTTGCTCACACCAGAGAAGCTTGGTCAATGAAGGTGGCCAAAGTGATGTCTCTCTGGGACAATCCTCCACAGTCATGTGTGCTGAGAGTGATCTGGACCTGAGGGAACAAAAGTGGAAACTGACTAATATTCATGGGAAGTAAGTGAATGTGTTTAGCTTTGTTTTGGTCTCCACCAACCACCAAAGAAAATATCTGTAGCCAGCTTGCTAAATGCTTTCTGTTTCTGTGTTATCTTAATGTGTTACACATAGCTGGCAGGTTTTAAAGCCCAAACTTTTACTTTCTGTCCTTATCTAGTTATAAGAATGGAGCTTATATTTAGTCAGCCACAGTAGATGCAACTTTATTTGTTATGGTCTCAAAATGTTTGTAGGATACATTAATATTTTCTCTACTGCTTATGCACATGCATTATCTGTATCTATCTATCTATCTATCTATCTATCTATCTATCTATCTATCTATCTATCTCTCTATCTATCTATCTATCTATCTATCTATCTTGAAGGTGTAATGATATACTGTTGGTGACAATAATTATGATGTTAAAATGATGAAACATCAACATTGTATTGATAATATAAATATAATTTATTCTGAGAAGTGATCCCAGCTGATAGATAGCTGACATTTTTTAAAATGTTGATTGTAATTCAGTTACCAAAAAAGACCAAGAAAAACAAAATTCCAATATTTATTATTTAATATGGAAGCAACATAAAAGCAGCTTTCATTTGGTGCTCCAAAACAATTGATTTCATGCTGTGAGTGAGGCAGAATCATAAACATGTGTTTCTGTTTTATGCTTTATGGCTTTTGTTTTATATCTAGTAGATGAACATATTTGGAGTTAGAGACATAATTGAAGAAAACGAAAGTATTTTTACGGGAAGTAAATCTGAAACTTGATTTCAGTGAATGTAAAACTTTTAGAGACTAACTTTGTCTGTAGTCACTGGTTTTTAATACCTTATTATATATGTTAAACCACTCAGGATGATGGTCCATCTTCTCTGCTTGTAAGGCCACTCTGGACATGAAACCAAAAGCCTGAAAGACAAAAAGAAAAAAAAAAGAAACAAACAAACAACAAAAAAAACATGATGTACACAAGTTAGTTACATGAATTGTGTGATTTCAGCAAAATAATATGAATACCATGGTATCTACCTGATTGAAGTCTTTAAAAATAAACTCTTTGTAAATGGCGTCTCGTCCCACAACCTCCACCCACTGAGCATTGCGCAGTAGAGGGAGTAGGTGGGCCCTCTCCTCCTCATTCAGACTCTGGATCTTGCCGGCCTGCAGGGGACAGAGCAGAGAACAGCAGTTTTCAGAGGGGCAGTTTCGCAAACACAAACTGTGATTGGTGCACAGGCTACCATCTGGAAACAATGAGAGGCTGCATTCCTGATTTTAAAAAGGTATGTGATGGTGGTGGAGGGAGTATGAGAGTGGGGGGATGTGTGGTGGTGGCTGTAGGAGTATTCCTTCTGGTCACTTTCTTCCTAATCTTGACACATGATGCAGAGTCACATGGATTAAAATGAGTCAGGCTCACCACATTCAGCCTTCATGACCACTGACTCCAAAATCTGAACTGTTTACGATTTCGCAGTCTAGGGGCCACATGTCAAGGCTTTGTCCCCAGATGAACAGTGAACTAACAGAGCAAACAGATGTCTCCACTTCGGCCTAAATCAGAGCAATGACATCAACAGGTATCATAGCAACGCTGTAATCTGCTCTATCTGAGACGCTGATGAGCAGCACAGAAACAATTCCCACAGGCTTAAACCCGTCAATGCATACAACCACACAATTCATGGGTGCACAGGGACACAGAAAGGTACTGATTTCATATATTCGAGATTAAATGCTTTTAGATTCATCTATTTGAGCACATGTAGTTGTCAGTTTACAATAAAACCTTTTAACATGAGGGTATGGTAAGTATCAACATGTGTGTGAGGATATGTGTGTGATATATGTATTGAGTTTGTGTACTCACCATGTCCAAAGAGTGCTTTGTTTTTATGCACAGGGGAGGTTCAGCTCCTGCTCCCTGCTGCACAGAGGTAAATCTGCTGTGGCAGCCAGTGAGTGCAGCTGGAATGAACCCATCTGACACATGAGCCATGGGTCCTGCTTATAGCAGCCCCCCCATAAGCCTGAGCAGAAATCCTTTCTGCTAAAATTCTGTTCAGCTGCTTTTCAGCATGGGTTTAATCATAAACAGCCATCTGTTGCACAAGGCATGCATGAGGACAGCTATTGTTGCAGGATTCAACACAAAGGCACAGCAGTGTTTACTGTGTGATGAAAGAAGGAAGATACCGTCCCTTTTACATACTCTTTAATAATCTGTTTGATCTTATATAAACACACATACTAAACATGAACTTAAAGCCCATAGTAGCTACGTATGTCATCAATAATGTTTCTGCTAAACAGGAGAGCAGATTTAAAAGGGTGGAGTTCATGTCAAAGGTTAATGAGCTGAACCGTGAATTTGCCCTGGTGATTTTATCCGTCACAGTGAGCGCTCAGGGAAATGAACAAGTTAATGAAATGAGCGCAGGAAGAGGGGGTGACAAGTGATCAACATTTTAACAGTTGACTGGATGTGAAAAAGGGACCTGGGCTTCGGACAGGAAGGAAAGCAATCTGTTATTTAGAATGAAAACTATTAGATTAGAGTGAAATAGATGATAAATTAAAAATTGGTGCAATAGCACACTTTTAATCTTTATTTAATTTATTTTAACTACTGTCTCCTCCATAAATTATAGTGGGCCATTATTATATTTGCCCTCAATATATTCATTATAAACTAGTTAAAAGGAACCACATATGAATATGAGTGCTGACCTTTGGCCACTTGTTATACTGGTGTGGCAGTTATAAAAATGAGCAGTAGGAGAGGCTGTTTTTAAGAAGCAACATGGAATTCAACAGACTTCTGTATGAAGCTCTTCCTGTTTTATTCCTTGTAATCGGTGGATATGGAGAGCACATCAACAATGGTGAGCTTTATTATTCATTTGTTATTGATGGTGATTATTATTGTGTATAGTGTGATACAGGCATTAAGGAAAAAAAAAATCCCATTATAAATGGTGGGACACACAGTGCCACTGAAGAACACCTAAAAAAAGATAAACTAAAATAACAGTAATAATAGTAATAATCGTAATCTATTTAGCTAGATTGGTTCCCTATAATTAAAAAACAGATATTAGAGAATGAGCCTTAACTCAGTCAATAATATTGAGTGGGTTATGATCTTGATGGTGATAGTTATCTGTTACACCCTTCTGCTATCATGTTTTTATGACGTACAAGAAGATTTGTGTACCAGCCATAAATCAGGGGTGTTTGAAATCCGTGCAGGACCTCTTCTGAAAATGGATCAGGCTTTGCTCACATTTCATAACCAGCTGACGGAAGAAGTACAGGTTTTCTACACATCAGATTACTGCTACAAGGTAAGGTCTCCAGGGTTATCAATACACAATACAGGATCAGTATCC
Source organism: Melanotaenia boesemani (assembly GCF_017639745.1). Taxonomy (NCBI): domain Eukaryota; kingdom Metazoa; phylum Chordata; class Actinopteri; order Atheriniformes; family Melanotaeniidae; genus Melanotaenia; species Melanotaenia boesemani. The sequence goes on from NC_055697.1 coordinate 9,613,413, forward strand.
CCTTTAGTTTTAAATAAAATTAATAATATATACACACAGATAAAAATGAAAGGCCACATGAACATCACATTTGTAACTATGATAGAAGTCACATTTTACTTGTCTGAACACTGTGGCATGTGAGAGTTTTCTTTGTTCAAAGATGTTTCTTCTGTCAGTAGATAAGTGAGAAAAAGAGGATCTGATTTCAAGGAGGTATCTCAAACATTTCTTTAAGATTTAAAGATTAATTACTTTTAAAAATTACAATTAGATATTATAAATTACACTTGTAACACACTTGTAAATTACAACAAAAGAAGAAAGATTCAGAAGCTTAAGTTTGGCCATCACGTTTGGTCTTTGTAGCCAACTAAAAGGCTTCAAATGAGACTTTTAGTTTGTCTTCCATTTACTTTTTAAGTTAATTGAACTAGTTTAGATGTTTGTTGTTGTTGTTTGTTTTTTTCTTTTTTAGGGGGGGGGGGGGGTTAAGCAAACCTTCAGCTTATGCTTTCAAAACTATTTTCTTCTTGATATTTCTTGATATTTTATTGAATCCTAAATGCAACACAAGCTCAAAGCATAATCAATCCACCACCATATTTAGTACTGGGAGAGATTTTCTTTTTTCTTTATGAGGCCAGAATATTCTTAACAACTTTGCCAGATTAATAAACATGTCTCTAAAATACACCAGACTTGTTTGGATGTTAATTTGCACATTTTTAATCCCAAATGTTGTGGGTGAAAAGAAACTTATTTCTGGTAACTCTTCCACATCATTTATGGGTGTATTACTGCAGAACAATGCAATTAATGCACCTCTACATCTACACCTTCCTGAACCTTTTTCTAATAGTTAAACTGGGGCTTTTAAACAATATTACAGTTCTCTAAGTTTTCTCCAACCATTCATGTTACCTGCTATTTCTTTTGTGCACTTAGAAAATAACCATCTAAAAATGCATTGCTATAGATCTTGCTTTATTGGCATCAGATATTTTAAAAGCTCTAGCCAGCTGTTAGAGGAGCTCATGGAAACTGAGAGTTGGAACAAGGTTTGAGAAGTCCATGACTCTATGGCTTTTACTACTTTTATGTGAACCATGGCTCTGACTAACTTATTTAGTAGGTAAAAAGTTTAATTATATTATATTTGGGTATTTTCTTTTTTTCGCTCTAAAATATGTTTATCTTGATTGAATTACTAAAAAGAATTGTTTACTATTTTCTTCAATGCTATTTGCAGATCTGTAAATTATTTAACAATAAAAAGAAAAACTACTATTATTATTCAGTGTGAGAATAATTTTGCAGGCCCTCCATGGTACATTCAATCTTTATTTGACTCAACTACAATGATATGATTCAAGATTGTGAATTTTTGTCTGTTTGCCATCCTAAAAGTTAAAGTGGGATGTTTGTTAAATGACTATTTGAGCTGTTTTGTTTTTTTGTTTTCAGTGTGTATACCAGCCTCTGGTCTCTCTAAAGCCCAACAACAAAAATGCATCAGCACAAATCAGCACTAAATTCACTCTGACGATTCAGGTGGAATCACAAACCAGGAATAAAACTCTGTGCAGGTAACAAGATTAATTCTCAAATCAATTTAGTTCAATTCAGCTTTATTTGTATAGCACCAATTCACAACAACAACTTTACAGACAAATCCCTTCAAGCCAGTTCATTATAAATAATAGCCTAGCTGAGGAAAACCAGTGAACTGCATTGAATCTTGATTTCAATTTAATCCCCCATCCTGTGCAATGCACGGGGCGACGGAGGACAGTGGAAAGGAGAAAACTCCCTATTAACAGGTAGGAAAAATTTCCGGCAGTACCTGGCTCAGTGAGGGTGGCCATCTGCCTCAGCCGGTTAGAGGTGGAAAGAACAGGTAGAACAGGAAAAAGAAACCAACACACTTTAGCTAGGGAGACCAGCTAAAAGTGGTTAAATACAAGTTTATGATGCCGATGCTGTCATAAGTTTATTCTGGAAATTAAAGAGCAGAAGGACAAAAAGGGAAGAACGACCTTAGTGCATCATGGGATGTCCCTCAGCAGTCTAAGCCTAAGGCAGCATAACTAAAGGATGACTAACCCCCTCTAACTATAAGATTTATCAAAAGGGAAGGTTTTAAGCTGACAAAGGTAGAGAGGGTGTCTGCCCATGAACCCAAACTGGGAGCTGGTTCCATAAGAAGGCCCTGCCTCCCATTCAACTCTTAGAGACTCTTGAAATCACAAGTAAACCTGCAGTCTCAGAGTGAAGTGCTCTGCTGGGGATATATGGAATAATGTGATCTTTGACATACAATGGAGCTGGGTCATGGAGAGCTTTATATGTGAGGAGAAGAATTTAAATTCTATCTTAGATTTAACAGGGAGCCAATGACGAGAGGCTACAACTAAAGAAATATGATCTCTCCTGCTAGTTTTCATCAGAACCTTTGCTGCAGCATTTTGGGTCACCTGGAAAATTTTCAGAGCATATTTGGGACAGCCCAATAATAAGGAACTGCAACAGACCAATCTTGAAGTAACAAAAGCGTAGACTAGTTTTTCCTTCATCGCTATGTGACAGGATCTCCCTAATTTTAGCATTATTTCAAAAGTGGTTCTAGAAACCTGTTTTATCTGTAAGTCACAGGTCAAAATTAACTCCAAGGTTCCTCACTGTAGTTCAGGAAGCCAAATTAATGCCGTCCAGAGTAATTACATAGCTAGACAATTTTGTCCCAGCTGTTGGGACTTAACCAGAAACAAAAGGAGAAAACAACCTGATTCTCATCTTGTTTGCCTATATTAACAGAGGGGAGTGGATTTCTCTTGTCTTTAAACATAATGCAGTGTGATGGCATCCAATGATTGCGTCAGCAGTCAGTAAGATTATTTACAAGACTGTGGGAGTCATCATGACCTGCTTTCTGGACCTGAGTGATGCCCCTCCTTAAACCACCTCGCCGGGTATCGATCAGGAGCCTTTTTGGGGTTAATAAGACCTGACATTCTGATATTGATGAAAAGGGCTCATTAAAACTGGAAAGTCACGTGTCCTCCAGACGCATCACTGGAAATGTTACCAGGAGCAGATTGTTCAAGTTTATGACTAGTCAGATCTGACATAGCAGAACTTTCCATTTTAGGGGTCACCTGTAAACATGGTATCAGGGATTTTGCTGCTACATGACAAGCCTCTGTTGCTGTCTTTGCCCTCTCAGAGGTCCAGTCTTTGTCCTTTTAAATCAATGCTGAGGTCTCTAACCAGGCTGTGCAGGTATTGATTTCCTTTTCCTCTTTGAAAAAACACTCAGAGTGATAGCTAGTATGTCATCCCAACTCTGGATCAATACGTTTGTGTAATGCATGTTTTTTTGGGGCCTGAAACTGGAGATGGTGACGAAGACATGCACTTTAAGTCTGCAGGCACTAGGTGGTGCTCCTGAACTTTACTGTGAAGGATAAAACATTATTGAGAAAATGAGAAAAACAGTACCATGCCTCTCTGGAAATAGAGGATCAAATAATATTTTCTAATATAAATGTGTCTAAATATTTCACTGTTGTTGATGCAGGTGGGATCAGACATATATGGAAGGCGGTCATTACTCCATTTGGATCATGCCGGTGGCCTTCAATAATCCTATCTGCAATCTTTATGTGGATAAAAGGCCAAATAATCCACACCTTCGTAAGTAGAAAGCATGTATACATATATTTGAATTGCCTTACTGAGACACAGTGATAGTCAAAGAACCAGTGGACACACTGAGTCCAAGCCTTTGATCCATTCTTTACTTAAGCGAGTCCATACAGCGGAGCATCTCCTCTCTCATCCACATCCACTGAGCTGTAATTCTCATCCATCTCATGGGACATGATGTGTATTGATCAGATAAGACTTGCTTTCTTAAAAAGGGATAAAAGAAAAGCTTTTCTGCTTGTTTTGAAGGTCTGGCTCTGCGTGTCGAGGGATGTTGCTAATACATTAGGGAGTGTGGAAGGATTAGGGCATAATGGGATTTTGAAAGCGTCTCTCTCCATAATGTACACTCTACTTAACAATATTGCAGATTATGTTGTAGATCAGACTTTTAGGGCCAAGTAGCCATTATCTGTTCTGGTCAGTGTGACTGCACCTCTCACAGTATGATGAGCTTCCATTAGCTCCACAGACTAGTGATTATGCAAACTCCCCATAGGACTTGCTCAGCTTAAGTAATGGTCTGGTCAGCAGCTCCAAAGACAGGTAAGAGATGCCCTGTTGGGAAATTTCAAAGCTTGCTCTGGTGGCTCAGATTGATTGGCCGCAGAGCTTTGTAAGGCCATTCGCTGGGTTCTTCAAGCATGTGTTTCAGTGCTGCTGCTATCAGATGCACCCTTTAATCAAGTTAGTACTGTATTCTGCTTTGTAACACATACCACAAGTCACCTGCTGAGCCCTTTAATTCAGATGCAGAAACCCACAGTATTAATAGCATGAAGTGTTTGTTTAAATTAGCCATACATTCATACATACATGGCTTAATTGAGTTATTTCAAATGCTTCCATCTACAGAAATGGACTGAGCAGGCACTTTATGCAGTGAGAGCTTTATGGTGCTTAATGAATGGATGTCGGTCATGCCGTGACTTTTCCGAGGCGATTAAGTGACTACTCTTTGTTGAGAGTGGATGTCCCAGTGTGGTTTCAGCTGTTTAAAAATGGCTTCTTTTTGTTTGTTTTTCCACCAAAGAGAAACGCTGTGCGTACGTTCCCTGTATTGCCTGTGCTTTGATGCAAAGAGACCATTCTGATAACTCCAGAGCCTTTCTGTTATTGCTTTATAATCAAATGCTGAGCTGTAAGATGATTCACCAGTTTCTCAGTGCGGTTAGTGATGAGAGCTGGAATACATGACACACTTTTTTTTTTTTTTTTTTTTTTTACCTTTCAGTCATTTTTAGTAGTTTTTTTTATCTGTTTAAAAGTTCTTTTTTTTTTTTTTAGGAAATAAAATAAATCCAGGCCCTCTTCCACTATAAACTTGCACCATGACCCTTTTTATTTTGCAGTCTGGCTTGTTCTGAGTGTATTTGTTTTACTTTCTACATTGTTGCCTTACATTTTCCACTTTGGATGCCTGTAGGGTCAGATTGCCTAGACTGGTTGCTCTTTGATGGATCAACCAGGATTTTTTCCCATTAAGTTCTTTGTTTGTCACTTGAGGGATCACCTTTGACATGAGTTGACTGACAGAGAGACACTGGAGAGTCCAGGAGCAGTAAAGCAGACAGTTTGGACTGTCAGTGCTTTTATGCCCATTCATTTCTAACTCTGAGGTAGATGTACAGTAAAAAGCTCTTGACTAGACATTGAGTGGTACAGATTGATTACACGGTTCCCATTTGCAAATGTTTCCTTATCTTTTTTTTTTTTTTTTAGCTCTTCTGGTGGCAGCTCTCCTGATGGCTTTAACTGCTCTCTTATTTGTTATGGTGCCCTACATCTACAGGTAACCACACATTTTTATACATCATCCTTGGAAAAAAATACCTCCCTGCTCTGATTACTCTGCCAATCTTTTTACAGGAAGCGCTGTACATTAACATTTATTAAAACGATTTGCTGCCGAGGCGAAAAGTACTCTGTGGATAATGTAAGTAACATATTTCTTCCAATGAATGCACTGAATTAATAACTGGAATTAGATGGCACAGATGTTGAATTTAATTGGTTAGTTTTAGATCAATCATAAATTCATTCATTAATTAATACTCAGATGTGTAAAAATGCTTATTAATGACCCAGTTTTTGCTTTTTGCACTGCACAAAAAGATTGACTGTATGTTCTTTTGTAATCAGAATAAGCATTGCTTTGATCCAAAAGTTACATTGCATTATTTTCACTGGACCATATGCAGCCTGAGATGCATACTGAAATTGCACTGAGACTCCAGTCATCAAGACGTTTGGGAGACACTAATGCAATGATTGATACAAATGTTGGCAGAGCCAGTTGTACAGCAGACTTACATGGAAGCGGTAGAGAATTGTATCCATCCAATCATCTTGCTGCATGGCAAGAGCTTCTGTGTATTTTTGGTGAACATGAATAGCTCCTCTTATTCTACTAACCAAGATGTCTCTGGCTTCCATATGCTGTCTGGGTGGTACGCAGATCCATCATGACATATTAGTGCTGGTGTCTTCCTGCTCTGGTGCTTTAAACTGCTTCATGGAGGCCAGCAATTCAGGCTAATCCAACAGAGAGGGCAGCAGGCCAGAGTCATCAAAATACTGACTTCAGAGAGAGGGGGAGAAGGAGCCAGGAAAGAAATTATTTAGAGAAGTTTTAACCCAGGCAACATTTAAGATTTGAGTTTTATCAATATTTTTACATGTCATTAGAATTGCAATTATGTAAACACTTCAAATAAGTGTAAGTTTATGATTGTGGGCAGTTTTAAGTATTGCAATATCCAAACCCCAAATGTTACACAGTAAACCTGAAATATTGCTACCACTTCAAAATAAAGAACTTTAATCATAATTACAATTAATCACTCCTATAGTGAAGGGTCACAGCAATTAAAAGAGGACTTTGTGGATTTTGATGCAACTTTGATCAGGCAGTGGTTCAGATTCACATTCAGCTCATAACATCAGAATATAGACGGTATAGAAGGTATGTAGCTAGCTGGTTTACATAGTATGGCTTTAAACTGACGAAGAATTGCAGCAAAACAACAAAAATCTTTTATTTATTTCCTACTTAATATGTTGTGTTTTGTTATTCACATCAGATATGTTAAAGAACCTGTATTTGGTCTTATTTATAGGTTCATAACTGTATAATTGGGTCTGCTCTAATTTTTAAAAACGTGTTATCAGTAAAACCCTGCGATGGACTAGTGACCTGCCCAGGGTGTACCCTGCCTCTCACCTGCTAAATGCTGAGCTAGGCTCCAGCGTCCCTGCAACACTTAATGGATGAAGCGGTACAGAGAATGAATGAATGAATGAATGAATGAATGAATGAATGAATGAATGTTACCAGTAAAACACCTTATTTTTTCTGGTACTGTACATTCCTGCAGCGCCGGCGATAGCCTCCTGTCTGAACTGCTCCAATTCAGCTTCTGTCTCTTTAAATCACTTTCCCAAAAGATCCAATCTGATTGGTTAACTGAAATAAAACAAACAAACAAACAAACAAACAAAAAAAACTAGGTTTCCTAAATACAGAAGCATGGAGCTGTCACCCATAGACATAATAAATTGTATTATTTTTATTATAACTAATACATCTTTATTATGTCTATGCTGTCACCCAAATAACTAAACATAACTAAACTAGATCATGAGAGGGCGCTACATGTTACAAGGTGATGTAGGCAATGTTTGTAATCATCTTACATAATTAATTCATGTTACCCATGAAAACCAATTAAATATGTCAGATTAAGTCATTGTTGAAAGAGAACTTCTCATTGCTGTAATTAGCATGCAATTATTTATAAAGTGGGCTACATTATAATATATTGAAAGGACTGAGGTGTATTGTTTGCGCTTCATTTATTCCTAAAAGATAGAAAAATGACATTAACAAGATGTAGATGTTAGCAATAGTTTGCATTAGCTTGTGCTGGCTAGTTAGCATTAGCACCCTCAGCTCCATAGATGCAGGCTTTAAACTGGACAACATGATGGTCCACATTAACTGATGCAGTGTGCAGCTTCTGTACAAGTTATGTATCACACAAAGTGTTTGTAGTACGTTCCATAGTGAAAAAAAATCATTTTGTCTAGCTGCTAGAAAATGGTGGACTCATATAGTGAACAAGAATCAAGATTAGATATTCGAACACAAATGTTGATAGTTAAGAAAATCTTAATTATGAAGTGATTCAGGCAGTTCAGGAACAGTGGTTTGTAGTAAAATAAAATTCATGCCACTGATATGGACTAACTGAACACACTGCTGAACAGGTAAACAGTTGAAAAATTAAAGAAAAGCGTCATTTTGCTTGATCAACTTTAATAGTCAAATGAATTGTTAAATGTACACATTGTTCCATAATTTTCACAAGTTGTCAAGCATAGAAGCGTAGAAATAGTTCAAACCTGTTCCCCATCTGTGCTGACATTATTTACTCTCCCTGCTGTTGTTTCTACAGGAAGATGCACATGCTCGTGAAACTGCGCATGGTACTGGTGAAGCTAAACCATCACGTCTGCTCTCCCTGGACACTTTCCGAGGGTATGTAAATCATCAACAACCATCTTGCTTATCAGTCTATCACCACATGCTGCTTGTTCACATGCTAATTTTTTTTAGAGCCGTCTGAGGCATGATGAAGATCTACAGGCCCAGTGTAATGAATAATTATACAGGGGTCACAGTCTGGCCACATGGTCCCCCAAGCTTTTGTTATCAGGCGGTATAGCTTTGGGCATGATTTCTGATATCAGTACGTCTCGGGTTTGGAACAGACTGTTTCTGTTGGGCAGGAGTGATGCATGTGATTGAATCTGGGCTCCCTGCTAGCCTTAATTGTGGCCTGGGGGGTAGACACAAAGCACGCCTCTCTGGAAACAGGATGCTGGTGTGGCTTTGACCTCCCCCTTGCCAAATAATTGATGTAATAATACCATCAACATATCAGCACACATCCTCATGGCCACAGATCTCCTGCCAAAGCAGAGAGCAAGAGGAAATCCAGCAGAACACAAACAGCATCCAGCAGACGATTGGCATCCTTTCCTTTCCGATTGGGCTCCTATTTGGATGAAAAACCACCTGAAACCACCGAACAGATGTGCTGCATTCAAAACACTGCCTTTATATTTAGTTTAGAGGTTTTAGTACATTTTCATTAGAATTAGCAAAGGTTCACACAACAGATACATTTCGATTTAATCTCTCACTTTCACTTCTTGCCGCAGTCCTGCTCAATCTTGTTAGCTGAAGTGTCACTCTCGGGTTACAGATACTTGTCATATATTAATGTCCTGTTTGGTGATACTGAAAGTTCTCATGCCTTGCAACACGCTTAATCAAACTGTGACTCAGCTCACAAGATTAACACTCAGCTTTGTGACTTACGATCCATACCGCTGATAAGTAACAACTTTCTACAGAGAACAGACACATCACTCATCTGCCATAAACGCTGAGGCATTTCTGAAGGCAAAAAGGCTTTCCTTCTCAGCTGAAAGGTTTTTCTGATCATTGCTCAGGCTCCACTGACATGATATACAGAGAACTGTGGGGTACAGTTGCACGTTAATTTTTCTGAAAGGATTTGAATTTTAATCTTGTGAGGCACTGCTAAAAGCCTTTCACCAGTTTCCCCACCGTTGAAAATTGTACTGCCGGTTATTAGCCATGCCATACAGCAGACAGAACAACCATTACAGCAAAACCAAGGATTGTGAGTTGCATTTAACACCAGGTGGCTGAATCACTCTGTGCCTTATTTTGACTGGGATCCAAGTTTTTTCCAATCCAGTCTTAAGCTCTGATGCTTGACCACAAGAAAGACAAAAACAAACCTTGGCATTTCCACTTACATTATAATCCATTCTGACTAGATCAAGTGTCCATAAACTTTGCTTTTGCTACCATCATTCAGTTGCAAAGTCGTAAAGTTTCAAGTTGATCCTCTAATTAGTAATGCATGTTTGACAACTCAAATCAAAGAAGGCCATAAGTGTCTATCAGTGGGTCGTAAGCAGCTGCCACTGCTGTACAAAAGACAAGTCCGTTTGTAATCTGTTAGCTATAAATCAAAGATACTGATTTCCAGACAAGAATTAAGACTTTGGATAAAATGAAAAAACGTTCTGTGGAGAGTTTGCCAGTGATACGAACAACTTTAACTTAATTAGAAACCAAGAGAAAAGTCTGCAGCACTTCAGTTAACTCTAATGCTACAAACACTTCTCACCATCGAATTAATCTTAATCATAATTAGCATCCTCCATTATTGTGTGTGTGTGTGACATTTGCAGTGTGATGGAGCTCTTATTTAGAATCAGGCAGGAGGGTTTTTTAATTAAAAAGTTGGCCAATAAGCTGTGAGGTTGCTGTGATCTTCATCAGGTCTCATCTGGCTGAGGATTTAACCTTTGTCTGTGTTACTATGGCAACTAATGGATATGTTTGTCAAAATTTAAAGGATAGCCTCTGAGTATATGTGTGTGAATGTGCGAGAGACAGAGAGAGAGCACACAGACACATGCACCAGGGTTTACTCTGCTTTAATAGCCCTTTGGAGATGATAGCGACCGATTAAAATCTTGTATCAGCAGGTTGGGGCTAAAAGAGCAGTAATGGCTTTGGTGCACCTTTTAATTGAATCCAGGCAGAAAAACAGGAGGAGGCAGAGGTAGATACAGTGCACCTTATCATACAGGCTCATTCTTAGAGGCTGTCCTAATCCCATTATCTTAAAAAAACCCCTTATGATCTTTTTTTTTTATTATTAAATAACACATGAAAACATAAATTCATATGTTGATGTTGTTGAAGCACTTGTCACAGCTGCATCTCCATCGATTGAATTCTTTTGCAGGTTTCTGTTGTTTAATAGCCCCCGGCCCATTTTCTGACAGGCAGCACAAACATGTTTTTTTTTTTTTTTCTTCCAGTGTCTGAATCAGTCAGGCACTTCATCACGTATGCTGGGTTTCATCAGTGTTGGCTGATGCTAAAGTATAAAGTGTATCTTATATTAGGCTCAAAGTCTTTAGTCAGCAAAGCTGCTTGAGGAGATCCAGAGGACAAGTGTTCATTTCCTGAGTGATTCATAATGCTTAGGTTGCATTACCATGCTTTTGGAGTTGTGACACAATAAAAAAAAGCATCTTGTTTGGCTTCTCTTACTTTAATTCAGAAGTTTATATTCAGTTATAATCAGTTTAAAACAGCTGAGCTGGCAAAAAATGTGGATAAATTGTTATTATAATTGTGTGTTGCATTTATGATGTGTATTTAAAAATATCTTTGCCCACATTTTCTTTATTTACTCATTCAATGTACAGTACCTGAATAAAACCCATTTTTACTGACTGATAGTGGTGTACTACAACCTGTGCTCATCATTGTAGGTTTTCCCTCACAGTGATGGTGTTTGTGAACTATGGTGGAGGAGGCTACTGGTTCTTTCAACACGCACCTTGGAATGGTTAAGTATAGTACAAGACATGCATGAATTCACTAAATAGGAGTAGACTGTGCAGTACAGTCTGTGCCTTACATAAAGCCTAAAGCTGTTAATCAATGGCAACGCTTCTCATCATGTCTGCAGCATAGTCTGACCTGTCGTCACTAATTATGATTAATGCAATCACATACGCATGCATGCATGCAGCATGCCATTCTTCATATTGGCCAAATCGGATACATGATTTGTAGATGTTTGTTGTGGTGTGCAACTGGTAGCAAATGAGGAGGAGGAGAGATGAGAGTTTGAACGACTTTTAGGGAAAGATGGGAGGAGGCTTAAGGAGTGGATAATGTTGATGTGATCTTAAACATAACACCTCTGCTTAAAAAAGTTTCATTTCATCTTGTAAATAAACAATAAAAGTGCAAATATGTCAATATATTTTTCTTAAAATGCATGTTATTGTTATGTGGCACACTCAATTAAAATGTTTGAATAGGCTCTTTGCTACATGTACAAGGATGTATTGATTTCAGCGATGGATTAGTTAATACCGTTTTGGCTGCAAGGCTACCACATGTCACAGGAGCTCAGATTTTAAGTAATCGCTCCTTTACAGAATGGAGATTTAATGACAGAAGCAGCACTTTAAGAACAGCCTTTAATTAATCTGGTGTTGTTATAGGTACCAAGAATATAGTGGAACAAGAAATGTAAACTCTGACATTAAAGTATTTGTGGATTATTTTGTATTTATTTAGTGTGCTTATGAATTTGTCACAGGTCTAACTGTGGCAGATCTCGTCATGCCATGGTAGGTATGGTGCAAGAAAACTATTCAATTTTCCCTGTCCTATTCACAAATTGCTTTATGTAATTGTGCACCATGTAAATAGTGTAATACTGTTATGTCTGGCAGGTTTGTGTTTATAATTGGGACTTCAGTGGTTTTGGCTTTCAACTCCATGCAGAGGAGGGGAGTTGGCCGCCTGCAGCTGCTGCGAAAAATCACCTGGAGAACAGTCGTACTTGTGATGCTCGGGTTCTGCTTTCTCAACTACTCTCCGAGAGATGGACCATGTATGTGCAAAATATGCAGAACAAAAAAAATTGTTTACTTTTTTTTAATCTTTACTATATAGTTCTGTATTTTGCACTACATTAAACTGATCACAAAACAGACAGGTCTTGTGCAGCAGTGGAGAACAGATGGAGAATTTTTTTGTGCTGATCCACCTGTTGACATGTAAAATGAAGCTTGTAGACAAATTACTTTTGCTGCTGTTTTAGGGAACATCAAACACAGTTTCTTTCCCTAAATATTTCAGTCATTTCTTCAACAATTAGTTTAGAAATTAATTAGTAATCCTTCCAAGTAAAATATAGATGGTCATACTTTGCTTTATAAAAAAAGATGTTAATCTGACTCTTAGACTGAGTCAGAGTTAACAAAGGAGAGTAATGCTGAAAATCCCTGTTTCACCATCCACTTGGGATGCACAGGGCGCCCTTCACACATTAGCTATCGCTGGTGCTAATGGACTTTCCTGGGTGGATGTCTGTGTAACTGGGTTAACGAAAATATTGTTGTGTGTGCAGTCTCAAAATCCAGCACCAGGGGACGTTTACCAGCAGCAGATTGAGCAAAAACAGCCACTGCAGTAATGGACAATTACAAACAGATAGAGTTACACACTTCAGCTCCATGCAGCTGCTGTCGATGGGCTCTGCTGCTGGAGCTGATCATAACGATGCAGTGACTTTTATCATAAACTGCAGCTTTGCCCTCTGTCTCCAAGGACGGCCTCTGCTTTTCAGTCCCTGGGTTTGATCTAATAAGAGAATGGAGTCACATCAGCTTGATTTGCTAAACCCTTTCAATGTCAGATTGGAGAGAAAAAGGTGTTAAACTTTGTCTGTCACATGAGTCACTTCAAATAAATCTAGCTGTGGTTAAATGTTCATGAAACTGTCAAAAGAGTGTCAAACTGAGACCTTAAAATCAGTTTCCCCTCTGTTTTAAACAGTGTTTTGTTGGTTTAGAAAACTAGCAATAGACAATAATAAGCAATGGCCTCAAAATGATTAATTTGAGAGTGAGTTATAGAAACACATGTTAGAGAAACTGGAGAAATTTGGTTGTTAATTCAACTTAAAACATAGAAATCAATCATTTATGAAATATTCTTTTTTGAAGTGTGAGGATCTTTTTTTTACTGTTTGTGAAAGATAAATGAGATTAAAATTACTACAGATGGTGTGCTTTAAACCTTTGGAGCTGAATTGCCTGAGTTTGTTCTACTTTCTGGAGGATTTTTCAGTTCTGTTGGCATCTGTCACTGAGAGTGCTCAGACATTTGAAGCAGGCAGCAAAGTTTTCACTGACATGATATTAAACATTAAAAGGGGGTGTCATGTTTGCCAAGAAAAAAAAAACAAAACAGAAATTGACCAAACATGTTATGCTGCAGAGCACCTTATTAGTGTAGTTAGGTTACAAGCTCATGATAGGACAGAACAATAAATTATCTTTGTGGGTGTGTAACCTGCAGATTTAACTAAAGTGTCATTAGTAAAAGCTTCCTCTTTTCCTGTGAACGGAGACATTTCCGCCTCTTATTTGATTTGACTGGATCAATGATCAGGATCATATTGTTTTTACAGCACTTTGTGTGACAAAGAGGTTTTCAATTAACTAATGTGTAGATTACCATCAATCTCTCAAACAGCAGCCATTCTGATCCATCCCAATTTGTCGAGACCAACAGATAACTGGGAATCTTTGATTAGACTGCCACATTCTTGACATTTCCATATAGGGCTGATACCACCACCCTGGGCCTCAAGCTGTCTATCACCCTCCTGTAGGACATGGAGGAAGCAGTGGGGCAATGGAGAAGATTCCTAATTGCTTAAATCTGCAGACACAGCTTCCCTATATATTAGCAGGTCAAGCCGGTACAAGTTCAAGTAGTTTTCAAATACTGTATGAGGGTATGTCAGTGTGCACTTCAGTGTTGTGTTTACCCTGCATGTTGCTAACTGTGTTCCAGTGTCCTGGTCCTGGCTTAGGATCCCTGGAGTTCTGCAGCGTCTGGGCTTCACCTATTTTGTTCTGTCTCTCCTTCAGACTTTCTGGGGCCAGAAAGAAATCCCATTGAGAGTGGTGAGCTCTTCTGTCAAGTTCACTTTCATCAGTCATTACACACAAAAAGACACTAAAGAGGTCAAACCTGAGGCAGCACATTTTACTAGACCAAATAATCTAAAGACATGCTAACAGCTCTTCCACTGATGCACCCCCCCCCCCCCCCCCGACACACACACACACACACACACACACACAAGACAAAAATGCTATTAGCATGACATTAAAATGTTGTGAGGATGCTAAAAATCACATCTTCTTAGCATCATCTTACATATTCTTATCGTGTTAGCTGCTGTGCTAACAGCTCCTTAGCATGCTTGGTGGATACATTAAGAAGAAAATAATGCGCTACAATAAATCTGACATATAGAAATAAATACACAAAAAATATTTTTGCTAATTATTTATTTATTTTACAATTTGTTTAAAGTCTCGCCTTTGGTCAGGCTTAAGTGATTGGTTCTTTAAAACATGAAACATCACTTAATTGAATCAGACAGATCAACACTGTTCTCATTAAAGCTGCAAAGAAGAAAATCAAACTCCAGCCAAACAAATTTTTTATGTAAAAAGTGTAAACATGTAAACCTCAATGTCTGCAGCATCACTGGTGGAATCCTGTCCAGGATGTCTTTCTTTACTGGCCACAATGGCTGATTATTATCCTGCTTGAGATTTTGTGGCTGTGCATCACTTTCCTCATGCCCATACCCAACTGTCCCACGTAAGTCCAAACGATGCTCCTATATAACTTCTCAAGTGTAGTCTGCTCATTTACCCATCAACACATGCACATAAAAAAGAACATGTTTCATCCACTTCTGCATGCTAAGATAATTTCTATCGGCTTGCTGCGCAGCAGAGGTGTTACTGTGCACCTTGTGTTGCAGGTGTTATGAACCACTGTGATTTATGGGCCTGTGGTGGAAGCTTCAGACAGTATAATTAGCCAATCTCAGTCTGTCATGTGCAATAAGAGGAGGGGAGGCAGAGGATCTATCTTCCTTGTTTTGTTCTGTTTCTTGCTCCTTGTCCAGTTGTTTTTGTTACCATATCTATGACCCTGCATGGCATCAGATTTACAATATTGTGGTTAAAATAATAGCATGTGCTCACAACTTTATTTTTATTAGTTTTTATTGGAATGTGAGGATTTGTGAGGTGATCCTTCCTATTAGAAGACTTGGATTTCTTTGGCAAAATATGTTTTTATTCCTCTGGTTTTTTTTTTTTGGGGGGGGGGGGGGTTAATCTTTTGTTATGATGATATTTAGAACATAATAATCAGATTTGTTATCAGAGGGTATTTGGGACCTGGTGGAATTGGTGATGACGGCCTTTACCCAGACTGCACTGGAGGTGCAGCAGGATACATTGATCAATGGATCTTTGGAGATAACATGTACAGATACCCCACTTGCAAAGTAAGTGTGTGTTTTATGTACTAGTAGATTGTCTTTATGTACAAAAAAAATGCGGTGGGTAAAGTGCTGGTTTTCTGCTGTGTGTTTTTCCAGGAAATGTATCACACTGTGCAGCCCTTTGACCCTGAGGGGGTTTTGGGTACAATCAACTCCATTGTAATGGGATTTCTGGGGATGCAGGTAAGCTTGATCATTTATTCCCCTATAGGACTCAGAAGGTGGCAAAAGTGTATCTTTGAATTGTGAAATACCAGTTTTATTATCAATTAATATTGATTATAGAATAGTAAGAATAATACGTTTTCATCTATATTGTACTAGAATAACCTAAATGCCTAAACATTGTTGGAGGCTTTCATGCTAAATTACCACCAAAATATCATTTTGACAATAAAATGAAACCAGGTACAAACAAGAATAGTCACCTCAAGGAGCAATACTGTAAAACAAAGAGACTTAAAAAACAAAACAAAAAAAAACTTGATTATTTTACCAATACAAGCAGTATAGGTGCTACAGTTCTGTGAAGAAGTCTTATAATGAGGTGAATACAACTTCAGATGAACAATGACATACAACATGTATTATATAATATATAATTGTAACTAATAAAGTGGCCGGTGAATGGAGTGAACTGTCCCCTATGTGTCATTGTGTAGCCTCTTTTATTCCAACAGATATCACCTTGTCCAGTGCATCCTTTACAGTGGTAGTAATAGAAAATATGCATTTAAATAGCCTTTCCTTTAAAATGTTAAACATTTAACTTTGTGTTTAGTAAATGTGAATTTCCTGCCTCTCTGTAAGAGCACAGCGGTCTTCTTTTGTCAACATAATTTTGTTAGAAAGTGAGTAGAGAGCTTTCCACCTGAGTCTCTAATGGCGATAGTGTCATTTATAGCCATTTGGGCTGTGGGAAGTTGTCATGCAAAGGCAACCACATTGCTTAATTCCCGGTGGGCGGTTAGCTGTGAGCCCTTCAGTCAGCAGGTTTCAGACAACACACCAGGTGTCTGCTGCCCTCTTCTGTGTTTGTCCATGCTAATGTTGTCAGCTGAAACATATTCATCATCACCAAATTAATCAAGAGGCTGCAGATGACTCACATGCCACATCTGGCTGCACGGGATAGGAGAAATATGACCGCCACATCAGGGACACGCCATCGACAGCTACATCCCAGGACTATTTGGTTACCCAAGGCCAAATGCCCAGGCGCACAGGGTGTTGGTGTTTATGTGGTATTTCTCATTAACTGTATAAGTGAATTCAGTTGTCGTGTCTGAGATAATCTCTACTTGTTTTTCCACAGGCAGGGAAGATTATCATTTTCTACAAGAAGAAGAACGTCCACATCCTCTGTCGATACCTTGTGTGGGCCATCATCCTGGTACGTTGCACCATGTGGTAATAAATAAATGTAAAAATTAACTGATCATTTAAAAGCAAGGCAACAAATCTCCTAAAACATTGTCTTACCACTACAACTCATATCTGAGCGGTGTTTTACTCCACATTGCAGGTATAGACACTGCTTTGTGTTTTCCAGCAAATTGGGTATTAGTCATAGCTGCCGAAACCATTCATTAGCAGGACTTAGCAGAGAGCATGTGTGCAATTTCAGTACAATTAAACAACATCCATGTGTGGCTGTGTTTCCGGGAAGACATGGGTATCCAGCTCCTCAGGGGGATACACGCTGTGTCTCATTGCCTCTCTGTGCCTCACATGTGGTTTTAGATTATAAGAATTCAGCATATTATTTACAGTCTTATGCAAGAAGAGCATGATCAGTTCAGGTACTTGTAAGCAAAAAGTCTGGAAACAGACAAAACATGCAGGTTTTCATTAGATAAGAAGTTAATTTATATATAGGATAATAAGTTAAATCTGTTTGGATAAAGTTTTTGAGGTTGTATTAGTTTCTGGGTGGTCTGAAAACACAAAAAGAGCCAAGCTGGACTTTTGTTTCATTTAGAGGGGGACTATGTCCCCCAGGGAGAAGGCAAGTGTTACAGGAGATGACGTGTTTTGCATTTCTAAACCTGTGACAGGAGGCTGTTAGTTGATTCTAACAAGACAAGGAGGCAGCCATGTAGAAAGGCCAGGCTGTGTAGAACTGTGCTCGGCTACTGTTTTGTACATTTATTGTCATGCTGCAGAGATGTAGCTCGTTTGTAAAACAGGGTTGGTGGGAGCCTGTTCACTGTGGAGAGAGACATCCTGAACTGGCGGCCCTGTGACCGGGAGCGATGATGGAGCTGGAGGAGCTGTCTTCATCACCCAGGCTTTGAAATCAAACTGTGCAGGATGAAAAGAAGGGTAGACTCAGACAGAGCAAAAACAAAAAAGAGGCAGGAATACATTGGTCTTGTGTAGTCTTTGTGTATTTCTGTGCTTTTTGTAAAACTTTGGACATCCGGTTGTAGAGTCTAAACTGTTATGTTTAACTGAATATGGTTTATTTATCTGGTCTGTGCTGAAACCAGACTGAAGGTTCTTCATTTAAGGAAGGTTTGACAAGTCAAGAAGCTTTTTATAAAATCTAATATCAGGTGCGATATCCCAGTGGGATTAAAAGTCAACACCATTAATGTTTTTTCAGCTGGTCTATACTATCTAAAAACCATCTTAAAACTTAAGTATGCAAAGAATCAGAATTTAAAACCATGCCAACATCTCTTTTAGGCTCTGTTTTTAAAAACCACACATGTGTAAAATCACAACATTCCTCCTCCCTTCTGTCCCTCCTTGTTGCATCTTAGTAATATACAAGATTTTGAATTTTGCTTTTTACACCAAACCACAGTCCTTGCCTAATCCTAAACAATGTATTTTGGTACCTAAACCTAACCAATTAGTGATAGAGAGCATAAGTAAATAAAAACAACAACAAAAACAACACACACACATATGTATATATATGTGTGTGTGTGTGTGTGTGTGTGTGTGTGTGTGTGTGTGTGTGTGTGTGTGTGTGTGTGTGTGTGTGTGTGTGTGTGTGTGTGTGTGTGTGTGTGACAATACAAGAGACTAGAAGTGTAAACCCTCTGGGGGTTTACAGACATTTTTACTCTGCTGACTGGGTAGATTTAGGCCCAGCAGTTCTTTGACCTAAATGTTAACATGAGCCTAGTAGCACACTGCTGTAACATGCTGATCATTCACATGTATGTTTATCATTCATAATGTGCATAATTAAATGTTGGAGGTTCCTACAGCACAAAGAAAGAGCAGTTTGAATTCCTAAATTTGGATAAAATCCTGCTTATACGCAGAAGAATCAATTGAAATTCTATTGTAAGAATTTAATTTCATTAACCTCAATTCTTAAATGACAAATCTCCTCCATTATGTCTTCTGGTGTTGAATCTTATTGACTGTCATTGTGTAGTGAGTGGCTGGAGGGAGGTGAAATAAATTAGGTCCATTTGGCTTCTCCCAGAGGCACAGAGTGATAAAGTAACATGCGATTTAATGAATAAATATTAGGCTTTATGTTTTTCCACTGTATCTCATGGTGTAGCAGTTAACATGTCAGAGATTACGTGGATCCTTCTCAAGATTAGGATGCTGGAGATGACATATTCAAGATCCTACAGTGCAGTGAGATGGATCAATACAACATAAAATGAAACTGAAATAGGGAATCACAATAAAATAGATTTTCTCACATTGCAGTGGTTGAGAGAGAGATCAGACCATTTTTATTGATGTAAGAAAAGATAAAGACCAAAAACAAAGAAGGAACAGGGCTTATAATCATCTCATGAGCTTCTTACATTCACAGTTGCTTTGGTACTGTAATTTTAGTGGTTAAAACTACTTTTAATTTAGTTTTTTTTTTTTTTCTAAAAACACAGAAAGCAAAATTAGTTCTAGTGATTGGCCTGCTCATGATATTGAATTCACTAATACAATTTCAGCTCACACTGGAGGCCGGAAGCAGAGCTGAGCGGCCTCTT
This sequence comes from Melanotaenia boesemani, assembly GCF_017639745.1. Taxonomy (NCBI): domain Eukaryota; kingdom Metazoa; phylum Chordata; class Actinopteri; order Atheriniformes; family Melanotaeniidae; genus Melanotaenia; species Melanotaenia boesemani. Next base: position 9,633,091 of record NC_055697.1, read on the forward strand.
GTTTCAGACATGTGTTCTTGACATTAGCAGGTCTCCTCGGTGAAGCGGGGGGCTCTACACTGCATGCACTCCACCACTGGATCGTTCTTTAGCAGAGCTGATTCGTAAAGAACAAGAGAGGGTTGATACCGTAAGCGACAAGCTGGGTTTCACACTGCAGATTCTCTTACTTTGTGATTTCCAAGTCGCACAGATATTGGGACAGCCATGCATCTTCCTCATAATAAACAACAGCCCCAGTTAATTAAAGCTCAACGATCAGGCTTCAGATGTGTGAGATTGAAATTGAGCGATTGCCCCACATACCAGCCCAATCCCACATCCTGCCGCCTGGATAGCCTGGAGACTCAATCCAGCCCCAGCTAGGCTATTTCCACACCATTGATTCTGTCATCTATACACATGATGGATATCCACCTAACGAGCGTGTTTGGATTTTGATACACTGCCCTGAGTTTCTCTCTGGTACACCAAATGTTTCTTTATGCACCTAAATCACATGTTAATATGAATGAATGAGACAATAAATGATGTAGAATTCATTAGATCATTTCCCTGTATGTTGAGTGAAAAAGACCAAAAAGCTGGGCCTCAACAAGCTTTTTATTTAGCTCTGCATTTTAATGCCTTTCAGCTGGTTGTTTTGGTGTGGATGATAAGATTGGCCTTTGTCGCCTGACTGTGTGCGTGACTTGATACACCTTTTCTCATCTGATCCTCAGATAATCGGTTAATCTGCTGGACTTTCTATCTGTTGCCTCACGTTGTAGTAGCCAAACACAGATTGCTTTATCGCCCTCCATCGATTTGAAATCTGTTTCATTTCCACCCTCAGGGAATCTCTGCAGCCATCCTTTCTAAGTGCACACGAGATGGAGGATTTATACCTGTCAATAAAAACCTTTGGTAAGTGCTTCCTGACCCTCTAAATCCAGCCACTTTTCCTCACAAAAGAAAAGGATGGGCTTCCAACGGGCACAAATCAAGGCTGCAAAAACACGCGTTTGCTTACCTTTAACAGCCTCTATGACTGTAAATAATCACCCAGGCAGTCGGGAGTGTGAGATGGAGCGGTTATACATCCGTCCAACATGATCACTCCTCCAGAAAAATAGAAAATCCTGTATCCTCTTCACCTCAGAAACACTTACTACACTTTTTTCCAGCTTTATGTGCTGGAAGGAGATTAAGCTCTGGGAAAAGTAACTGTATAACCACAGCACAGTTTTTGGATAACAAGACAAAGCCCCTTGATAAATGCTTACAATGATTTAACATTATAAAAGGTGCAATTTCTATCACAGATGTAGATTACTTTCTGACTATGTTCCTCCCCCACATTCCCCCTTTAAAATGATGTGAATCGTTTTAACGTTGCAGCAGGAAGAATACCATTACATCTGTGATGTGTAAGCAAATTTCTCATGATGTTCCTCAGGGGCCCGCACTAACACCATACTCATCCTCCGCTATTACTGTACCTGCCTGGCTTTTATAGGCAGTTTATCATGCACAGGTTATTGAGCTCTTGAGTACGAGTCCCTGCCTGGATGTCTAGAAGTAATTAACTCCCAGCCAAGAGTCCTTTTTTGGCCCCACTTCAGCTGAGATGAAAAAAAAAAAAACTTGCTGCAAAGAGGCTCTGGGAGGCAACCATTTTACATTAGATGATATTTCATCAAACATTCTTGCACTTAGGAACAGACAGGGACATGGCTGGCTGGCATAGATCCACGGGGCACATGCCAGAGATGCACTGCTGATGCTTCAGAGCAAACTGTCCAACAGTTTGCTGGATTGGCTCGAGACCCCAGGGTGTTATTTATCTGCAGCGGTGGATTGATGGACTGAGTGTGTTTACACCCTTGTTCACACCAAACTGAACATTTTGGTGATGCCCACGTAGACTGAGTAAATGTTGCTGTTGTTGTAAAGTGTTACTGATGGTCTGTTTCTGCAGGTCGTTGTCCTATGTGGTGTGTATGGGCTGTTTCTCGTTCCTGCTGCTCGGAGGCATGTACTTTGTCATTGATATCAAAGGCTGGTGGGGTGGACAGCCTTTCATATACCCAGGTACTGTTCATCTATGAGCTAAGCCATTCGGTTTGGCTGAAATCAAAACCTTCACCTGCTTCCTCATGAATATGTTTTATTTTAACATTTTAGCCCTGCTTCAAAAATGATGCCTCTCCAATCTAACCTGTCTGAAATAGCTAATAACACGACTATTACCAAACAATGAGCGTTCAAAGAAAAAAATCTGAACGTGGGAAAGAGTTGATGTCCTTACAGACAACAGTCCTGTATGCTATTATTGTATTTCTATTTGTGGGTTCTTGTTTATAATGTTTTTTTTTTCTTTTGTCTTTTTGTACTACATAGGTAAATTTACAATTTTGCAATAATCTAACATGTTTACATCATCTGCTTTTTCACTGATGTTTATCAACTTGCACAGACCCAGTTAAACCTTATTTACAAGATAAAGAAAAATATATATGTCACAGACTATAAGACTTTAAGAAAACTCCATCCAAGTAGATCTAACTCTTTTCCAACTGTTTTGACTGTTTAAAGGCAATGATTTTTTTTTTCACAACTAACAAGCAACTCCCTGGTCTCTGCACATGTACATGCTTATCACGTGACATGTTTCCAGGTTGTGTTACTGTTCTTAATTTTGTTCTTAAATAGACCTAAGACACCTTTCTGGACAAACAATTTTATATTACAATATAAATGTATTAGTGTAAATATACCAAACACATGACTGGATCTCAGTTTTAACAGGGAGGCTCTGACTGTAATTTCAGTATTAAAAGTGTTAGTTTCACTTTGGGTTTTATCCTTTAGGATTTTAGCCATTTTGCTTTAAACTAATTCTAAATGTATTAAAGACATTCTACAAACAGAAATGATGGTATTGTAGATATTATATAGGACAAGTTTCCTGTTTGTTAATATGCAACTTTAATAAAGGGGGTAAGATGCAATATATAAATTGTAAATTGGAATAGGCTCCAGCTACCCCCCAAATTAGACTAAGTGTTATAGAAAATGGATGGATGGATGGATGGATGGATGGATGGATGGATGGATGGATGGAATTTAAAGTAATAACACATTGCCATGAGTACCTTTTAATGCTGATGTGGAAGAGATCATAAAATACAGTGGTAGGCTGTATTATAACAATGAATCAATGATGCATCAATCGTTTCTAATTAACTGTATTTTAAAACAGTGATTTAAAGTTAAATATATGGATCTTTCCTTTGTTAAACTCCTGTTACCTTGGGAACTAAAGAATGAGGAGAGGAACTATGAACAGATTGGGAAATGAATAGAAGAAATGTGTTGTGTTGTAAAGTTTGTATCGTTGTATCAAGATTTACCTTTGTTTTTGTTCAGTTATTTGCCTCCTCATGGTCAGACTGTAGGAGAAGCTTTACTCAAAACAATTGTTTATTCAGCCCTTTTTAGCCGAAGTAAGGAATGCACAGTTCTGAAAATAGTATCTGAGTGTAAAACGATCAATAATTTGCATTAAAACTGAGAAATCCTTTTCAGTAACCTTCTCTTCTCCTTCTGCAGGGATGAACTCCATCTTTGTGTATGTTGGCCACTCTCTCCTTGGTTTCTACTTCCCTTTCAGCTGGGAAATGCGCTTCCAGGCGAGTCACTGGGAGTTTCTACTACAAAGCCTATGGGGAACTGCTTTGTGGGTGCTCATCGCCTACTTACTGTACAGAAAGAAATTTTTCCTCAAAATATAAGAAGGATAATTTGTCCAACCTTTATTTTCTAGATGCTGTTATTTCGTTTTAACACTGTAAGAAACAATAATAATGATTGCAGGTTTTATAGATTATTCTAACAGCTGGGACTTTGGCTTATTGTTCTTGGCTTTTATGTCCTACCTACTGGTATTAAACAGTATGTTTGAATGAATTCAGTTACCTTTTAGTCTAATTCTTGTCCTAAATCAAACATTTCAGAGAAAGTGCTCAAAGTTTTGGTCCAAAATAAGCTGCAGCACACTGGAAAAGGCTTGAAAAAGCTTCATCCATGAAATCCATTAAGCCAGCAGCCTTGTCTTTAAAGAAGACGTCTGCTAAGCTGTCAGCGTGGGCAGCTCATGATTTATTCGATGCCACTTGTTTTGCACACAGAATAGACTGATTAAATCAAATATACTGAGGTGGTACTTAACAAATTAGGCCAAGTGATTCCACTACACACCAGGCCAGTCATTAAGAGTCCGTTGCCATGGCCACTCCTCTTATCATGTGTGTCTGTGTGTGCCATCTGCTGTCCAAGTCACAGTACTTTAACAAGGGTCAAGATGCACAGTCACAAAGGAGGGAGTTAATGGGACTGACACTTCTTGCACTCATTGTATGAGAAAATCAGGGAAATTACACTAATCCTATTCATCAAACAAGCCCCATTAAAGAGCCCAAGTCATTAAGATGTTTTACATTTTACAAGTTTAACTCTAAAAGCTGCTTACTTACTGGATTAAAGTTTTTTCTGTATTAGATTGTAATATTTCCACTTCATTGACAATGTAGTCCAGTGATATACACATACTGGTCTGATGGATCTATGACAGTATTGAACTGAGGCCAGCGTCCCTCCACATCAAGTCAGGTGATGTGTACATCATGAAATGACCAGTTAATCAAATAAAAAATCCTATTACTCCCTCCTCAGATGTAATAACATTGCATAATGCTGTAGTGGTTTTGTCTTCTGAGCTGAAACTGTTGTTTGAATCCCAGTAGGTGTACCCTGGCCTCTTAAGCAAGACTCAAATCTGTTATAGCTTTTTCAAACGGTTTTGCCAGTAATGGAAATGCATAACTGATACTTCACAAGAGGAAAATGAAATCAATACGGACTCACCACAGAGGTCTAAAGATATTGTTTGAGCATTTGCATGTGTTGATAACATTTTGTGTTATTACAAGTGTTGAGATGATGCTACATTTACAAGGAGTTCAAACATAAGCAGTTCTTAATGAAGATGAAAGAGCTGAAGGTAAGATGGCCAAGACCATAGAGTAGACAAATATTCTGCTCATGTTTCAGGATTAAATTCTGCTGAATCCATATAACACTTTCCAAACATCTTGTCCATCTAGTATCTTTAGAAAGTAACTATAAAAAAAACTATTGTGGCTGCATGAAGTATGTTCAAACCAGCACATTTCCTTGCCATTATTGATTCTCAGTGAGTCTGAAGATAACTATGGCTTGTCATATGGAAACTTTATCCCACATGCAATGTGCTCATGCCGCCTGCTTGGCTTCCAATGTCACAGAATGATGTCCAGAGTCTCCCATGATAGAGCAAGGTCCTTTAACATAAAAACTAAACATATATTCCATAAGATCATTTCTAAAAAAAAAAAAAACAAAAAAAAAAAACAGTTTAAGCTTAATTTTATACATTGAATATCCAATGTTAACATTCAATGCCTTTACTGATAGTCTAAATTAATAACTCTTCCTTCAATCCTATTTTTTGCATTAATTTAGAGGCACACAATTTTAACTACACACAGAGGAGCCACTGATCATCCCCAAGAAGTGAGGCGCTAATTTAAGTAGCAACATCTAAGCGCCAAAATGTTTTTCTCTAGTTGTGAAGAGCCCCTGAGAAACCTTGCTATCTCCTCTTCAGTCTAGTGAGCCTCAGTGTTTTTGCTCCATGTAGAGACATTAATTGGAAAGTCACTGCTGTGTGAGTGACTGGTGTCCAGGCCTGAGGCAGCAGCAGCAATGCATCACTCCACATTACCCAGGAATCCCACAGACCCACATCTGAGAAGCCCAAGAGCCCACAGAGTTTGACTAGAGCAAATGTGCTCTCGGAGTGGTATGGCAATGTAATTTGGGGGGACATTTATGAGCAGAAAAACATTGCACAAGTCAGTTATGAAATATAATTGATCCATATGGTGCTCAGGGTTGCGGCTCAGCAGGGACTGAAGTGTGTGATCTGTTTATCTAAATGAGAATGTAGAAAAATCACTTTTACAACTTACAGATTTAAAATCACGATTGTTGATAAATTAAATAGTAAAATGAATCGACTAAACGAGAGAAAAAACTGTGCCTGCACCTTTAAAGTGAACCATTACACGTCCAATGACAATTATTAATACCCCCCCCCCCCCCCCCCCCCCCCCCCCACACACACACACACACACACACACAGCGTTAATGAGATGACTGACCTGCTGATAAATTATACTCTTAAATTTCCTGTGGATGCTGCGCTGCCTGCTGCTGCGGAAGCAGCGGGGCAGTGAACAGTGAAGCAGTGATCCTCCTCCTCCTCCTCCTCCACCTCCTCTTCCTCACCCCCCACCCTGAGCAGCAGCTCAGCCACTAGAGCCCCACACAGCAGCCCGTCTATGGGACACTGAGGACTTCATCTGGCTGCGCGGAGCGCCGGACGCAGGACGCAGGACGCACGCTGGTTTACATACCGTCTTCGGGTGATTTATTGGTTTTATTGTCGTTTTTTAAATTGTCGACCCAAGGAACTTTTTTTTTTAAAGTGTGCCTTCATTCAGAAACTTTCCCCTATGGTTCGCGAATATGGGGTCAAGTTGTGGTTTCTCTCGAGGAAACGTTGTTTGGCTGAAGCTGTTGCTGTTGTTTGGAGGTAAGTCATCACTGATTAACTATTAAACTTAGAAGAAAGAAACATCACCTCTCGAAGCTGAAAAAAATGAGTAAGTTGCGCTAGAGTATGGTTCAAAAATCTAGACAAATTAGGCATAAATATGTGTATTTAAACTAAAAAGAAAAACATTGTAGATTGTGCCTACTGTATGCTTTCTGTTTAAAAGCTCTTTGTGTTTTTTGACAGCACATTTCTCATCCTTTACAAAGCCTAACATCACTTTGCTGCTTTAATGTAGCAGGAACTTTAATTATTTTTAATTTGGAGTGTGCTTAAAGTCCTACAAATTCATTAATATCTGCAAAACTAGCCACAATGAAGAGAAGTGGAGAGAAAAAGAGCCAGTGGACCTGAAGTGTAGACTGCAACTTGGCTGTTCATGTGTTAAGCCAAATTGCTTTCTTAAAAGCATTTTGAAACCTGAGTGATTTTTAAGCCTCTCCCCTGAGAAGTACCTGAAATGGCATGGACACAATGCCAGCACTGTTTGACACAGCAGAAAGTGATACTGGCATTGTGCACTAGTTGTTATGCTTGGTATGGGTCTTGTCAAATGAATACTGCCATATATTATAATAATATAATCCCATTCACAATCCCACAGCCCAACTGTACCAACACTGTCCTCACATGCAGTCTATATTTAAAGTGTCTCTCATAGGTCAGGACTGTGTAAATCTCATCGTTCAGAGGTCATGTCGAATGTGTTGCTTCAACAAAAATAGGCCATTGTGTGGAATTCCTCATTGTTTTTTCAAGTCTTAACCTGGTTTTAACAAAGGTTAGTATCAGTGCTTTCATTATGGATGTAGAGGGTTCAACTGATGACCATCACTGTGTTTTAGTGGTACTGAAATATGAGGAAAGAGGTGCAACACGATTGAGTTATTGCTGTTTTATGTCTGCAAAGTGATGGTTACTAATAAACTAGAGGCCTACGTAATCACCCAGGGGAGCATTTTCTGGAGTTGTTAAAATGATTAATGAAATTTTTAAGATCGTCTGATTATTTTTCATTGAGATAGATGCTGTAGTTGTAGCTGTTCACGGACTGGGTACTGATTAATGTGCAATCACAAGATGCAAATCTTCCACACAGAGTTCACCTCTTAACACGTGCACCAAAGCTTGCTTTTTTTCTCGATTTAAACCAAAGTGCACCATCATTCCAGTTGGATTCATTCATCAAGGCTGTGATAGTAATTAATCGGGTGGTGAAATCTACACCCAACCTGAGTGCAGCACCCATCACCTGCCTGCTTGCTGCAACAAAAGACCCACACTTGCTCAGAGAGGAGAAGAGGCGAGCTGCAGGCAGGTGTGCAGCAGCTGCTCCTATCTCTGGGCAAACACTGCCTGTTTGTTTTCTTTAGGAAAATATTGCCTGTTATACAACTGCACACAGCCCTCCGACTGCAGGGCGGACGTAAACTTCCCCCAAAATGACATAGCCGATTGATTTTCACTGAGCAAATTACAAAATGATGATATTGTTCCACTTATGGAGGAAGTTTAGGCTATTCATGTCATAGACAACCATATTCTGTAATAAACTAATTTTCTCTTGAATTTGGATTTGCTTTTTTTGTGTTAAATTTCCTCTAATCTGGGTTTTTACAGGAATGGAGGTGATTTTTAAGCTTCAGTGGTTTGTGTTTGTGAATTTACATCATCACCATTTCAGGTTCCAGGTTACGATTAGTTTGGTGTTTCTTGCTGAGGTCATCAAACAAAGGAAATAGGCAATCAGTGTCCACTATTAGAGAAATCAGCATCTTTAAATGTGGCTGGGCTGTAGAATTAAAGCAGTTCCAGACACACGTTGGAGTAAATAAAGAGCTTGAGTCCATCTGTGCTAATGTAGGTATAAATTTTGGAGCTGAATGTTGATTGCATGTTATACGTGACTTTTGGTCATGACTTTTCTTAGATTTGAATGATATTTGATGAGATCTGAAGAGCACGTTGAAATGGCCATGTGTGGTAAATTAGATTAATTTCAAGGGCTAAGAAAGGCCTGTAATTCATGTTTACAAAGAAAACCTAAATGTTTGGCTCTCTCCTTATTAAATTCTGTTCTTGAACCTAGTGAAAGTCAAATCTGTTAACAGAGACAACAATATAATCCATCAGTTCCACAAGAGGAGCCACAGATGTTTTCACATAAAAGCATTGATCCGTTTATCTTCTTTTGTGACCTTGCTTCTGTAACTTTGACCCTGCATTGCCCTCCGACCCCTGAATCAAAAGGTAGCCCTCAATGATGACCTCCACCACCCCAGAGGAGGTGTGCAGCCTCTTCAGCTGCTCCTCCTTCTCGATTTAGAACGAACACTTTCATCAGCATCTTCAGCTTTTGAGAGGGACCAGACCAATAAATCTCATTTGATACTTGGTGCTATTTGATTTAGCTCTTTATTACATTACACAATTTAGTAAAGCTTCTGTTTTGTGTTACTTATGGAAACAGAATCCATCTTTGTCAATTTTCCAGTCTTGCTGTCACAATGTCTTTTTTAGAATAATTGGAAACTATTATAAAACAACTCAGTCTTTTACGTTAGAAAACATCAGGACTTGTCTGCTGCTACTGGCAAATTAAAATCTGATTCGAAAAAACCTTTTATGTAATGTAATGTTCTTGTGTGTTTAGTTTTATTTTAGTATCTGTAAATCTCTTTGCTGTATACTCAGATACCCACTGGCCCAGATGCAGCACTTTTCAATTATTTGTCAGTTTTATTAAAGCTCCACCTATGCCAACTTCTGCTCTTTTTAATTATAAAATTGTGTCAGAAATAAACCTTCTGGACTGATGGTTGGCTGCTGCTTCCTTTGTTAAAAGAGTCTCAACTTAGAACTCTGGACTGTTGCTTCTGCTGCGTTTTCCTTTGCATGGACGCTGCTCCTACCTGTCAAAGCTCAGTGCCTGATCCTCTAGTCAGTTCAGGGTCACAGTTCCTTCTCATGCATGGGTAGAATCTAATTTGCTGTGGTGAAAGGACAAGGAGACATTGATTGAAATTTCACCCTGTGGGCATTTAGTCCCCTGGTTTCACATGGGTTTTGACAAGTTATTTTCCAGTCGCCTAGCTGTGCACGCGGTGTTTGACCCATCATTTACAACAATGAAAGAAATAAAGAACAAGTTCTGCTCATTTGAATCCATGTGGTTGATGTGACACTTAAGAAATTATTATGAGATGGAAGTATTTTGCCAGTACCAATGAAGCCTAATTTTGTTGCAGTTTCTCCAAATACATTTCACTTAAAATCAAATTCTCACCTCACATAAACTCCAGTTGTTATCTGTCTTGGTGCTTGCACATCATATGAGCCACACCCTGGCATTCTTCCATATCCATTTGTTTAATTCTATATTTTTACTGGAATCATTTTCAGTTTTTCACTGCAAAAATCTTTCAGAGCGTCACTTCCTATTCGACTGAATGATCATCTCAAATCTGAGCCATAAACGCTCTCATAATGCTAACATGCTACACAAACTGTTCCAAAGTTGCGCAGGAACAGAGCGTCTCAAGTTTAATACAACTTTCTCCCTAATTTAATAATTTAAACATTAACAGAACAGACCTCTAAAATTATTTAATATGGGTAAGTTATTTGGCTGCATTTGGTTAGCTCTAACATCTATGTTATCTTTTTTTTTTTTTTTGTCTTACCATTTGGACCTACAAAAGCTATTAAGTTGATTATATTTTGTACAATCACTCATAATGTCCAGAAAATGAATTGCAATAACCTTTAATTTGTGGAACATAAAGATGTTCATACTTACTGTGACCAAGTTAGCATTACAGATGCTACATTGGAATGCAGTCTAACAGAGCTGTTAGCATGACTGCATGTACGCTCATGTTAAGATGTAAAAGATCTGTTTTCTTTTTGTTTGTTTGTTTGTTTGTTTGTTGGTTTTTTTTTGTTTTTTTTTGGTGATGGCTTCATGTAGATAACATGTAAAAAGTGACAACAAAACTATTTTTCTAACAATATTTTGCACTGTAAAAGCTTGAACCTTCTTGAAATCTACAAATCTAACTCTGTGTGTAAGATGGTAGTTTTAAAACCATGGTGATGAGGACAGATAGTTTTATCAAAGCAGTCTAAGGCTGCTGCATCAAACTCAGTTTGGAGCTCCATAATGTACCACGTGTTCAATTTTTGATGCCACACTCACCCCCAGAGGATTCCCTAAACTGAATTTGTACTTGCAGCTAACCCTTAGGGAGATGTTTCATTAGATTTCTTGATGACTGATGAACATGGGTCATTGGATCTCAGCTCTTGTAGTCTCCTAGGGCTAATTGGATTACATTACGGGGTAAGTGATCATTATGTTATGGTATGCATAGTGGTAAACTGAGTAAGCTACCTGGAGCCTGACTGCCTCCACCAAACTGAAATCAAATATCTTATCACACTGATGAAAAGTTTGATGACTGTCATCATGACAGGAAATGACTTTCTCTTGTTATTACATTTTATTGTTTTGAGATTGAACACAAGACAGCCATGACTATATTAAATCCAGGTTCTGAATCCAGGGTGATATGACAAAGCAATTGTGCATAATGGCACAGGAAACAGAGAGTGAGAGATTTCAAAACATTTCTGATCAATAATAGCTCTCAGAAGTGGAATTATAGTTAAATGTGCAGCTTTTTAGTTAATTGAATCTCTGAAGAGAGCCATTCCCATAACTGTTACAGCTTTGGAAGCAGAGTCAAGACATATTTCAGAGTGATTATAAAATTTAGTGTTTTTATCACCATGATATAACTGCTCCTTAATGTTACTACCTGCAGCTACTTTTGCAGGAGAAAATGGATTTTTTGGATATTGATGAGCTAAATCATAGAGCTTGTCATGATATCAAGCTCATACAGAAAGAATAATTTTTCTCGTGCAAAAGATGCCTAAACAAATGCACCATATTAGAAGATGATGGCACACATGCAGCCATCAGCCTTTGCCCATGTCTGTCTCATCAGTGAAAAACAATCAGCATCACTGTTGATTAGTACTATTATTGATTGGTCTGCTGCCAGATACATTGCCTTTCCAATGGGTTGTTAGTGGGGACAGATTGAGCAGTGCACGCTGACCTTGGATTCCAGTCTGCAAACAAGATTATTGAAGGAATGAATAAAAAGGCATCTGGGATGGGTCATTTTTTTCCCTCTGATCTGCCATGTTGTTGATGATAATGCTGACGAGGACGTCTGACCAATGTTTAGTTTCACTGAGGCAGATTCGGGGGTATATTAGTAAGCGTGTGTGGTTTACTCCAGCACATGAGCTCATAGATGGTAAATCTATCAGTAGAGGCACGCATTGAGGTAATTGAGTTCCTGTCTTTGTCTGGGACGATGGAGAGGACGTCCCACCCTATCAGTTCTGACTCGTCCGAGACACTATGTGGTTCTGTGGCCGACAGCGCCAAGGACTCTGACAATGTGCTTTTGCCCTTTTTGTTCTGGCAAGGTTAAGAAAAAGGAGACACACACATTCAAACACTAATAAATATGGAGAGGCATACAGCAATAACTAACTCTAGAAAATGCAATCATTAACAGCAGCCATGAAAAGCATGTACACATGGAGGAGTGATAGGGTTTTCTGCTATTTTGTTTCTTATGTTTTCATTGTTGTATAAGTTCAATCTCACTATCCACTCAGCAGTTCATGATATCTATTGCAAACACAGATCACTACAAGAGTCCTCCTGTTCAAACACTGGCTTTGTTTGCAAAATCACTTAATCTCGCTTTTGAAGAAATGATGCCGTATGTAGAAGCTCTGCATCAGTTTTATAGGTGATTGAAAGCCATAAAATCCCTGTTTATGACGGCAGTATTTACAGACTTTGATTCCAGATTGGTTGAGGCTGAACCAAAATAGCTATTTGTCCATGTTCATGTCAAAATCTTAAAATGAAGTTATGATCTGTGTTCAAAACATGATACATAGGGAAAACTGTTACTGCATCTGTTCTGTTTTTTAATTAGCTCACCGCACTTAGTCATAGCAGGTGAAATGTCATCACTGCATGTGTTTATGTCATTCTTTCTCATCATTAAGGGAAGGTAATGAGTCACGCTTTGTAAAATCATCATCATGGCTTCACAGACCTAAGATGCCATTTGCAAAAGAAGGTCTGCTTGATCCATCCAATTAATTAGTTTTGATATAAACTGCTTGCTTTATGTTGGCTTCTGTCCAGGAAAGAAATTGAATTTTGAATGATATAAACTAATTGTGTTGCACTGGGGGTCCAGCCACTGTGGCTTACAGCCAAGACCTGCCTTTACAAATGAGTTCAGCTCCCACTGGTTAACACATTGGACCCTCCAGTTTTATTAGTAAAGCTGCTGTCATCTGCTGCATTGAATAATGACGTTGTCATGTGTAAAATTTCTGTTGATCTAATAAAATTTATTTATTATTTTCAGAGGTTGTAGAGTGGTATGATTTTTTTAATGAACCCAAAAGGATTAGTATTATTTGAAATTGTGGTCATGACTGAGAGCATTTTGGGCCTGTGACAGCATGATTATAGCTCCCTCTAATGGCAGTTTTAGGCACACTTCTCTTAGATTGATAGCATACCACATTCACTTTCAATTATAACATGATCATGCAAATAAACCAGGCACGAAAAGCCAGTTTAACTGATATTTAATTTCCTTTTGTAGGGAACTACAGCTCAAAATACATTACAAATTAATTTTTAGATTTATTTAAAAGTTTTACATGAATAAAGAAACAAATATGATCTACAGTTGAGGCTAAATACATCTTTACGAATGGAATGATTGCAATGAAAAAAAAAAACATCCCTGAGATGAACTCCTGTTTTCTCTGCAGGGTAAACAAACAAGTGGCCCTGTTGTTTGTTTTTGTCCCGGAACACTTTTAATAAAAAGGTCTGCATCCTCATTGAGTGTATCTCCATCCTTCAGGAAGGGCGGCCACATTTTATCCATCAGCTCGGCCTCCTGTCATCTAAGCCTGGCAAAATTAAATCAATGCCTGAAACCAGAGCCGATGCCTCAACTGCACCAACAGAAATAGAAAATCTAGTTTTGCTGTCTGGTAATGACATTAGTGCGTTCCCTAAATGGTCGCCTACCGTCGTCAAAGAGGAGCATAACAAGGATATAATTACAGGAGAAACGCATCTCCATTTTCCTGTAAAACACACAGTGTGCTACAATGCTTTATAGATTACCCCAGCACACACACACACACACACACTCTCTCTCTCTCTCTTTCTGGCAGGTAATGATTCATTTCTCAGCCCTATCATGTTATCCCTTGTAATTAAACTTCTCAAGGTGAACGCAAGGAGAATAGGAAACCACGTTATTGACCACATAAGAAATTCATTATAAAAGCTGCATTAAGTGTCATTTGAACCCTCCTTTCAATTTCCGCTAACGTGGGAGATAAAAGATGTACCAGGGCCAAGAAAAAAAAAATTGGACCTGTCATATTCCATGTATGTATTAATTTTCATTCAGTGGCCAGACAGCATTGTCAGTGGGTATTGTTTCCACAGTTAATCACCCAGCGAGAGATCTCTAATAACAGCTGTTTACCTTCTTTGTAATAATACAGGATCTCAGCAGTCACATCAGATCTTCACTTTCAGTTAAAACAATGTTATCTTTAGGGGGAACATAAAAGATTCCCCAGTGTTTTACTTGATTAGCTGTTTTCTGACATCTGGTTATTCATTGTCTTCTCTCTGTAGGAGCGACAGGATTCTACTTCCCTCAGAAAAAGTACACTGAGACAGTATACATTGGCCAGCCTGCAGGAACACCGATCCTCCAGGTCCACGCCATGCTGGACAGCCCCACTGAGCGGCCACATTTCTACCTGTGTGGGAGACGTCAGCTCTACAGCTCTTGGTTCCACATGGACATCAATACTGGAGTGCTACTCTTGAACAAAACACTTGAGGAAACAGAGTTTGCCTCGTTGTGTGAGTTGGATTCATGCCTTTTGATGCTAATGCACAGTCTCATTTGAGTGCCAGGTTCTTCTGCATATGAGAGTAAATCTTTGATGTTTATGCTCTTTGCATACTAATAATGCTTTGGCTCTGTTCAGGTTTCTGCCTTCAGCAAGTTAATGTAATTGCATACACTCAAGGAAGAGCTAAGTCATCAAAAAGAGCACTGTCTGAGATTAAAATGCCTCTTGTTTTTGTTTTGGCTTTGGGTTTCATCAGATCAAAATTCATGGTCTGTGAAGAAGTTGTCCCTTCAAGCCACGGTTTTGAATAAGTTCACCAAGAAGACCCAGTGCATCGTGGAAAAAGCTGTTCACATCACCCTGGACTTTGTCAATGCCACAATACCACAGTGTTCTCAGCCAGATATGAAGGAACTTTGCTTCCCACACAGAGATACCTCCAACCCTCACATCACGGAAAACAGGTTCCCAGGGGCCCTCCGGCAACTGCGGCGTCTCACAATGCTCAATGTCTGCCCCAACTACACCATCTCTTACAGTGTGGAATCAGGTGAGACAGATTTATCACCTGATAGAAGGAGTAACCCATTCCTTCTCACACAACCATAATCCCCAAAATTTGGATGCTGTGTAAAACATAGATTAAAAAAAACAGAATGTGATGTTTTAAATATATTAGAAACAAATATTTTATTCACAGCCAATCACAGAAAGCATATAAAAAATTAAATTAAGACATAAAGCACAGTTTTTTTGTAAAATATTAGCTCTTTTTGAAGTTGATGGAGATAGCATGAAAAGTAGGGATGGGTCCATCAAAAGTCTGGAAAAGTATGAAGCAGCTGGAGGAACATGTTGCAGCTAATTAGGTTGGTTCCTTGGCAGGAAGTCAGTGACATGACTGGGTGAAAAAAGAGCACCTAGGAGAAGCAGAGTCTCTGAGAATTAAAGTTGGGGAGTGGTTCTGCAATCTATAAATACACATCTAGTGGAGAAATTTCAGTGAAATGTTCCTCTATGTAAAATTGCAAAGGCTGAATATTCCATCATCTATAGCACATACATATAAAAAGATTCAGAGAATCTGAAGATGTAGACATAGCCATATATTAATATTGAATATCTATTATGTTTTGGCAGCGCTGCTTTCAAAGCAGACATGATTTTATCAGAAATCATTACACTGACTTTAATTATTTGTGACAACAGTGAGCTGTGTCATCCATAAATGCAGGTTAACATTGAATCATGCAAACCTGTGAGCATGATCCAGAAATCCTGCCATCTTCTTGAGGCCAGAGCTAATTTAAAACGGACTGTTTTGTAAACAGATTAATAGAATTTGAGATATATTTGATATATATATATATTAATATATATATATATATATATTTTTTTTTTTAATCAATAAACTTTGTACTAAAGAAAAGGGGGCTCATCCCTCATGTTATTTGTGCTCAGTTCAAAATCCTCTAATGGTATGGGAGTACATTGCCTATAAAGATGGCAACCTGCACATCTGGAAAAGCATGATTAGAGAAACAAATATTTCCATCCAGATTATATCTTTTTTCAAGGAATCCCCTGTCTATTTCAGCACGACAATGTTAAACTGCATATGGCATCAATTACAGCAGCATGGCTTCATAGAGGGATAGTGCAGATTATGGTCTGCCTGTAGTCTGGACTTTCCACCTGCTGAACACATTTGATGCATCATGAAACAAAAATGACAAAGAACAGGACTGTTGAGCAGCTAGAAACCGATCTCAGACAAGACAACACTCCACTCCAAAAAGTCCCACAAATGGTCTCCTCTGGTTCCAGACTATCCTGCAGCTTTTAGATGCATCCCTTCTCCAACACACCTGAATCAAATAAATGCCCCTTTACCAGGCCTCTGCATAGATGAATAACATGTGGATGAGGGGATTCAGCTATTGGATACAGGTGTTTTAAAGAAGGATGTATCTAAAAGTTGCAGGATGGTAGATCTTGAGGACCGAATTTGGGCTCCCCTAAAGTAGACTGTTGCTACATTGATGTAAACATAACTGTATCCCAATTTTTATGAGATGTGTTGCTTCCATCAAATTCAAGATGAGCTTATATTTGTTTTATGGAGAAGTAAAATGTTCTTTAAAAAAGAAATCCTACTGTAGTTTTGTTGTAAATTCACCCATTACACCATCCATAGAGCGGCTGCAGACACATATACCCAGCATATATATATATATATGTTTTGTTTTTGTTCTTCCGGTTACCTGCAGATACTCCAGCACCCTTTGCTGTAAATGAGAACACCACAGAGCTGGTTGTAACCGCACCACTGGACCGAGAAGAAAGAGAAAGCTACAGACTCAGAACAGTTTGCACAGTTCGTACTGAGACCTTCATCAAGAGGGAGAACATCTCATTGGATGTTTTTGTTGACGATGAGGATGATAATGCACCATATGTGAATGGAACTGACACCGCAGACATTGTCATCAGCTTCAATCGGACAAAAGTAAGAAGACTTTAGATGTAATTTGCTTCTAAAATTTATCTTTACTCTAAAATTGAAATGTCTAATTTTGACTTTTTTTTTTTGTCAGGGTGGAACTTTTGGCACCTTGTTTGTCTTTGACAGAGATTTAACTACTATCTATCCAAAGGATCAGAATCACAATAAGTATGTGGAGACTCTGCTGAACAATGACCCCTGGATTAATGCAACGTTTGACATTAAAGACACCTTCAGTGAAAGGAGAGCTGCTCGTGGAGGCATTCGAGAGTCCGTCCATGACTACCGTAAGTCATCCAGAGGCCACAAAAACAGACCTTGCTCTGAGCCCAACAGAGAGACTTTCGATTCATGATCTTTCTGTTATTTCAGAGCTCGTCCTAAAGAGGAACTTGTATGTGACAGAAAATCGGAGCGTGTATCTGGACTACCTGGTCAATGACGTCACCTATCCTGGTCTGGAGGGAACAGTGTTGCTGCATTTCAACGTCACCATCTTACCAGTCCACATCCGCTTTGCCAACACCACGCACATATTCACACTGTCACGCAGAGCTTCTATTTACGCACAGGTACTCCAAATATTCTTCTTACCATACAAACCTTTACCTTTCTGCTTGGTTGTTTTAAGTGATAGCCGCTGTAATAATTTAAGGAGTATAAGGAGAAGGCTGAAAGGGATATAAAGTCTGTTCTCTAATGCAATTCAAGTTAAAGTGATTGTTTGAAAACCCAAAACTTTTATCCCACTACAAACACTGAATGTATTTATTCAAAAAGCTTTAAAAGACAAAGACCCTCAGAGTATGAAAGATGCCAATTATGCTTTTTTTTTTCTTTTCCCCGAATCAAGGTCAGTACATAGTAAATAGTTCTACTTTTTAATCAATATTGTCCCCCCTAGAGAGGCCATTCAGTTGTTAGTCAATGAAAGGGACAAAGGGCAAAATGTTTGCGCAAAGATAAACCCTAAAGTTAAATAAATGCTAAGATTTTCTGGGGTATGCTGATGCATTGCTGGCATAATGTTAGGGTAAAGTAACTTTTGGTCATTTGATTGCATTGAAGTGGTCAGAAGTTGTTTTACTGTAATGCTTACAAAAGGAAGTATAAAGATACATCTAAAGTTTCATTATCGTGATTTTTTTGTTTCTATTATTTATATTTGGCATTATTTATTTCTATGAATAAAGTATCTATATCTTATTGTTTTGTTAGTATCTGTTATCTGTTATCTTATCTAGTAATTTGACATATTAGGCCCCCAGGCAATATAATATGGCAGCACACTGCTCCTAGTATAACCAGGATGGGTAAAATGTAGTAAAATAATTTCACATTTGAGATTAATAAAGTATGAATTATTATAATTACTTTTTAAATGTAATTTTGTTCTGCTTTAAGCTTAAAGTCTGCTCCGACTGGTCATCTGATGGCTCAGTGCCAGGCATCTTCTCATTCTTTATTTGAGGTGTGCGTCTCGACAGACATTATGGAAATGTGTTTCATGTTGATGTTATTAAGCAAAGGAAGAAATATTTAGGCCCAGGTGCATAAATGATGAGTGCCCAGACAAAACAAAAACCTTTCCCTCCGCACTTGATCTCATAAGGCAAGAAAGAATGTGTACATCTCATGCTGTCTCATCATTAGTTGTAATGACTGTGGAAGACTTTTTTAATGGGGCTTTGAAAAAATAATGAGTACAAGTGGCTCATGCTTATGGTGTAGGCTTCCAGAGGTTATTTAAGATTACATCATCTGTGAATCTACTGTATGTCACCTTCTCCATAATCTCGACCCAGCCATGTATACTGTAAAGACTGTGTTTATTCATTGTTATTTAACCAATCAGTCTCAGTTTTATATCTGATAAAAAACTTTCTCTTTTTTATTGCTGTTTTCTTTATGATGTGTTGATAATTGTGGAGCAAATGTTGTTTTCATAAGCAAATGACTAGTTATGGGAGTATCTGCACCCATTTATGGCCAAAAAAAGTTGAAGTCATGTTTGTGGCTGTTTGCATATTTTCACAATGATTGTGATTTATTAAATATAAACATATTTATGTATACCTTTAGAAGTCTTCTGTGTATGCATAGTTTAAGTCAGAAATCTACACACAGTTTTATTTATCTGGCCCCTGGATTATGAGATATATCAGAAGTTCAGAAGCAGTTTTTGAAATGACATGTGTGGTCTCACCAAGAAACAACCAGCTCCTACAAAAGTAAAAACAAACACAAAAACAATAACTGGAATTTATCAGTCTATAAACATGTTTATGCTTCATAAATCTTCCACTTATACTATCTTGTAACATTCACATCTCTGTCTACACATCGTCAGGTTGGCAAAATATGTGTGGAAAACTGCCTGCAGTTTGATGGCTTCAGTGTCACATATCAGCTCGAGGTGCCAGACAGAAACATTTCTGCTGACTTGCTGTCCTGCTACACCGCCATAAGCATCACCCAGGCCCCAGATGGGATGTGGGGACTGCTATATGTGAATGACTCTGAAGCTCTGCACAAGCCTGAGTGCCAGGACCTGCAGTACCTTGTTGTAGCTCAGGAGGGACACACACAACTGGAGGCCAGCACTCAAATCCACATTGTACTTGATGGTGAAGGTAAAGACTGTTACAGCCTGGCCTGTTTTGAAATGAAGAGTGTTTTGTTCCTTCTATGATAATCTAATCTGTGTTAGTTAATAACATGCTGCTGTTAAGCAGATCATCTTTTCTTTCCTCACTAATTCCCATCAAGCACATGTGCAGATGCTTTTCATTAGTTTAGCCTCTCCCAAATATCCTTGAAAGATTCAGTTACATGTTCCTGTCGGTCTGTTTTGCGTAGCAAACAAGGCCAACGAGGAGAGCCAGCAGTTGCTGTCCTGTGCAGAGAACAGACAACGAGGAGACTGTGAGTCTTCCCAAGGCCTGGGGGTGACAACCGGGAGATGCCAGTGGAGGCAAGGCACTGGGAAAGGTACATTTACTTTTACAAACACTTCCAAACATGTCAAACCTGTGTTTGTTACAGAATGATGGGACAATTTCACATTGTCAAGTAATTATGAGACCTTGGACTAATCCACAAGAACCAAATGAAAACAGGTTTCCCTCAGCAGTGTAATGGAAGAAATGAAAGGCAACAATCATAGAAAATGTGGTATTAATTTGGAAAGAAACTAATTCCAGCAGCATTCTGTCATTTCTAAAAAGTAAAAGAAAAGGGGAAATAGCTGACACTGGTCTTCTTTTTTTCTTTAGCTATCAAATATTAAATAACTTTGGTTTCTGTTGTGTGCCATCTACAGAGTCATCTGGATTCATCAGGATGTTTTTCTGCTCATGTTTTCCTTCTCCTTTGTGTTCTTCTTCCAGGAATATCTGAAAATTATTCTACATGCTCCCCAGACTTGCGAACATGTCCAGATAGCTTTTGCGATGCAGTGGAAAGTAAAGATAGGTCAATATGCCCCCAAGACTGCACAAGTAAGAAGCACGTTCTTTGCTTTTTATAATACTGATACATGTAGTATTGTGCCACTTTGTATGAAGGAGATGTTTATGTTTCATCTGTTTCTTCAGTGGAAGCTGTAATTGGAGGGTATGAGCGAGGCTTGAGTGGGAGTGGCATTAAGGCCTGCCATGGAACCTGCTACTGTTTTGCTGATAAATGCTTCTGTGAAAAGGAAGATGTTGAGGGTGAGTTGACATAAATAACAAAAAGAGAAAAAAAAACTACTCCACACAGTCTCTTGTTATTCCATCTGAATAGTGGAATAGAAATTCTTTCCTGACATATAGTAGTCACAGTCCAACATGCTTCTTCCCCAGACGTGATTTGTGATGACATGTGTAAGACCATCATCGCCACAGCTCTTCTCCTCTCCTTCATTGTGTCCATCCTCCTATCATCATACTTTATCCACCGGTACCACAAGAACTCCCCCAAAGCCCCGATAGCATCTGCTGAGATGACTTTCCGCCGGCCAGCTCAGGCCTATCCTATCAGCTTCCCTGCTAATAATTTACGCAGGGGCTCTCAGGAATCCATTGAGACTGACACCTTTAAAATACCTGTAAGCTTCTTTCAGTCTGTAACATTCATCCCTTCAGTATGTTGGATCCTTTGAAAAGTCAAATGTCATTATGTTATTCCAACAGGAGGATCCAAAGTGGGAGTTTCCTCGTAAAAACCTTGTGCTTGGCAAGACTTTAGGAGAAGGAGAGTTTGGGAAAGTTGTCAAGGCAACGGCATTCAGGCTGAAAGGAAAAGCTGGTTACACCACTGTGGCTGTAAAAATGCTTAAAGGTAAAACTAGCCTTGCAAAGGCCAGACAAGCCTGGAATAAACTGTGATATATGAGGAGATACTTCATCATAGCAATCCATTGCTTTCCTCTGTAACAGAGAATGCTTCGCACAGTGAGCTGAGGGACCTTCTGTCAGAATTCACTCTGCTGAAGCAGGTCAACCACCCACATGTCATAAAGATGTATGGAGCGTGCAGCCAAGATGGTAAGGCCTCGGTCATTCTGCCACCTCCTGTTACGCCATGTGGGTTGCACACTGAGTCTCAGTGCTTCATTTCCCTCAATAGGTCCATTGTATCTCATCGTTGAGTATGCCAAGTATGGGTCACTCCGTAATTTCCTGCGTGAGAGCCGGAAAGTTGGCCCGAGCTACATGGGCAGGGATGCAAACCGAAACTCAAGCTACCTGGAAAACCCGGATGACAGGGCACTTACCATGGGAGACTTGATTTCCTTTGCATGGCAGATTTCTAGAGGCATGCAATACTTGGCAGAAATGAAGGTATTTAACAGATTATTTATTAGGAGGTTTTGGAAAGAAAGTCAGTGTTTGCTTGATGCTTAAATCTTCCACTTAAAACATTTAAAATGCTAAACAGAGTCTAATACAAATAAGCTACACATTTTGATGAAAATGGATTCAGTTCAAGCTTATTTGGAACATTCTGCATGCTGCAAGCATTTGAAACCATTTGGTTGTGAAGGGTTTTATATGAGTTTTCTGCTCCAACAGCTTGTTCACAGGGACCTTGCTGCACGAAATGTTCTGGTAGCTGAAGGACGGAAGATGAAGATCTCTGACTTCGGCCTTTCGAGAGATGTTTATGAGGAGGACTCATATGTTAAGAGGAGTAAGGTAGAGAAAAGTACTTATTCTGGCAGATTAATTACAGCCTTTGGAATAAAAATCTAACAAGGTTTCTCTCTATTCACCAGGGTCGTATACCTGTCAAATGGATGGCAATTGAGTCCTTGTTCGATCACATTTACACAACACAAAGTGACGTGTGAGTATAAATTCATAGTTTAAAGGAAACTGCTTGATATTTTTCAGTGTACACTGTTGCAGTTTTTGCTGTGTTTACAATCTGTGGTGGTGTCTGTCCACCCTCCTCTCTGGGGGAGGATCTGGCTTTCGCTGGCGCCCGCTCTGCGATTTTAGGGGGCATGCTCAGCTAGCCGAGGGGCGGGTCAATGGTAGTATCCATTACCGGGGTCAGTGGTTATTTCCCTTCGTGAAGTCACAAAAGGAAAGATCTCAGACTCAACTGTTTGAGCACACATTCGCAAGCGACAGGGGTGACAGAATTTTCTCATTTTTGGGCCATATACACAGACTGTGAGGACACATATGACTTTTTTTTCAAAAACCTTTAATATATAGATATAGAGATGGGTTCAGTAAATGAGTAGTTGCATTCGGAAAGCAGAAACCTTTTTTAGGAACTTGGGACTTTTTGAGTGATTTCTCTGATTTCCTCCATTTCCATAGCAGGAACAAAGTCCTAAAAATGAAAGAAACAAAGAAACCAGGGAAGACATTTTATCCCCAAAATAGCCTTGGTATGGAAGCAATGCAACTGGCTGCATTTTCTCCAAAAGAAACCACGAATTTATAGGCAGACAAAGGCTATGTTCACATTGCAGTTATATGGTTACATTTAAATTTATACAGAGTAAATTGCAGGAGAATGTAAATTTTCATGTTAATGCAACTACCCACTGAAACAGCCGGCTTGTGCTCTTTTGTACCTTGTCTGCATGCTACAACAACCAAAAATATCATATATGAGAGGCCATTTGGGAGATTATGTTAAGACAAACAAACATTACTGAAATGGAAGCTATCATTTGTACATGACATTCAGCTTCAGAAAATGGCAAACATTTGTCCAGCATTTTGAAAAGACTGAGAAGGACAAGGAAAGCTAGATGACTAGCTTTTGCAGTTTTAGCAGCTATTGCTAGCAGTGTTGTAATAAAGCACTGTAATCTTCAGTCATGTTGCCTAGCTTCATAGTGACGTGATCACATACTGTAGTGAGACATATTGGATTTGAACTTGACATGGATTTCAGTATTCATACATTTATTTTAAAAAGTCCTGTTTGACGCTAATGTGAAAGTATCCAATACAGCAGCACTATAAAGCTGGGTCAGACAGCCCAGGGCACATCTCACAAATATCTTCTGAAACCAAAGTTTTGTTTTTATTTACATTTAAGGATAGGAGTTAAAGATAAGGCAGATCACATTTAGCTTTACACATGTTGATAAAGTGTTTTTTTTTTATTTTCTTACAAGGTTTGCCTAGCATTTTAAACTGTTTCCAGCTTTTATGCTATGCTAAGCTAAGCTAACTACTCGCTTGCTTTAACATCAAACATATATTATTAGTTTCTGATCCAACTCTTAGTAACATAGTAATTTATGAAATTGACTAATTATGTGATTCAGAAGACAATCACACTCTCCATATATAGAATTGTTCTCATGGGATGTTACAAAATTTTCCCAGCTGGTCCTTCGGTGTGCTGTTGTGGGAGATAGTGACATTGGGAGGGAATCCATACCCGGGTATCGCACCTGAACGCCTGTTTAATCTCCTCAAGACGGGTTACAGGATGGAGAGACCTGAGAACTGCTCTGAGGAAATGTGAGTTCTCCTAATCTGTCTTCTCTGGCTTCACCTCATTTTTGTTGAGTGCTATAACTTCCCTCCACCACCTGAAGACAGGCAGTCAAACAACTCTTTTGGGAGGATTAAATAAAACCTGCTGTGAAACTTTTTCCTACTTAGGTATAACCTCATGCTTCGATGCTGGAAACAAGAATCTGACAAGAGGCCAACATTTGCAGACATCAGCAAAGAACTGGAAAAGATGATGGTGAAAAGTCGGGTATGGCTTTCAGATACTTTATGATACATCAATTGCACTTTTTGACCAATAGAAAAAGAATTACTAAAACAGTGATGACAAAATATCATTACTGCATCAGTGAGATCTGTCAGTCATAACATTTTTAGATTTCTCTTAGATTTGCAGCTGTCCCAAAAATCATTTCAGCTGAGCTCTGCTGGGTGAGCATTCACTCATCCCAAACACTTCAAACACTATAATTAGTCGCTGAAGAGCGATTTAAAATGTGACCTTGGGTAGTGTAATCACAGAGCACAGCAGCCAGGCTCCTGTTGCTGAAGAGAGGCTAAAAATAGAGCATTTGAGGAGACAGGAATGCAGGCATCCCAGAATCAGCAGTCCATTCTTTAATGTTATCAAACACAGTGGAAAAGTCACAAGATGTAATAAAACAGTTTTTGGTGATCAGCGTCTGCAGGATCCAGCAGTCAGTGCATGTTTCTGCTCTTTAGCTTGAGCAAGCTCAGCCTTAGCATGCAGTGACTCCTTTGCTCCTTAATCAGCCTAATTGCCCCCTCATCTGCTCTTGCCAGGATTACCTGGACTTGGCAGCGTCCACCCCAGCTGATGCCCTACTGTATGACGACGCCCTCTCTGAAGAGGACACACCACTAGTGGACTGTAATAACGCCCCTCTCCCTCGAACCCTCCCCTCCACATGGATTGAAAACAAGCTCTATGGTAGAATCTCCCATGCATTTACTCGATTTTAGAAACAGGACACACAATACAAGCTCTCTTTTTTGGCAAGCTGTGATTGGCTTTTCCGTAGTCAAGTGTGTGTGACTGTGATCTAGGCATGCCTTTTGCTGTTTAATGCTGACATATCTCCCATTTCATTGTAAATGAGAGGTTCAGTGAAAAAAAGATCCTGTGTCTTGATGTTTTCTTTGTTTTATTTGGACCTGCTTCTAATGTACATGAATGCTGACCAAAAAATACATTTGTAAATACTGACTATATCCCCTCCATTCTTATTTATACATCACTACTCATACCCATGCTTCATCTGCATTTTGATTTGTATATAGCTCATTTTCCTACATCATCACATTTCAGTTGTCATCATTTCGTTATTTGTTTGCTCTGGAGGAAACAGTTTGTAACATTTGAAACAGGTCCTCACTGATTCAATCATTCATTGTGATTGGAAGTGCAGATTGTCTTAAATGTCCTGACTTTCTTATGTGTATTAGTAATTTATCTGTTTTGATTACACAATGCTGATCAGAGGAACAGTAAGGCTTTTAAAGGCAACTCTTAGGTGACATTGATTAAGAGTAAAGATCATTTTGGAGAAGTTATTTGCATATGCATTTCTAAACAGTTTCCGGAAAACAGCCCTTGGTAAAAATGTAAAGCCATTAATAAGATTATAGCCATGATACATTATGAAAAAGCTAATAAATAATTAATTGTGATTTACAAAGCCATAACTTCCTACCTCTGCGAGTCAAACCAGGGCTTGTTTCATAGAAAGACACCACAGAGTTTGATTTGAGAGCCTTACTGTCTGCACGCTGTTTACGTTTCACTGAGTGCAGAAAAATGATATGTTCTCATTTTTAGGCATGTCATACCCGAACTGGCCTGAGACGAGCCTGGTACCTCTCAACAGACATGATGCCACTAATCCAGTCTTTACAAGATATGCCAATGATAGTGTTTATGCAAACTGGATGGCTTTGCCCTCACCCGCAAAAGCTGTGGACAAGCTTGATAGTTAAAGACAAAGCAACACTGTAGAAAATATGACTAATTGGTAGATGTATATATTTCTGTAAGACTGTACATAAACAATCTGATGCTAAAGTTGGTTCCCTTTTATTTCTGTTGCACGGGTATTCAACCTTTAAAACTGGGGTCTTTTTTGCTGCAAAACTGTCTGGATCAACATAGACTGTGCTTCATTCAGCTCTTCACTATGTTAATCATTACCTCACAGGTCATGTTGGCCAAGCTGTATCACTGCATGACTATTGTACCAGATTGTATGTCAGTGTCAATGTCTTTTAAGTGCCTGTGCTGCTTCTACAATAGCCTCCAAATGTCAGTGTGAGACATTGAAGATGTTATTCCAGCCCAGGAATTAAAGGGGACATCTTTATCATCATCGATTGTAGAAAGCTGGGATTGAGTGGACAAAAGTAAAAAGTTGAACTGGTTCTGAAAATGTAAAGTTTCTACTTTAGGGGACTGCTCTCCTCAAAATGTCATGACTCTTTTTGTGTTTCTCCCATGAAATGTTTCAAAGCTGCCAAAGAAATGCAAACATGTTCCACAAGCTACTTTCTTATTTTTGCTCTTGTTTTTGTTTTTTACATATAAATAATATCATGTAGTGAGTCTTACTTCACTAAGAGGACATGAAGGTTAATGTAGATTTGTCAACATGTCCTGTGTCAGACTACAGTTCACATTTCCATTCACTGTAATTATTATGTAAACCAATGAGTGTTATGTTGTTAATTGATTATGTTACAATTAATAATAAACATTAAAAATATGTAGTTTGTCTGTTTAATTCACATCTTTGTGGTAACCTAGGAAATATGTATCTGTGGATGACCACCATGGGTTTTCTTTTTCTTTCTCACCTCTAATGCCTAACGATAGCCAAATCAGCATCCATCTTGCTTCCCACCTGTGCTCTGAGCTATCTCCAGCCAGTAAAAGTCAGTCAGATGTTGACTCTTTTCTTACCTTTTGCTTTCTCCATTCATCTCTTTCTTTTCCTTTCTTCCGTTGATAATGCCAATTTGTATTTGTTTGATTAATCAACCATGGTGCATGTTCATAATTGCCATTGTGTTGCTTGCATGTGGTGCGGTGCATGTAGCGAAACTTAGCTGTAACGTGATGTTACAGGCTAAGAAAAAAGTTGTGAATTGTGGGTTTTCGGCTTTAGGACGCTCCTGATTCCTGGTCCTTGAGAGCTGATGTCCTGCAGGTTTTAGAAGTTTTCCTGCCACTACACACCTGACCCCAACTCAGACTTGTGCAGACATAATTGTCTATTGATTTCAGTCAGGTGTGTTGCAACAGGAAAACTTTAAAACCCTATAGGAAACCAACCCTGGAGGACTAGGATTAAGGATCCCTGTTTTAAAGAATATGGCAGCATGGTTTAGGCTTGCAAAGTTGCATCTGAACAAATTACAAAACTTTTGGAACAAAGTTCTTTGGACTGTGCCATGTTTTGCAAAACCCAAACACAGCATATCTGCATTAACACCTCATGTTAGCCATAGTCATGATTTGGGCTTATCCTGCAACCATAGAACTGGAACACTTTGCAGTCTTTGAGTCTACCATGAACTCTTTTCCATACCAAAATACTCTCAAGTCAGATGGAGGCCATCTGTCTCACAACTAAAGCTGGGCTGAAACTGGGTCATACAACTGCACAATGATCCCAAAAACACCTGCAAATCTACAACAGAATAGCTGAGCAGGAAAGACTCAAGGGTCAATAAATAAAAGTCAATAAATGAATATTTACAAACCTTGAACTAAAGTAACATAAAGAAAAACTGGCTAAAATATCCTCCAAAATGATGCAACACATTGATAATGTCACATAGAAAATGATGACTTTGCATTACTTCTGCTAAACGAAGTCCTACAATTTTTTAAACATGGGGCACAGTTACAATTTTAGTTTTCAGCACTCTGCTTATGTATTTTGTTTCTGATGATAGATAACAGAACAGCATAATATATCATGTGTTGTTGCACATTTGAGGTTATATCTACCTCATTTTAACACCTACTAAGGACCAGAAGATATTTCTTTTACTTTAGAGTGGATGTACTTTCTTCGTCATATGACTGTAAACCATTACAGTTTTTCTTATCTCTTCCATTGTCAGAATTTTGACTGTACTCTTTAATGCTGATGAAAACAAAACTCTTTTATTTTCAAACACAGGACTAGTATCACTTATTGTATTGTGACTGAAATACAATATCTGTATCTGACATAAAAGAAAAAAAGATTAAACAAAATGTGTCTAAAGCATTGAATAGAATTCCTCAGTGATGAACCAGTGATTTTTCCATGGCGCACATTTGCTGGAATATGATCCAGACTCCTGTCACCTTTAATAAGAATTGATAAAAGAAATGGATGAAACAGTTACTAAATATAGAGCCTCCTGGAAACATTTCCTGATTTACTGTGTGAAGCACAGTGATAACAGATGACAAGTTTGAAAATTAAACGTGATCTATTTCCAGTTAGATGCCACTTTTGTGTTCATTAAATTAAGAGTTGTCAGGTAGTGTGTCATCACAGATAAGGGGCTTGCTCATTAGATAGAATAAATAAAACACGGGGAGCAAACCAGTAATGTCTTGACGTTGAATTAATTTGTGTTTTACCAAAGAAAAAAAGTCTTAAAACAAATTCATGTTGTAATTGTGTAGTATGATTTACAAAATATGTTATATTTTTTAAATGTATGAGTAAAAACCAGTGTTATGATATATATCCAATAGGTATACGCATTAGAATTTTGTAACAACATTGATGATAATATTTCATGAAGCAATAATGTTGTTATAAACCATAGACCGTCTATGCTGTGAACCAGGAGTCTCGGCGTGATTGATGACGACACTCAAAATCAAAGCTCCAATTGGTTACTTATTCACCGGAAGTCGGCTACGACTACCTACTCTTCTCAGTGCTCCGTGGCATTTAGTAGCTGAAGCTCCCTTGAGCTGCTGTTTTCATGTGAAGCTTATAGCTGTAAACGTAAACAGAAATGGAAAAAAATATTAAAAGGTGAGTAATCATTTTTTGATAATACTATTAGTAAAAAACGAGCTCTGTTCGGTACCAATAACCTGAGCGCGCAGCGAAGCTCCGAAAATCGACAAGGTAACTACGGAACAATCTGCCCTTCCGCTTCAGGTTTTTCAAAATATACTGCTGTAAATACAGTCAATTGTTCACAGCAGTAGAGTAGTGTAGACTTCAGTGTAGACTTCAGTTTACACTACTCACAAATAATTAAGGAAATTCTCATTTAATTTATGGAAAATCTACAGAGTGAATGATACAGTATTACAAGTGTATGGCATTTAAGTAAAATCACGCAATAGTAATTCCTTTATCTCAAACAATTTATTTAACTAAAAGCTAACAAAAATATTTTGTATACAACAAAAAATTTCTATCTAAATAACTTGTCATTATGTTAGGTGTCATAATCTGACCAGTAGGAAGCCCCCTAGGGGACATCAGATTTATTTATTTAATTTTTTTATTTATTTATTTATTTATTTTGCGTTCCTTCACAA
Organism: Melanotaenia boesemani; assembly: GCF_017639745.1. Classification (NCBI taxonomy): domain Eukaryota; kingdom Metazoa; phylum Chordata; class Actinopteri; order Atheriniformes; family Melanotaeniidae; genus Melanotaenia; species Melanotaenia boesemani. Next base: position 9,662,853 of record NC_055697.1, read on the forward strand.
TACTTAAGCTTTACCTCACAAATTTAGCGTTACCACAAAATACCTTTGCGTTATCTTACAATAACTTTTGCGTTACCTCACAAAAAGGCATGATCTGACAGACGGTGCATAGCGCACACAGCCTGTTTAGGCTGCTTTTCTAAGTTTCTTTAGGTGTTTCTGGTCTGCGTCTGTCCCTCCCAGCATCAAGTCAACACAACACGCACATACACTTGACAATGAACTTATATCCACGTTAGCAGAGGAAATTGTAATGTAGCGCTTTAACAGATGTTAAACAGAAGTGAAGACAAAAGAGGTTTGCTGTAATCAGCATCTTGCTACTTTACAGTTTTGGCTGCTTGTGTTTAGACTGTAAAGTGATATTGAAATGATTTATTGGTAATTTATTAAATAGAATCCAATATCCATTGATTTTCATGGCTGAATTATTAACTGCTTAGTACAGCTTATTATTAAGACGTTGGCTAATTGTGTAATAAATACATTAAATGTGATGCTGGCTTCTCTTGAGGATATTCTGGCACAGAAAAGAGCATTTAATCTTTTTTCTTCATCTGTATTCTGCCTCAGAAGCATCATCTGATCGTTGTACCGTATCATTTATCAGCTGTTATTCATAGACACAGCCAACCTGACGAACCGGATACAGGTTGCCCACACTGCCCGATGGTCTCTGTGTGAGAACATACAAGCTTCCTCATCACTGTTGACGGTGTTCTTGACTCCCTTTCTGTTTTCAGTTGCCTCTTTAATTCATCTTAATCAGTGTCTGTAAAATCATCCCTATTTTGTGAGGTAATGCAAAACTTAAAAACTTAAAAAAACGGCAAAACATTTGGTAATGCAAAAGAAAAAAAATTTAGTATGAGTACATCCATGGCTCAGACACTTCTTTCTTTTTTGTGTGTGTAATCACTTTGTTAGAGAGCAGCATGTTACACAATCTTAAACACTGAACAGGTTTAAAAGTGAATTCAAAAGTTTAGAGAAAGTCCAATTAAAGGTTAATTATTAAAAGTTAGGACTGCTTTTTAGGTTAATTCTGACTTACAAAAAGTTAAATGTCCCAATTTTTTTTTTTTTTTTTTTGTACAGTAGTTTTTCTTTTCTTTTGATATCTGTTTTTGAGCGCAAAGGCAACTAAACTTCAATCAGTTAGTGTGTTTATATTAAGGTAATGATATCATTATGAACATTTCTAAGTTTAGTCTTATCATTGACTTTAAGCTGCGGGAAATGATTAAACCAAGAAAAATTATTAGGATATAAGTCTGTAAAGTGATAGAAGGTATGTCAGAAATAGTATACATTAAGTGGGGTTTTTATTTATATGCTATACTGTAAGTATGCAGATCTTACCAGGGATCTGTTTTAAATGTCACAAGGTCAAAGTGTTAAAACGGATGGAAGCAAACGTTCTGCATGCATAACTATATTTACTCAAATGGGTAAAGTGCCATTTGAAACAAAAGCTGTAACAACATGTGACTTCCTGTTTGTAGTTGTGTGTAGGCCATGTTTAAAAAAAGAAAAGAAAAAAAAAGATAGCAATCATGGCTTGTTTTTTTTTTAGCTGTGTCAGAAAAGTTGACTCTACATTAGCAGAATGACTCCTTTGAATACTTTTATTTGTAGTTACATTTTCTAAACTATTATGTTTATGTATTTGGCAAATTTACACTGAATTCCTTTTAGATAATTTAATTCAGTAATCTCTTTGTGTGAAGGTGGGTGTGAGAAAAAAAGAAAAAGAGGAGGAGTGGTCTCCAACTCTGCCTCCTTGAACTTTGAGCCCTGCTGATTTTCATTACTGCCGTCTTGAAGCTGATTTACACTCGTGATGCCAGGTGAAAACCCAGGTTGTCAGAGGAGAAAAACTGCATCACTTTGCTTGCCCAGGACTGAAGCTGTGTGACCTTCAGTACTGAGATATAAATATTCTAAAAGGCTAAGGACTTCCCTTCTAACTTTGTAGTGTATTGTCACAAAAAGAAAAAAACTTATCCTTATATAATATATATTTAATTAATTTGTGTACATCTTGGCATGTTGTTTGCTGTATTGTAGAATGTCGTGCTTATATTTTGAAACGGAACTCAGGAAAACCGGAAGTTGATGGTAAATCGTTTATTCTGACGCTTGTGCACCAGTTTTATTTGTGCTGTTGTTTGATTGAGAGCAATGCGCCTTTTGCTAGCCGTCCAGGTGTTGCTAGTTCCCGGTTGTTTCGGGTTTAAACTGAACCTTTAAAATGTTAAGTCCCCGTACAGGCTGAACATAATCTGAACTTGTTGATGAAAGAATGAAACTGGAGCTGGGAGGTGGGTTAACTACAAAAGCTGTTTGCAGGGCAACACAGTATTATAGTGTTAAATGTAATTGCTTGGTTGTTTGCTGGTCTTGATTTTTCATTTTAATACTGTTATATAGCAAGAGGTGTGTCCCCATACATCAGAAGCTTTTTGTCCTATTTGTTGTTGTTTTCTTTTTCACAGGTAATCTTTGCACAGATTTAGACAGAGGCCTTGTATGAACAAGCTGGAGCCAAAAACCCATTCTCACATTAAAATGACTTAATGTGAGTGTAGGGAAATGGAAATGTAGACTTGCCACCTATAGGTCTTATGAGGACGTGATGCCCAGGCGAGGGTTGCCATTCCAGGGTCGGGTCCGCTGGCTCTTCCTGGGCCTCTTCCTGCTGCTGGTGTTGCTGCTGTTTGCATATCTGCTAGAGTGCACTCCACCAGCGGACGTCAGCCTGGTCCTGCCCGGCCTAGCGGGAGAGAGCTATGGGAAGGAATACTACCAGGCTCTGATGCAGGAACAGGAGGAGCGACACTTAAACCGTGCTTCCAGTCTCAAACGGCAGATTGCTCAGCTCAAGCAGGAGCTTCAGGAAATGAGTGAGAGGCTGAAGCTTCTGCAAGAGAAGAAGGAGCCCCCAGGGGTTCAGGGTCTTGGAGAGAATAAAGACCAAGAGCCAGGAGACCTTTTGGAGTACCTGCACTCTCAGATCGATAAGGCTGAGGTCAACACAGGAGCACGTCTGCCAAGCGAGTATGCTCTTGTACCCTTTGAGAGTTTCACCTCATCTAAGGTGTACCAGCTGGAGATGGGGTTGACACGGCACCCAGAGGAGAAGCCGGTCCGCAAAGACCGCAGGGACGAGCTGGTGGAGGTCATTGAAGCTGCGCTGGATATCATCAACAACCCTGATGAGGAGGACGGCGTGGAGGACGACACACCCATGCAGAGACAAACCTACACAGACGGCCACTTTGCTGAAGGTACGAGCCACATCCTCATACTGCTGACCCAAAATTTGTGAAACTTCTGTTTTCTCAGTGTAGGACTGGCTTTCATTTGGCAGGACTGTACCGGACGGAGCGAGACAAAGGGACACTTTATGAACTCTTCTTTGCCAAAGAAGACTCCAGCAGCGTCCGCCACGTTACGCTTTTCAGACCATTTGGTCCCATAATGAAAGTCAGGAGCACATCTGTGGAGACATCAGGAATGATCATCAACATCATCGTGCCGTTGGCGGGCAGAGTCGACACTTTCTCACAGTTCTTACAAAACTTCAGGTGAGGACAGTTAAAAACATGACCTGACGTGCTCCGTTCAGATTGTTTTCTGACTTGTCAGCCTGGTTTTTATCACTATTGTGTAATAAGTTACAATCTTGGGGGGAAAAAAAATCCTTCTGTTTTTTTTTTTTTTTTAGGGAAGTGTGCATACAGCAGGACAGACGAGTTCATCTCACAGTGGTTTATTTTGGACAGGAAGGCCTGCAGGAGGTGAAGTCATCTTTGGAAAAAATATCCAGGTTTGCCCTCTTGTGTTTCCATCCATGCATATTGCTTTTTGCTTTTAAATGTGAATCATTTGTTGAAACAAGTCTGTTGTGTCATAGGGAAGAGAACTTCTCCAATTACACTCTGATCCCAGTAGATGAGGAGTTTTCCCGCGGTCGAGGTTTGGACATCGGAGCACACGCGTGGAAAAAAGGCGATGTCTTAATGTTTTTTTGTGACGTGGATATACATTTTACACTGGACTTCCTCAACACTTGCCGTCTCCACACTGCTCCCAGTAGGTTTAATCATGTGGTGCTCAGATTTTTGAGGTCTAGTTTCTGGCTGAGGGTTAAATGTACTGTTTGATTTGATTTTTGTAGACAAGAAAGTCTTCTATCCAGTGGTGTTCAGTCTGTACAATCCTGCTATAGTTTATGGAAATATAGAGCTGGCTCCTCCTGTTGAACTCCAGCTGGTAAGAAGTGTTAATACATTCAATAAAAAAGGTTTAATTCTGTCACTTTTACTGATAAACACATCAAAGTTATTCAAAAAAAAAATCTACAACTTTAATATTGTGTCTACAGATTCACAAAAAAGACACTGGTTTCTGGAGAGATTTTGGATTTGGGATGACGTGTCAATATCGCTCAGATTTCCTAAACATCGGTAAGCATTGAAGATTTCTTTACAATGAAATTTCAGTTGTTTTATAGATTTTATTATTTTGTTTTCAATGCCTTGCTGGATTTTATTCCCCCAGGAGGTTTTGATCTTGAAGTGAAAGGCTGGGGTGTAGAAGACGTCCATCTTTATAGGAAGTACCTTCGGAGTGACATGATAGTGATCCGGACTCCGGTGTCGGGTCTCTTCCACCTGTGGCATGAGAAGCAGTGTGCGGACGAGCTGACGCCGGAGCAGTACCGCATGTGCATCCAGTCCAAAGCCATGAACGAGGCCTCCCACCCTCACTTGGGCATGCTGGTTTTTCGGGAGGAGATCGAAGCTCACCTACGCAAGCAGGCCTTCAAGACTCAAAGCAAAACTGAGGACTAAGCAAGCCTCTACATACCCACCGTCATTCCTACAAGAAGACTGTGAGGTGCTGATGTTAAGGCATTTCAGAAAAGACATGTTTACATGGATCCTTCTGCATTTTACTGCACAGCTGCAGACAAATGAATGTACAAAAATGAACATACAGCAATGTGAAACTTCAAACATGGTACAAACCTACAGTTGCAAATGATCAAATTAGCAATATTTAACGTGTAAAAGCAGTATTGTGGATCTTGGAGTAAGATTGACATTTATATTACGTTTTGAAATCTATCCAATAAGCATGTTGTTACTAACTTGAGAAACAGATCTCTAAATAAGCCATCCTACTGCTTCAAACACAGCGCCTTGCTTGCAGCTGCTTTTTTTTTTTCACCGCTTTAGCTGCTTCACCTCTAAATGTGAGCTCAGCCATTAGATCTGAGCTGACTTAGAGGATTTCTGTATTCAAGAAGGGCATCAGAAACAGAAGCAGTGTTTGGACGAGCTTTTGAAATTAAGCGAGACAGATACGAAAAGACACGTCTTTTAATTTATTGAGTTTAAGAACAGCAAGAAGTTGCACTCATAACGGTTTAAAAATAATTTGACCACTTAAGTATGTGTTGAAGAACCGCGCCTTTAGATCAAAGCAATGTACAATCTTTAACTCATTTCCAGTATGTTGGCAGTTGTCGAAGGGGCCATAATGTTCTTAGTATTTATCGACAGTGAGGTTGGAAAAAAAGGGACGTTAATATTTTTTTGTGTTTTTGTCAGTATTTTCCAGTGTTGATGTCAAGTGTTGAGAGTTTACCAGAGAACATTTTACTGAAACAGTGTAAGAATCCGATATGATTTAAGGTACGATGACAAGTCTACAGGGACTAGTGTTTAAGGAAAAGGGATACTGGACTGAAATCATATCTTACATCAGTCTTGTAAATACTTACCAGATATCTTTTTTTCATCAGATATTTTTTGGTGGTTTGTGCCAAGACTCCAAGTAATATGACATCCTGATATAATTGTTTTGCATATGTTTGAAGCCGTTTCCACAGCAGCTGGTTAAACTCAGTCCATCTCACAATGAGAGCAGATGGTTTAGTCACAGCTTTGAGGTAAAATGCTGCATTTACCTCGGAAAGGAAGCAGGTAGTTCTTTTGCATCACATCTTGTACAGTAATTATTTTTTAATCAATGTTTTTGCTAATACTCCAGCTTTTTGTAGATAGTCTTTTAAGTCTCACATTATGGGAGAATTACATCTTCCTCTCAGCAATACACCAGTATTCATACAGGAGAAAAAAAACTTGAGCAAGGTAATGATTTATTGTGAAGTTTTGGCCATGAAATAAAAATTACAGAACACCGTGTTTACTGTTCCCCATGTTATTTCAGCCATTTAATGAGGTCATACATGTTATAGTAAACTAAACAGTTTCTATAATTTATGATATAAAATCATCACAAACTTGTCAGGTCTTTAATCTGCTAACTCATTCATGTTTCTTAATTTAAGACAAATGGCATAATACAAATGTATTATTCATCTGTATACAATAAACTACATCAATAAAAATAAAATAGAAAAATTATAATCAGAAACTGAAGTGAACTGACGTGAAGTAAATCAAATGGGAAAGATTCAGACGGGCTTGTTTTCAGTGTATTAATGAGCCATGTGTTCAGGGTGGATTCCCAAGGTCTTGTAGATCTCTTTGAGAATAAGCAGAGTCGTGTCTTCAGACTGCCTACAAAATTAAAAGCAAACAGGAGTCAGACAGCAGCGCCACAGTGAAACAGCACATAATACCTGCACCATTAACGCAAACAGCCGTCAGTCATCCACAAACAGGAGGCAAACATGTTCAGCTTAAATACGGGTTTTAGACGTTTGTCAGCAAATTATGCAAAAACTACCAGGTTAAATTCTACATTACATAAATGAGATAAAACTACAGTAGAAACTTTTGTCATTATATATGGAACGAACAAAGGCCAAGAATAAAATTCAAGCAGTTAAATAAAGATAAAGGAGGATTTGCATTACCAAATTTAAAATAATCTTTTTGCAGCACAAATCAGACCTGGAATTTGTTGCTGCGATAAGGATTGTGTCCAAATGGTAAACCCTAGAACAATTTGTACATAGGGAAATTCAAAGCTTTATTGGAGACAGACAAGAAGCGACAAATATATTGGACCAAGTAGGTAGTGTTACCAAGTTCACATTAAAACTGTGGTTTAACATTATTGGAAAAAACAAACTGGATAAAGAGCTTGGGATACTACGGTGGGCAGCCTATCCCAGGCCTCTATGACCATAGATTTAAAAGTTGGATCCAAAACAGAGTAACCACATTATGTACATTAATAAAAAATGGGAACTTGTTGAGTTTCCTGGAAATAAAACTAAAATTAAATTTAAACTATCAAGATTGCAGGTATCTGCAAATAAGAGATTTTTATGACAAAGTAGTAAGACACAAAGCAGACCTAGAGAAAAACGGACTTATCAGAACTATAGTGGAAACCTATAACTCAAAGAAACATAGGACCATATCTATAATGTACAGACACCTAATGGAGAGAAAGGGAAACTCAACGATATGTAAAACTCAAATAGGAAGGAGAACTAGGAATGAACATCTCAGGACAACTGGCAATTATTCTGTTGGAAGCCACAGCCATGCTGGAGAAAATAATATGAATGCAGATCATTCCCATATATTCTGGTTCTGTCCCGAGATCATCCACTTTTGGGAGGCCACTCATCATTTAATTATTAAAATCCTGGGCTACACGATACCCGAGACATGTGAATTATTGTATCTGGGAATCATATCAAGCAATGTGGCTTCAAAAGAGGACAGATGTCAACTGAAAATTATGTTAGCAGCCTGCAAGAAAGGCGTCACAAGAAAATGGAACAAGGTAGATCCGCCAACACAGCATGACTGGCAGAAAATTGTGAGTGAGTTGTATGTCATGGAATTGTTGACCCATAAGATAAGAAGTCAAGAAGATCATTGAATCATATAACGACAGCATGAAGTCAATTATCTGCCTGATAAAACGGGTCTAAACTGCAGAATCATGGCAATCCTGTTCGGTTCTGTTTAAAGCTTATATTTTTGGTTTGTTTTTATTCTGTTGTTTTTGTTTCTCTCTTTTTTCTTGCCTTATTGTCTATAATTGTTGTTGCAAAAAAAAAAAACAATAAAAAGAAAGCTTAAAGAATTACAGTAGAAATTCACAAAATTTAGATGAGTTATCTAGATTCACTTTCACTAAAAATTTATGCCGAGTGCTCTTCACATACTGTATATTTTTATTGTTTGCATCCACATTTTTCCTACTATGACATGATCAGGTGTCATTTGAGACATTTGATGGTGTTACCGTAGGAAGAATCCCACAACATACAGGGTCAAAAGGATTTATTGCTAAAATCCTGTCACCAGACACTCCAGCACACCCTCTGATTTTTCTTTATCTGTGCCATGACTTTAAAGTGTATGACCTACTTAATAATTACCGAGATGTCATAATGTTATGGCTGATCAGAGCAAACAAAACTAAAGGTGCCTATCAGATCTTCAATTTTAATACTGTATTAAACAGACCATTGAACAAAATCAAAGATAAAACAGAATATTCTTATGTTTAACAGGCAAATATAAAATAAATATTAAAAAAAGTGTTTGTCAAATAGGAATAACTTTTTATATCTTTCTTACTTAATAGATCTGACTAGTTTCTATTATGTGGCGAGTCAGTTCGGGTGGGCAGGATTACCACACACATGTGGAAATGTACATTTAAAATAATTTCTAGAGCTTGAAAAGTTACTCTAAACATGATGTGAAAAACTTTAGTTTTCAGTTCTAAATACCTGTGATTACATGTTTTATGATTTTCTAGATCCATTGTGATCAATACATTTTAATGCATATATAAATATGTAAAAAAAAAATTAAGTTAGAAAATGTATATTGATAAAAATATCAGTTAATTACATTTATTTAAAAATATGTAACAGTCATTAAATTTTATAAATATTAATGTTATAAATTTCTATATATTTAGAAAACATGAGTAAATGTAGATTATATTCTGTCAGTTTAGATGGAAAATATAGATATCAAATAAAATAGATAAAATAAAGTATGTAAATAAATAACAAAATGTTGCTAATTTTTCCCAGTTTTCATATTTTCTAAAAGGATAACTAATTAAATATAAACATCTTGATAATGTGTGTGTACTTCTTTGCACTAAACCAAAGGGAGAAATGTTTTCCTTATTTATAGGTTATTCATGCTGTTATTTTGCTGGTCCGGCCCACTGTAGATCAGATGTGAACTAACTGGTAAATTGACACCTGGGTAAGGGAGTGGAAAAACTATTTACAGGGGGTACAATGCTGGAAAAAAATTGATTACCACTGATTTAACCTGACTACATATTTCTTTCAATAAACTGATAATAAATCAGCTGAAAGGTGTTCATTCACTGAATGGAAGCTTATGTACCAGTAGCAGAGATGACTCTGGAGGGCAAAGAGATATTCATTAAAACTCTCGATGGGCTTCTCCTGCAGGACGTAGTCGATCCGATTCCCTCCGTTCAACATCCCGATCTTCACTTGAGGATCTTCTTCTCTCTGTGGCTCAGGGCTATCGGGGATTTTATGCTCTGCAACAAACCAGCGCAGCGTTGTTATTCATGCACAATGCAGAAATACTTTGATTAAAGGGGTCACACATGGGGGAAACTCACCCTCCTGCGCATGCTTCTCCTCCTCTTCTATCTGATTGGCTACAATGGCCAACTCGGCCTGCAGAGCAGATGAGGTGTGAGCCCGAGCAAACTCATTGAGCGTCTGCCAAGCAGTCTTCAGGGAGCTGATGAAACCCTGCTTCAGGTCAGAGCCCATCCTGGAAAGACTCTCTTTGAGCTCTGAAACACAGAGAGAGCAGCTGCTTCATCCATCAGCGTGACACAGCTTATCAAATGTGTGATTCTGTGTTTGCATTTGGTATTAAAACAGGTGATACAATCACAAATGCAGGCGTAAACACACTCTAGACAAACTGAGGATGTGTTTCGATTCAATTGTTCAGGCCACATTCAGAGTTGGTCCAGACTTAGTTTAAGCTCTTATGAGGAGTACTATCTGCATTTCTAAATCTCATGTTTCTTGTCACTAATCGAGAATAATCAGTGTCATACCGAGATGAAGCCTTTTCCTTCCTTTGTAATGTGGGATCAAAACTGGCTTCAGGTCCAAGTCTGGTAATATCATGGGCTCAATCCTGTACGCCACTGGGTCCAACTAAAAGAAAGTTTATCATTAACAAATAAGCTTTAAATAACTTAAAGAAAAAGCTTCTTTCCTATCTGTGGTCTACATTGTCCTATTTAAGAAGACAAGTAACAAGACTTGGTCATTATGGTTGTGTTATGCCATAAGATAACTAAATTAAATTCCTTTCCAGGAAAAGTCCAAACCTGCAGTTAAATAATATATATATATATATATATATATATATATATATATATGCATGCTGAAACTTATTTTCTGAGCATTCAAATGTTAATTAGCAGCAACTCCTTTAGGATATAAATGCTGGAAGAGGCTGCATACCGGGTGATAGATATTAAAGAATCCTTTGCATGTGGGCAGCTGATACGTTTCTTCAATCTTCTCAAGTCCTCGGACCGTCAGAAACATGCCGATCGGAGAACCCAGGGCAAAGAAATTCACCGGTTCAAAATCCAGTGAGCGGTAAACCACCGATACCTGTAGAAGGAAACCATTATTTTAATTTAAAATAAGATTTTATTTCATTTTTAACAGCTTTGACTGTTTCCCTTAGATTTTTTTTTTTTTTTACCTGTCCAGTTCCGACTTCAAAGTAATTGTAGTCGACATGCACAGAGGAGACTGCGTTTCCCACTGGAAGATTCTTCGTGGCGGCAACAGCAACAACTTCAGCTACAGGTGGTGCCACAACCGGACTCTCCTCTCTGACTTCTGCTTTCTTTCCCTGAGCTGCCTGACGTGCAGCCTGCACACACGAAACCATCACAAAACACAAGAGTGTTGCCAATGTCATCACGTTCAAGAATCATAGACGGTGAAGAGGCAAACTCACCTGTACGTTCACTCGCTCTTTAACAAACTTGGCAATCTTTTTCCTGGGACCCAGTGGGATTCCCATCTCTTTCAGGTCCTCAATGGTGCACATGAGCTGGACGCAAATGTGAAAAGACAACAAAACTGGTAATAAATCTTCAAAATAATCATGTGCAAACACATAACATCAAAGAACCCTGTTTTCCATCAAAGGACTTCCTAAATTTGACTCTTTTCAACCATTTTTCTTGCAAATTACCTCAAATCAAATCTCCTAAACTAGCACTTTTAGGAAAAAAATCATGCTGCAACAAAAAAGCAAATATTCTTACAAAAGATTCAATGTCAATTTTCTCTTCATCAAATGTGTTCTTGTACTCAGAGAGGCCCAAATGATGCAGCACAGCAGCGAGATCCTCAAACTCCTCTTCTTCTTTGGGCTGCTCCTCCACAGCTGGAGGAGTAACTGCGTTGTTCCCCTGTGCAACAGGGGTGGATGCCTGATATGAAAAGTAAGATTTACAATTACTGCATGTATTTTAACCATAGTGGTACAATATGTCATTTTCTGCATCAACCCTGCAGTATATTACTGTACATGCAAGTCACTTTAGAGGCCACTTTACCTAACGGGGAAACCATAACAGTTTCATCAGTCTATTAAATATGGCATTATTTACTCTGGTTCAAAGGTTCTTATTCAGACTGTAGTTATGTTTTGGTTTGTGACAGCATGCAGTGCACACAGCAAAATAAGTGGAAAAAGCAGTCTTACTTATAACTTTAAGTTATAAATCAGTTTGTGAAAGAAGACAACACAGTAAGCATGTTTTACATGCATGACATTCAGTGGGAAATTATTCATTTATTCATTTTCTGTACCGCTTAGTCCAATTAAGGGTCGCGGGGAAGCTGGAGCCTATCCCAGCAATTAACAGGCGAGAGGCAGGGTACACCCTGGACAGGTCGCCAGTCCATCGCAGGGCAGTGGGAAATTAAACTTGACAAAATTAAGCTGTTGACTTGTTAGTTTGGTGGTTGATGATTGGTTGACCGTGAAAGCATATTTAAATCATTTCTAATAAGCTTGTGTGTGACCTGTTTGGCCTCTCCATTAGCAGTGAGGATGGGTGGCATGACCAGTGCAGCAGAGACAGTCTTCTGATTGGAAAGCAGATCGAAGAGAATCAAGGAGCCTGCGAGTACAAAGGAGAATAGTAAAGAACAATAAACCAAAAAAATAAAAATAATAGTAATAATAATAACTTGTTTTCTTGTAGGCAATAAACAAGTTTCTTACCCAAGCTGTGTCCAGCTACTGACACTCCTCCTCTGTAGTCTGGGTTCCTTTTCATAAACAAAGCATAAAGTCTGTTCATCTCTAAAGCAACCGTGTCCATGATGGTCTGGCAGTAAGTTGGACTGTTATAGAAAAGCACATCTAACAAGGTCTCATTTGTAAAGTGACGTAAACGTCCAGTGCTGGGTAAGGTGATCTTCTTTATCCTCCTGAAAAGAAACACAAGAAATAAGTCTTGATTATTGCTGACTAACACCACAGAATCCATGAATCATTTCACAAGCTTGCAATTCGAAACTTCAGCTATAAACATCCATTTTGCTTGTGTATGAAAGAGCAGAGCCAAAAGAGTTGTTTTGCCATGAAAGATTAATGGACACACAGTTAAAAGAAAAAGCCTATAATAGAAAAATCAATGATTAAGACTCAATATGGAATCATTAAAAATAAACTCAGCCAAACTAATAGTAATTTTAACGCTTAGATGTTGTGATGAACTTTATTTCTACTTCTGTTAAAGAAAAAGAAAAAAAAAGAGTGAGAAATAGTTTACAGTGAAAGACAATGAATTTGTTACTGTTCCACTATTGTAGCATCTGTGTTTCAAATGTGTGGTACATATAATCTCTCTGTACCAAAAACATGCAGAGAAGTTATAAGAGACCTTGTGTAACAACAACAACAATAAGGTGGAGTTTAAAATTAAACTAAATTACATACGTTGAGATAAAATAAAAAAAGTGATGCATGAGTTTTTCCCCCACATAAGCAAACCTTTTAAAAAACCTAATCTAGCTAATGTAGAATTGAATAGAATAGAATAGAATAGAATAAATCTTTACTGTCTGGCTCAATGACAAACGACACACAGCTCTAAAATACAGCGCTGCATAGGTGCAATAAAAGCACAAGTACTGCAAGAAAAATGCGTCTGAGACCTAAAATATTAAACATTAAGAGGTAAAAAGTAAAAGTGCAGCAGTTCACATGAATCTCTATGAATCGGTCGCTAAGACATTTTTAAGGGACCTTTAGCCAGGGAGACTGAGGCTGATCGCTGTCTGCCAGGATTCTCTCAACTTTCCTCTTTCAGTCCTTTCACTATAAATATTCACAAGAGGCAGGTGGGGTTTTCCCAAAACTTTGTCTGCCATCACCACAATCCTGTTTAATTTGTTTTTCCACTTAACAGCTTCAGTGATTACACCAAGCAGGGAGATGGAAAGTTAAATCGCAAACACACACAAGTTATAAAATCTAAGGACTGACAAAACTTTGCCGTTTTTACAGTTTCAACAAGTTGGCCTTCAAGTGAAACTGATACTACCCTCATTTCTGGTTTAGTGCATATTACCTACTCCTTTGTTGGTAATCTACTTTGTTAATACCAAATTTGTGAGGAAAAAATTTACTTAGTAATTTATTATACATTAACAGATTTTAAACGGTCTGAATGTCATGTAATCCTTTTATTATTTTTTGGTTCTCTAAGACATTTCACATTGTAAAAGAAGAAGTCGTCCAGTTTTCTTTATTCAAGCTCTTAGGGTTTTAAATGTGAGTCAGCACGTAGTGGCCTTCAGTGGTATTTCACTTTCAGGTATTTTCCTCTTTAAAACATCCTTGAGCCAGTCTAACAGTGATAAAATGCTTCTTTTCAACCAAGAACTCTAACCAGTTAATTTTGGTCTAAACTACAAGCACCAACCTGCTGCTATAAACAAAGTTACTGGAGCACCACATGGGTATTAATCTCCCGTTTTAAATAGCCTGAAACAAACGCTCTGTTTATTCAAGCTGACCAATTAGATTTCCAAATGACAGATAAGTATTCTTAGCTTTGGTATTTAGAAAAGACTGAATTAAATATGTTTATTTCAATTAAATTACTTCTGTACAAACAGACAAACAAATCTGGATGCCATGTTTTACCAACACAACACACAGTATGTTTAGTAATCAAGTGGAAACAACTCTTGAAGCAATTTTGAGCTCAAGTTCTTTTGAAAACCAGTCATACAGATTTTCATTACAAGAAGCGCAGCCACAACATACGCACATTCCAGTATATAAACTTATCATTAAAAATGTCCTCACCTGTCCACCCCTGTGGCATCTCCGTGTAAAGCTGTGTGCCACTGGACAGGTAAGAACTCCACTCGACTAACAGCGTGCTCATCCAGCGATTTCTTAAAGTGACTGTGCAGCAGCTTCAGAGACACGGTGCGGAAGTCATCCACTGAAAGCACAAAATATTTCAGTGATACAGTTGCTTTCAGTATTAAAATCATCAGAGGAGAATGTGTGGTACTCACCACACTCGATCATGCTTCTAAACCTCAGGTCACACACGGGGCCGATCCCATGAACCATAAACACAAGATGATCCACCGTGGTGAGCTCACCTGCAAGCAGAAGCACGTTGCCCAATACTGTCATATTAACCACTAAACATGCACGTTAACATCATAATTGAGCTGCATTACATCTACAAGCAGATTTCACATCTAAATTTATTCTTTTAAAACCATTCCTTAGTTTTGGGAAATGTATGTTCATATATTTCCATAACATTTAATTAATAGGAGTACAGAGGAATTAGACTACCATCTGGCACTTCATCCAGGTCATCATCAATCCCTCTCTTCACCACTCTGGGCCTGGTCTGCCCATCCTGAGTTGTGCCCCACTCGTCTGGCATTGAGGAGGGCTGAAACTGCACTATGACCTAAAGAAGCAAATGGATCGATTTTTACCACCAATCAAACCAAGTTGAAAGCGTTAACTGTACCATTTAACACTTGCGAGACATTGGCTTACTTTTGGATTGTGCATGACAATAGTTTCTCCTGATGGGAACTCAAGTCTGCGATGCCACTGGTTGGTAGAGACAGCTTTCTTATACTCTGCCTGAAATTGGCACATTTAGAGTGTGTTATTTACTTTTATACCTTAAGGGTATGTCCATAAAAAGCACAACATTAGTAGTGTAATGGATAAAGTACCAGATAAAACATAGAAAAATTAAATATGTTAGAAAAATGACTAGATTTGATGGCTTGTTCATGTAGAAGACAAACCTCCAGCTTGTCGCTAAACTCCTCAGAGTACGGAACAAAGCGACTATCCGTGTCCCCTTTGTAGAAC
Organism: Melanotaenia boesemani; assembly: GCF_017639745.1. Classification (NCBI taxonomy): domain Eukaryota; kingdom Metazoa; phylum Chordata; class Actinopteri; order Atheriniformes; family Melanotaeniidae; genus Melanotaenia; species Melanotaenia boesemani. The sequence goes on from NC_055697.1 coordinate 9,678,287, forward strand.
CAGGAGCAACGGCGGACTTCTGTAGGCTCCTCCTCCCAGTACACCGCAGTACGCACACGGTCATAGAGCTGCACATCGAAACGCCCTCCATCTGTGCGTACAATCACATTCTCCGGGTCTGGCTGAACTGGAAAATAATTTTAAAAAGCAACAACATACTTGAAGCAACTGATTTCACATTGATGTGAGATGCTCAGTTCTTTGTGGATAAACATTTCCATCAGGATTTTAAGAAACACAGCTACATTGTGTGTAACAATATTATATTAATATTCAAAAGAACACAATTTTTTTATTTTATGCATTTACTGTAAATGCAAACCTTAACAGTGGTGGTTCATTTTCGCTTATACTTTTTTGTTAATGTTTACCTCCTGAGCACTTCTTTTTTTTTTTTAAATAGAGAAATCAAAAATTAAAGTCCATCTGTTAAAAGGATAACAGTAAATGTGTTATGTTTTGATTTTGCACCAAATATCCTTTCTTTTGGTAAATACTTTGAAATAAAAAATTGATATACTCTTTTTATGTGTATATGGCCATTGTTTACATATTTGTTATATATTAAGCTTGGTATGTTTGATGATACATGAATAACTATTTGAGGTCGTTACTGATAAGGTACATTTTTATTTCTTTATTCATCTTCTACATAAAGTGTTTTTATTTTGTATTGTTTTTTATTCTGTAGTAAAATGCAGATCCTTCTGTTCTTATTCAGTAAGTTCATGTCAAGCATGTAACAGCTTTGAGTGTTTACTATCCCATGACAGTTTTCTCACCATTAAATTCTGGTAAAAATTGCAATATATCATCTTGCTTATTGTATTGAAATATATATCATAATATACTGTTTTATTGCCCCTGTATTGTGGTGCATATTGTATTGACAGTTTCTTGTACCCCTAATTGTCATACCTGAATTGTACGTCTCCTCAAGCTGAAGGGAGTCAATGATACTGAAAGGAAGCCAGACGCTCTTTGACTCCACTTGCTTGCAGTAAAACCAGTGAGGCTGAACTGGTTCATACACATTATAGTTGAGCGGCATCATGGGACCTGCAGGAACTATTGCTCCAGCAGTGGGGGGTGGAGGAAGAGGCCCTTGGATATGCGTGGGAGGAGGCTGAAGAAAGAATATTGTGATGCATTATATTTTCCAACTATAAATCCTATCACCATTTTTGTTGAAGATTAAATTATGTAATACAGATTGGTCTGACAATCAGCTTCATCTACCTTTGTAAACGTAGGTCCTGATGGAGGGAACATCTGTGGAGCAGAGCTGAGAGAGTAAGGGTTCTGCTGAGGTGTGTGTGTTGGTGGCAGGACCTCTGGGGCTGGAATGTAAGGACTGGCTCTGCTGCTGGTTGGGGTGTGTCTGTACGGATTATGACTCTGCAGCTGCATTTGCGGAGGTGGTGGTGTCATAGTGGTTCGGGGAGGAGTGTGATGTCCAGTAGGGCTCTGGTAAACTGTATTGCCATACACTGAAGCAACTGGGTTTATTTGTGAGCCTGCAGATTGTGGTGGTGCAGTCATGTTGATGCTGCTGGGAACAGAAGCAGGTCCTGTTATTGAGGGGGCAGCAGACAGTGCTGGTGGTGGGCATGGCGACTGGCCTATGGATGCAAATGGGTCAGAAGTGGTTACAGGGCTGGAGAAGTAGCTAAATGTGGAAGAGGCTGTAGGTCCATTCCCAGAGGTTTGACCAAGAAAACTGTCTTCCTCTCCAACATCAGTGGAATCATCTGATGACAAATAAATGGAGGAAAACTATTTTATCCAGTGTATTAGTTCACGCATGAAGAAGCAATGACAGGACATACCTACTGACAATCTCATTTAAAAAAATCAATTAAAAAGCGTGGAAAAAATTAAAATTGCTCCTCATACTTTTCCTGAGCAAAAGGTCACATAATGATGCAAAAGGATGTAGTCACTAGCAGAAATGTACAGAAAATGTATTGAAATTTGATCTTCTCAAACAAATGTCAAATAAAACATCACACAGTTGATAGCAAAGCCAAAGCATATTCAAGTTAAATAGGCTAACATGCCTTACAAACGTCAAGCTACTCACATATTGTTTCTTCCTCTTTTACGCCTCTTAATAGCTGACAGCAGCAAATCAGTCGGCTGCTAGCTAGCTAGCTAGCTTAGTATGCTAACGACCTCACTAATTTTTGAAACATTAACTCAGTCGATATTTCAACTTACCTCCTGACAACACCGCCGGACCAGTGGCCTGGCTCACTGGCATGAAAGGCAAATTGAAATTAAACTCCGGAGCGGCACTGAACAATAAATTTGCACTGGTGTTGGGAACATTGTTATTTTTTCTATCTGCCATTTTCCCCTAAAATTACACGTAGCCACAACCGGAGTAGGCTGGCAGTGCACGCTCAGCTGTCCAAACAGCGGGTTTTTGCTGCCCTTCCTAATTTTTATAGATCTATAAATCAATTGCACTACTCATTAAATAAGAAAACAAGTTACCATATGATCTATAGATCTATTTAAATAACGCAGGTCACTTGACCTCAGCTCGTTGGCTGTAGAAAAACCCTCTCTCACTACTGCCACCTACAGACCAGGAAGGTTATCCTAAACTTTCTTGCATCTTATCATTTTACATGAGCGAATATATTTAAATTGAAATGTTTAATTTGAAAAACACATTATGTTTCTTCTAATCATAATGTCACTTAAAACCAAAATCAGAATGCTATGCTCAATAGCTTTGACTTGTAATAGCGATAGCGCTGCACTCCGGTTTGTCCCTGTACCCAAAACAAACCGACCACGCGATTCTACTAGTGACGTTAGTTTCCCGCCCTCGCTTCTGCAATCCAGTGTGAGGGAGAAAGTCATCAAAATAGTGGTTTTACACAGTTTTTACTTTAATACACTTGACGATCTACTGACTTTTGCCACGGGTTAACGATGCCTTCCACACACGACTGGATTAATGATCCTCTGGGGGTTGTTGAAGGGATGTTTGGTAAGAAACACCGGAACTGCGTTCTGTGACCGTTAACGCGTGAAACAAGCTAGTTAGCCGGGCTATGTATCGTGCCAACCGTTCAGTTCACGTGTAGCTGTGATTTTTAACACTTGATAAATTGCTTGTTCTTGTGTCAGTCGTGGTTCACGACAGTCTGTACTCACTCCAGTTTTAGATACGTGAAGATGCTGAGTATCTGCAATTTGACGGTCAAGCCAGAACTGTTGGAGTGAAGTTGGTCAAACTCACCAAGAAAATTATTTCTCTTTATTATTTTGTTTTTGAACACAAAGGACCATTTTATATTATTATTATTATTATTATTATTATTATTTGTTATCTTAACTATAAAAGCATTTACCAGTATCATTGTAGTACTTTGTCATACCAGGTAGAAGTTAATGTTATAAGTAAATGTTAGTTATTTACCCTGTGACTAGATATATCTGCAGGAGGTAATTGACGTTTTAAAACGAACAACTTGGAAAGTAATGTCTTTTCTGATCGTTTTTTTTACATTCTAGAGGTGTGTATACATACACACACATATATATGTATATATATATATATATATATTTGTGTGTGTGTGTGTGTGTGTGTATATATACACCCCCCACCCCCCCGTCAATGCAATGCAAAGCTATTTAAATAAATTTCTACTGCAGCCAAGTTCTGTATAAAAACAATAAATCCATGTTGCTTCCTGATTAAATTAAAATATTATGTCTTCTTGATATTATAGCTGCTTCCCAGAATAATCCGAACTCTGAATGGGAGGTGAAAGCGGTTACATTTTTTAAGGACCAGCTGAAAGAGAAGGATGCTCAGAGCATGGTAATCCAGCTTCTTTTAGCTTAAAGTACCTGGAAACATTTGTGACACCATCTGTTTCAACACATTTGCTTGTTGGTAATGGTCACCTTATTTGGATGCAGGTTCCCTCTCTGAACGATGTCCCTCTGCATTACCTGAAGCCCAACAGCCTGGTGAAGTTTCGCTGTTTAATCCAAGACATGTTTGATCCAGAGTTCTTCATGGGAGTTTATGAGATGATTGATCCTTCCACAAAGGCAAAAGTGTGCACTTCCTTGTCCTCTCCTGTGCAGTTATTTGCATATGCACAACCCTGTCATGTGTCTGCTGCTTGTTCTTTTGCATATGAGAATGTGTTAGATGTTAATGTCTTATTGTGCTGTCTGACACCTCCCAGATGCTGCGTTGTGGGAAATACAAAGACGTGACAGAATGTGGGGTGCGTATATTATCTGTCCATGTTTTTTTGTGCATATGCCTTAATATTTGAACATAGCCAACTTTTTTTTTCTCCAGGTGGATTTTAACTCCAGAAACACAGTGACTGCAGAGAGACAGACATTCTACTGTGTGCCAATCCCAGGGGAGAATCAATGGGTCAAGGAGATATCCTAATTTCATAGCTTAAATGTAACTGGTGCTTAAATATAAGGCATAGAAATGTTAATTTTTGTTATCTGATATTTAAAAAGTTGTATCTTCCTTAATTCCACTGCACGGGTATGCCAGTGTTAACCAAGCAAGAGTTGTCCCTTCTACCTCGTATGTGCCGAGCAGACAGAAGCGAAGCTATGAGGATGATGATGACATGGACACTCAGCCACAGAAACAGAGGGAACCACATGCTGGTCTGAGCTGGTCTTTATATAAAAATGTCTTACACAAAGAATTTTTGGCTACAATTCCTTGATTTTTTTTTTTGCCTTGTGTCTTGCCACAGGTCCTCAGAGTCCAACAGAACAGCACAGCAGCGGCGACTGTAAGCGGCAGGAGACAGAAGCCCCTTCCAGTCAGGTGACATCTGCTTCCCACCTGGATCTCAACTTCCCCCTGCCAGGAGAGAAGGGCCCCTCCTGCTTAGTTAAGGTACGTTCTCCCTCAAACTGTTCATGATTTATCTGACATCCTGTGTTAAACAGTTCATATCATCAAGCTTTCCAAGTGTGGAGCAGGTGCAACAAGGTGTGTGTGTTGGCAGGTGTATGAGAACTGGGAGAGCTTTAAGCTCAACGACATGCTAGAGGTCTATGGGATCCTCTCGGTTAGTCCTGCTCTCAGTGCTCTGGCAGATGAGAAGTAAGTAAGAGAAGTAAGATCCATGTCACGCTGCCTGCTTGTTACTCATCTGTTTTTCCTAACAGAGATGCCTCTTCATCCCTCCTGGATCCTACGGAGTGCATGGAGACTGCAGAGGAGCAGAGGGTGCACAGCCCGCCAGCCTCGCTCGTCCCTCGCCTCCACATGCTTTACGCCAAGCCGCTGCCACACAACAACCCCCTGCTGCCCTGCGCAACCTTAGATGACAACAATACCTGTAAGGAGACACAGTAGAGTAAGAATACTCCACGTTTCAATGTGAATGTATATGTGAGACTTCAAAAAGGCAGAAATTTAGGACACAGAATATCACTGCAGGTTTCATAGATGTAGAGCACAGATTTGGTAGTCACCTGGCCTGGGATGGAATCAGCCATTTTTTTCTTTTATTTTAAGCTTGTCAGGCCACAAACGGTCTCATATTTTATCCTCTGCCTGCCACATTAACACGCTAGCTGCAGTGTGGTTCAGGCATGTACACGGTGATGCATATTTAGGGCCCTATGATTTTCCATGATGTAGAAAACACTGATGTGTAAACATGGAATATCGTGGAATTTGCGCTTATGAGGGTGTGATCTGTTATTCCCACCAATTTATAAACTTTTCACCGTACCTGAGCCAAATAAACAAGAAATCTAGATGAGAGTTAAATGTATTTTACTGCTGCAGCTGCCCGTCTGTGTGACATCGCCTGACATGGCTAAAGAATCCCGCAGGTGTTTAGCAGTGGCTAAGACACTGGCAGACACATTGAAGTTTTCCAAAAAAGATTAATAAGTTCAATGCTACATGGCTCTAGAAAAATGAAAAAGCTGCATCCGTTTCTGGTGAGGCTGAGAGCGTACTGCCAGAAAATGAGAGCAACCTCCATTAAACTCACCCAGAATGCATCTAGAGGCCGCCCTGAAGAAGATTCATGGAAAAAAATATAAATTTTTGTCAACTGAACTACTGATAACAGAGACTAGTTGAGCAGCCGGCTCATATACAGAGGCTACAGCTGGCCACGGACCCTTTGTTGACCCCATTTCCTGTCAAGCAACTGTCCAATACAGGCCTCTAGAATACTAATATCTTAAATAGAAAATAAAGAGGATATTTTCCATTTGAACTATTTAGATTTTATACACTCGCCACATGATTAGACACATTCCCCTGGAAAAAAGGAGGTCACATAAAAGAACATAATTCAGGAATAAAAGGTTTTATAAGGGTTATAGGCCTACATGTTTCAGCCTGCCTGCTGACAAGTGAAATTTGGAGTTTGTTTAGAAGTTTTTGCTCATTTTCTCATGTTATAAATGTTTAAAAGACCATTAGATCAGCCTTTCTCCCCAGTGTATGAAATGCCCTCTACTGGTTTAAACTGTTCAAATCAATAGTTCATCAATAGAGCTTTATTAAGACTAATTACACCTCCAGAAATAGATCCAAACTAATTTTCATCCATTCTTTTCACCATCAGAGCAAGACAAGTAACATCAATCTCTTTGTGCAACCAGCAGTGTCAAAGCCAATCATGTTTTTGGGGGATTTTATTTGTACAAAAAAGCTTGTCTGTAACCTAGTAGAGTTTTTATAATTTATGATTATTGATTTTGTGCAGACAGTTGAAATTTCTTTCTTTTTTTTAAGTTTGTTTGCTGCTAATTATTCTTTTATTTAAAATAACTGGAATCAGAAGTGGCTGTCCAAAGTTACAGTCCATGCATATCAGATAGGTGTTGTTGGTGAAGGCCAAGTTCACATGAGATTTTAATTTAGCCGTTTCCAACATGCATGTGTTCAGTCAGTGTACACTTGCACCTCTGATGTTAAGATAAAATGATGACTAGACAGTTGAGGCTAAAAAAAAGAGACTTTAAGAGTCATTTCAGCTCTTAAACATCTTAGACATCTTTGAACTGTAAGGTGAATTCATCCCATGAGAGTATGAGTAAATATTAAGATGATCTGTCAGACTATCTAACTAAAGACTAAAACTCCTTTTTACTTATTGATTACTGTAAGTGATGCCTATGCAAAACCTCTGATACACAATCCTTCATGCATCCTCAGTGCTCTGTACTTTGCACCACTAAGTGCAACGAGTGCAAGTGTTACCTAAAATTCACTTAACTCGGCCTTTGCTGTGCCAGTAATTCAATCATTGACTTTAGTTGTTATTCCTTTGCTCTACGTGGTGATTCCTGTCACTCTGATTTAAACCAGAAAGCAACATAAACCTTATTCACAGCCACTTTAAATGTGTCGCCCTTCAGCTGTGTGGGAGAGCAGAGAGAAAAAAAGGTTACTTGTAAAGCTTTTAAAGAGTGGACATTCCTGTAGTTACCATAGAGACTGAATTTAACTCTTTGTCCTCTCCTCAGTTTTATCGTCGACTCTGGGTGAGATGGCCTCTGTCAGGACGGAGCTGCTCTCATACTTCACTCATGTCCTTCTGGGCGACGCTCTCGCTGCTGAGTACCTTATTCTGCATCTCATCGCCAACGTGTATGTAACATTTAAGCAACATTTTAATCTTCTTGTTTTTATCTTGTTTTCATTTCAGCGTTGTTTCTGTTGCAGGTACAGCAGACGAGACGTCCTCCCTCTGGGCAAGTTTACCTTAAATCTGAGCGGCTGTCCTGTTGCCACCTCGTACACCGAGCGCCTCTATCAGATCATCCAGCAGCTTGTGCCGTCTGTGAGTTTTCAGTCAAATAACTACCAGTTCTTGCTGTATTCATTTATTTAAATTATTTTATTTTTTTTATCTTTCTTGCAGTCGCACTACCTGGGCATGAGCCTGCAGAACATGAACCAGATGTGTTTGGTACCTAAGAAGGACTACATGGCAAACAGGCTAGTGAGCGGAGCCCTGCAGCTGGCCAAAAATACTTCCCTCTTCCTGGATGAAACCCAACTGGAGCAGGGACAGCTGGACACGACTGGTGAGGCTTGTAGAAACCACAAGGGGACGACACTGAGAGGACAGACTGCAATTTATACCTCCTCTGCTGTCGACTGACACCGTAGGCACTAACCAGTTTGGATCTTTGTCTGTGCTTGTGGTTTGTGCTATAGGTGTGCGTAACGTTGCGGCCCTTGGGAACCTGATCTCATGGCAGAAGGTTGATTATGACTTTAACTACCATCAGATGGAATTCCCCTGCAATATTAACGTGCTCATCGCGTCAGAGGGCCGCTCGCTGCTGCCGGTGAGGACAAAGACGGATAAGACTGACCGCTGCTGAGTGTAAACTCTACCCCACCCAATACTGATCCCTCCCAACGCCCCCGCCAACATAGCCAGGGAAGGCTTAGGTTTCCTCCTGTCCCTTATGAGATAGACCCCATGTGAGCCGCTGGAGGTTGTTTCCAGCCGGCGTCACAATGTCACCTCAGCTGCCATTGGTCGGCTGCAGCAACGCAGTCAGCAAGCCGCTTTAGCCCGGGTCTTGCTTTGTTACGACCAGCCTGAGGAATGTGCTGTGTTCTATTCCTGTATGTTGGTCTAATGAGTTGCCATGGTGGCAGCTGGGTGCCACAGGAACAATCCTGGGAGAGGCATCAGGCTCGGAAATCTATTAGTCCTGGAGTGAAGGGCAGCGAGGTGTAAACAACTCCAACCGTTGATTAAAAGTCAGAAGTACAGGGCTGTGTTTACACAGAGCTGCTGTTGGCTGGTGAGCAGCTGAGGTTCAGCCTGATCAGATGCTTCACTGTCAGCTTAGCAAGGCTTTCAGGAAGTTTGGAGAATATGTCAAAATTAGGTGTGTGCACAACAGACAGAGCCTACTTTTGCATAGCAGCATTTTTTTTCTTTTATTTTTGCTAGACACCTCTTTTTAGAAAGGTATTTCATGACATAGTTTCAGTGTTTTTTTTTTTCCTCTTTACCTCTACAGTCTGACTGTCAGATACACCTACAGCCACAAGTCGCTCCATCCCACATGGAGGAGTATCTGAGCAGCATACATATACATCCGCATGCCTCATCACAGCTGAACAAGTTCAGAATCTACCTGACTGTGGCTCGGCTGCTCGACTACAGTATCTCTGATGAAGTGACTAAGGTGACACACAGATCTAGAAACTTCATCTACTTTGTGTGTCTGCAATATTATTAATTTGGATCTAATTTTACTTTCTCTTCATATCTTCAGTCTGTTGAAGATGATTTTGTAGATATGAGGAAGGATGACCCTCAGAGTATATCTGCCGAGGACCTCCACAGGATGCTTGTTGTGGCGAGGTGGGATTTAAGTTTATATCAGCTTTTATTTCCCTTTTATCAGCCCAAAGATCAAAGAAAATGTCATATTTGACAGTTAGTTTGTAGATGTCTAGGCAAGGATAGTTAAATCAGTTTTAAGTGGCATGTTTCTGACTGTCTGCAGGCTGCTGTCTCTGAGCCTGGGACAGACCTCTCTGTCCAGAGACAGCTGGCTTCGAGCCAAACACATCGAGACGCTGAGGAGGAGCCGGATGGAGCAGCACAGGAGTGTCAATGGCAACGAGCCCTGATCGTAGAAGCCAGTGAGGTGGCTTCAGCTTTTCTTTTTGATACCTTTAAAAAGTTTGTAATAAAGAGGTTTTTCATGTGCCATTTAGTTCAGGTGTTCAACTTTGTTTAAAAAGATAAATAAAAACTAAGGTTTAGATACATTTTCTATTTTATAACCTTAAAGTATAAATTGGTCGTTGTTTTGCCTTGAATTTGCTGCCCGCTGTGCAGTCCATGCTAACAGTATAAATACTGTTGCAAACCAAAGTTCCTGTTTACAAAAAAATTGTATAACTTCAAAAATATGTAAATATAAAATGGTGCATCTTTTTTTCTTTTTGCTTGTTGCCACTGTGCACTGTGATATGCTGGCATCGAAAGTACTGAATAAACCTAGTGCCGCTCTAATGGCCTTAGGCAAGTGTTAAATTCACTTCATTAAGTAACACTCCCAAAGAAGATAATAAATAGGGTACTTTAATATACAATACAATCTCAATACACTGTGAAAAACAATAACAACAGTCAGTTGGTAAAAGAGGAGAGATTTGACTGTCAGTGCTAGTTGAATGTGCTTTAACAGTGCAAATCAAATGCTTAAAGATCTCTATGCACAAGATGTCATGATTTGGGGCCCTGATGAAAGAGGACAACAACCACAACAAATGAAGAGGTGGATGCAAATGCACTTGGTGTGAAAATGAATGGATAGAGACAAAAAGAAAATCTCACCCAGCAAATATAAGCTCCAATAACTGCCAGCTTTTGCATAAAAAAAACATCTCATCATAATTTATTAGGAATGTTGAAGATTACTGCTCATTTTTAGCTTAACACAGCCACTTTAGTACTCAATAAGTGTATGTTCTGCTTGAGAACTGCTCCAGTGTTTGCAAACCTGAATGAAGTTTAAAAACACCTTTTACCCTCAACATTTAAACTTTGCATTACAGCTATTACCTTAAAGCTTTGGCAGCACCACATACTATCAGCAGCACCCACAAAGCAGCCAAGACTACAGTCTTATGAAACACAACCATGACCTGATAAATAAACAACACACATTTTACCTGCTGGCGACCAAGCTGAGTGGAGAATACAAAAAAAGAAACATGCACAGTTTTATCTTGGGATATTTCAGCTTATAACAAACCAGTTTATCTATCAAACACCACTATATACAATGGAATGAGGTGGTCACTGTTTAATATAACGTCCTTTAACAACATCCTATGAAGGATTTTCAACAGCAACTGTAAAACTGAATGGAGGACTGAGGCAAACCTCACTCAGTGAGGTTATCTTTAAAAAAAAGTGCAAGATTTACACCTTCATAGCATCTAAATACTACTAGGGTTTCATAATAGAGCAGGAGTGCTCTAACAGACAAACTTAAACATACAGTACACACAAGTAGCATATTGTCTATGTCTAAATCCTGCTCATTTCTACAAATAATCCATGTGCTGGTTTATATGAAATACCCCAAGACAAAGTTTGATGACACAGTAACCCTGAACGTATTTTATACAGTACACCAAATGTAACATGTAAGAATGGACTTAAAAAGGTAGATTTTGCCATAAATACCTGATATACATAATCTCACTTTAATTCCTTATTAAGGCAAATATGCTTTAAGTTTGGGGAGTGCATAAAGCGTCAGTGTTTCGAATAAATGGGTGGGTGCAACTGCATATATACTTAGTATATGCTACACTCCGGTCCTAGTCAAACATGCAGTGTCAATGTACAATGCTGGCCAAGGATTCAATTAAAACAAACTCTTGTATAGGAAACAACTCCAGCCTCTGGCTGAAATAGTACAGGGCTTTCTTTTCCAAAATATAATGTTCATACCTCTTAAAACAAGCTACCACCCAAACATTAATGCAAAAAGCTTGAGGAAAAGCTCTGCTCAGGAACAAATAAACAATACTCACTGTACATATTGACACCCAGGATACTCTAAAGTCTTATGTAGTCATTATTTCTAAAACGGTATATTGTCTTAAGTTACACTTCACAACACTGATATGACAGTATAACTACGTACAGTACGTCATCTGGCTATCTTGTGACTGCTAGGAAAAGGGTAATATTCCACATAGAACTGTCCTTTGGAATTCACAAATGGATATTTGGTTAATTTGTACAACAAACTAAAGGTTATTTAAGAGGTCTACATCACAGGTGACCTGCATATACAGGATGATGTACAGCACATCAAGTCGAGTTGATCTTTCTACATGGTTAGCTAATACTAACCAGTTGTTACCATTAATCACAGATTCAAGTGCTGAGTTATGGAACTTCTGACTAGAAACAGTGACACATTTACATAGACAATATTACTCTACATACCCCCTCTGGAAGTACTTATAAGGTGTTTTTAAAAAAAAACTTAATTATTCATGACAAGTTTAGGAGAACTGTACCCATGATTTAATCTGCTTCAACGGCTAGTATTTCTGGAGCGATTTAGGAGTTGAATGACTGAAGATTCCCAGTCAACTAAAAAAAATTAACCACATGCTACTTCTACACTCTAAGGTAACACGCACTGGTACTCTGACACATTTAAATCAGAAAAGACATGATGTCAACATTATTGCAATTTCCACAGGGAGGCACAACTGATTATTAAATCAAAAAGAGAGAACGTGTGAAAACATATCCATCAGTGTGCAAGATTGCGTGGCAAAAGAAAAAAAAAAAATCAGTGCTTTAAAAACACACACAAAAAAGGGGCGAATAAATAATCATGTGCACGTAAACATAATTACCACCATGTTGGACTTGGAGAATATATTTGTTAATTCTGTACAAGAGTGGGAAAATTTAACTAAAGGGGAAATCTAAGAGCACGTTTCATGGCCGAATAGTGATGCTCTGTGCAAGCTCTAGCTGCTGCTACCTTAAAGGAAGTTACTTGATGACTTACAACTACAAAACCTGCTACAATGAAAGCACTAGATCTGAATGATCCTGGTCTGGCACTGTGTAAACATTGCCTTCAATTCGTTCTCTTGGGCCTCGTTGACAGCATCTGGTTCTGGGCTCTTCTGAACCTTTGCAACAGCGTAGTTGATGCCTTGGGTCAGGCCAGCCTGGGTGAGGCTGGCCACCTGGACCATTGAACTCTTGATCTTGGCAAAAGGAGACACGACTCGGCTGCCATTGCTGTCAGCAGGTGAAGGCCCGAGACTGCCCTCCATCAGTGAAGACAGACTCCTCTGAGAGTCTCCTGATACTGCAGAGCTGGGCTTCTGGACAGAAAGGAGGTTTGAAGCAGAGGTAGCGGTTTGGACATCTAGCTGGGATGGCCTGGGGAGCTGGGGCTCCTCAAGCTGATTCTGCAGCTCTGAGCATGGCTGCTTGTCTGAGTCTGCTGGGTTCTTATTCTGCACAGGCACTACAGGGTTAAATGGAGGTACAGCACCTGGGGGCCGCTCGCCAAACACCTCAACAGGTTTGGTCTGTGCATCTTGGACAAACTGGTGGCAGTAGGCATCAATGGGAGTACCAAAATCTATAAGAATGGCTTCTTCAGCCACTGAGGCAGCCCCTGGTGACTTATCATCACTTATTTGAGAGGAACTTTCTTGGTTTCCATCACAACCAGTGACCCGAACAACAGTGGGGATATTTAGCTCCACACTACCGATGGACTGAGAGCGACTGCCAAGGCGCGAGTTTGATGCTACGATGCCACAGCTAGGCAGCACATAGTCCACTTTCTCTAGAGAACCAGAGCCTGGATGTTCAGGGTCTGAGTTGTAGGAGTCTGAGTCCGAGGAGTGATCATAATGTCCACCAACGATGTCCTTTAGGGCTCCTGTGCCAGGATTGTTCTCCAATGTCTCCAGGCTGCTGTCTGACTTCCACAAGTTGACATGCATAGTTGGTTTGAGGAAACTTACAGTCACATCAGGCTTGGAGAAGTTTCCCAGCTTACCGAGAGGCTTAAATGGGCCAATGTTTACGTTTGTCTTGGTCTGTTTCACTTTCTGATTGAGAGAGGAGAATTTGTTTAGGAGGAAACTTTTGCCCTGTGCAAGGCCAGAGCTGCCCTGAACTTGGTCAGCAGGTTTGTTTTGGATCCCCTTTATGTCCTCATGGGGTTTACTTTGCCGCCTGGAACACACATGCAAACAACATATGTGAGCCACAGCTCCAGTCGGTGGTTACAATAGGAAATTATTATGATTCCTGAAACATTTTCACTTCATTGAAGTCATACAAGAAATAGAGATGAATGCTAATTCTAGAAATATTTATAACTGAGTGCTCACCTTTCCAGCTTCTTCTCAACAACAAGTAGGTCCAATCCTGTGGCCTGTTTAGTTATGCGAAGCATCTCAGCTATGCATTGCAATGTATCTGAAATATGTCGCAATGTTAGGCAAGTATCTGCAGGATTTTTAATTAAAAAATTCTTTTTTTGTTGTTTTTTTGTAAATGAATAATTACAGCCTACCTTTCCCATCATCCTCTGGATTTCGTGTTGCTGCTCTCAGCGTGTGGAAGTATCCACTTGTTTCTTCATGCCTGTAGTGCAAACGCATACAGCAGAACTTTGGCTTTCCAAACAGGGTAGGCTCTGGACCTGTCAAAGATTACACAACTTTTAACATCCTTTTTTTCCTTTATTTCCTTTTTTTTTTGCATGTATCATAAGGACTTATAATGCTGTTTAGGGTTTCCTGAGAAACTAAGCACATTTTTGGGAAGTGCTGAATGAGTGTAAAAGCACTTCTCCTTTAGGTACAACTTACCAATTTCAATCTTTTCCAAACCCTCTAAATTGAGACGTTGGTATTGGTTGACTTTATCTGCCTCCTCATCATAGCTAGAAAGAAACACAAACATAAGTGAATAAAATAGGTATAAAATACTAAAACACATTTGTGAAATTCTGACTTACTAAGCAATGTAGTAGGCTTTGTCAGAGAGGAGCAGCAGCACATCCACATCTTTGTTGGTTGCATCAATGAGGCTGATGGGAAATAAAAGAGTCTAAAGGTAAGGGCACTGGGAAAAAATTATTACATCATAGGCAGTGCAGCTTGCCACTAACCTCATGTCACAATTGATAAGGGCCCAACCTCCGTGAAACCTCTCATCATCTGGCAGCAGCAGCTGCATGTAGGTCTGTAACAGGAGGCTGACCTGCTCCTGGGCTCCTCTTTGGCTCTCCTTCTCTTTTTCTTCATGCTCCTTTTCTTTGCTGAAGATGGAGTAGAGGTCCTCCGTCACTGGATGCCCCATCATGAGATCTGCAGGGGTGATGAGATTTTTTAAAACCGTCAAACAAGGGCAGATTTTTGGTAGTGATGCTGCATAAAGCCTCATATAAAGCTTTAAAATCAATCTTTTCATACCAATTACTGCTTGTCTGTATGCATCTCTGAAACGGTTCAGGTAATAGCGATTGGCAGAGTTCACTCCATCCTTCATCACACCAGCCAGTTTTCTCTCGCCTGTCCGGGTGAAGTCTCCCTAAAACAGAATAAAATCTATTTATATTATTGGCTTGTACAAACTGGTAGTCATATTTCTCTTCAACAGGCAAATGTAGCTTTAATATTACCTCTATTTAAGCTCTATTTAGGCAAAACCTTTTCCTTTGTTTATACTAATTATACTCTTCTGTGTACTCTACATAACCTAACAGATGCTGTCTGCAGTTTGGAGCTGAACAGGTGTTGTAAGGTAGCATTATAGTGTGAAAACTGAGTGGCATGAATCAGATCCACTAAACATTGAGTAAAATCATATTTGCACTAAAGACCTGGAAAGTTGACAGGAGCTACAGATTCAGTACTTGTAGCAAAAATATTACGCCTCCATAGCTGCAACTATTCAAAACCATGGCTGAGTTATGTTACCTTGAGTGCTGCCGTGCCGGCGTACTGTCTGCTGATGGTGTCGCCATTGTTGGCCCACATGACTTGATAAATCCTGTAGCACTTGAGAGGAAGAGGCTGCTCTGGAGGCATCACACCCAGTTTCTTCAGCTACAGGAAGAAGAGTAGATCTTTTAAATACCATTTTAACTTGAAAAAAAACTTTGAACACTAACGTTATGCAACAGTAACAAAAATCAATCATATTATAACTAATATGACTTTATAGATTAATTTGTTGTGTACGCTAAACACAGCAAATCATTGTGCTCCTTAAAGAATAGAGTTGAAATTTGCAGGCACAAAAGCATGAGCAGTTTGGTTTATTGAGAGCAATGTGAGCTTAATAAAAAAAAAATGTGACTGTCGAAAAGGTCACTGTAGCATTTAACAGTAAACTACATTAAAAGGGAACATCTGTGAGGAATAATGGACAAATGTGCATAATAGACGCATAAGAGATCTCACCTGCTGTTCCATTACCACCCGAGCAATAGCAGCTTGCACCACATTGGTCCTGTCCAGACAGTCCATACAGTTGACTCTGAAGATTCCCTCCTGCTGGCAGATGACTCCTGCTTGGTCCACCCTGACAATGAGATGCATTGAGAACATTCATGGAAATAAGATCCTTTATCCCAACAGTAATGATAATACTGAACACACACACACACTAGGAGCCACTGGGGTTTTATTGCTGTTTTCTAACCAAACATTGTATGTCTTAGTGCTTCTCTTCTGCTTCTTAGTGTCTCTAGTCATTACACCTCTAAAGCAATTACAAATAGAAATGTAGGCATGATACTTACCAGGTCCACTTCATGTCTGTGATGATATCAGAAATTGCATCTGTCAGTATTTGCACGTTCTCAAACTTCATACCACGGCTGAGAAGCAGAATAAAAAATGCATAAAGAGGAAGTAAATATACTGTTGTATAAATGTACAGTCATGTTTGCTGAGGACAGCGTGCCTCTTACCAATGCTCGTGGAAGTCAAATGAAACATATGTCAGGTTTGAGTTGTTATAAAGCAGGACTTGCTTCAGATATGCATCACCGATTAGCTTCTCCCGTCCGGCTTGATCCACTAAGTTAATGATGACCTGTGCGACACAACATTAGCTTTTAGGTGCTTTTATGTAAAAAATCTAAACCCTTCGCACAAAGAGGTGCTATATATCCAGGCTAACACTTTAAGCATAATGTAAAAATAACTCAATTAGATAAGTGCTAAAAGTTGACAGTTCACAAACTAAAACATCAGATTATTGATGCTACATGCAGCCACCATAAAATAGTATGTTTAAATAAACACGTCTACCATAAGCCTGATGCATGTAACAAATTCATACTAATCTGAGCACATACCCATATTTGCACTCTGCCAATGCAAACCCACCTGTTTTTTGTAAAGTTCAAGCTGTTTTTCAAAATGAGCTGCAAAGTAAGGCATGGTCTCTTTCTCTCCTGCAACAAACACAGATTTTCATATGACATGACCTGGAAAAAGACAACTGCTAAGCAGAATTTTACACATTTAATCTATAAAATTTCCAAATCCAAATCCAGTGTAACTAGTAATGAGAAAAACCAAACCCAAACAAGATACCTATTTTTTAACCAGTATTAAGTCACACCTCAAATGTACAACCGATCAAAAATCTGCACAAAGAAAAATCCCAAATTTCACATCAGAATAGAAAATAATTGCATGAGCCCATTATATTTAAAGAATCTAAGAAATTCCTTCTGTTATGGAAGACAATGGAAATCACCAGACCTTTCTCCAGTCGTGGACGGGGGTTGTAACGATACCCCACCTGGCTCCAGAAGACAGGCACAGAGCCTCGAGTCTGCACAAAAGACAAAGTGTGGCTGTGCACGTGGATCAGCTGTTCTGTCTCCACATAGTTAGCCACGTGACCTTCCGTGTCCACTCCTCTCCGTTTGTACCGCATCCCTTTGAAGAAGAACAATCCATCGACACTAATCTGATTATTTATAGAATTTATTTGAGAAAAGAACCATATAATCTGACCTACTAATACAACCCAGCTTGTTTATACACTGTAAACCAGATTTCAGTCCTGGACATCCCATAAATTATATTGACAGTAATTTGTAGTTCTACCAGCACGGTTGCGGCTGCGTCTGGAGATCAGGGCCACAGTGAAGCGAGGATGGATGTCATCAACACAGGTGATCTCCTTTGGTGGAGTTTCAGGGCTGCTCCGCTCCTCATCAGATGTCTCATTGTAGTTCACCACCAGTTCTTCCACTTGTACAAAACCCTGAATGATTGGTATCACCCAGAAGTCTACCTCTGGGACCTGGAATATGTAAAAGAAGGAAGAGTTAGGATAAGAAAGTACTTTGCATCAGCTCAGTAGTTGGAGAAGATAAAAGTGCACAGGTCAGCAGTTAGCTCCATATTTCAATGTACATTTTCATACTTCTCAGATAAAATCCTGCAATTATAATGAACAACTGCCACACTAAAAAAAGCATTACCGGCTAAGCTCTGAGCTGTCGATTGTAAAGAAAAACTGACGGTGTGCCTCTGTTTCAGTGTGGAAAAATCTATTACCTGAAGGTTAATAAGATCTTGGATCATATGTTTGTTCCAGAAGAAACGGTCATCCACCTTTTTATAAGATAAATGCAATCAGTCAAAATAAGGCGGTTTTGCAAGCAACTCTAACTAAAAAATTACATATTTCTCTCCTAACCTGCTTCCATAGGGGTAAGTTAGACTTATTCGAGTCTCCCTGACGCTGCACACTGTTTGTCAGGTCGTAGGTCATGCTGTAGTAGAAGGAGTCAGAGTCCATGAATATCTTGTAGAGCTCATCGAGTAGCCGCCTCTCCAGACGCTCCTTCTCTTTGTTTTCCTTGACCTGGAAGGCAGGGGAATACTGGATAGGGCAGGTGGAAAGTTTAAAAGCAGAGAAAGCCTCAAAGCCTTTTTTAAGGTATGAAAGATGGGAAAGGCAGCATTTTAAAGGTGATAGGCCCCAATACCTTTTTCTTGATGGGCACGGCCACATTAGATTTGATCTGACTCAAAGTTTTCATTAACTTTGACTCATCTGGAGACTGGGCCAGTTTCTCTGGTTTGTCGATTCCAAAGTGATGCTTCTTGCAAAGCTGAAAAGGAAATTTATGCAGCTTTACAAAAGTCAGCACTACTGTCATATTCAGAACATCACTGTTCAGTTTGATGGGAAGATGAGGGAATATGGGAAACAAAATAAGACTTTTTTTACTTACTTACTACCCTATATGGCTCTACTTTTAATAATTTAAATCTACATTGATCTGTAGGATTTCTATTTACAAAGGGTGCAAAGGTCAATCTGCAGCACAGAAACGAGGTCTAAAAGCCTATCCTCTAATAATCATCATTTATTACTCACTTGAAAATATTCTGTCTCACCATCCACGTAGCTTCCCTGAAAAACTGAAATCTTAGCAACATTCATCTTCCTTTGACATTTGGTTTTTCATCTACATAATTTTTTTCAACAAAACCAAGGAAAAAACAAATTTCTACAACTCCTAGTCCACCTCTTTCAGCTAACCTTAACAGATGAATCATGCGATGACTAATGCACAGTATACTTGGGTACATTAGCATATCATGGCTCTAACATGTACTTCTGCAATGACTGTCAAGAGGCACTCAATGGAATAATTACAGCAGAAATTCCTGGACTTGCCATGAAGTATGCATACCTCCAAGTCAAGCTCCTGAGGCTCTTCATCAGACAAGGGAATAACAGCTATCTTGGTGATCTTGTAAACTCTGTGGTTGCCTGGTAAATGGCCAACAAGTGCTTTCTGGCGGATTAATACAAGGCCAAGTGGAAGGTCTGCCAAGAGGAGAAAGAAGAAGAGTTGCGTCACTGGTGCAGAATTCCTCACATTCTGAAAGGTGTGAAGAAGGCAGCTGCACACCAGTCATTAAATACACATGTCTTAATAAGGTTGTATAAGACATCTGGTAAATAAATATTTATATAATGTTAATCTAGCTGAAATGCCAGGGCAGTATAATTGATGTAGTTGCCCTTAGTGTTTTCCTTATGATCTCTAATGGTCGACCATAAAGCCCACACAGCCAAGCAAGGGATGAAAAGCTGACCTTTTAGTTAAATCATCAGCATCACTTCACTCCTCTTCCTACATTTTTCCACACCTTTATTGACAGCTTTATATGTGTATAAGAAACACACTAAGTCCTGGCTGACTTTGTGATTCAAGGTTCCAGTAGACAGACAGAAAATAAGCTGTCTGCTCACTGCAAAAATCAAAAACTGAGGGTAAAATGCTCAAATGTTTTTCCATCATCCACCTACCTGTGTGAAGCTGTATTTTTCCAATGACACCTTCCACCAAACCCAAACAAACTGGATTCCATGCCAACAACAGGTCTGTTGCTGAAACAAATATATGGAAATGAACATCAGAAAGCTGCTAAAAGATATGATTTAAAACTGATAAACAGCCATGACTACAAAGAGTTATTTTTTTAAAGATATGAGCACAAGCACATTCTCTGTCAGCAATAGCTAAACAGTCACACCACTGTCACACTGACTCAGCCGGAGTTACACCAAACAGAAAGTAATTGAAGACAGTCATGGTTGAGCGATTTCCTGTACAAGCAGAAATGCAGTCAAATACACGTAAACCTTATAAGATGAGCGGGCATAGTCCATAAATTGCATTTGGGGAGAAGGAAGTAATCCCCAAATAAATAGACCCCACCACATCTGTGTCATGCTTGTGGGTGTGTTATTTCTCTAACATATGAGATCAAATACACAGCTTTTAAACTTACAGAAAAGCAGAAGAAAATGTAATTTATTTTTCATGTCTTTGTATGGCAGTTATGTAAAGTTGCAGTGAATAAAAATAAACCTGGAATGCTCCGCATTAGTTATGGATTAAAAATGACATTGTAGGAAATTGGAAAAATGTGACGGGTGAGGCAAAGGGTGGAGAACATGAACTGTAAGCAGCCTCAGACAATGACTCTTCCTGTTCCACATGCAGGAGAACTACATGTGTTGAGAAACTGGCTGCGAGAGCTCCACGGGGAAAGTCTGGCAGAATTAGAAACAAGAATACTACTACTTCACCCAAAGTGTGTAATATCACTGAAATACTTAACTGTCTGCTACAGAGTAGAGTGGAAATGCAATAAGGAGTGGAAACCCTTTTTCCAATTAAATAATGAAACAGCAGTGCAACTGAAAACCTGTTCAGGATGGCTGCACAGCCACACATCTTCAGCTGACACAGAGGGTAGCATGCACAGCCTTATGGTGACTTTAATGAAAGTTTTCTTTTAGTTCAGCAGTTCTTCTTAAACTGGGAATCTGTCATTCCCACATCCCTTGTATTAAATTTAAGGTGAAAGCTTGTAACAGCTATGAACTGAAGTGGCACTTCTCTCTTCTGTAACTAAACCAAACTATAGTGTCTGGTTTTACATATTACATATATTTCAATTACCCTTGAGTTGATGGTACTGAAAACTAAAAACTGTGTTATTTTCATTACCATGGTTCACTATTTGATTAAAAGAAGACCTGAGAAATCAAATCTAACCCAGTGTGTAAGATGAAACGGAAAGTAATAACTTTGAAGTCTGTTTGGGGTGTTGGCACGAAATAAAAGCTGGGGAGATGATTTCACTGCTTAGGAGTGGCGCATCTAAAAATACAAAATAAAAACAGAAAAAAACATGCATTCCTTGTAAATCGTCTTGTAACAGATTGATTACATTAAATGGTCACGTTTTTAAAGATGCGGATGAATGACAGATTTGATATCAGACAGACGAGGATTGACAAAAACCCATCTACACAATAAAGTGACAACTTCAGACAAGCGAACAAATGGATAGCATGGATTATTTTTATCTTTTTTTTTTTCTCCCCACATTAATGCCAAGTGTTGGTTTCATGTCAGTGGGAGCAGAGAAAGCTGGTATCCAGTACGTACCAGGTCTGACAGTCATGGTCCCGTCTTTTCGGCTGCACCACAGAGCATGGTCCCCGCTCTGAAGAATATATTCGTCCTTGGCCTGAAACAGCTCCATTTTGTCCTTTTTACGTTACCCAAAAACAATTACCTATCTGGCTCCGCGACCAGGTACGGCGGTTCCACGTCTCGGAAGATAACTGCAGCTAGCCTAGCCACGACTAGCTCGTTTCCCACAGGCTGGTGAGCTGCTACGTTGGCTAGCTGCCTCGCGTGCTAGCAGCAGCTGGGTGCGTATCAGATTTATTTATTCCACTTCCACGCATATTGATGCTCAAAGTCTTTATATTGGAGGACCATCCATTTTCACAGTCATTCTGGACTGAGAAAAGGGAAAGGGATTGAGAAAGTGTCCCAAGCGGGAGCCGCTGTGTGCCGTCCCAGACGTAACTGACGTTTCCTGCTCTAAACAATGACACGTGACGCGCCGTCATCTTCACCGGTGTCCAGGTACTGTACATAGAAACTATCACCGTCTCATAAATATAAATAAATAATCATTACCCTGACAGCATTGTTTTTTTTAAAACAGTAACTTGCTAAAATGTTAAGTGATTATTAGTCAGATTAAAATGCATGGGTTTTAATTTTACTGGCTTTTTAAATTGTTTCTTTAAAAAAAAGCTAAACTGTGTAGTTAGGTAGGGGTTATATGATCAAAGTAGCCACTGAATATATTAATTTGTGATAACTTTCTGGGGTAATCCCAACACAATCTTATTGTCCCCACCTACCTAGAAAAAAGGAGCCAAAAATGTTCTCACTCATGACTCAGGAGGCCCAGAGGGAAACAGGGAGCAGCTGACCTCAGAGGCATAGCTGTTAAAACTGTTAAACATAAACATAACTATGACATCTGATGACTTGATCAGGGATGTATTTTCAGTGGAAGGACAAACATGCTCAAGTATGAAATTAAAATAAAACTCACTTTTTTTTCTTTTTTTTTCAGAATCTTTGGGAACAAATTTATTTAATATATTTTATTTTCAATAATACCACTGTGACTTTCATTCAGCAATGAATCAGTGAGTTGCTAATTAAACATGATCAGCTGGAAGCCACGATCCATAATTTGTGAAAAGGGTGTAAGGCTCGGACTACCTTGCTGATGGCTTACAATCTTGTTAGTGACATATTACTAAACAAACATTGTGGGTTTTTATATAAGAGTTAAAATAGCATGGATAATTATAAAAGTCAATCTGAACCTTTTTGACTGACATATGAAAGTGTCCATAAATTGGGAATTTTCACACAGTTGGCACTTTTTAAGGCATTGAAGCCATTACTGTGTTAACATTATTACAGATTGTGGCTTTGGTAGTTATACAAGGACATTCTGACCGTCCTAAAATGCGACTCCTGCTAGCAGCAAGTGCTGATTGTCTGTAAAGATACACATCTCACCCCCATTTGTCATTACACATTCATAATTGTACCAAAATACTTTATATAAATACTGAAATCATGATTTGAAATAACAAGTAAACAATTCACATACAACCACTCAAACACATCAATCAAAACGGTTTTAAATGATAAACTTCTGAAGTGCTGCTGATTTGCAGCGTGACACCTTTCACTGATGGCAAAGTGCAAAGACAGCAAAATCATAATGCACCAAAAAGCAGCATCTAAAATTCATGTCTACTGTGTTGTGTGACAAAGCAGCTTCAACGTGACCAGGTGGTCATAAACGGGGAAATGCTTTTCTGATAACTTGTTTTCTGCAATGAGTTCCTCTTTAAAGCCCCAAAGTTTGCACAAATGCACAAACTGATGTGCTGATTAGATTAAGAAATGCTTCATATGAAATTTAATCAGACAAAAGGCAACTAAATGTAACATTTCTTAAGAAAATACTTGTATTTCTCTTCCATTTATGAATAAAGGCCTCTTATTCTGACTTCAACCTGCTTTGCAATTGTTGTCAACATCTTACTCATGACTGCAGTCATTATTATAAAGACACTGGCAAAAATAAAAGGCAACAATAATGCCTTGGACGACATGATTGGAGTGAGATACCATCAATTTTGTGCTGAATGGACATACCAACACTGTTAATCAATGCATGCAACTTCCACAAATGCTGTACTTAGAGGTGTTGGAGAGTTAACCAGAGCAGATTTGTTCACTATCAAATATACAGCAGGAAACTCTTATCTCCTCTTTAATATGAAGTGTGGGGTCATTATGAGATCTCTTTCGCCATCTCAATGTTCTCCTTGGTAATCATGCTGGGCTCTCCTTTCTGTGTCAAGCTGTCTCCCTCCATTGCAGTTTCGCTCGCAGGCCTGGTCGGTTGCTCCTCCAGTTGCTCTAGTTCTTCCAGTATGGTCTGAACCCTTCGGACTCCATCCCGTCTCGCCTGCCGCACATCTGCGCGGCCTTCTGGGTCAACAGAGTCCAGAGCTAAGAGCTCTTTGGTTAACAGCTCCTCCAGTAACAAGTACTTCTTATCATTTTTCTTCCCACTGAAGCATTTCACCTCCTGCTCCAGTTTAGCAACCCGTTCAACTATCTGCTGTACCTTACTCAAGCCTGGGTGGACTGGGCACTGAGCAGCCTGATCAGCCTCAGCCTTTGCAGCTGGGACATCAGGGGGGGCGGTTGTCACGTCCTGGGCCTCTGGTTTTGGAGGTATTTGAACTGTGATATCTGCAACATGATGTTGCAGTTGTTCTGGCTTCTGGGGCTGCTGAGGTGACTGCTGTTCAGGCTGCTGAGGCAGTGTCTGAGGCGGTACCTGCTGGTACTGATTAGGCTGCTGGAAAAGATGCGGCTGTTGAAGGTTTTGGACGTCAGCTTCTGTGTGTAGTGTCTGAGGAACTGGTGTGTTCTCTTGTTTGTGCTGCATGCTTTGTTGTTCCTGCTCCATTCTGTGTGGCAGGTCTCTTGTGAGGACATGTTGCTGAATCTTAGAAGTTATAAAAAAGAAAAAAGTTATTTTCATCCGTCACAATCTAGATTACACTGACAGGGATATTTAACATTTTAAAAACCTCATGAAATTACCTGTGGTCTGTCTCCCAGCACCTGTGTTACAGTAGGTGACTGGCTTCTTATGTGATGTGGGAGGTGAATGGAAGCAGTATCACGATGTTGGGGAAACATTGTTGGAGAAGCCCTTTCTCTGGGAGGCTGCATGGCAGCAGAGTAGCCGGGCCATTCGTCTGTTTGAAGACGATGGAAGGGCTGTTGATGCTCTGAGTAGGGGACACGCTGGGAGTACACTGAAGGATTTAACTGAGGCTGAATTTGGCCCCCTCCACCCTCATGGATCACTGGGATAGGGATATACCCCGCCTGGAGACCAGTGCTGCTTGGCCGGGAAGGCTGGTGATGGGGGATGGTGTAAACCTAGAAAATCAAAAGATCAAACTTAATAAGCGAGAATTCAGTTTTTATTTTTTTTTGTTTTTTGTTCCTATATGAATACCGATACATATTAATGCAGTATTTAGTGACAGACAATAACTCAAGCCTTACCTCTGCTGTTTGCGTAACTGGTGAGCTGGCCTTTACAGACTCGGGGGAGCAGCTGTCTGAGGGTCCATGTAAAGGTGATCTAGGCCTGCCGTGGAGCCCTGACGGCTGGGACGATGTCTGTCCATCTGTCCGGACATTCTGTGCTGTTGTTGGCTGGATGTAAGAGTAGCACGGATGCTGCTGTTGCTGCTGCCTTAGCTCTGCACCCTCATGAAACACTGGGATAGGAACATAACCTGGGCGAAGAATGGGGTGCTTCATCTCCCTCACAAAGGTCTTCTGTTTCTCCTGAGGACTTGGTTCTGGTGGTATGTTGGGTCCATTTGCAGATACTTCTCGATTCTGAAACACAACCAGTGGGTAACAAAATCAAGTAACAAATTATGGAGCTCTAATGTTGTTTCCTTAACTTGTATTCCAGCAATTTCACTGCTCAACAACACAAAGTGGGGAAATCTTTTGTTGTTCACACTGCAAACAAACCTTTAAACATGGCTAAAGATGTTATGTGCAAAAAATTATAGACTTATTACATGCAACTAACTGTTATTCAAAGCTTTTACGTATTTAAAAGAAAGGTATTTTCAGTCCTGTGATAATTACAAAGGTTATAGGTTAAAATGGTACATTTCTGCAGAGGGGTGGCAAAAGTATCACAGCTCTGTTTAAAAGTAAACAACTTCTGATTTACATGACTCTCATCAACATAAGTGCATTTCCAGTCAGACATCTGCTGTGTCGGCAGTGGATATTTTGCTCAACAATTTGAGTGACATCACCCAGATAATTTTCCACACAATAGTTGACACACCCTCTATACTAGCATGTTATTGGCTACCAATCATTATGTCACTCAGAAAAACATGTTTTAATCTGGCCATACAACAATTTTAGCAGGAAGACAGAGTGTTTGTTTTAGATATTTTTGCATAAACTTTAAATAACTGTTGCAGGAAAACTGAATAGCTCTTGTGATACTTTCTATGACCACATCTATTCTTCTTTGGTCTTTAAAAAAAATAAAAAAAAATATTTTCCTTGGATAAAACTTCTATATATTTAATATACAGAAATAAATATATGGATTTCTATTAGTTATGTATGAAAACATTTTCACCCCAAGTGAGTAGAAAAACATAGAGGTGTAAGCAACAGGTCTGATTCAATGCCCAATAATAAAACTGTAAAGTGAGCACAGTGCAACTTCCAGCAACTAAAACAAATCTAGATGAACTTCTATATAAACCAGTGACTTTTTTTCTCTTCCAGTACAAAAGTTATGAAATAGCTGTGAACGACCCTTTGCCCTCTGCCTGTACGGGACACCTCACGCTGCCAGCACCAATGCACCAATTTTATCCCCCAACAGCTGTGTCTTTCTAGCAGATTCCTTTGGACACTAACTTTGGAAAACAGTGTCTGTGCCTCAGACGAAAGATTACCAGCTGGCAGGCTGTGAAGCTCGCTTCAGCCCACGGGTTTTTCACTGCAGACCTTTATGTTTTCCACGTCTGTAATACAGCCGAATATGATAAGCAGGGTAGCCAGCGACTGTAAGACACCACATACTCCACAGGCCGAAGAAAGCCTCAAATCCTTGTAAGGGAAAAAGTTTATTACGAGCTGGACGTCGCTGGTGTTTCCCACCATGAAAGAAACGCTGTTCAAAACACTGGAAGCTCAACATAGATAGCCTTAACCAACTGCAGGGTGAGTCATCCAGTAATAATAGTGTTAGATCATGACATGGGAATATTACTGGCTTGATCAACCGTTATAATAAGCTCATGAGCTGTCCGTGAGGGGGAGGTGACGGTGCCAAACAAGGCCTATAGTCAGCGAGATTAATATGTAACAATGATATAGCACAATGTTTTTTTACTACGTGAACGGCTTGCCGAACCAAAGAACGCGCTGCAACCGACGCAGTTAAATATAAAAATAGCCGTGGAACAGTTATACAGCCGTTAGCTGTTAACACTGGCAAACCAACTTTATCCCACCGCTCTCTTACCTTTTTGTGGTCGTGTCTCGGGTCATTCCAGGTTGTGGTGCGGTTGTTGTGATCCACGAAGAAGGGCCATCCAGTGTGAGGGTCAATCTTTACTTCCCACCCGAGTGGGAGAGGTTCGCTGTCATTACTTGCCATTGTCAAAATAGGTGAATGTGTCTTCACTGCGTTCATGTTGCTGGCTGACGAGTACTGAGACATTTTATACAGACGACGGACGCTTTAAAGATTCCTTCAAGTGACGTGGGAAAGTGGGCTGGAAGTTTCTCGAAATAGCGGGGTTAATGTTGGGGGCGGCGGACAGTGCTGGCTACGGCGGTACGGCAGCTCATCATGTCGCAGACCCCTCAACAGACACATCAGCTCGGAATTTCTTTAATTTGATCTCCCAGAGAGCCGCTATTTAGACCTTTCTAGAAATATGGAGAAAACCATATTCTCTTCAACAGGCACGAAAATCTTTAACCTATTGTTTACCAGGGAACCCCCTGAAGTCTATCCAGTGACCCTTGTGTGTCCCCGGACCTCAAATTTTCTGCCAATTAGGGGAATCCCTAAGCTTTTTTCTTTTTTTTTTTTTTTTTTTGATAAATACCTCCAAATATACTCCCACGTGACAAATCCTGTCCAAGGGAACTCAGTCTGCTATGATTTGGTACACAATTATGTAACTGATGGTGTGATAGTGTAGGCACAGTGACACCTCTGTTGACAAATTTTTGTCAGTCAGTTTACTCCAATTCTGCTTCATACACTTAGGAAACATTACTCAATCACTCTTGTGGCTGGACTGACAGAAGCAAGGTCCTTGTAAAACTTTGGACATTTAAGTAAAATATTGCTTCCTTATGAATTTTTGTGGACCTTTTATTGTATCAAAATATAGTGTGAATTCAGTGTTTTTAAATGGTGCAGCATTGCAATCCTGCACCTTCTTAAATATTTTGCTTAAAGAATAGAATTTTTAGACATTTATTATGCAGAAACACTATATGAAATATTGAAATTCAACAAAACATACGTATATGAGTCCCAATGTATGCTATATTCACACTCATTTTTCCTACTGCTAAAATAGTCATTTCAGTCATGTATTATTCACTTGCATCTGCAACTATATTTGATGCATTTAGCCACTGAAATCATCAGTAATGAAGAAATTGTAATCAGATCTTTCATTTAGTAAAGATGTTTACAAAATATTTAATAATATGTTTCAAAGGTTTTTGCATATGACTTTTCAAGTTCAAGAAAGCCCAAGATCCTGCCTTGAATTCATTCTGGCATGATCTCTGTGAGTGTGTACAGTCATGTTATTTGTAAAAATTGCAAACTGGAATGAATCCAGAATTTCTAAGTTTTGATTTGTGGACCATTTTAACCCCCAAGACTTTGAATAATAGTAGTAATAATAACAACAACAACAACAACAACAATAATAATAATAATAATAATAATAATAATAATAAAATACATACCAGTCAGAATTTGGACACATTTCCTCATTGGATTTAATGGGCAAGTGTGTCCAATCTTTTGGCTGGTAATTGCTCATAAGTTTTGTTATTATTTATTTATGAATTAATACATGACATTGGTTGATAAACGTGTGGAAATTAGGTTTATGGAGAAAAGACTTAACTTTTAATACAGCAAATTATTCCTTTAATTGAAACATGAATTCATAGACGGTGGACTTTACCAGCGTTTGAAATGTTTAAATAAATTAGCTATGAGACAGCACCAGACAAACAAACATGAACATGATCTTCAAAACATGTCAACACTTAAAGCTTCTCAATGTTGACAACTGCTTCCAGAAATGTCCTCTTGGATCGAGCACCGCCCTGAGCCGTTTAGCACCGGTAAATAAAACAAGCGTACCCTCGAATTACACTTTGAAAGCCCCGAACTTGGTAAATATTTATCAAACGTGTTTTATGTTTTGGCTGTGTCCCGCCCTCATTAACTAATAACCAAAGAAAGTAAAAAAAGGGGAAAAAATGCAGCAGATTTGGTAGTTTTTTTTGTTTTTTTTGTCACCTTGACCTCTCGGGGTTCCTGACGCACATGCGCACTCCCGACCCACAGAGTGACGTAAGAGCAGTTGCCCGGTTAGCTAGCTTGTAAGCTAGTTAGCTAGTTGTTGTTAAACAGCGTACATCGTCAGTTAACGTCAGCTAACTATTAAGTTGCTAACGTTTTCTGACTAGGTGACAGTCAGCATTGGCAATGGACGACGAAACCCACCCCAGAACCCTGTAAGTAAATTTACGTTTCCAGCATTTGGGTTATGATCCGTTAGTTTGCTAACGTTTGGAACGGGTGGCTAACTTAGCTACCTAATGTTATAACCCAGATGAAGAAAACGCAGACATATACCTTTAATGCTTGACTGTCTTCAACTTGATAATTCTTAGATTTATTAAAAAAAAAAAAAAAGTTAATAAAAATAACAACGGTCATTACACTAGCCAACTCTAGCCTCTTGTTACCATTAGGCCTGAGGAGTTTATGTAAATCGCGTCACAATAATAATCCGGGGAGGGAAATGTCAGTCGCTAACTTTCACCGTTTGTTAATACCTGGTGTAAACGTATGAACAATTTGGACACATGCTTTCTTCTCCAGGTATGTGGGAAACCTCTCCAGGGATGTAACAGAGATTTTAATTTTACAACTCTTCACCCAGATAGGACCTTGCAAAAGCTGCAAAATGATTACAGAGGTAAGCATCCATGATTTTTGATTTTATGTAGCTTCATTTCCATCCATATGAAACCCAAAAATTTAGGAGGGCCAATCAGTGAATGCATTTAGGGCCCGACACTGATGGAAATGTAACCCCAGCAATATGAGTTGCACTTGGAAAACGTGGAATTATTCCTTTGAAACTGTGTCATACATTTTGTTTTTCGCAGCATACAAGCAATGACCCATATTGCTTTGTGGAGTTTTTTGAACACAGAGATGCTGCTGCAGCCCTTGCAGCTATGAATGGGAGGAAGATATTAGGAAAGGTAAGGAGGTCAATATGACTGCTCAAAAATGATAAACAATGTTTGACTGTTTAGTTTTAGTCTGACTTCCCTTTTGATTCTCGATTGTTGTGAAGATAATTTAAATTGATATGGTTTTGCAGGAGGTTAAAGTTAATTGGGCCACCACACCAAGTAGCCAGAAGAAAGACACATCCAGTAAGTGTTTACTTGTTACTTTATTTAATTACCTGAAACCAAAGTTAAAATAATTAGTTTTGTCTTGTTTTTTGTGTAATTTTAGATCACTTCCATGTTTTTGTGGGTGATTTGAATCCTGAGATATCCACTGAAGATGTCAGGGCTGCCTTTGCACCTTTTGGGAAAATCTCGTAAGTTTTCACTTATAAGTCTTCTTTTAGATTAGATTAGATTAGATTAGACTTTTATGTGTAATGCAAAGTTTAAACCATTAATTGTTAGTGTGTTTTTGTTATGGGTTTTTTTTTTTTTTTACTTGGAAATGTTTAGGTACTTCATGATACTGTTTGTCTATCAGCTGTCATTGACTATGTTTACATGCATACCATAATGTTACAGACTTAGCTGTAAATGTAAAATGTTAAGTTTACACATTTTGAATGGAATGATAGTTTACCATGTCTAGTTTGTCATTTACATTTACTGAAAGGTATTAATAGCTGCATTTTGATTACAGGGATCTTTTTACAGAAACATTTAGGGTTTCTTTGGTCCTTTCTGTTTTGATGCAGAGAACCCAGCAGCTAAACAGAATTCTAAGTAGAAATTTGAGTTACAAAAAAAGCCATAGTAGGGAGATAGTGCTTTTGAAATTACCTTGAACCTTCTGGGTGGAGCGTAAATCAATCAATTATTTGTGATTAGTCAAGTATTTCCTGTTTATTAATACCTTTTTTGTTTTAATTATATCTGATCTAAAATACACAACAGCTGATAAAATCTGTTCATTGTAAGCTGCACCACAGGAATAGTTATCACTGTTCATAAACTCAATATTTGAACTCCGTGTCAGTTGGGTGAAAATAGTTCATACTGCAAGCTGCAGTAGTCAAGAGAGCTGCAGAAAGAATGAAGAAGCAGAGCTCCAATGTGCCAAGAAACAGTGAAATCAGAAAAAATGTTGCCCTTTAAATTGTTTCACAGAGGCTAACAAATAAAAACATGAAACTGTTTAGAAATGGGTAACATGGAAAATTTGGATTTAGTTAGCTTCAGAATGGGAGAGAGCTATGATTGTGACGAGGAAGCAGTAAACTCAGAGCAATGACATCCAAATCTCTCATCTTTCACAGTGGTTTTTCATAAATGAAAACACCCAGAACCCAGCAAAAAAGTATAACATTAAGAGATTTGAACTGAAATGGAGCTGAGGAGTACTAACTCATGAGTTTCAACTTGTATAATATAAAAAGTGTTTAAATCAATACTGCTGAACCACATTTTTTTCAGTTTCTGTATAGGTTGCTCTGATCAGAAGGGCAAGATTTAAGAGCCCCCCCCCCCCCCCCCCCCCCCCAAAAAAAAACAAAAAAAAAAACACCCTGCATGTGTGCATGTAAGCATAGACTGTGATAGACCAAAATGATTTAAGGTATTGTTGTATATAGACTGTGTTTGACCTTATCTGTCTTATTTTTTTTAAAACACATAACCAAATTGGAGAAGCTTTTCTTTTTTTTTGTCCCCAATTTATTTAAATAAAAACTCCCAAAACAATTCCAGCGAACCTACTTTTGGTTTGTGTTTTATAACTGAGACATCAGCTTTTAGCATGTTCTTGCGTTTTGTATGCACATGTAGGGTGTGGTAAGTAAACTGTACAGTTTGTCTGCAAAATGTAAGCTTTGTGTATGAACCTGAACTACCTCAGTTGTGCGTCTCAGTGGAGTAATAGCACTTTGGTTATTTTACAGAAATGCTCATAGGATTGGACAGGAGCTTGAAGGCTAACAGCAAGGAACTGTGCACTCTGGAGACTCAGATGTAGTTTTTTTCCCTCTATTTATTCAATTTTTCTATTGTCTTTATTTGTATTAACATTATATAGATTAGATTAACAAATTCCAATATTTAGTGTATTCCTCTACATCTGTGTTTTTAAATTGTCTCATTTTAATTTGCATAGTGTTGTTTGTAGTGTATTGATCCTATAGCAAACTTTCTGAAAATGTCAATTTCTCAAAATTTACAGCTCCCCAAACTCCATACTCCATATTGGTGGTAAAGAATTGACCAGGAAAAATAAAGAAATCTTTTAACAGGCCATGTATGCCATTTAATTCCTTTTTTTTCTCTTCTGATATTTCCTATATATTTCTATTTGTAGGAAGAGCACCCACAGCAGATTTTAAGAATGCATGGTAATCCTTATCCGTTCCTTTTTTTTTAAATTTTAATCATTAGCCTTACAGTTGTGAGTATTGAGCAAAAGATGGTGCTCTAGTGGTAACGATCCATTAATACACATTAAATCATTTAAATAATACTCTAGGCTGCATGTATTTGTAGTTGTTTTTTTTTTTTTTTTTTTTTTATTTTCAAGTGTTGCTTTCAAGTTGTATATTGAGTCAGTGCTCAGTACAAGGCCACAATAGCTAATCTACCTTAATGTAGGACAGAGATGAGGATTCACAGTTCAGTGTGTTTTGCGTGGTTCCTTTTTAGTTTGAAGTCTTTAGTTATCAAAGTGCGCTGAACTTGTTTTCATGTTTCCTTCCAGAGATGCTCGTGTTGTGAAGGACATGACGACCGGCAAATCAAAGGGGTATGGATTTGTGTCCTTCTACAACAAACTGGTAAGCCTCCAGTGCAAGAACACAGACTGAAGGTTATGTGTATTTCTTTATTATTCTCCATATATGATTTTAATAATAAAAAAAACATGAATAGCTATGAGTGTTGTCATATCAACCTCATCTAGAGCAGCCTTTCCCAAACTGGTGGTCCCGACACCCACGAAGATAATTTCAGGGGGTCGCCAGATCATTGTGAAAAAGTAAAAATAAACAAAAGTAAAAAGCATGCATTCTTCAAACTAATTTAGGATTTTTATTTGGGCTGGTAAAAAAAAATGCATTGATGCAAATAGATTATTCTGTGAAATTAACAAGGTAATTTTTTTAGCGCAGTAATGCATAAACAACAAAGTTAGTACTCATGCCATATTAAAAATCTAAATCTGGCGGCGAGAGAAGCTGATTTTGGGCATGTGGGTGCTTTGTTATAGAACCAAATCCACAAAACACTTTATCATCATTTATGAAGAATCTGATAGTTTACAAGCCTTATATTTAGGGAAAGGCCGCAGGATGAACCATCACTGGCACCAACGTATGTGGGGGTCGTGGCTCAAAAGGTTTTGGAACCACTGATCTAGAGTAACATGTTGTAATACCATATAAATATTGCATTATAAACAGTGGTGCATATTTTTCTGCAAATGATTGATAAGCAAATTGATAAAATTCAGAAGGGTGACTGTGATTGATTTTGGATTTATAGGATGCAGAAAATGCCATTGTGCACATGGCGGGACAGTGGCTTGGAGGGCGCCAAATCAGGACTAACTGGGCAACACGTAAACCTCCAGCTCCTAAAAGTGCTCAGGACAGTGAGTATTGACAAACAACTTGGTCTGAAAATGTACTGACTAGCACGAGTGTGGTCTGAATGTTATTATCTTTTCAACAAAAGTAGGGTTTTGAACAAATGTGTTATAACTTCAGAAACATGCATGACCTGACAGACACTATAAGACTAATTTTTGTAGATGGGAAAACATTGTACTGAAGAGAATTGTTATCAGATGGATCATAGATCACAGTTTTTGTCATGGATTTTATACCAGAACATAAAAATGTATAAATCTGTTTACTTATGTGTTCCATGTTGTTTTGCCTCAGATGGTTCAAAGCAGCTGAGGTTTGATGATGTTGTGACTCAGTCCAGTCCACAGAACTGTACTGTGTACTGCGGTGGGATCCAGTCAGGACTATCAGGCAAGTGTTGTGCTCTCAAGATGCTTTATTTCACCCTGTCGTCTCACTTTAAGAGAAACAATTTTACTGCTTATTGTACACATTTCTCAGGAAGAGCTAAAACTAACCAGATTAACTCTTTTCTTCTTCTTCTTCTTCTTCTGTTTAATTATTTCAGAACATCTTATGCGACAGACCTTCTCACCTTTTGGTCAAATAATGGAAGTCAGGGTTTTCCCAGAAAAGGGATATTCTTTCATCAGGTACTGTCAGAGTCTGTTGCATTATTTGGCCTCTAGATGTCAACACATGCACATCAAAAGACTTTTATAGAGCAGCTAATATCTCACTTCCTGTCAGGCATATGCACTGTAAGATTTGTCTTTACATCAAAGGTTTTCAGAGTAGTCTGAGTGAAATTCTGATTTGTGGCCTGCTCTTTTAAGGTTTTCCTCGCATGACAGTGCTGCACACGCCATTGTATCAGTAAATGGCACCACCATTGAGGGACACATGGTGAAGTGCTACTGGGGCAAAGAGTCTCCCGATATGACAAAAAATCCACAGCAGGTAAAGAGAGTGCCACCTATGCTGCAAAAGTGATTAAAAATCTAGATTTAATACAGCAAAATGAAGCGTAATGAATTGGCAGAAATGTCAGCTTTAGTCTCACCAATCACTAGAGATGAAAATGTGCTTAAATTTTACACAATATAATTCATAATATATATATCTTTTGCTTCTGATTGAAGCAAAATCTCATGGAAAGCTCAGACATTAATTCTTAATTTTCCCTTTGTCTTTTTCTTTTTTCTCTCCTGTAATTAGTTTGAGTACAGTCAGTGGGGTCAGTGGAACCAGGTCTATGGAAATCCACAGCAGCAGTATGGGCAGTATGTGACAAACGGGTGGCAAGTTCCTTCCTACAGCATGTACGGCCAGACTTGGAACCAGCAAGGATTTGGAGTAGAGTGAGTTTTTCTCTGTAGCATGTATTCTTTGAAATGCTTAGTAATTCATGGCCTGTCGGGGGAAAAGCTGCATTTCTTGCACGACTGATATGTGACACATTAACTTGGTTTTTGTGGGATCTTTGCAGGCAGTCTCAGTCAACAGCCTGGATGGGCAACTTTGGATCTCCATCAGCTCAGACAGCAGCCCCCCCTGGTACAGTCATGTCCAACATGGGTAATTTCAGCATGGCAGGCTATCAGACGCAGTGAGATTGCCCCGACATAAGCTTAACGTGGAGGGAACACAGCATTCTTTCAGCTGGACAGCGGCTGTGGTAACACGAGTGCAGGGGCCATATTCACAAAGCTTTTATAGCTAGTTGCTCCTACACAACTACTTCAACAGTTGTGTTATAAACGACGGTCAATTTGTCTCAGAATTTTTACTTTTATTTGATCTGTCATTATGGGAAAGTTTGGCCTTTTAAACCTACCTAGCATCTGACAGGAGGATATCCATCTGAACAGCACCACCAAACATTGGATTCTTTCTGTCTCATCACAAGTTAATGTGACAACAATGTCAAACTATTAAATAATAAACTCTAACAGTTCTTCAAAAGAGTTATGAACATCTCAGATTCTTAACTAGAGGGAAAAATGCACAAATAACATATTTACGATAATATTTATTAGTCATGCAGGTGGATTTTTCTGGCATTTTCTATAACAGGACAAACCTCAACTGGAGTTTTCATGCAGGTTCATTTTTGTAACAAAGGTCAGTTTTTAAAGTTCACAGATTATTGTACAAATCAAGCTGGTAATAGTCACCATGAATTCATACAAATTTCACTGAACTAGAAGGATGACCTGATAAATGCTGGTCCGAACCTTCAGTTCATGAAACAACTCAGTTGAATTGTGATCGTATAATGGAGAAAAAAAAAAGCTTTGTGAATAGAGGCCCTGGTGAAAATTTTACCTTTCCTGTATACATGATGAAACTATTTGTATAAACAAATGTGGCTTTAAAGGAGACTTGCCTGGGATGTGGAATCTCCTGGATAGTTTGTGTACAAATAAATTTTACCAACACCTCTCTAAGAGCAAAAAAAAAAAAGAATCTGGATTTTCATGTTTTGTATCGCAGTGATACACATGTCTGATTATAGATTTTGATCAATTTTCATTTACACCTTACCGTAGCCTAGAAAAGAACCTCAGCCCCTGATCCAGGGTAAAGGTAACTCAAGAAAGGGAGCCACGATTTTAAATGTTTTCCTTCTCCAAGCCTCTTGCTAAACTCAGCTTGTATAAATACATTTCTTTCCAGTGACATGAGGGTATTTTACTTAAAATCCTTAACTTAATTTTGAACCAAATAGCCCCTAATTTATATGAAATAATTAATATAAGTTTGTCATTGATTTGTTGAGATGGGAGACATATTTTTGCCCCTTAAATATGTTTTTTGTATTTCAAGAAATCTTTGTATCCAGGAAGAATTGAAAAAGATTCCTCACTGACAATTTGTGACAACGGATTTGCTAATGAAATCCCTCCATCTTGGTTTGATTTGTGTATGTGCCATTCTGTACAGTGTGTTACACACTTTGGAAGCTCTCTCTGCTTTTGGTTCATTTAGATTATCTTTTGGTTTGTTAAATTTGAGTGGGGAGTGTTTAAGAAATAAAACAGGGTCTTGGTTGTTGAGAGTGTAAATATAAACCTTGATCATGACCCTCTGAAACTTAGATAATGTACATATTGTAGGTAGAATGATATGAAATTAAATTCCATCATTGAATTTCAGCAATATAATTTATGAATAAGCCTTAATTGATTTGTTGATCGCTTCAAACGTTTGAATTTAAAGAAGCTCCATTTTTAATTGAAATTCTTTTCAGCTGCATTTCCCCATTTTTACGTTTGTGTGCCATTTTTCAGGGTGTAGCAGGAAGCAGATGTTGTATCGGCTTGAACTGCTCGCTAATAACATGTTGCTTAAAATATTGAATGTAATGGCAATTTGCTTTTATGTCAATAAGTTGAACAACAGAAGTGATGTTTAATAATAAATGATGAAATCAATTTTCCATTTACTGGAAAAATTTCAGCAAGTCACTTCAAATAAAGAAACATTTCTACCTCGTTGTTCTGTACATTTATTAGATGGTAATTAATTGTGCAGAAGTTCTGACAGCAAAGCATACATTCACTGCAAAAGTCATTTAAACGACACCTACCAGACACTCTAAAGGCCTTAACATCTTTTTAAATTAGTTTTTGAGCTTTTGCCCTAATGTTCAAACCTCTAGACAGCAAGTATGCTAAACATCAGTCCTCAAACATTTTTATCCGTTTTGTTTTGCATTGTTACTAGAAAGGAAGAACATTGATCACAGTTGCAATACTGAGCAAAAGTGTGGATCCACCCCTTTCATGTTACCAGGAAAACATGCAAGCATAAAGCAAAACACTTAAGTCATGTTTTGTATTTTGGTTTTTTTGTAATTTTTTTAAGTATTGTTCCAGGCTTCTTAAATGAGATTTCAAAGCTCTTCTCTGGATCTCGGCTGCATTTTGTTCCGTTCACTGTGATGATCCCACACTACTTCAGTAACACTGAGGTGCAGGCTCTGGGGAGGATTCATCACTCATCATAAGACCTGCTGCTGCTGATTTTTGGTCCAGTTCTTATGTCATTTGGCAAACTACTCCCAGTTTTCTTTGGCTTTTTGAAAGCCACTCTTCCTTGAGAACCATCTAAGATGAGGATACACTTCACACCATGCTAAGATATACTTTTATCTTGCTTAATTCTTATATGTTTTCAGTTAATAGAAAAAGTGCTACTTTATGTTGGTGAAACTGATCATTTTGGCAACATTTAGTGGCTTTTAAAACAAAAATAATAATTAAAAATATTCTTCTAAAAGTGGGCACAAGTACCGGACTGAAAATGATCGAAAAAGAAGCTAATTCCAAAGAAAAAGCTTGAAAGATCTTTATAAGACTACAGAAAAGTTGCTTATGCAAGACTTTTGCACAGCACCGACTGAAGTTTAATATCTGTTTTTGTAATAATTTCCTAGATTCAGTCGTCTGGCATCTGTGAATGAATTTTTGCAAACGAGGACCTGCCTGCACTGCCATGTTTGCACTATTCCAGCGTGTGATTTTGGTAAATAACTACTTCACTAAACATTACAAACTAAGCTGATAGATTTTGAGCAGCTGCGAAAGAAATATTCATAAACAATAAAGCAAAATAACTTGAGTTGACTTTAGGTGGCATTTGCATTGCGTAATTTTGGATAATATTGCATAATTTTAATAATTTAGCTTTTGATTCTACTTTTCTACTTTTTAATATTACAATTCTAATAGTACATAGATTTACATTAGGATCTCAAAGCGGTAGCCTAGATGTCTATATGTTAGATTCACCATAGTGCAGCCAGGCACCTAGTAAGCAAAAAACATCTATACAACATTTACATATTTCCATGAGAAGAGTGTGACGTTGAATTCTACTGTGTTATCCTGTTGATGGTTTATCATTATTGTTGTCAAGTCGGATGATTTTAATAATGAAAGGTTGTGTGATGAATAGTTGTCAGTGTGTCGGCTTATTTCAAGAAAATTCACAACTGTTTCTAAAAGGCTGATTACATATGCAAGTCGAGTGTGGAGTTGGTGCCAGCCCCTGGTTTTCTGGATGACACCTCAGCCTTCATTGCTCGGTCATCATGAACGAGGACACGGCCATCCGAAGCAGATTAAGTACTCTGGAAAGAGGCAATTGAAAATTAATCATTATGTATTTATATTAACAAAAGTGCAAAAGTCTCCAGGATTTTCCTCATTCGCTATGCAACAACACACTACACCTTTCAGAGACTTTTAGCATTAATATGTCTAAAATTAAGCCTCTACATTGATGAGAATTTGATGCACACAACATAAAACCTGTTGCTATACCTACATCATTATGGATGACGGAGGGTTGATCTGCTGTTTCCTTCCCTTTAGCTTTCTCACGTAATCCTAGTTTGTCCATAATCAGCTCAATCCTGGCAGTGATGCCTGCGACAGAGCTTTCAATATGGAGAACCTGTTGGGACAGTCTTTCATGGAGAGAGTAAAGTCAAGTCTTAGTATACTCCATTAAGATTAAATAACATTTTCTACATTTGTTAGGTGTAATATAAATATTTTGCCTACCTTAGAAACTCTTCCTGATCCACATAGTTTTGACTGGAGTGCTCATCTGAAGTGACAGGAGGCCTCTCTGGTAATTCTTTCCCATAATTCTTACCAAGATTGTTGAGTTCAGCATTAAGAGCATCCTGATAGAAGCAGAAATGATGCAGTCAAAAACAGCTCGAGCTCTCTTAAGAACAATTCTAAAGAAGATTATGAGATTTACAAGACATTATTCCATTCATCTTTTTGAGTTGGAGGACTGACCCTCTTTTCCTCCAGCTCCATCTTCATCCTCTCTTGTTCATCTTTGTCAAGAATTTTGTTCCCATCACGGTCAAACTCTGAGAAGGCTGCAGATATTTCATGGTCAGCGTGTCCCATCCTGCAAAACCATCAGAGCAGTGCAGGTTATTATTTAAGTTACATGTCAAATGCACTTCCTCTTGTAATCACATTTCTTACTCCTTAAGAGTTTCTTTGAAGTCCTTGAATTCAATTTCTCCAGATCCAGATTGCAGAGCCCTCTGAACATCTGATATTTTCTCTCTTTTAAGTTTCAACCTCGTGAATGTCTTCATGTAGCTCTGTGCAGCAAGAAGTAAAAACATTTTATTTCTAAGTCTTGTGAAATATCCATGAACGCATCTACTTTTGCATGAATTTGATTGGCCTTTACCTGTTTGATGATGTCAGTAAGTTGGAGTTCATCTTTTTGGGACGAGAGTTCCTCCTTAACCTCTGAATATGTGTCATTTATGATAGCCAGAAACATATTCTGAGGGGGGAAAGTGTATATATATATATATATATATATATATATATATGTATGCATGTATTTATATCTTTTTGCCTTCTTGTTACTGAATGACTTACCAGGAGAACAAAGAAAACAAAGAACACATAGCTGACAAAGTAGATTGGTCCAAGAACTCTGTTAGCGCTGTCAATGGCATCATAATCAAAGTCTCCAAGGATGATTCTGAACTGTGTGGAGCTGCAGGAAAAACATAAATAACAAAGGTTAGCATATACCTGACCCAGGGAAACACTTCCTATTGGCAGTTTTCACTAACACTTACATGCACTTCATGAAGGTGCTGAAAGATTGAACCTCCGTTCCAAACAGTAAATATCCAAGCTGAGCATAAGCGAAGAAGACAATGAAGAACATGATGGCAAATCCCAAGATGTCTTTGGCACATCGACCGAGTGTGTTGGACAGCTGCGACATGGTCTTATTAAAACTGATGTACTTAAAAATCTGCAAAGGGAAGAAGAAGGTGAGCATTGCTTGGTTCAGCATCAGTCCAACAAGATCTCTGGTCAAGTGTCAGGAGTGAAAGATGTCAGTACTTCACCTTGATCCAGGCGAAGAACAAGTTCACTGCATTCATGTTGTTATACTGCATTTGCCAAAATGCCAGAAATTCAAAGTCAGCATAGATGTCTGGCTGTTCCAACAGTTTACCGAGCAAGTTGCTTACTTTGATGGTTCGGAAAATATTGAAGACGATGGCAACAATGGCGAGCTGAAAGGAAGAATAATGTTGCCTCCTTAAAACTGACAAA
This sequence comes from Melanotaenia boesemani, assembly GCF_017639745.1. NCBI lineage: Eukaryota > Metazoa > Chordata > Actinopteri > Atheriniformes > Melanotaeniidae > Melanotaenia > Melanotaenia boesemani. The sequence continues at coordinate 9,719,115 of NC_055697.1, forward strand.
AATCTTAGAAAACAGCAGCTTTGTATTAAGTAGATTTTCTTACCAATATGACCACAATATCCAGTATGTTCCAGATGCTTTTTAAATAGGCAAACTTATGTATCCGCAGCTCAAGTATCTCCTCCACAATATAGTAGAGGATGAACACACAGAAGACCAACTCACAGCCAAGGACAAAGTAGTCCCAGTGGGTGACGTAGCGAATCAGTTTAACTGTTCTGATCTGGTAGGAAGGGATTGCACCACCAGTTGCTGGGAATTCAACCACCAACCTGAAATGTGCAGGTCAAATTCTGGTTATTTGCCGAGTGAATATCAATATCCTAAAGGCAAAGGCGCTGCTGTGAGTGATGCTCCTCACCTGATCACGCAGAACATGTTGATGTTTGCGTTGTAGGTTGAAAAGTCAATGAAGACTGCTCTGGTTCCTCGGTCCAGCCAAAGGTTGTCCATCAGCTCCGTTAGGATGTCAGTGCTCTCCTCTTTGGCAAGACTCAGGTCTTGATAGTATCCAGCTCCACTGTAGGTGGTCAGCAAGCCCCAGTAAGAGGATCCTTGGATCGCTTTCTCTGTGTGGTAGGTCCAGCTGCAAAAGAAGAAGAGATTAAAGTGAGAAGGACACAAGATTTTCCTGCTGCAACTCCTGCATATCCTGTAATAGCTAAGGATCTTCTTTGTTTTTCTTTTTAAAAGTAAGCAGCTTACGCAGTGCCATTAATGAGGCCAAAGCTAAGGTCATCCTCTTTCTTCTCATTGTAAACATCAAAACATTCTGTGATCTCTTCTTTGAAGTCTGTGGGGACCTTGCAGGAGTTGTTCTTCATCTTGATCTGCCTCATCCTGGGAACACCCAGCAGCATGTTCTCATAGTAGATGAAAGACTTGTTTCCACTGTCAAGGGGCTGGTTATTGTACCATTTTGTCCAGTAGAGGCCATCCAGTAGTGGACCCTGGGCATACTGCTCTTACACAGAGAGAATGGATGTAGTTGGATTTGCACTTTTTTTTGTGGATACAAAACAAAAACATTAAAAAACAAAAATTTAGGAAAACTCACAGTCCAGAAGTCGGCCATGGAGCCAATGGACTGAAACGTAACCCCATTTGCACTGGCTGAATTCACAAACAGGTCCGTCATGGCATTGGTGTAATAGTAGGTGCTTGAGCTGGTCATGCCGTATGTCACTGAAAGCACATAAACGTCACACATCACATTGTTAACACCTGGTCAATGGCTCCTATCTGGCTTTGCTCAGTTGCAACTTTAGCTGTTGCTCCATTCAGAAGTCCAAGATAAGACAAACCTCACAGGCAGACACGCAAGGCCGCATTGAATCAAACAGCTTTGTTTGTGTTTCTGTTGCAGTCAAATGGAGGGAGGGGGAATTGTGATTTGTTTGAAGAGACAGCGAGCTGGTCTGACGCAAACAGTCTCATCGAACAATGTAAATCTAACCCTAACAAAGCAACAAAAGATGTGGCCAAATGCTCTTATCGCTAAAAGCCAGAAGAGCAGCACTCATGTCCCTTTCAGTCCTAATGCTCAGCTGGACAATGGCTTGTAGGCAGAGATGAGAGGAGCATCTGTGTAGACATTAAAGCAAAGGGGAAAGTTCCAGAGGTGAATCAATAATCCAGACTCGTCTCATCTAACAGAACTCCAAATGTTGTAAAAGGTTGTTTCAGCTTTCGTCAAGTAGTATTAGATAAAAATATGGAGTTTACTTAATTGAAAAAACAAACTTCAGTATGTTTAGTGTTGATGAAAGGGGTGAATTATGTTCATTCTCTGTGTGAAATTAAAAGGTAATGGAAGACAACACTGAAGTCATTTCTGTGCTTCCTTGTATTTAGGTTACTGAAGTGCAGATGTGCTCATTTAATAGCAGTTTAATTTAAAGTAATGTTAAAACATTTAATGAAATGTTAAAAACTGAAAATTCTTCAGGAATTTTATGTCAGCTTCATGTTTCTAATAAGCTGGGACACAAGGCAACAAAAGACAAAGATAAATAAATAAACATAAATAAATGAATGAATAAAAGATAAATCAAGCCTTAGAACTAATTAGTTTAATTAGCCACAGGTCCAAAATATCATTAGATTGAAATTTCAGAAAAGGGTTAAAAATTCTGTGAAAAACTGTGTAGGCAAATAGTTCCACAATTTACAATTATATCCTTACAAAATCTAAATATAATTTGTGATCATTAAAATATTTAAATAAATAATTAAATATTATGATAAAATGGAAAACATTTTACTTGTTAGTTTGAAAATTTTCTTTAGGGATTTCATCATGTAAAGATGACGAGAATTTGAAGAAGAAATCTCTGTATGCTGGGAAGAAGGCTGAAAATGGGTCCTCAAGTTCAGAAACACTTCAGAAAACTTTTGTCAGTGAACGCAGCTTCTTAAATCATCCAGAAATACAAGTTAAAAACCGTTTATGAACAAAACGGGAAATCAGCTCTACAGTTGTGCAGGTGCCTTCAGTCTATATCTGCCACCCTCTGAAAACACATTTGGAACATTAGGGAACATAATATACTTTAATGAAGGCCCTATACTACTGAAATGTTCAGCAAAAATAAAAAATATTTGACATTTCTAAACCACAGAGTGTAATTAAAAGAAGAGATTAACAACACAATACTAAAAGCACAACTGTTGCTGCACCTAAAGTGTATTCTAAATAATCAGATAGTTCTCTCTCTCTCTCTCTCTCTCTCTCTCTTTCTTTCTCTCTCTCTCTCTCTCTCTCTCTCTCTCTATATATATATATATATATATATATATATATTTTTTTTTTTTTACAATTTTTGGATGAATGAATCAGTGTGCCATGCCCAGGGTATTTAACATAGTTTTGTCTAAGAACTAAATGTATGTATTAATAAAAATTCTTATCTTGAAATGTCTGGTAGAATAAATAAACACTTACAGAGGCAAATGTCCACCAGGAACACTATGTAGACCAGTAACTCCCTCATAGTGGTTCGGATAAACTTCTCTCTGTTGTTCGAGGTGTTTTCGGTCATTGCCGTGCCCCAAAACCCTACAGAAAACATCAGCGGAAGTCACAATGACTTAGTTATGGAACAGATGTATTTTTTTGTTATTTTTATTACACTTTTTATGCAGAATGAAGCATTTTCTCTGAATTAAAAGAAAGTACAAGCCTAAATTCTTACGCTTACAAGAAAGTGCACAGATATTTTAGACAGATGTTGAAAAATATAAATGAATTTACAAAAAAGTACAAAAGTGCATAGTACAAAATAATCCCTTGATTAGTAATGGTTGTATGCTTCAGACTTTTGTAGCTGGTTGTAGAGTCAATGTTCATAACAGAAATGCACTTATATGGTGGAGGTGTTCCTACCTTTAAAAAAAGAACAGCAGCCTCGTCTTTTCCTCATCACCTTTTGGTCTGGGGATGATGGTTCCTCTGGGAACCGGTCCGGGGCATCTAGTTTGTATATGCTATCCATGGAGTCCTGGAAAAGAGGCTGGGGGCTGTAGATAGCGCTGACAACCTGGGGTAAGGGTGGAGGAGATTCACAGTAGCCGTGGTTCACCCAAGCCCCGTTACCCATGCTGTCCAGCTCACTATCCACCTGCCCGGTGAGGTGGCTCTCGGCCCGGTTGTTCAAGAACTTCATGCTGCTGGATGTAAGTGTCTCTATGTATGAACTGCTGAGGTTGAGATCAGAGAGGAAAGTGAATCTGAGCAGAACCAACAGCTTTTGAGTACCTGCTTTAGAGATGTTTATAAAGCGGGGATGACCTAAGCTTTGTTGAGGGAGGAGTTGCTGGTCCATTGTTGCATGTGATGCTATAGTTTATAACAACACATCACTTACATACCTGTCTCTTGTTGTCCATTACTGGGCAACAAGCTGCTTATAGCACATTTACCATTCACAGACTGTGCATCTGATCAAATAATAAGCAATCTGTATGGCAATATCCTCTTTTACTCCTATAATTCTCTTTCAAACAGGCAGCAAGACACACAATTTCCTCCAATAAGTTTCTTTTTAATCAGTTTTATGGCTTGATAATTTGTTGAAAAACACTCCAGTTTGTTCGACTCTCTCAGTTACTTCCATGCTGAGCATTATGTTGTCACTAATGATCAACAACTCATCCGATAACATGACCCTATTGAGGAAATCAATTAATTGCAGGTCGATTATATTCCCTGTCGCCAACTGTTCACTTGTGTCTGAATTAATGAGGAGCGTAATTGGAGTGTCACTGACTGTCTCTGCCTCATTACCATTACGCACTTTTGACATTGTCATCTATTCTTTTCTGGCATGCCAACTGTCGGAGTGTTTATTGGGTATGCAAGCAGTTAATGTGGTTTATGAACCATTATGACCATCTGTATTAGTGTCCATTAGTCACGGCTCTTATGTAACACAAACATCTTTAAGTGTTTTGGGCTGATATCAGTGATTTGTATAGGAGAAAAAGACAGAATAGTCCTCTTTTTTCTGTGATTTGCTGTATTTTACCTACATATTTATCTTAATACCAACTTATGCAATAGTTTTAATGTTCAGTTAAATAAATTAAATTAAACACAGAGGGAAAAAATATCAAAACACACCTAATTCCAAACACTTCCTGTCAGATTAACTGCAGGCAAATAAAAACATGGATCTTGGTTTGGACGTTATAAAGTATTGCTGAAGATGTCCTCTATACCGCAGACTGAGTTTGGGTGTTCATGCTTCATCGGCTCTGAACAGAGCGATTACATACAACCATCAGAACACAATGGAGTTTAATTTCTGCTCCTGGGCTGAAGCCATGCTGGGATCTGGCACACAGGCTTCCTTAATCTGCTGCGGCTTGTGCCACCTTTCAAACTTACTCAAATCTGTAGCCGTCGCTTTACTGTGGCCATTTAAACATGTAGCCAGGGGGCTCGAACAGTTGGCAGTCATATGGCATCCTGGTTTGCCTTGGCTTGTGTTGGACTGTAAAACTTTAACAGTCCAAGATGTATTTGCATGGAGAAACTTATACAATAAACCACTCAACTGATAGGATTTAGTCCAAAATAACCTGTTTTAAATGAAGGAATATTTTTGTCCCATCAATGACGTAAAAGCGTCTTATCTCAAAGCACAGGAACTCTGGATAAAAGGATGATTTATTCTTCAGGGACAGGGCGAGGCCGTGCTAAGAACCTGACTCACACAAAGCAAATGATGCTCTGAGTTAGCCGTTTTCCCTAATATTTCTGTTATATCCACAAAATAGCAGAACCTTTTATAAGTATGTGATTTTTTTCTACTTATTTAATGCTGTTTAACTTACTTTAATGCTCTAAAATATGTGGAAATTATTGTATTTTAGTCAGCACATCTGTAGATTTAGATGGGGAAAAAAGCACAAGAAGACAATAAATCACACAAATATAGGTTTCATACAAAATAAATTTATTTCTGATGGAAAACTATAATTAAACAAAATAGAAGTCTGAGAAAATAACATCTATTTTCTTAAAACTCTAAAATCATGCACTTACATTTTGACAAAATAGTTGCATCTCGACTTTAACTAAGCAGCTAAGAACAATGTTTTTCTCAGAATCCATTGGGCATTGCACATTTTTTGGGCCATATCAAAATAACTGATAAAAGTACATCATTGCCTGTATCTTCAGCACAATCTAAAGGTCATTGTAATGACACTACACGTCTTTCACGCTATATTCTGAACAAAAATTTGCTCAACATTGATAGGTTTTTCTAGCAAAAGCAAATCAGACTGGATCAAAAATCTCTCTGATTGTCATACAAAGACTAAATAAATACAAAATAAAAATAAAGCAATACAAATGTATTTACTGTCTCCAAGATTGGAGTAAAAAAAATTCACATTGTCACCCACATCTAACAACATGACTGATTTTCTACCAAACAGCAGCAGTTTATGCGTGGACCTGATAGCCGTCGTACTGGTAGGAGAACGATGAGTGGACTTGCTCCTCTCCTGGAGGATGCTCATACCTCATGAGGCAGGAGTAGTTTTCAGGCTGCACTACGTCAAACTGCAGGTCCAACCACTGCCTGTGAGGAGCAGTGTGCCTCCTGGCGTCTGTCAGGATCCGGTTGAGGGCCATGATGTAGCTGAGTGCCATCTGTAGGGTCTCATATTTGGAGAGTTTTTTGTCTTGTCCCCACTGGGGCACCACTTTACGTAAGCAATCAAAAGCTGTGTTCAGGCCCTGCATCCTTTTTCTCTCTCTGGCGTTGGCAGCCATTCGTCTCCTTGTGGCAGTCTCGTACTTCTCTGGGCTCTTGGAGTCTGGCTCTGAGGACTCAGATCCAGAGTCAGTGCAGCTAGGTCGACGAGACTTCATGTTTATTATGGCCTGAGGGATCAAACCAGTCTGTGATCTCAGATCAGACACGGTCAAGGCAACAGATGTGTCTGAGAAGTTCCCAGTACCAGCTTCAAAGTGTCCAGATGTTATCCAAGCTGAGTTTGTCCTGTGTCCTGTACTTGTAACTCCAGAATGAAGACAGCCTGAAGAGTCCAAGGTGTCTGTGATCCCAGAGACAGTGAGGGAGCAGCTTTTATAAGACAGAGAAGATGAACAGGTGGTAGCAGGTGGAGCCCCCACCCCCCTTACTCTTTCTTCAATATTACCCTTAGAAAAACACACTCATGCACTCATAAACACCCACACCCACTCTCAGCACACATACACACACACGCACACAGACAAAACCTTAATGAAATTCCAATTATCTCAAGCTGGGCTATATGGCCGTGGCTTCACTCAGAGCCATGTGTCCAAACAGCAAAGATCTACCATCTGGTAGCTCAACTCATCACTGCTGGTGTGGCTAACAAACATTTAAAGTCTAAAACTGCAGTTATGTAAAATCTAGTAATTAAATATTCAGGATCAAACACATAAATAAGCTTCAAACCCATTATATATATATATATATATATATATACATATATATATGAATCCTGCCATCTGAATGTTTTTTCCATATTGATTTAAAACTCAATTGAAGCTCAGACAGTGTTAAATTGAGCTATTGTGTCTCAGAAATTAAGCGGTAGATATCTGCAACAGAGAAATGTATTAGGTTTTATTAAGTTCCTTAATCCATCGAGAAAGTCCTCTTTCACCTGTCATGAAGTCTCCCTTCATGTCATAATAGTCATAATCTGAGATTAGCCTCAGGCAGCAGAAGTGTAAGTGAGGCCTGTAACCTGAGGGATTTTACCAGCACATCCGGGGATTATGTCTTTCAGGCAATATGGACCAAGATGGTGTGAAGATTACTGTACCATCTAAAGCTTTGGACAGCAGAATTATCTAATTAGATATCTTCTTCAAATTTGTTTGCCAGTGCTGAATTCAGGATGACTCACACTTGACGGGATGCATTAACGTGGCTCATGTACTCGGGACCATGTTGTTAAATAAATAATTTATTTGTTAAGTCACCCAAGATATAATTTGTCTGTCTGTCCTTCCCATCCGTCATCATAAATTCTGTAATTCAGCAGGTCAGAGTGCATAATGTATAATAAAATGAATTACAGTGTTACCCAATACTCAAAAGCCACCGGCGTGTGATTTAAATTCAGAATTTCCTGACACTTTAATATAAATTACACTTGAAAAAAATGAATCATAATCCAATAACATATGTAAAAAACTTTTACATCCTTTTTTAAACTAACTTTTAACCTTTGGTGCAGGATGCCTGATTGATCTTTTACATCTATGGATCTAAATTTGCTGAATTGTTGTTGCACCTCAGCTGCTTTATTTCCTGCTTTTTGCCCATCATTTGTAAGGGGGGACGTGTAGCTCATGTTAGTGTGTTTTGACAGACTCCAAGCTTGGCTGTGGAGGCAAGTTATGAATGATTAATCTCCATCAGAGGCCTAGAATAATGCTCATCTCTGGTACTGGGTCATGCATACAAGCTGATGCTGTCTGGTCATTTTGGGATTGACTGGTTAGCTGTGCACTTAGGCATATAATCCCATCTACCAGTTGGTTCATTTATTACAGATTGATGTAGTTTGCCAGCTGCTGCTTGTCTTGTCTGAGGGCCCTTACGTTTTTTCTTTTTTTTTCCCTATAAACAGCACTCTCATACGATTGGCTTGTCTGAGCACCGATGCATCGATGGCTGAGCCATGCCCTCTGTCAAAAGCCATATGTCACAACTGAAGAGTGACCGATCAGCTTAAAGACAAAACATGCATCCTCGTAAATCCTACATCTCCGTATGGAGAAATAGAGATTAAGGCACAAAGCTTAAGCTGAAGAGAAAGTGTAAGAACGGATTTACTGTTCATGTGAGGTTTGACTTAATAAATCTAATTATCATCATGAGATTATTTTAATAAGCAGTGTGAATTTTACACACTTTTTCTGCTGCATTTCTTCAGAAAAAATTATGTTGGCTTTGCAGTAATTAAAAAACAAATCATAATTTTAAACATTATGACACAGTATTCAGCAAAGAAATACATTATTTAAATGCATTATAAGAAATTAGGAATGAAATATTAAATAGAACTGGACATCACTCTTTTAAAGCTCATAGATATTTAGAACTAAGCAACACACACACACACAGCACCCAGTTAACAGAGTATGTCTGGCAGCTGGTCAGATGAAGCTGAGTCTAATTAGGTCATGTAAGGTGAATATGATTTTATGCCTATTTGAACTCTCATCCACTCTAATTGGACTGATTAGCAGTGCATAATTGGCCTCTGAGCTTTCCTATTTGTTTTTAATCAAGGTTCTGACTGCAGCACAGTCCAAACAAGCTTTTAATAATGATGGCAGAAATGAAGATTTTTAGGTAATAGTTATACCTGGAGAAAAATCAAACAGGATTGATCCCTGAAAATAATGCAGAATGATCAGAGGGGCTGTCCAAGCCATCTGTTCAAGCAAATCAAGAATTCCACTCATTTGAATAAATATAACTTTATTCGGAGACAGGCAAAACTATTTTACAGTGTGCAACTTTACATCAGATGAATATATGCTTTTAAACCTGTTTGCTATAGGTTTACAAACGACTTTAATTAAATAAATCAATTACTTTAATGCTTAGTAATAACTTCGGTGTGATATACTTGACAAAGAAAAAAAACTTTCAGTACATTTTTTCACAGATTAAGTCTAATTTTACCTTTTTTTCTTTGACAATAAGTTTAATTGTACATGTTTTCAAGGAGATACATACTTCTTAATACATAGATTGATTAACTCACAAGAAAACAAGAAATTAAAGACTGTATTTTCATCTTCTCAAATACAAGCCTTTAGTTACACCAGTCACAGTGCTGCTGTGTTTTGACTGTGAGACGACACAATGTGTTTAGTCATGTCTAAATTTTCCTAAATCAGCCACAGGCATGCATGAATATGAAAAACATGGTGCAGAAATGTGACCCAGTGATGAACTTCTAGAAATTATTTAGTTAAACGTAGAAAGAATCCCACCCTGTTGGAGCCATTTAAATACAATGAGCTAAATTGCACATTCAAAAGTCTTTTAACCGGTTGATCTCTGAGGCACCCTGGAGATGTGTTGCGTCATCTCATAACAGGTTAAAAGGGGATCACTGGAAAGTTTACAGACACTAACAAATGTACACATTCTATCAAAACGCATCTGAAAATGGACTCAAAGACAAACAAAACCAAGTTTTTTGAGTATTTTGTTTCTTCTTTGAATTTAAATGGTAAAAAATCTACAAAGTCTCCATCAGTGCTCCCTGTAAGGCTTTAGATTCCTGACCTGTATCATCCCAAGCTCAAAACATCAAGAGAATTTTTGGTAGATCTATTAAATAGGATTAAGTCAACGTGTAGATTTGGGAAAGGTACAAACATGGAGAGAAAAATGAAAGCCTATCTACAGCCTTCTGCCCATTGCTTTGGTCACACAAGTCATCCAGAGTTGAGGTGGAAAAACATTATCATGAAACAAACTTCATACAAGCAAGATTTCATTCATTCATTCATTCATTCATTCATTCATTCATTCTCTGAACAGCTTAATTTGAGAAACTGGAGCCTATCCCAGCAATTAGCAAGCGAGAAGCAGGGTACACCCTGGACAGGTCACAGGGCCAACACAAACAACCACTTATGCTCACATTCACTCACTTAGAGCGTTGGTTTCCAACCTGTGGTACGGGACCCCCAAGAGGGTCCACCAACGAGCACAGTGGGTCCCTTAGGCTTTGAACATTAATAGCCATTGTGATTAATGTCCGCACATTGTCCCTATTTTTTAACAAAAAGAAAGGCAATATGTTAATTTAATTAACTAAATTTAACTTTGGCTTTATTGAAGGACAGGATTCAGCCAGAATACATTATGTATCGTGAGAACCTCACTTTTGAAAGCAAAAAACCAAGTATGGTTTCTATGTATGGCCTTTTAGTATATGCATGAAGGGGGTCCCTGAGGAAAATAGGTTGGGAACCACAGATTTAGAGTGACCAATTAACCACACATGCATGTCTTTGGATTGTGGGAGGAAGCCAGAGTACCCGGAGAGGATACCTGCATCATCCCCTCCCCCTACACATATACATACACACAGACACACACACACACACACAAAGCCGATGCTAGAACCAGCAACCTCGCTGTTGCGGTTTTATCAGAGGTTATTCCCCACCAAAAACAGGTCACAGCACACTGGAAATTTGCCAAAAACCATCAAAATGACCATAAATCAAATTACTCAGCCACTATTTATATCATGTAAATTATGTATTAACCCTTTGACTCTCTAGTCAGAAATTTGCAATGGCCCACTTCACTTAGTGTTATTAATTTATTTAATATTTAATTATAATTCATTTTATAACAGCCTTTTTTTTTTTTACAAATCTTGTTTTTCTGTATTCTTTTGTTTTTAGATAATTGCAGATAAATTCAGGCATTGAGGGTTTAAGCCCATAGGAACACACTGCCATCAAATATTCAGAAAGGATTTGACAAAAAAAGAGAGTAAATGTAACTTAAAAATAACGGAATTTTAATAAACCCAGATTCAGAACAGTTTATCTTTGTAAAAGAAATTATTTTATGGAATACTCTGGATAAAGATATTAAAGAGTTTAAATAAAAAAATATTTAAAAATATAAATAATTAAAGTCATTTGTTAAATAAAAACATGTGCTAAGGGTTCTCTGTTTTGTTTCCATAGATTAAAATGAAGAGTCTGGCAGGCAGATATGAGAGGCTGTATTAGCCTTATTTTATTTGTTTTTTTTCTGTGTGTGTGTGTGTGTGTTTTGTATGTGCATTGGATAAATTATGTAAAAAAAAAAAAAAAAAGGCAGTCCATATAGGATTTCTCTTCTTTCTGCTGCTTTTCTTTATTTTGTTCTTCTTTTGATTGTTTGTTTTGTCTGCAGAATAAATTAAATAAAAACTAAACTTTTTCTAGTAGTGTGTGTGCTACTGCCAATGATTAACACCCATTAACACCAAAAATGAGGTTTATTAATTAAACCTTGAATGAGTCTTTTGGGAAGACTCTGATATTCCAGGGAAGCCTACAAATTGGTGCCAAAGGAAAGTTTGAAGCTGTCCTTGCTAAGAAAACAAACAACAAAAAAAGGTGCATTAAGCATAACGTGAAGGGTCTGATTAAAAAGGAAATGGGATATTTGAGTGTTTTATTTAATTCAATCAACAAAAACCTCAGAAAAATGGTTTTGTTTGTCTTCATGGAGAAAATGTGGAAAATGTTATTGTCTGACAACTTTCTGTTAGTACATGTTCAAGCTACTTGTGATCGTTAATAAAAATAACTTCTATTTTTTATGTAAAGTTTGAAAGAGACCATTGTTAGCAGTGCAGTTATAAGTGATTGCAATAAAAATAAGTGGTGCTACAACCACTATTAGAACAGGACTAAAAGTTAAGAGCAGATATCACCACTTTTCAGCAACCTTACCATCACATCCAAATATGATACCAAAAACAATTGTGACTCATTAAAACCAACGAGAAAACATTATCCAACTCCAACTGTGGCTCATGAACTAAGACTTTGCAAATATGTTTCTATTCTTTTCTTTTTTGTCTGTAAAACACTCTTTATATGACTTGAATAAATAGGAATGGTGACCACCCAACTATCAGTGCTGATGACAGCTTTAACATGAATCTTTGCCATTCTAATCTGAATGTAACACTTCAAATGCACCACACAAAACTGCTCTGTTACACGTTTTCCCTTTCAGCCCTCTACGGTTTTAACCTCAGGGAGGTCACAGAATGTGCTGGAACGCTGCAGACTGCTCACAGCTCCTCGCTCTCCAGCGTGGCCTCGGGAGGGGAGCTGGCGAAAAGGATGGGGCTGGTGTCTGATGTTGGGAAAGCTGACTTAATGTCGAGCCCCTGGCCTGTCAGAGCGGCGTATCGGCTGCCTGCTCGTGGAGCTTTCCTCATGGGTGCTGGGATACTCTGATGCCACTGTGCTGAAGATGCAGCAGTAAGCTAATATTACTATACAAGGTGATAAAGTATTACTTAATAAAGCTGACAGTCACGTCACTATACAGAGTATTTACCATATATATCAAGTCTGCAGGTGCAAGACACTACTCCAGCATCATTTTTTGCTGACACTGTGTACCAGCCAGCATCATCTTTTGTTGTTGGCTGGATGAGGAGACACACATATCCTGTGGCATCCTGGGTCATGCTGAAATGAATGAAATGAAGAGAAACTAAGTCCTACTTTAAAGGCAGGGAATAATCAATAAAAAGATATGCATTAAATCTGGATGGCTACGCAGTGGACTTTATAGTTGATGTATTTCTTAGCACAGTTAAGTTTGGATGCAGAAATTATGGCAGTGAGACAGGCTGCTCACCTGATTCTGTCCTTTGTTTTGGAAATAGTTTCATTGTCTTTCTTCCAGAAGATAACCGGAGGAGGCATACCCAGCACACGACACTCCATCCTCACCGGGGTCCCCTCAGGAATACCCATGTTCTGCAGCTTCTCCACAAAATTGGGCGGGTGCTTCATCTCTTTCTCTGAAGACAAATATCTCACATAAGATGCTCTGAAATATTTTAAATTGTATGTTAACACCTAATTCCTATTAAGCCACTGATAGTTTGTTTTGTTCTGTCCTCACCCACAACATTCAGTTCAAGACTAAAGGAGCTTTGCCCCGCTTTGTTGCTTGCAATGCAGGTGTAAGTGCCCGCATCATTCTGTGTCAGGGGGTCGATGACCAAGGAATGGATGCCGTTCTCCCGCACCAACATTTTGTGGCAAAGGTCTGGATAGATCGGCCTCCCATTCACCAGCCACATCAGCTCTGGGTTGGGTAGACCGCTCACCTGAAAAAAAAAAGTTTTAAAAAATGTTGATGATAAGGTGGGGTGAAATTCTGTATTTTACGGACTGTCTGACTGTCCCACTACCTACTTTGCAGTCTAGTCTGCACAGTCTTCCCTCGTGAGCCATCATGTCCCCCGGAGCCTGGAGGAAGTGGGGACGAAAAAAGCGCTCCTGGGTTTCCTCGCCTTCAACTTCCTGTATGCGGGCTCTTACTCTGACAATGAAAGAAGGAGCCCTCATGTTAAAGAAGACAATGATGGTAATACACATCAGTTGTATATCAACCTTTTTAATATTGATAACAACTTTAAGTTCTCCTGAATGTCTGAAAATTCACAACTGCTAACAAACAGTGTCTTAAAAAAATGTATAAATGTCATCAGAGATAGCTGTAGCAACATTTTAATGTGTTTCTACTAATTCAAAATACTGAATGAAGGGATTTTGATCAAGGAAGACTGAAGGTTACAAGTTACCAACACTGCATTGTCAGCAATGATACAGCAGAATTAGCTTCACCTGTACCAGTCAGGCCTGCTCACCTCTGAGAATGAATAGGTGTCAGTCGGCTCCGTGGAGGTCCAGTTTGGACTATCAAATGACCAGAGCAGCTGATTCGTCCCTGATGAAAGCAAATCACAAATCAGCTGCAGCCTCCAGATAGAAAGTGTTGACAGCATGTACAGAAAACTGCTGCTGCAGCGATACCTGTGGGTTAGCTACCATGATGGTATAGTTGCCATCATCGTCGCTGGTTGTGGACTCTATGTGTAAAGCACAGGTCCCATCCCCCTCTCTTATTTTCTTGTAGTGGGCATTTTTCCTCAATATCTGCTTGCCATCTTTGAACCAGTAAACCTGATGGAAGATAGGTGTAATGATAAGATAAAGACTGATCTGACATTTAAACAGCAAAGCTGTTAATGTCTCACCTTTGGAGGGGGGATTCCTACTACTTTACACGAGAAAGTCACAGGCACGCCTTCCATCGCCTTGAAGTTCTTCAGTTTCTTGTCAAATATCGGTGCGATACACTTTCCAGAGGGGACGTCATCATGCTGCACCTCATCATCCGACTCCTCCACTGGCGTTCGCTCCAAGCGGAACTCAATCTCGCTCATTAGTCTTTGCTCAAAACTGGACACCTTGTACTCCTGGAGGAGGGAAAACTGCTACAGTACATAAAAGTAGTTGCATCATTCATATTTCTGCATGCATGGAACATGCAGGTATGCAGTAATCAGGAACATGAAACAACGTGCATCTCTTTACTAAGCTAAAGTAATCTGTTACTCTGACCTTAAAACCAAAAGGTACAGATTTTAGTCATTTTACAACCCAAATCTGTTGGGATGCCTTCTAAAGTGTAAATAAAAACAGAAAAATGAGGTACAGTTTAGATAATTTGCAAATTATTTAAACTCTGGATTTTGTAGAGAGAGGTTTACTGATTTTCAGTCTGGAAGTTGGTTTAAAATATTGGGACAGGGCAGCAAAAACCAACAAAATCTGATTAGCAACTGACTATTCACTTCCACTATCATCACTATAAAACACACCTGTATAATCTACAGACTACTTTGGTACACTTTAGCAGCTGCTATTTTTTTTATTTACAATGCCACTTTAGTCCAAGAAGGTGGATCCTTAAGAGAGAAGCTACAACAAAGTGGTTCAGACTGAAGCAGCAGCTTACAGAAGAAAGTAATGTTTGAAAAGTACATTAAAAGTATACAAACCAATTTTAGTAGACACGCTGAATAAAATAATCTGAACCAAAGCTTTCTTCTCCAAAACCCAGCTAATTTAAGACAAGCAGAGACGGTGTGGAAAACTGTCTCATGCTCTAACACATCAAACTTTGAAAGTCTTTTATGGAAAATCATTGAAGCAGCTTTTTCTGGGCTGAAAAAAAATCAAAAAACAAAACAAAACAGGGAGCAACCTGCTTTTTTTTTTTTAAATCAATGTAAATGCACAGTAATAAATCCCACACCCACTGGGACTTCAAAAGCATCAAAAAAAAAAAAAAAAAAAACATCACAGAGAGACTAAGGTTCGGTCTTTCCTATGAGATAAAAGAAATGTTTTACCCAAAGCAAAGGAAATAAATCACAGCAATCACCTCCAATAAATGGCACTGATCCAAAGTAATTCACAAAACTATCAATAAAACAGTTAAATATAATTAATATAATGTTAACATTTAATCCACCAAACATTTTTGACTCCTACACTCGTGATGATGGGATGTTAGTGTAGGTGGATTGAGTAACTTGTAGGTGTGTGAAAGTCCCATTAATGCAGAATGGTATAAAAGTGTTATGAGATAACTGCCATCCAGATGATGTCTTGCTTATTTCAGAAAAACTTGTATTAAAACAGCCTGGTTCTGTAATAAAAGAGTTTCTTGTTGTTGCCAGGAGTACAGACATTTCATCTTCTGAAACATTAACAGATTTAAAAAAAAAAAAAAACTTATCTCCGTTTGTAAACCTGAGATATCACATCTTTGTATGATTTCCAATTAAATCTAGGCTTTAAATAATTTGCAAATCAAATTCTTTTGTTTTTATTTAGGTTTTCCACAGTTGCCCAAGTTTTATGTGAGCTGAGTTATAAACCTCTTGATGATAAAACTCATGCAGTCTGCCTGACAGTTCCTGGTAGGTGAGAAATTTAGTTCATCCAAACAAACCGCATAAAGCTCAGGGTAAAACAGAGAACAGCAGATGAATAGAAGTTGAAATCAGCAATCTCTAGGTACTTATCCTTTTTATTTTCACGAATATTAACTTTTTTAATCTGTTTCCAGCAGGACACAAGCTTAGTTACTTTTTTTTCTTTAAAATAAAATGTAGGGATGCACCGATATGAAAATTCTGGCCGACACCGATATCCGATATTAATATTGTTGTTATGGCCGATAACCGATATTTACCAATGTCGATATATTTATATTGTTTTAAAAGGTTTAAGATTATCAAATTCTGTACAAAGTGAAAATAAGGCAAACATTAGGGGCGTTAGCTTCCCACCATTGTTTGTGAGGTTCTGGATGGCGATTTTTCGGATGACATATCAAATTTGTGGTGCTGAATGAGTTGACACGGCATCCTGATCGCATTACTTCGACTTTGCAGATATTGCATACTGCTTTTCAAGTACCTTCTTTTTACACCGTGAAAAATTACCACACAGCTGAAATTGCTTCTTGCTTCAGTTACATCCCACAATGTAGTGCTGCATCGCTGTCACATTTCCAAACATGGCTCCATGGTCAAACCTTCCGACACACGTACACAATCAGCAATTATATGAAAATAAATATCGGCTGTTAATATCGGCCCAGTTTTGCTTATCGGACCGATACCCATATGTTAAAAAATGACTAACATCGGCCGTTACCAATATTAATGCCGATATATCGTGCATCCCTAATAAAATGTAACCCGCTTCTTACTCTTTTGGGGGAAAAAAATTTTTTTATTGAAAAAAAGAGGGTTGCAAGCTTCATTGGGAAAGTTGTAATAGACAATAACTGAAATTTAATTAGCTAACATAATATATAACAGTTCAACAAACAGTAGGGTCATTGTATTTCATTAGTTTTATGAATTTCATCCCTTAAATTTGTTTAAATTGATCGTGCAGGTTATATATTAGTTAACAAAAGCTTGATTAGCGATATTACGTAACCATAGTATTTTAATTTTGTCTTGACACATTGAAATAACCCATTCAGGCTTGAACAAAGCAGTGCTTGGGACGGGAAGATCCTTGTACCTCGTCATAGTTAATGACAGTAGCAGGAATGTTTGGTCCAAGGGGTCTGCTCGCTGTTTTCCCCTTATTACTCAGCTTCTATGAGAGGATAGGGATGGATGATGAACATCAAAGACACACAAACTGTACATACAAGCATATACTGATGGGATAACACACAGGCTGCTGTTATTTCCATGCATGTTGTATGTTGTTATGCTACATGGACACACAATGATGAAAGACCATGAATACGAGCTGAAGAGGCGACAAACTTAAAGCGAGTTCATCATCGCGTCCGAGTTTAACTGTTTATATTTTTAAATATATGTCGGGAGACATTCATCGTATGATGTGAACACATACAGCCAAGTTCCTGAAAAAGTTGTGCTGCTGTGTGAAATGTAAATAAAAACAGGATGCTACATAATTCTAATCAATCACACATATTTAAGTTATACATTTTATTTTGTTTTGTTTTTGTTGTGCATATAATTTAACTTGATGCCAACTACATACTTAACCTACACAGTTTGGACTTTTTTTTTTGTTTGGCATCCAAACTCTTCAGATGCAGTTATGTTGTTTTAATACATATATACATAATATACATGTCCCTGAAAGGTTGTTGCAGTGACATCACGCTAAGCCAAACACTTGCATACTTTTAGCATTAACAGTGCCCTCACAGAAATATGTTACTCACTGGATTTCTCATAATAATACAGGATCATCATGTCGAATGATTATCTTGAGATAAGCATTTTATTTATTCAAAAATCTAACAAAAATAAGAGCTTTATTCCCTTTTACTGTAGTTCAGGAGAAAAAACAGTCGTCTACCAACTGGAAAGTCGGTGGATCGATTCCTGGCTTTCCTACATGACTACATGCCGAAAGGTCCTTGGACCAGACATTGAACTCCAAGTTGCCTCGTGATGTGTCTGTTGGGGTATAAATGTGTGTGATAGATGGAAAAAAGCACTTTTTTTTTAGCAGAGGTGCTGCATGAGTGTGTGTGAAAGTGACATCTAGTGTAAAAGCGCTTTGAGTGGTCAACAAGACTAGAAAAGTGTTATATTAGCACAATCCACTTAACATTCATATGAATAAAATCTTTTTTGAAAAATACCACTAAATTTGTTTACATTTTAAAACTTGGATCTAAAATGTTTTAAAAAAACTAAACTTTTTGGGCTATATTATTATTATATTATAATATGCTGTATTGTATGGCAGAGGATGGGGATTTTTACCTCAGCATTACACAACTTTCCCCCATCAAAGCTTTCTTTAAACCTGTTGTTGGCATCAAATTCAAAATTAACATTTTTTTTTGTTTGTTTTTTTACTAGTGTGACGTTTAAATATTTAGCATATTATTGCATTATCAGTTTATTTACATCTCACACAGGATTATTCATATCTGCATGTAGACAGCCGGAGGTGAGTGAGAATGCAGTTACATACAGTTACATTTCAAAGAATAGAAAACTCATTTTCAGCTTTTAACGGTTAGTTAAACATTAGAGATGGCATGCTAAAATTCAAACTGATGTTACTGATATTCATAACCACACAGTTGTCTAATATTTAAGAAGACAAGGATGTAATAGAGGCTGAAACCAACAAATGAATCCAGTCGACCTACCTTTGGAAACAAATCTTGCGGAGTATTTGTTTTTGTCATATTAATTATACACCACTACATCCCAGCCCAGAAAGACCAAGACAAGGACTCTCATACCTGTTGATGTAAAAACTTTGGAGTATCATCTTTAAACTGAAGCTTCCTCTCGATGTCCTGGAGGAGAATTTCTTTACTTTCACGGATGTTTTCCGCTGATGGGAGGCGAGTCTTGGGTACTTTCTTTTGAACCCTGCAGAGATAGAAGGTGAAGATGTGGTAAAATGTGTAAACACAGCCTCATGAACATGGACATGTCTCATGGAAGGCGTACCCTAATGGAGCTCCTCTGGGGAGGCCCATTGAGTTGGTGGGGTGGCTTGGGGTCAGCGATGGCAGGACTGAGCTGAGGAAGGCCACTGGGTTTTGAATGGGGCTGGGGGTGGAGCTGCTGGAGGTGGGAGAAGAGGCTTGTGGAGGTGATTGGGCGCGCAAGGCGAACATGCTGTTCAGGAATGACGCTGACCCTGGTGTGGGCGAGGACACGAGGGACGGAGGGCTGGTGGGGGACTTCAGCACCCTTGTCGGGGAGAAACTGGGTGGAGGGGAGAATGGTGGGAGAGTAGGGGAGCTAGCTGCTGAAGAGTTGAGCTCAGCAGCCAGCTCATGGAGCAGAGGTACTGGTGATTCTGTCGGGGAAGGACTCCTGACTGGAGAAAAGGTCTGAGCTGCTATAAATTCCTTCGGCCGGGCGTAGTTAAAGGTTATGGCTGTGAGGTTCATGAGGGAAGCGTGGGTGCTTCTCAGCAGAGGAGTTGGAGATGTGATCTGCTGTAAGGCCGGGGTTGGATCTGTAGGGACTGTATTAAGCTTTGGTACAGTGGGGGAGGAAAACTGGGATGTAGGTGCAGTTCTGGCAAGAGCTGCAGGGGAAAGATTAAGATGGGAGGCATGGATGGTGTTGATCTGGCTTACAGGTGCTACACTGATAGCAGAAGCCGTGTTCAGCTGTGGCGGAGGTGGAGGGCAGGTCACCAAGGAAGAAGTCTTAAGCTGAGGAACAGATGGAGGGGAGCTCAAAGAAGGAGCAATAGAGGTCTTAGGAGGAGGTGAAAAAGTGGCAGCAGAGGCTAGTGAGGGGGCAGGAGGGGCAGTGGTGAGTGGAGGTGCAGAGTGAGGAAGCTGCTGCGGGACTGTTGTCGTGTTCAGGTACGACTGGAAAGGCTGCACTTGGGGTTCATGGTGCATTCTGGGAGACCACAGCACACTTTCATGGGAGCTCTGGACCTCAGGCTGGATCTGGATCTGGAATGGAGACTCGAACTGAGGCTGAATGTGGGTTTGGGGCTGAGGTTCAGCCTCCTGCTGTTGCTCCATGAGGACCTGGTTGTGCAGGAGCTGGAGCTGAGCCGGGTCCCTGCCAATCAAGGAAAGGAAAAAGGAAAGAACAGCACGAAATTATACATGGTGAAGATTAGAGAGGGTCAGTACACTGCTCTCATAAATCCAGCCCATGAAGTAAACCCCGCAGGAATGAGCCTGAGCCAGCATGAAGAACATTCTGCCCTTTTATGGACTAGCAAAAGTAGCCCACAAGCATCTATATCTAAGCTTTAAACAAATCCAGTTTTCCATAAGAACAAGATTTATCATCACATGAATGCAGATACACTTACTGGTACCTATACTAGACTAAATATCAGATTAATCTGACATATAGTCAAATTTTAACCTCATTATATCAAATTAGAAATAACAAAAGTCAGTAAACCACTAAATAAAATTGAAACACAAGATTGTTTGAAATAGAAACAAACTTACAAATAAAAAATGCCATCCTTTGTTTTAGAAAGACGGAAGATCCACATTTGAAGTCTGCATGCATGCAGTAATGAATTGAAATGAATGCTGCTGCTATGTGAGGCAGTGCAGGAAGAAACGCCGCCTACTCTGTTCTTGTGCTTAATGCAGCCCATCAAGTTCAAAACAGTTAGGATGCTGTTTGGGTAACTGATATGCACAGATTTCTTTCCCCTCATCAAAACAGCTGCTTTTTAAAAATAAAGACACTTGAGGCTGTTGGTTTTTATGCTCTACTCACAGTTTGGGTTTAGCAAGCACTGGTGGCGGCTCTTTGAGGACCGATGCCAGACTGATGTCTTCATCAGAGTAACTGGATGTTTCACCTTGTTCATCCTCTTCATCTTCTGGAAGTTTGAAGTGTACACGCAGACCCACTCTGGAGCCAGAGCGGGAATCTTTGTGGTTTGTCATTGCCCCTGTTTTTAAGCAGGAGTTAGGAGGAGGGTCAGGGAGGGGCACCACAATGGGGCTCCCGTTCTGGTGGTTTGAGGTTCCCTTGACTTTTTGGCTTGTTTCAGGTGATGTTTTTAAAGGTCTGGGAACTTCCTGCTCAGTTGTAGTCCCAGCTGCAGGAGAAGCAACGACAGGTTTGGGATATGAGAAGATCTGTCTGTGGCTACTCTGTGGTTCCGAATGTGGACCACTGGATCCATGAGGGTTCTGGTGGAGGGAGAGGGGCTCTAAGTTTGATGTGCTGTTGCTGCAGGAGTTCAGGATGGAGCTGCCGGTGAGATTGGAGGGTTCCAGATTGGGCAGGCTGGTCCAGAAAGTGTCTGGACGTAACATGCTGGAAGTGTGGGGCTCCAGACGGAGAGTGCTGGTGCTTACTGGTTCCAGGCGTAACGTGCTTGAGATGAGCGGGTCGAGGCGAATGGTACTTGAATGAGGCTTGATGCTGCTGGTCACAGCAACCTCAGGTTGAGGGTTTACAGCAGGAGCTGATGGAGAAAGCTTCTGGATTTGATTAGGCTCCACCAGCAAATCACTAAAAGGCCTCACGTGGCTGCTGTTGCTAACATTGCCTTATAATGACCAAAAAGATGGATAGAAATTTCAGTGTAAGAATAAAAACTTCCTTTTGTTCTTGTAAAGTAAAAGAGAAGTATTACCTTTCACCTTCAGAGAAGCAGTACTTGACACAGTTCCATACTTATTATTTGCTGTGCAGGTAAACATCCCCGAATCCTCAGGAAAGACCTCAGCGATGACCAAGGTGCATATTTCCTCTAGAAGTAAAGGGAGGAGAGATGATCCTCAGTCATCATGTTTTTAATGTCCAGCTACAAGTTTTCTTTGAATCATATGGGCCGAGAGTCTGTGTGTAGCTGGGGAAGCTTGAATCGATCTGCAGTAGCAGTTTGACACACGTAGGGAGAATACCTTATATGGTCCAGAGTCTGGGAAAAGCAGCCCTGGCTTATGTACAGAAGAAGAGCAGAAGCCTCTGCCAAGGACTATAAACACTTCAACAGAGCAACATGTACACACAGCAGCTTCTCGTACAGGCAGACAGCTGCTTTGCCGCAGTCAACATGACTTTTTAGACACAGAGAAATTGAATGAAATATGTACCTGATTCAGCTGGAGATCTGGGCTCTGAAACAGAAACAGCATCCATATGATCACCGGTGATGTTTCTGTTCATGATCAACTTAATATAATGTGATTTTATTGGTCATTTTTGACATTTTTTCCTTGGAGGATATGTGACTACTGTGGTTTGTTTGTTAATTAACAGGATTACTAAAAAAAATCAGCAATAAATCTACTTGAAAATTTAACCAGAACTGGAGCACGACCCAGATTAGAGCTAGCGAACCTTTGATTTGGCTCTAGTTCCAAGATTTGTTTTTTACATTGAACTTTGACAAACGTATGGAGCGTCAGTGTTATTTTTACTATATATCAGCAAATTGCCACAAGATAAAATATGTTTTAAAAATGCAGAAAAGGCTTTAATGTGCTCTCTTATCAAATATTACCAGGCAGCAGAATTTAAGCTATAAAATAACTCAATTAAAAGAAAAGACTTTGTTTTTAAGCTTCAGTTAACTCCAAATGACCTACAGCAATGTTTTAATGAGTGTAAATCTTAAAACTTCACTAACAAAGCATTGAGCTTTTTGTCTTCACATATTCATCAAGTGATAGATACTTTTCTTTAAGAGACCAGATGAGACTTTCCCTCTTGGGGAATAAATATCGATCAAGCTTCTGGAGCAACAGAAAGACAGTAGCGGGACAGTTATGAAACTTACTTTTCTGCAAAATCCTGAAATCAGGGGAGTCCTCTATCATTTTGCCTTCCCTGTACCAGTCCACACGAGGTGATGGCACCCCTTTCACGCGACACTCCAGCACCACCAGCTGGCCCCCCGATGCAGTGAGATCCTGCAGGCTCTGGTGGGACAAGACAGGCTGCATGTTACACAAACATGCTTACATTATATTGTGTTAGGCAGCACAGGTATATGTCCTTTTTAAGAAAGAGTCTACCTTTGTGAATACTGGGGCAGCCATGATGGGTTGCCCGTTTAGTCCTTGTGAATAGATGTGGTTGGAAGATTGACTCTGAATTTAAAAAAAAAAATTAAATGCAGGAGATGTTGATCAAAACATTTAGGACTAAAATGAAACTAAAATTGTATTAACAGGAAACAGAGTTACTACCTGAAGTTGGAGTGTTTGTGTTGTAGCTGAGACATCAGGCAGCACAGATGCCGCCGCTGTGTTTAAAGGCAATGATGTAGCTGATATCTGGTCCGGCTGTGGTCCTGAGACGACAGGGATGGATGCTGACACCTCCTCAGCTTTTGTAAATTCTAAAGAAGTTGGAAAAACTGTTGTCTCCTCCTGAGCAGGACGGGCCACAGACACTTTAGAGATCTCTGGAAGTGGGAGGACAGTGCCGGATGTCTGGACTGGTGGATGAGGCTCTGGGACTACTTGGCTGGTTGTTGGAGATGAGAACTCCTCCGCTGGTTCCTCGGTGGCTTCTTCAGGCTGACATGACACCAAGTTGCCCCTTTCTGCAGGAAGAACTTGGCTTGATGAAGGTAAAGACGGGGATGACTTAGATTGTTTCCTCTGCAGCCTTTGAAAAGTAGAAATAGAGTCTTTCAGTGTCTGTTTGGCTCATATTCTTATCTTCTCAATCCTGGTCCTCGGGAACCACTGTCCTGCATGTTTTAGTTCTTTCCAACTCCAGCAAGTTCTTTGCAAGCCTGCTAATAGGCGACTCATTTAAGACAGTTTAGTTAAAGTATGGACACCTCTAAAACATGCAGGGCAGCAGTCTCTGAGGACCAGGATTGAGAAAAAACTGTTTTAGTGAATGTTAATAGTTCAAATAGGTTAAAAACTCACTGGGCTACATGTTCAAAGTGCTGTTCCCCCTCCGAATCTGAAGAGGAAGCACCTGCAAAATTGAACAAACAAGTCTGCATGAGCAGTTGCTGAGGGGTGTGATTGTGTTCCATATAAAAATATAAATAAGACAAGCAGAAATGCCTTCCACGTAGATCTCAGCTGAAGTTGAGTCTGAACCATAGAAATTAGATGCAAAGCAAGAATAACGGCCAGTGTCTTCCTCAAACGCCTCGGTGATGATCAGAGAGTGCAGCTCGCCGTTGGTGATGATCTGGATGTCGGGGCTGTTCTCCAGCTCCTTGCCCTCACAAAACCACCTGCAACCCAACAGACAGCAAACTCTGCTTAGTAGGTTTCTGCTATTATTAAAGGTATGCTGGTCATGCAAATCATTTCTGTTTGTTTTAACCAAGCACAACTGTAGAATTTGATTGTTTTCCTGCAAGTAATTTAGTTTTTTTCCCTGTGTTTCAATAGTAATCTTTCATCTCTTATATCAAGAGGATGTTTTAAGATGAATGAGCAAGCCCTATCCCATTCCCTGTAAGACAAGAAGCACTAGCTTCCCATGTAGGCAAGGTTTTTTTTTTTTTTTTTTTTTTAAGCCAATGCCAATAAAACAGGCTCATTTCAGGTTAATTCAGATCAGCATCCTAAAGACAATAAATATCTAACTTTATTAAAAAAAAAAAGATAAACAACTGTGTGCAAATTCAATGAAAAACAGAATCTCAGCCTTGGCTAGTATTCCATACTTTCCAAGTAACATGTAGTATCCTGAAGATGTAGTTGGCCACAGTAAATGTTTTCAAAGTAGAAATGCAGTAGTAAAGATTTAACTTCTTCTCCGTCCGGACTAGCAACACAGACACAGCTTCTACATCAGCGTACGTTTATTTTAAGCAGATGAGGCCTTGGTGCTTTTTAAAATCCAGCCAATAAGAAAACAAGAATGGGGTGATGTGTTACTCATTGGCACGGTGTCATCCTGCAGCCATAAACCTGTCTTCACAAACAGACTCCCCGAGCTACTCAAACAAAAACACGTTGAGATGATCTAGAAGTCGTCTCAGATTTGATATTCCTGTTGTAGCTTCTCCACGGGGCCGATATAAACCCAACACTTGGATGCAAAACAGCAGACGCTGCTGGAATGTGCTGCTGATATTCTGTCCAAGCCAAGCTGTGTCACCTCTTATGAGTAAGGGTCTAACTTGAAAGCATGAGTAGCATAGGAGGTGAGAGGCTCATGAGGCAGAGACCCTGCTCACTGCACCTGTCCAGGCTATTTTCCCTCCAGAGATCAGAACCAGAGAGGAGATTCCCTCTGGAGCCTGGGATCTCTGACTGACTACCCAACCTTACGCACAAAGCTAAACATAGACTCAGGATACACACAATGCTATACACTGACACACCAGAGACAGTACATTTCATAATAAATAACTACCTCTACTTCAACTTCTTTAAGTCTGTTTCATTAAAGCTGCATTCACACAAACAGCAAACACAAAAATATTTGAATGGTTGATTAAAGATACAAACAATTTGAAATAGAGCTCAGATCATCAGACATTTAAGTTTATAGGACAGTAAAGTCACACCAAGTCATATAAAGATATTAGCTGAGCAAAAACTGTCTAAATCATCTTACCAAACTCCTCATGCTTCTGTCGAGAGCTCTGTCTGTTCCATTATCAGTCACAACCACAGCTCGCATTGCCAGTCCAGTCTAAAAATGGCCAAGAGCTACATTCTCTCCGGACAAGTATAAGTTAGTGGCTCAACAATGTTCAGAAGGACTAACAAGCCCCCTATAGTCTGACACCTCAGCTGCTCTCTTTCAAGTGACCTGGGAGGGAATTTAAAAGGCCAACTTTTGCTTTGAAATATGTCAAACAAAACAACCATAAAAGAAGCAGAAGATGAACATTAACACACAAGATTTATGTTTACATTTCTTCTGATTTTTTCTAATACCATAAGATGTTCCAACTTCTAAAATCCAGCCAATAAATTATCTTATGTTTGAATATTTTGACAGTAGATGGTAAGAAATTAGGAAGAACGGTCTTATCAGAAAGCTTAATGCTGTTATGATTTACTTCCCTGACCACACACCAACCCACTCCTAACACAAACACACACTCGCACTATTCTGAATCACCTGTTGGCTATCACCACATGTCAGTTCTGTCAGCATTGCTAGAGAAACACGCCATCATCCTCCTAATCTTCCACTCCCTCATGTGCTTTCTACTTATTCAATGTTACTTTAGCTCCAGACACAAAGCAGCTCAATATTTAAAGCTGAATTATCATCAAAACGCCGGCAGACACAATTATCATAAAAATATTTTTAACTCTGACTACAACAAATTGACCAAAATAGACAAAAATGGTTTGCATTTGGTTATCACAGTACTGACTTTTCTCTGAACAGGATATCACAAAGCTGTTGACACTTCCTGGTAACACAATGTTTAAATACCTCACTTCTGTTTTACTGCTGAATATCAGAGAGCATGATTTGAATACTGTTAGGCTATTTTGTGTCTTTAAATTTACCCATGGGGGAACTATTTATCAAACTAAAACCACTTTAACAGAGCGAGTTACAACTTTCAAGTTTTCATCTAAATTATTCAGCAAGTTTATGGGTAAAATGTGCTATTTATTCACATTATATACATATTATTTTAGCATGGGGACAAATATCTAGTTAGTGCACAGTGTTTGGCACATTTTATTAGGAGTGCTGTCATATAAAAGGCACACAAAATGGGTTTTAAACTCTTTGTTCAAAAGCTGTTGATATATGTTGGGGATATTTTTTGCTCAAAAAGTAGTAAAGATATTAAGTTTTCTATGTATAAGTACAGTTTGAAGGCCAATTTTTAAAAGATCACAGAACATGAAAAAAACTACAATTCATCATGTTCATTACATAAAATCTGAAGATGTTTCAAAACATTCCTTAAAATATTCTCTTGGCTAAAATAAACTGCTTATTAAAATCTGAATCTCACATATGAAAAACTATAGAAATAAAAGAAATCTCCATATAACTGTTGTTACTGGAAATAAAATATTTTAAAATATTTGTTTTTGGATTGCAACTGATATTCATATAAAACATAATCAGATTAAATATACACTGATTTCGACATTTTCCATCCTAAATGTTTGAACTACTCCACCTGTTTATAGCCATCAGAGGAAGCTCATTTCCTCAGTGTGTATCTGAGATCTTGTTCTTTCGGTCATGACTCACAGCTGATGATAATAAGTGAAGCCACTGGCAGAGCTGCCTTGTGGCGCCATTCTCTCTTCCCCACAACAGACCAGTTTAGAGTTCACGTCCCTGCAGACACTGCACATCCACCTTTCAGCTTCTAAATTAAACCTTTTGTTTACTTGTGAAAAATCCTCCACATGAGGCACCTTCCTCATTCCTTACCTAGTTAGGGAAATAAACCATTTTCTGATTGATTACTTATAATATTAAAGGAACAAACTGCCTCAGTATGACCCGGGGGTCAGCAGTGAAGCCAATAAGACTGCATCATCTACTAAACAAAATGAGAAAGAAAAGGACATCCTACAAACTCCTACACACCCACCAGTATTTTTTAAGAGTAGAGGGTTCATCCAGTGTCCCAACACGAGGACAAAAACTAAATTGCTCCTCCTGCATCTGGGTTACTACCAGAAGGATTCTCCTCTCCAGAATCCAGGCATCTCATGAAAGGCATAAACTCCCTGATAGGCAAACCTGACAAAATATGGATAAGTATGTTATTTGTTCCAGAAAAGAGGTGAAGCATAACTATCTTATCTCCAAGAGATGATTAAGATACTCCTGGTAGATGTGATCTTTCAGTGCACTACAAAGATTCTGGTGGAGCTCCACTAATGAAACAAACTGACAACTGAATGAGATTTGTTCACTTTAAGTCTTTATGTAAATTGCAGATACTCTCTTCTTCTGCAAAATCAACAACCATAATGCAGCTTAGCGTTTAGAACTGGTGTGGGATTTCTTACCGGACTTCAGGCATAGGACATCCTCTTACAATGCAGTCTAACTGGACCTTGCTACCCTCAGCAACCTCCCTGCTTTTCAGTTTCTGAATGAAATGGGGAGGCTCGCATGCAGGCTCTGCAGTATACGGCGTTTCTGTTAAGGAAAAACTTTCAGCCTGGTCCCGTTTCTCCTGGGACATAGACTCAAATTGTCCCCTGTCTGTAATTTTGAAGTCATGAAGTTCACTCTGAGAGTCCTGCTGGAGCACTGGGTGGTGGCTAACTGCAGGACTGGGTCTCTCCTTCTCCACCTCCACAGGTATGATGACGCGCTCCCTGTTTTCAGAGCTGAGGGGATAAACCGCCTCATCATTTGGGCTCTTGTTCTGGTTCCTACTCCTGTGGGCTTTGCAGGTTCTCGGTCGTATCCGTTTTGAGCTGTTGGCCTTGAAAAGAGAAGAGAGCTCCTCAATGAAGTCCGCTGCCTTGTTGAGGAACTCCTTCTTGGACTGGGTCTCAAGACCATATGGGGTGTTTTTTGCTGGTCTGTTATAGTCATCAAATCCTTCAGTGGAGTCCTTACTGTTCCTGATCATGTTGTCTTGCCGTGAGGACGCTTTGTGTATCTTTCTGTCAGATGTAAACGTGTGAGCTGCTGGCTTTTTGACCTCGGTGGCTGGCTGAGTGACAGTGGATGGGACAACAAAAGGAGCAGGTGAGGGGTTGGAGAATGGAACAGAAGGGAGTGTGGACAAAGAAACTGAGGGGATGCTAGAGGTGGTTAATGGTGTCACTGCTGCCCTGACCTCTGCCCTCTCATCACGAGGCTCGTGTCCAATGGCCTGGCAGGCCAGATTCACACTCTTATCAAGCTCCTCTTGGCTGAGGAAGGCTGACAGGTCTGGGAATTGGGTGTCATTGTGGCCCACAGTGTCCTCACCCTTGCCTTTAAGCGTGTTGTAGATCTGAAAGCGTGAGGAAGAAGCATCTGAGCGACTCATCTCACTGTGGCGCTGCTGGGCTCGGGCTTCTGCCAAATAGCTTTCCCTTAAGAGCTGAGACAGAGACGGTGGCTGGTCAACGTTGTTCTCTTGCATGTTGCTGAAAAAAACACAAAGTTTTCCATTAAAGGTATGTAAAAGCAAGTGATCAAGTTTACTGTAGCTTCAGTCCAGACCACAGGGTTTTACAGCAGTTTCCTACTTGATAAATGTGTTACAGCTCATTACTATACACTTTGCGTTCTTATTTGCTTATAGACAAGCAATAAAGATTTATCTGTGACTCTTTCTCCAGCAAATGAAAATATTTTTAAAGAACATTGGAAATTTGCTGCCTTCTTGCAGTGAAAAAGCTTATTAATATATGACTGATAAAAACACATTTTCCCTTTTTTAAACATATTTTCAAATTAATACAGCAATGTGTGTGAAATCACTTGATATGGGAGCAGCAGATGAGATGCATTAAAATCAATTTTATTTGTTTTTTTTTATTGTGAATTACAAAGTTTATTTCAATAATTCATTCATTTAATTTCTCTGGATAAAGAGGAGGCATCACCATACAGATGAAAAACCAGGAGCTGTGTATAGATCGGTCATCCACTGAACTATGAAAGATCTTCAGGATTTGAGTATTTACGTGTTTTAAGCACGGTGGTAAACACACCGGTCTAAAATTCTTTAAAATGTGTTGCTGGCATCAAATTCAAACTCAGTTTAGATTTAAAAACTCTTTTTCAACAGTAATGATCTTGACTTTTACCTTATTTAAATTAAAGATAGGAATGAATTTATTTGAAAACAGGACTGCATAAAGCTATTACAGTCAACTGTCTCAATGATTTCACACCATTTTCTGTTATTTTACAGTTTATCAGTTGATCCTGTTACTTTGCAACTTACAACTCAACCTTAATGTTGTGCATTACATTATGCTGCAACAATCCCTTGTGAAATAAAGGAGGAGATATATAGTAAAAATAGATTTTTATTTTAGCCTAAATGCAGTCTTCCTTGGACCATGACAGGGTATTGAGTTCATGTGCTGACACCAGAGCAGATGGGTCAACAGGCAGGCTTTTTTATCCCCTGTCCACCTCTGACTAACACTTATATGACGTTTAGACTTTGCACAGGTTTTTGACACAAGGCATGGGCAAGTTATTGAATACAGACATGAGATAGGGCACACATATGTTCCTGACACTCAAATCAGTGCAATTAAGAGACGTAGCAATGCCCTTCCAATGGGCCTGGAGCTGCAGCTGTTGTGTACATTAATACTTTGCAAACAGGGTCCTAGCCCACCGAGTCACATCTAATAATAGCAAGGGGTCGGTTTACATGAAGAAAATCAACACACACACACACACACACACACACACACACACACACACACACACACACACACACACACACAAAGCCATGCATTTTGTCCTGTGGCCCTGATTTTTATCAGTCACATCATACATTGATCTAATCATAGAATTATAATTATCAGAAATGGAAAACAGCCCAGTGAGATGGGGAAGCCTGGTTAAGATAATTTAATTACAAGGATTATAACAGTCAACCAAAAATAGTCAAGAGTGTCTGAGACTCGATGTCAGAGATTTGTTGAGGCAACACACACACAATACGAGGCCGTTGCCAAAAGACAGTCCCCAGGACAGCGAACTCTTACAGTAGGGGCTGCTTTGTTTTACCTTTAGAGTAAACCCAGCTGGACCTCTGTGAAGGGCTGGAGTGCACCTGTGCTGAAAGGGGGGGAGACTCCCGTCTTCCGGATGCTGCTACCTCAGGAAATCTTGGAGACAGGCAGCTGCCTCAGCCTGTCCGGATTCTCTACTGAGTACTGAGTTAACCTTGAATTTTACAGGAAAATGTGCAGCCGAGTCGCTACGGTAACCTGTCACCAGTAAAAGCAGCAACATTTGTCAGCACAGTGGTTGCAGGTTATTTTGGGTAGGCCTGACCCATGTGTCTGGGTGGCGTCCCACCTCATTGGCCAGGGGGGGCGTGCTGAAAAGGGTCTGTCACAGACCACCGTCCTACATGTTTAGACCCCCCCACCCACCCTCCACCATGACGAACCGCTTACACACTGTAGATTAACTGCAATAAAAGCAGGGCAGTGGCAGCCTAATGGTTACAGAGGTGGGCTTGGAGTGGGCAGAGGAGAACCTTGTTTCAACTCCCCAGGCTGGCAACTGAGGTGAACCATGTGGGCCCCTGAACAAGCCCCCCCCCACCAGGTGCTGGAATCTGGCCTCTGCTCCTAGTGTAATTAGGTAATTAGGAAGGGTTAATACAGAATTTCCCAGCTGGGATTAATAACATTTAATTATACAATCAATTTCATGACATGCAAAGATTTGATTGGTTTAAAATAAATAAATAAAAGACATCTCAGCAACCAATTGCTGAAACAGCTTTGTGTCAAGTGGGATTTTATTCACAGTTTAAGAAGTTATAAAGTTTTGCTGCATGTTTAAGAGAACTGATAAGTAGCTTAGTGAATCCAGTGTTTAGTATTTGCAATGATTCTGTTCTTCAGCTACTTCCCAAATAATTATTACTTATTTACTAGATCACCACTTTTCAAATGAACCTGATCCATCTTTGTGTTTCAGGTCCTATGACAATTTTTATTTTTATTTATTTTAAACAAACGGCTTCAAACCTCAACGATGAAAACATGAAACAAGCCTGAGCATCTAATTACACCTACAACAGTGTAAGACCTTCCATTGAATATGTCTATTCAATTGAATTATTCAACAGAAATTAACCTGTGATAATGCTAAGATGCACAGACCACTATTCAGGGACAAAATATTTACATTATGTGAGGAACATATAATGCC
Source organism: Melanotaenia boesemani (assembly GCF_017639745.1). NCBI lineage: Eukaryota > Metazoa > Chordata > Actinopteri > Atheriniformes > Melanotaeniidae > Melanotaenia > Melanotaenia boesemani. The sequence continues at coordinate 9,751,047 of NC_055697.1, forward strand.
CTGGTGCACCAGAGACAAAGACTTGCATACCATTTCTTAAATCTATCAATAATTAGGTTTGATATAAAGAGGAAACAAGAACATTTTTAACATTATTCTGTAGATGTCTAAAATTGTCTGGCACTTTCTGGCAAGCTCAGCAAATGTTGCAAAGCTTAAAAAAAACTCAACTATTTTTAAAGGAAAAAAGTTAACATGAACCCCAGAAATGAACAGTTAATATTAAAAAATAATGGCTGAGTGACATGGACAGCACACATTAACAATTTCATCTTGAATCCAATACATGTACAAAACAAGTAAACCAACATGCTCTGCAATCCTCTTTGGCATAACTGGGAAACACAATCTGGTTTGCCAACACAGTGAAGGCAACATGAAAGGCGGGATAATCACATTTTCTCCACATTCGTCTGTGTTGACGCGAAGCATTGGCCTCCACACACCAAAAACCAGGAGGTTCATTTGATTAACACATGGACAGCGTTATTAGCAGCAATAGAAAGTCTTGATTAGCCCAGTCTATTAAAACAATACAGAACACTTCCAGGTTAAAGGTCAGGAATGAAACATTCACCATCAGCCTATCCCTCCTTAGGATATCTGATCAATCAGACGCATTAAGGCCATCTTCAAAATGTAAAACATGAAGAAGTCCATCTTAGTCCGCTGGATGCATCTTCACAGAGGAAAGCACCCATAATGCCAATTGGTGTGCTTTTATTTTATTCTATTTAAGTGCAGCGAGGTTAAGAGCTCTGCTCATTTCTCTTCAGTTCACAGTGTTTTGTGGCTTTCAGTCAAGAAACTGATGCATTGTTAACTTTGTACCAAGTGCATTGGGACAGCGTAGGAGGCACAGTAACAAGTCTGGTGGCGCCGGCTCTGCTATCAGGAGTCTTCACTGGCTCGTTTTCGAGACTGGTCACCTCTGGAAAGCAAGTACAGTGTATTAGTGATTACAACAGCTGTGTGGCAGCTTCATGCGATCAAACCAGATCAAAGCTTGAAAATAAAGAAAACTGACCGTGGAAAACCGTTCATGGAGAGCTCCATTTGCAGCTTCTGGTCATGAGCGGCGTAATCAGGCAGCTGAGACTCCACGGCGGGAGGGTGGATTTGTGGAATGAAGCTGGAAAAAAGACCCGGAGCAAGCTGTGCCCACTCTGAAAGAGAAAAAAACGTGAATTTTTTAATGAAGGCGCATTTAATAACTTATGATCCCAGTATTTTAACAGCAAAAATCACCTGGTCGTAGGGTGTAGAGGCCTTTAACCACACTGGCCATTGTCGATGGCTGCACTTGGAAAGGCCTGGAGTGAGCTTTGATGAGCAGAGCTGAAAGAATGAGACACTCCGAAATCATTATTGAAATATAGGAATTAGGTTTTCCCTTAACAGCATGCCACATGCTTTCCAGATTTTAAGACTGCAGCACGACAGAAAGGACAGGAAAAGGTTACATAAGTATTTGTTCACAAACATTATGAGCTGCATGCTTATACTACAATAGGTGTCAAAGAAGGAAGACATATATTGATGTACTCACGCATCAGTGCATCCAAATGTTTTTCTGCTACATGGTCAGCAAACAGCTTCATCAGATCCTCCTTTAGGTCTCTGTTAAGTTTTGACTCAATGTAGAACTTGTTCTGAAAATGTCACAAATGGAGAAAGATACAAGAAAAAGGGCAAAAAACTAAATAGTAGTCAGCAAACATCTATTTTAGTTACATACTTGTTCTGCAGTTATGACTTAATCTGATAAAAAAAAAGATAAATACCTACCAAGTATATAAATACTGGAACTATACACTGAAGAGAAGCTGTGTATTGTGTCAGCGCCACGTTGAAGTTCTCAATTAAGTTCTCAGATGGGCTGGCCTGCAAATCAGAAGCTATGAGGTAGTAGAATACTTTCCTGTATAACTTCTCTGTATTTGTGCTCTTTGCTTACCTGTAGCTGAATGGAAACCTGCTGCAGGTGATTTGTTATTTTTGATGTCAGATCACTGTAAAGCAGCTCAGAGTGCTGCTGGCAAACACACTTGTAGATGTAGCTTTAAAAAAGAAAGTGAAGCAAAACAAGCATTTTAGGTGAGAACTTCAATAACAATCACATGCAGACCAAACACTTGGTCCAGCTTTGGTTTGTGGCAATTTGGCATCTTGTTAACCTGTCTTGTCTTGTCTTACCCGTAAATCTGAGCGTAGGAGACAGAGATTTGATCCGTAGAGTTCTGGATAAGTAGACGGTCAATTGCATTCTCCAGGTTTGGCCAGTGGTTCTTACGGTAGTCTTCTACAGCCATTGCATTCAGAACTGAATGCAAAAGAAAGGGCGAGGTGATAAGGGTTAGGATCATCACTTTCTACACTAAATCAGTAGTATACCCAGAACTTTATAGCAAGCTGCTGAGTGACTGCCTCAAGTCAACTTACGGAACTTGGAAGTAGAATCGAGGGTGAATTTTCCCTCGACATTAGCTGGCGCAGCCGTGCAGTCAGTCTCGCTGACTTCACTGCTTTCACTGCCTGTATCCGAGTCTAGAAACTTTGACCCGCCGATGCCACCGAAGCAGTGCCTGGTACCCGGTTCTCCAGCAGCGGGCACCGCTGCACAGACGGGCTGCGGGACAGTCGTTACATCCGACAGCTGGCTGCTAAGATATGTACGGACTTTACTGTCGCCGCTCCCACAATAGTTGTGATTATGGTCGTCTTTAGCGCTCAAGCTGTCATCTTCCATCGCCTCCATTTCCACACCTGCTCCTGCGGGAAAAAGGCAGATGGTACTAGATAAACATTTTGGATGAAAAAGTAAAAATAAAGGCGAAAACTACCAGACAGCTTCGATGGTGTATATCCAGGTTCTGCTCTCTACTGGAGCTTTACGACACGTCGTATCACAGGACTGTAGGGAGCAAACTGGGAAATGTAGTTTTTAGCTGTTTCAGCCAAGGGTCTTTCTCAGCCCAAATGATGTGAACTAGACGTCTAAATAAACATGAACAGAATAGTTTGGCTTAGATAGTACAATTATAATCTTTAGACTCTCTTGAAATGTTAACTTGGCTTTTAAATCACCCATAGTCACTTTAAAGTGGACTACACGTAGCAGTAATTTCCAAGTGAAATTAAAAATAATATTCCAGAGGGAAAATGTAAGAAGTATTTTAATGTAAAATAATACGATTAAACATTTTTGATAAACCCCAATTAAAATGAAATACATTTAAAATGTATAACGCTAATGAGATTTTATACATTACACAGTGTTCTCACAATGCACAGTGAAAAGTGTAGAATTGATGGTAACAAGCCATGCAAATAAAATTAGGGGGGAAAAAAGCTATTTGTTTAATACCAACTGATGTTGTATCATGTCGTTGAGAAACCTGATAAGTCACTTTTATGGTGAAGTATAACTTGTAAGATTCGAGCATTCGTGGAGTGGGCAACACAGCTAAACATGTGGGTACTGCCCCACAAGTGCTACTAAGTATGTACCAGTCACAGATAAATCATATATCACCTATGACTGGCGCCTAATTGATGGACATACATATCAGAATTAGATTCTGGATTAAGTGGTGATACTGTATCTCCAAAATTTTGGACCTAACTCCATCCTCCAGGATGACAACACTCTCCCCGATGGAGCCAGGATCATCATAGAGTACTTCCAAAATTGGGAAGTGGAGAGGACGGAATGATCTGCCATGAGTTCAGACCTCAACTCAGTTAAACACTTGTGGGATCAGCTTGTGTCTGCTGTAGGCACAGAGTCGCCAACACAACCACACCGGTCGACCTTCAAAGACTCCTGGTTGAGGAATGGGATGTTATCCCACAGCAAAATGTGACCAGGCTAGTGACCAGCAGAAGGTGCCAAACTGTTTTGACTTTGTGAATCTTCAAAATTTTGCAGATTCCTGACAGTGTAAAAAGAAAGAAGCAACTCAAAACAAAACTGAACACCAACAGGAGAATATTGCATCTGTGTTGCTCATCCCACAGAAGCACAATCCTTACAAGTTATGCCTCATTGTGAAGGTCACTAATCAGGCTTTCCACAATGTATAATACAACACCATTTTGTATAATTAAAATGGAAAAATAATTAACCAAACACAAATTTCCTTACTTTATGTGCTAATTTTATATACCACAATGCACTGTATGCTATACTTGTCTTAACCAAAAATCTATTAACTGACTTCAGATTTAGCAGAACTCAACACAGAACTAAGAAAAAAGAGCATATTCACCCCTGTTTTAGCTTCATTGCACTAGCTTTTAGTATGCTTAAGAAGTGATTTTAAAATACTATTGATTCTTAAAGCCCTTTGTGGCTCTTCACATCTAATTTATCTGATCTTTTTAACCATATCAACCTGCACATAGATCCTCTAGAGGACTTTTTCTAGAGGCACACTTCAAGACCCAAGATGAGAGAGGATGTCGTCAAAGCCCCATAAACTCTGCCCATATGAGCTGCCCAAAGAGATCAGGTCAACAAAGTCTTCTTAAATATTATTTTGAAGTTCTCCTTACAATACTTTATCAGAGAGCCTTTCCTGATTTTTTTTCTTTAATAATTGAATGACTGAAATACCGCCCTAAAATTTTACGCACTGTATATTGTATTGTTTTTGTTTCTAGTGATTTTGATTAATTTTAATTTAGTCTCTGGCTGTGTAACATTTGTTTAGAGAAGTACATTATGACTAAAGTTTATTGCAGCAAAGACAGAGAACCCTGAACACTAGGTCTTATAGACATGTGAGCTTAGTGGATATATGACAAAATACTCTTTTCTCCCAACGGTTGCATCTCAGACTGGACAAGTGCAATTAAAAATAAGCTGCCTGGGAAAATTAGAGCCTGGTTGACTGGTATTCCTTCATGAACCATTGTTTATTTAGGATTATCCTGGATAATGTGCCTTCAACCACTATTGCATGCAAAGACTTGAATACTTTACTGAAAATGAGAAAATAAACGGCTTTGAGCCCAATCAGAAGCTTTATTAGTGTTTATTCTGCTTTCTGGGTCTGTTAACTTGACACAGTCATTAAAGGTGGTGTAGTGATGATTTTCATATGTTTTTATGTTATTACCCATGTGACCAACTGGCAGGATGTTTGTGGGGATATCTTTCAAAATCACCACCAACAATTTCTAACCTTAACTTCCTGCTGGTTGCTATCCCAGCTGTTTCCCATGTCATGTTTTATTGTTGCAGTGGCTACTTTTGGGCTATTGTTTGCTAATATTAAATTATATTAAACATCATGTACTCAAACTTCTCTTAATTTATCTCTATGTTTATTCTCATTCATATGTTGTAAATGTACTTCCTTCCCGCTGATATGTTTTGCAGACCATGCTAACATTATGAGGGAAAGATGAATTTCTCTGAGTGCATTCAGTGCTGCATTCACATGCACTAGGGTATCTAAGATTCACCCACGTAAAGACCAGCCTACACTGGATATTTGTTAGAATTTGGTTGTGTAAAGTTGTGGTGGCACCTGGGAAGCCCAGTCAGAATGTAGAGTTTGTCCATGCCTCCACCTCATATGTAACCCCTTAACCCTGCAGAGTGCCTTAATACCAAATATTCTATGGATTCACATCCAGGCATGCAATAATCTCTGTTGAAAAAAATAAAATAAAATAAATAAATAAATAAAATCTACATGTGACTTCAAAATAAGGCAAGGCAAATTTATTTGTATAGCACATTTCATGTACAAGACAATTCAAAGTGCTTTACATAAAACATAAAAACATTACAGCAAGGTGAAGAAAAAAAAAGATTAAAAAAGATAAAATTGATTACATAAAAACAGCAGGAAAAAGCTCAGATAACAAAATAAAGTTAAGATTTCAGCATAAAAGAACCAAATGCAGATCTGGATTTCTAAATAAAAACTAGTGAAATGCAGCAGAGAACAGGTGGGTCTTCAACCTTGATTTAAATAAACTGAGTGTTTCAGCTGATTTGAGGCTTTCTGGGAGTTTGTTCCAGACATGTGGAGCATAGAAGCTGAATGCAGCTTCTCCATGTCTGGTTTTGACTCTGGGAACTGATAAGAAACTGGACCCAGATGACCTGAGGGTTCTGGTAGGTTCATACTGGGTCAAGAGGTCTCTGATTTGGTCCTAAACCATTCAGAGCTTTATAGACCAGCAGCAGAACTTTAAAATCTATTCTCTGACGAACAGGCAGCCAGTGTAAAGACCTCAGAGCTGGACTGATGTGGTCCACTCTCTTAGTCTTAGTGAGGACTCGAGCAGCAGAGTTCTGAATAAGCTGCTGGTGTCTAATTGATTTTTTAGGTAGAACCTGTGAAGACACTGTTACAATAATCGAGCCGACTAAAGATGAACGCATGGACTAGTTTTTCCAGGTCCTGCTGAGACATCAGATCTTTTATCCTTGATATGTTCTTAAGGTGATAGTAGGCTGACTTTGTAATTCCCTTAATGTGTTTCTCAAAGTTAAGGTGTGAGTCCATCACTGCACCCAGATTTCTGGCCTGATTGGTGGATTGGTGGTTTAAGCAGCAAAGGGGAGAATATTGTTTTCCAAATATGTTAAGCAAATGCTACTAAAGAATTTACTGCATAGCTGCAAAGCTCAAAGGAGAAATGTGTAACTTACTGGGGCAAAGTAGTGGAGTGAACTTAGTTAAGAGAATTTGAAGACATTTTTCAACAACATGGAATAGCAGCACCTGGCCACGTGGTGCACTGCAAATAACCTGCTCCCCAACACCAGCAAGACCAAGGAGCTCATTGTAGACTTCAGGAAGGAGAAAAGAGGCACACACGACCCCATCTGGATCAACGGGAAGGCCGTAGAACATGTCTCCAGTTTCAAGTTCCTGGGGACCCACAACTCAGAGGACCTGTCCTGGACCACCAACACCTCCAGTCTGGTCAAAAAAGCTCACCAGCGCCTGTTCTTCATGAGGTCACTGAGGAAGAACCACCTGTCTTCAGACATCCTGGTGAACTTTTACCGCTGTGTGATCGAAAGCATCCTAACAAACGGTGTCACCTGCCCTCGGGCAAGCGCTTCAGGAGCTTCCGGACAAGGACCTGCAGACTGAGGAATAGCTTCTTCCCCAGAACTGTGTCCTTACTGAATTCTTGCTGACCCCGACACACAACTTCACTGCCCACCCCGCCATTCCTCCTTGGACAATAAACTGTACTCCGCCACCACTGTACCACCTGATTATCCTGCACTCACGCATATCACTAGTTTTAGCAATCCTAGGTAGCTACTATATTATTGCAATATTTCATGTCATTCCACCTGTAGCTTTGTATAGCATAATTTATCATCTGCATATTTCATCCTGTAAATTATGTTCACAGTTTGTTTATAGTTGACTATATTTAAAGCCCATATTAATCTGGATAATATGTTCAAAGTCCATTCTATAAATCACTAAGATATTCTCATAACATACCGTCTACATATTTAATTTCTTATATCTGCACTTGCTGCTTTTGCACTTCTGGTTAGATGTTAAACTGCATATCATTGCCATGTACCTGTACATGTGTGATGACAATAAAGTTTAATCTAATCTAATCTAGTATATGGCTTTTAGTGTTTATGGCTGTGAAAAACTGTTACAAACTGAAGTACAGCAAGATATTATCCTCAGAGTCAAGATGCAGTTTCAGCTTAAAAAAAAAATGAAGAAAACTTCAAGAAGAAGGTGCAAGATCTAAAAGAAGTGATTCAGGATAAAGACAGATTGCCAAACTAAAGAGCAACTTAGAAACTCTGAGGCAGAACAGTGGAGGAAGGGATGTCTAGTTTAAGAGGGCAGCATCCAAACAAAACCCCTGAGAACAAGAAGCACAAACAAGGAAATTAAGTAGACTCCTCGCATGATAGGTTGGCACTCATTTCCCACTTCATTAATACTGAAGCCCCTCCATTGTCTTTTAACTGCATACATTAGCTTCTTACTTAATCTTTCTCCCATCTCACCCATAACCTTTTTGCTCATCCTCAGTCCACAACAGCCTTTTAGGGATGGCCATGAGTATTACCAGACAGAAGAAATGTAAATAAATTACTGACATCTACTGGTCAAATTGGAGATAGCAATCCTCCTAAATGCTATTAATACACTATCCAGGACTTTATCTTTAAATTTACACACAATGCCAAAAACCATAAAGATACAAGGTGTTCGCTACTGTGAAGCAAACAGGCAATAATACAAAAAACAAAAGAAAAAAAAATCATCAGCTTGCAAGACTCTTCCTGTATTGTCATTCTGTGAGAAGCAATTGTAGGAAAATACCGCACCAAATTGTCTAAACTTTCTCCTGAGAATTTCTGGTGTTGTTCTGTGGAAAAATGCTTTAGGGGACGTCATTATGGGCTTGGCACGTTGAGCCACTGGGATTTTTGCCCATTCTTTAAAGCAAAACTGCTTCAGCTCCTTCAAGTTGAATGCACTGCTGGTGTACAGCGGTCATGACAGCAGTCACGACAGATTCACTTAGGTTGAAATCTGGGCTTTGAAAAGACTCTGAGCAAGCCTTGTCCTGAAGATGCCTGTCCCAACACATTTAAAAGTATATATGACAGAAAAGGTCCAAAGTCAGTTACAATAAGCAGAGCTGGAAACACTGCCACTGATTCCTCTGGTTTTTCTTAAATGGTCAAAATGTTATATGTCTTAAACATATTAAAATCAAATTATTAAAATTTTTCAGGTATTTACGTGTTTATGAAATCATATTCCAATGGTATATTAGCATGTAAAGTACATATAGAGAGTATGTTTGTAGTGTATCTGCATGGTGTTTGTTTATGGGCATTTGTTCAGATCATGAACAGCTATTTGTCAAGTAGCTTATAAAGTTTGTTAAAATAGATATGTATATATCAGACAAGCAATTCTATTTAAACTGATCATTTACTTCAAATCAAGCTCTTTTAATAAACCTGACACATGTTCAAATACATGTGTAAGAATCAGTCTGCAGTTATATAAAATAATGTTTCTAAAGAATGATGTAAAATAAAGTGGTGGTACTTTGGCTTCATCGCTGCTGAATAGGTGTGTCAGCTGACTGAATGAAGGCTCACCAAAAGCAAATATTTGGATTTAAGATACAATCAAATGGCATGTGCAGATAAAGCATGAAATATGCTTTCTGACTGGTCAGTAAATAAAACCACAGAACAGGTTCACAGTAACTGTTATGTAACAGAGCAAGCATCTGAAAAGCAGCCCTGCCTTAACTGACCTTTAAAACCAGATTTATAACCCAAGATTTATCAGCCAAAACAGCTAACCTGCACAGTCTTCTTAATATTACTAATATGCACTGAATGCATTGCATGGTTTAAAACACACACACACACACACATTCATCTGTGGTATAAATGATGTCTTTTGGTGCAGCATTAATAGAACTGGAGGTGAGTGTTTGAGTAAAAATCCAGAGAACTCCTTTTGTGATCAATAATGAATTTATGTGAACACTCAGCAGGTTTAGAATAAAAAAATAAGTGGACAGTGCTTTTCTTTTTTAACTGAGAACCCCATGAGAAAAAACAGCTTTAACGAAATACTTAGAAAAAAAAAAAAAGTAAATGGCATGTGAATTATGTTGGCATAGACACGTCTCCATCACTCCGACTCAAAATATGCCAACAGACCAACAGTTTACATGAATCACACTCCCATCGTCTTCTACAAAAAGAAACAGGGCCCACAATACCCGGTTTCACACGGAGGAAAAAGTGCCATTTTCAATCTGAATATATTCCTGACGGTCAATATTACAACTCAATATAACCAAAGTCCCTCTCCTTATAATGTCTCTGGCATAACTTTGTACAGATAAAAACTAGCATCTACTCTTTAAGGAGTATTGTCTTACATCAGAGTATAAAAATATGAGGCTTGACCATAAAAGTAGCTGCCACATGTCAGGAGGAACGCCTTGTCAAAGTTATGTTTGTTTTCCAAAGTTTAGACGACAGGTTAAATATACAAAGCTCGTGACAACGTGGGAGCATGTTGATAAAGTGTTCTTTGGTCTGAAATGAAAGAGTATTGTTCCTTTTCAGTTGTGTACACTATTAAAAAAAGATAGAACCCAACTTTCTACATTGCAGGTCAGACGATGCCTTCAAGTAAAAAACAGAAAATGTGTCTGAAACTCGGTAATACCCACTACTTAGTGGGCAGCAGGCTTACATATTAGCAACTTGAACCAAATTAGAAACATATTGGAACGAAGCTGACATCACACAATGAACAAGATTAACATCTGTCTGAAATAATGATAATTTAGGAAATAATGCTTAACATGGTATTGCATTTGCAATATTCCACAGCAGATGAGGGCATCAGCTAAATTTATGGAAATGTGGATGCAATATGAGAAAACATGGAAATCATTTCTTAAAAATGCAAGGAAAAAAAACTGCATTCTATGTAGTAAATAGTACACAGCATGTAGTTTCAGAGGCAATGTATGTGACAAAATGGTACATAAAAGAAAAAGGGAAAGGCCTGCTGCATATACACACAAAGTTGTCACACCATTTTAACTTTATGAAAAATAACAATAAGTATGATGAGTCAAAAATATATGAAACATATATAAAAAGACAATTAGTGCTTTGTCAAACAGGTACGTTTTACATTTAAAGGTGTGTGGTACTCCGAGTCTTTTCAGAAGTAGTGTCTATCTGCGCACTTGATGCCGCCTCACTGGCTGAATTTTGTAAAGTGTCTCTGGAGTTCGTCTCTTCATCTGCTGGTGCCGTGGCAGCATCCTCCGGCTCGCTCTCATCTTCCACACCTTCTGCGCTACATTCTGATTCCTCGCTGTCACTCCCACAGGAGCTCGACATCTCATCTTCAGAGTCGGAATAAACCTCAGCCCCATGGAAGATGTAACGATTTGGTGCTTGGAAAAGGTACTGGCCCGCTGCGAGAACAACATAGAATCTGTCAAGCTGGTTTTGTGCATTTATGTCCTGCCTGCTTAGTGTTTTTAGCTTTTTTTTAAATATTCAGATGAGCAAACACTGAGAAAAGGTTTAGTTAGTCAACTAAGCAGCACTGCTGTCATCGCTGTGATCCAAGGCTTACCTTCAAGCCGTTTGCTGATTGGACTTCTGTTGACACGACTCACCCAGCATCGTTTACGAATTTCAAGGCTGGATGTCTGGCTTTTAAATTCCGATGCTTCATCTTTTGGCGTGTCCTCTGCTGGAGACTCGGCCGTCTCCTCGCTTGGACAAGGCTTCAAAGGTGTAACATTATTATCAGCTGTCTCTGTGACATTCAGACTTTCAGTGTCCCCTGAAGTCTTGTTTATGGAGTCTGTTTGGTGCTGCTTCTGCACCTCAGGAGCCGCATCGCTGGGAGCAGACAAGGCCTTGCTTGGTGGCTGTTCTGGTAACCGAGGGGGTTTCTCTGTGATCTCAGTGAGTCTTCGAGTGTTGTAGCAGAGCTGTTCAAAGTCTCCGCCCATTCGGTGACAGAGCTCGTTGATAATGCCGTCACAATCCCCGAGTAACTCCACATCAAAGTTTAAATGAGGCAGCGGCTCCCTGTTGATCAGGACCTGAGGCACTTCATGAGGAATGGAGTCTGAATAAAAACAAGAGAAAACAGGGTTTTGTCGTGTGTTTGGGATTAATTCAAACACAACAAAGCTCTTACAGAGACCAGAAATACATTCATCTGAGTAAAACATACTTGGGATAAGCGCAACTGGTCGGACTTTAAGCGATGAGCCGATAACAATCAAGAGGTCCACCTCATCTTTATCCTGCTTCATGGCTCTGTGGAACATTTCTGGAAGATTTTCTCCAAAAAAGACAATGTCAGGCTTCATGATTGCCAGAGGAATATCCGGACACCGTGGACAGCGAGGGACAACCTGCAGGAAAAATTCATTTTATTAAAAGTACAACATACTGTGCAAAGGAAATCAATGCCACTCATTTTGATTGTTTTTCCATGTCTATAACAGGTATAATAATAACTTGTGTTCTCAAAGTGGGTTACCATACCAGCCTAACCAACTCACCCTATTATCCACCAACTGTACTTTGATAAATGGTGCAACATCTCTGAGAAGCCAAGTTAATTCAAAGTTGTTTAATAGTTTTTAAACCAGTGCAGAGACTTTCTGCTGTTTCCCCATGTCACATTTCAAAGCATGATTCTGATATTAAAGAACTACAACCAAAACATATTCAAATGGCATCAAGGGCATCACAACAGGTAAATAACATATCAATAATTTCAATTTTGATTAAAATACACACAGCAAGCCTTATTTAAAGTATGTCACTAAGGGTGGATGCAATGATTAAAACACATTTTCAATACTAGTCTACAAATCCCTGGTAATGCCGATGCTTATTTTTACAAAGTCTGAACTTAAGTATGTTTGGACACTACTGATGGGATCATCCAACCTCTTACAGAAGTAGACTCACAAAACTGACTAAAAGCTGCATTTCCCAGCCATTTTTCCAGGCCTCAGTAAAAAATATTTGCAATGGAAAGAGTCAAGTTGTTTCTAACTTTTTTATCCCTTGAAATTGAAAGCAAATGCACACAGATGAGCCTGAAAGGCTCTGCTGGATTCTTCAAAGCAAACTACCAGTTTCAGAGAGGACTTTCATAAAACAGCATGAAATCACATGCTAGTTATTGGAAAGATTTTTACATGAACAATCCAAAGATTAAGCAGGTATTATCAAGCTATTTAACAAGATTATAGAGCAGTTGTTTTTTTTTTTTTTTATTCACCTGTATGTTAGTTTAATGATATGATATCTAGTAATGCCTGCAAATGATTTAATCTGGATCAAACTGGAATGAATACCTGATTGAAAATGTCTTCCCTTATAGCGTCACAATCCACCTTGTGTTTACAAACAAGACACGAAGCAGTTGCAAATGACCCTGTAAAAAATTTTAAAAAGATAATTATGGCTTTGCACAACCAGAAGGACATAACTAGACATAGATAAATAAATTAGTTGTCTTACTTACCGTGACACTGGATAATTCGCTGAACTCCAGCCACTTGTTCTAAGGTATCAATGTTTTGTGTGTAATTGCGTAGCAGCTTCCCTTTCTTATCCAGCATGGATATAAATCTGTGACAGGGTGAAGGTTGGAACTGACCAGGGTAGATCTCCTGAAACAAAGACGGCAGATTAGCATTCATAGGGAAAAAGAAGTAAATCCTTTTGCTTTTATAGTAAAAGCCATAAGACTGGAGATGAGCAATGATTTGTCAAGGTATCAAAAAGTTCACAACCAGGAACTTTTTAGTGAATCTCATGTTAAATTCAACCTTAGCACAAATAAAGAATTTGTGCCTCTAAAAAACACAAACATAAAAAGAGATAGTAAACTTCAAATTGTTTTAATGCACATATGTACCTGTTGCACAGACATTAAAAAACATCATTTGTGGTCAACAAATTATATATGTACTACCACTAAAAAATGAATATTCATTAATATGAATTCCCTTTAAATATTCTCCCCCATCCCAAAATATGATCAAAACCCCATCATTTAATAAAATCTCCAAGCAGATTTAAGTGTATGGCTGCTTCTATATGAATGCACAAAATCAATACTATGAAAAAGTAGGAACAAGAAACCTAGTACACAAGAACATCAGCTGGTGGAAATCAAAGTTTTATGAAACTAAATGTAAAATAGCAATCAGCTACCATGAAATTAAACTAACCTTAGCGAACTTGAAAAAGGGTCTAGGGTCCCGTCTGAAGTATTCAATGTCAAACATGGATTGGGGATCAGGAAGGTCAGGAAAATCTACAGCAAGTCGTGCATAAATTCCATCTCTAGAGCGGAAGTCTGGTATTCCACATGAAACTGAAACCTACAAAAACAAGGAAACAAAAGAAAAAGGATTAGATGCAAGTCAATAATAGTTCTTCAGATAACGTGCATGATTATTAAGAATAGTGCCAGTGTACAGTAAAACTTTAAATGCATACCCCAGCACCGGTTAGCACAAGCACTCTTCTGCTTTCCCCAAGTAGCCGCACCACGTCTTCTAAGGTGTTAACATCCTTCCGCTTCTTTCTTTTAGGAGGTTCTGATATATTGATAATAATCTGCCACAATGTCATGTCATCTAAATCTGGTGGGAGTATAGTCTCAGGAAGCAGATCCCTCAGAATGGCCCTTGGATCAGTCTCTCGGATGTGTTGCTGGAGGAAACTATAGGAACCTGAGCAGGAACACAACAAATCAGCTCATTACTTGTTTTTAAAAAAAATACACATGCAGTTAAAACCTGAAACCATTGTGTTGATTAAAGGAAAAAAAAGCTAGATGATTGTAAACAAATGCTGCAGAAATAGTTTGGCAAAAATCCGCTAACTTCTCCCAGTTACCTATTTGCGGTTGAGGAGTCCAGTCACTGGAACTTGCATGTGAGGATCTGTCATCTTCCTCATTGATGTGTTCTGGAGTGACAGCAAGACCGTTGGAAGGGAGATCTTCATGTCGAAGAAAATCTGAGCAACGACAGAGAGATAAAGAGAATTTACAAAAGGACAAGTTCACCTACTTATCAGTTGTGACCACCTCAAATTGCAATTATTATCAGTTGCAACAACTATTCATGATAGCAACAGCCTCAATGTGGTAAAGCGGACTTCACTTACAGTGTTTAACATGTGACCACTGAAAATCCATGTCTGGTTTCAGATTGTACCAGGGTACGGAATTTGACGTTACACCAGCTAACTAAGCTAAGTTTATTACCAAGTTTAGTTCTGTTAAAGTTATGTCGTCAAGTCAGCACGGGCCGTGCCGTTGACAGTTTTCTGTCTTTTAAGCACCAACCAAATAGAACTTGGACGAAACTTGGTTGTCCCACACAGAAGTACACAACTATTTCGCAGCTATCTCGCCGGTCGGTTGGTAAAACAACCACTGCACCCACTGTAAGTGATGTAAATTACATATGGCTTTGTTAAACGGCCAACTCGTCATACCTGGACTCTCTTCTGTTGCATCGAAGACAGTGATGTCGCTTAGCTTCCCAAATGGTTTATGCGGCTCAGAGACCAACAGTCCCAATCCATTGTTGTCTCCGCCTCGCGCTGCTGGGGCCTGCTCTACCGCCATCACCGGCTTTGCTTCCTTCTCTGCTGGCTGCGCACAATTCACCGCGGCCTCCCAACTCTCCGTGGCCGCAGAGACGCACGAGAACTGGTCTACCTCAATGGATTTAAATCCATAGTTTGCCGCTGGACTAATTTTTGACCGTTTCGCGGCAGGTTCTTCCATGTCGGAGGCGCCTGCTAAGGCCGTTCCAAGACTGTTCTCTTCGTCCGCCATCTTCAGCCCACAGAGCCGCTAAGGCGATCCTTCCTCTCAGACAGCTGGCTCATTTGCATAAGAGCACGTGACTTGCTCTCTACCAGTAGACACGAGTGGAACGTCCCCGTTTTACGTCGATGACATGAAACCATAACAAATTATTGTTGCCTTCAAATGTCGGTGGCCTAATGTTAAATACTCGCGAACAATTAAAAAAAAATATATATACAGCTATAAGATATACGCAAATGACACACGCTTTGAGAACAGAATGTCAACTGCATGAATTTAATTAATTTAATAATCACCGTATTATATGTCGAGGCTGAATTTGCCGTTATTACGCCAGTTAGCAAATATTCTGTACCATACTTTTGGGGGGAGAGCTATAACATGGCGTGTCATTTTGTCTACAATAACACAAGTTTGAAACTATGTTGTTTCCTATTTTTACCACATCTCTTTCAGTTATTTTTTTATTTTATTTCAAGGCCGCCTGAATGAATCGTTTGTAGAGAATGGCTTTTACCTTCATCATTGAATGCAACATACGTCACATGTTGAGCAAGAGGACTGCTAAATTCTCTACACTAAGAAGAGGTTTTTCTTGGCTTATTTAACTATTTAAAAGTATCTATAGTTTAATATAGTATATCTGACAAAGCAGTAAACTTAGTGAAAAACAGCAAAAGTAGCGTCAGGCAGCCCATGCATCGGGAGACCTTGAATTGAGCAGCTATAATCTGGGGTAGCAGCATCACATTGCTCCGTTTAAATCAAACCACAGGCGTATCTCTGAAATATTCTTATGGAGGCTGTATTGAACTGCAAACCAGAGGACTTGGAGGATTACTACGGGTTATTAGGATGTGATGAGTTGTCGTCGGTAAGTTGGACTCGAGGCTATGACTATTTGCTGGATGACACAATACAAGCGTATTGCAAACCAAAACAGATAATTTTGAAAGTTGACGTCAAACACAATAATTGGTGTGCGTCGAAGATCAAAAACATGCGAGGTATTAATGGAAAAATGTAGTGCTTCTGTGTGCTTTGGATGTGAACCAGCAGAGACCTGTTGATGTCTGACTAAAAGATAAAACTAGTCGTGCGTCAGCAGTGTCTGTGTAGGTGGTGCTATTGCATATATAACAAGTAAATAAAATAACAATAAAAATACAGGTATTTAATAGCAAAAAACAGCATAGATGATGGGAAAATTAACACACTAATTTACACTGTTTTATACTCCGTATATACAAATTTTAAAAATACCATAAATGCTAAAATAGCACTTAGAAAACTAAGAAATGCAGCTGTTGTCCTAATATAAACAGACCAGTAATTTTCAAGGAAAAGCCATTTCTGAAAATCACAAAGAATATCTCACTGTTTTGTATACTGTTTGTTATAATTAGTTTAAATGTTTATTTATTAGTCAAATATTTAAAAAATTATGATTTTTTTCTATTCAGACTGAGCAGATTCTTAATGAATACAAGATCAGAGCTTTGGCATGCCATCCAGACAAACATCTGGACAACCCCAAAGCAGGTGGGTGGAACAAATTATTTAAATGAACAACAGCCTACAATTTCATGCAAAGAAGAGATTAATTTAACTTGATGTTGTCAGCGTAATGCCCAATCACATCCTGATGTTTTCTTTGTTCTCAGTGGCAGATTTCCAAAAGCTACAGGAAGCCAAAGAGGTTTTATGCAATGAAGCCAAAAGAAAAAACTATGACCTTTGGAAAAGAAGCGGCATCACTATTCCATTTAATGAGTGGCAATCTTGGAGTGATTCTGTAAAGACTGTACGTAATGTCATTAGTTTTGTTTATTTGTTTTTTAAAGCATTGTGCATTCTCTAGCTTTTACAAGCTTATTATCGTTTTGCAGTCAATGCACTGGGCTGTGAGAACCAAGAAGGAACCAATGTTGGAGGCCTCCATACCAGATGAGCCAGAAACTTCACAAACAGAGGACCAACAATGCCAACAGGAGGCATCAGAGATCCCTTCATATGATGCTGAGCCTTCATCAAGTAAGTAGATTACAGAAAGTTCTCAAAATATTATAAGATATAAAGAAAACGACACAATGCTTCTGAACTGCAACACACAAAAAAGGAGACATAAATTATATTTAAGGGTAAAAAAAAATAATAAAGGAAACACTGGTGAGTGCCACATTATAGGATCCAAAATTTGAAGCTTCAGAAATCCAAATAATTTTTTTTTTATTTTATGTTTGCATGTACACATCTGTCACAGGCATATGTATCATTGTTAGTTTAACTGTTCTACAGTCATTTCTCCTCATGGGTTCTCAATGCACTTTTAAAGATACATAGTCCAGTTATAATCCAATTCAAACATATCCATTACATGATCTACATTAGTCCAATTTATAATAACTGTGTTCATATAAACCAATTCATAAATAATAATTGCACAGCTAAGGAAACCGATAGATTGCACAGAATCTCTTTGATTCAGTCCCCCAACTTGAGCATGCATAAGTCAGTAGGTGACAGTGGAGAGTGCAAAACTACCTTTTAATAGGAAGGACAAACCTAATGGAAAAAGAGGACAGGACCAAGGGGTCAGCTGCACCATAACTCTATGCCAGGGATACCTGGTAAGAATGGAAAAGAGAAACACAAGTTAATAACAATAATAATGTCATATAGATAGAAAATAAGGAACAAGGAGAGAGAAAAGTGGAGGTAAGTGCTCCATACACCATGGGACATCACCAACCAGTCTTTCCTATAGCAGATTACCTAAACGGATGGCTAAAGCTCACCTAAGCCTGCCCTAACTATAAGTTTTATCAAAAGGGATATTTTTAAGCCATTGTCTTAAAATTGTTCATAAGAAAGGGGATTGATAACTAAAAACACTGTCCCCCCTTCTACTTTTATAAACTGTAGGAATCACAAGTAAACCTTTAGTCTGAGAGCAAAGTGCTCTGACACTATGGAACTATTAAATCTTTAAGATAAGATTAGTTTGGTCACAGAGCAAAAATAGGGGATATCATTAGTTCAATCTTGAAGTAAAAATGCGTAGAATAGTTTTACACCATTAATACACTTAGTATATTATCCATGTTAAATCAGGACTCTTTTCTACTATATAAATTTATAATTAATTTCTTTATAATGTGTGATATTGTTGCAAAAACAAAAAAAACTATGTAAATATTGTATGTCAACTAAAGATGTGATTAATTTCTCTGTGCATTCAGATTTTGCTTGTTTTTACTATGTTTCTATATTATTAAATCTTGTTAGAGTGACTTTTTTTCTTTCATTCGTGCTCAGGTGATTACTGCCATCTTCGCTTCAGGTGGGCTGCTGACTCTCCATCCTGCCTGCTGCAGAAGTTCAGAAATTATGAAATATAAATATAAACTGCTAAATTATATTCAAGTGTTTGTGTTTTGCTGTTGTCAAATATTCATTTGGGATCCTGTTAATTGTGGTGACAAACTTTGCGTTTGTCTGGCTGTGACCCTGCTAAACATCTCTGATAAAATGAAAAAATGTGAACTGGTGTTTGTGTGGCTGTTACAGCTGTAAAAGACCATCTAAACAAAATCTAACTGTTGATTGTTAGATTATATGAATAATTTATTATCTCATTTCTTGTCCTCAGTTATAATTTTTTTAAATTTATTTTTCAGTTATCATTTATTCCAAACACGCTATGAAGATATGATGATGCTAATACTTGTAATCTTGTAATGTGTACTTTATGTGCTGCAGGGTCCATTATTGTGCTAATATGTACTATTTAATGTCTTTAACTGTAATAAAGGTAACAGTTGTGCAGCTTTAACCATGTATTTGTTTGGAAATAAATTATTTATTGTTGTTTGACTTTACCTGTTGCAAAACTTGTAATTTGGCGATTAATAAAGTATTTCTATCTATCTATCTATCTATCTATCTATCTATCTATCTATCTATCTATCTATCTATCTATCTATCTATCTATCTATCTATCTATCATATTTCAGATAGGTATGGTTTAAAATTAAAACATTTTTCAAAATGTAATATCAACTGTAATATAGAGACAGGATTTAAAATATCGAGAGTTGTAAAGTTTTCTAATTAAAACTATTTACATTTCCATGTTAAGATGAACAGCAAATTTGGAAGTAGCATCCTTGTGTCCCTCCTGTACATAAATAGACTAAATAAATAAATAAAATAAAGAATACGTATAAAAATGTCTCAGTGTAAAATTATTTGGGAACTGAAGGGAAAGTTTCATATATATATATATATATATATATATATATATATATACACATTTAAATGATGATGGTATTAGCCAACAAACAGTTCTACTCAGCCTTCGCCGGTGGATGCTGCTGATGCGTTCAATGACGTCATCATGCTAAAAGCTAAAAGACCGATAAGTACGAGGACTGCTGCCGGGTGCGGTGGCGCGCGCCTGTAGTCCCAGCTACTCGGGAGGCTGAGACAGGAGGATCGCTTGAGTCCAGGAGTTCTGGGCTGTAGTGCGCTATGCCGATCGGGTGTCCGCACTAAGTTCGGTATCGATATGGTGCTCCTGGGGGAGCTCGGGACCACCAGGTCGTCTAAGGAGGGGTGTACCGGCCCAGGTCGGAAACGGAGCAGGTCAAAGCCCCCGTGCCGCTCAGTAGTGGGATCGCGCCTGTGAATAGACACTGTAGCGCAGCCTGAGTAATACAGCGGGACCCAGTCTTTTTATGCTCCTTCTGCTACCAAAACCAACTACTCACACAACACACGCGCTCGCATGTCGTGTTTTAACATGTTTCAGTTCTCTAATCGCGGCTTCGCAAATTTTTCTTTTCTATTCAAGTGTACAGCTATTTGTTGCTCCAACAGCGCCTCCACCTGGAGAACAGGAGCATTTTTTAGTCAGTGCTTAAACCAACTATTCCGTTTTCCTGTATTATTCTTAAAAGGAAAGAACTCAAAATAATTCCTCTGGCCGTGAAAACATATGTTAAGGCCTTTGCTGTCCCGTTTAATGTAAAAGAAAAAAATAAATAAAAAGAAATGCAGCACCTTTTTCCCTTAAAAGCATCTTGATGCCAACATGAAATTTCAGGTCAACATTGCAAATAGCTACCTTTTTAAAGCTCAAACAAATGTGTCATATTTAAGTAATAAAAAAAAAAACAATAAAAAAAATCTCTATTGATCACAAAATCCCATTTAATCATCATCTGGCATACTTTCTGTAATGATTCTGATTTCTGTAATAGAACCAAGTCCAATTTCAGCCTTATGTTTCAGATAAAAGCTCACACATCAAGCAGCTGGCATTTCAATGGAAAACATGAAATTAGTCATAATGGTAGTTAATAATTTTTCAGATTTTATTAACTTTATGATCAGCTGTTAGCTCCACAATCATTATAGTCCTGTATTGGAAATGTGCTTTAAAACTGGGCAATCCACCTCTATCTCTCTCATAGAGGTATAAAAATGTGTTGTTATATATATGCAAATTTTATCTATGACACAAGTAAATCCTACAAGTGTGCACAAATGAATCTGAAAGTGTTGATGGAGGTGTTGGGACCCTCAGAGAAAGTATGGTTGCTACTCTCTGCTTGTACCTTAGGTGCCACAAAAGCCAAGAGCAAATCACTAACCATGTCAAGGACCCGGGAACACAGCTTAACCAGCGTGATTACTCTGTCAGGAACTATGCTCAGTTAACAACAGCCACTGCAAGGAACACAAGATCAGGATGGTTAAGTCAAAATAAGATTTAACCAATATTTAATATAGTAGTAAGTAGTAGTAAGTAGTTTATTTCGAGCACATACAAAACCAAATGTACAGCCATGAGAATTCCAAATACAAAAAAGAAAAATGTAACAAAGATCATGCTCGAAAAGGGGCGGGAAGAAGTAAAACTTATTAAATCCCACCCCTTCTCCAAAGTTAAAATAATATTTTCCACTTCCTGTTAATTTTCCATCTGAACTTCACAGTCCTACATCATAGTACACATTTAAATGATTTCATATTGTTCTACCATTGCAAGTAGTTCATTTTAAACCAACACAAAAAATACATATTTCAAAAAGAAGCTTCTTCATTCATAGATTGTGTGAAAGTAATATCTTTAAAAAAATTTTAAATTGCTTTAAATTTGGACATTCCTTGAGCTCCACATTCAACTTATTCCACAATTTTACTCCACAAACAGAAATACAGAAACCTCTCCTCCTTGTTTTCACCCTTTTGACCTTATAATTAAATTTCCCTCTCAAAAGATAACTCCCTTCTCTTTCTGTAAACAGTCCTTGAATATTTGCAGGTAGTAATTTGTGTTTTGCCTTAAATAAAATTTGTATAGTCTGTAAATTAATAATGTCTTTCAATTTTAATAATTTTGACTGCAAAAATAATGAATTGGTCCCTGTAACCTACCTCATGGATGATCCTTATGGCTTTCTTTTGGAGAACAAATAGTGGATGTATTATTGTTTTGTAATTCATACCTCAAATTTCTGCACAGTAATTAAAATATGGAAGAAATAACAAGCGAAAAAGAGTATGTAGTGATTTATGATCTAGATTCTGTTTTGCTTTATTTAATACTGCTAAACTTCTTGAAACTTTACTGTGGATATGTCTAATGTGTTGTTTCCAACTAATTTGTTCATCTATTATCAACCCTAAAAATTTTATTTCATTCACTCTTTTAATCTCTACCCCATCCAACACAATTTCATTCTGCAAATTTGTTTGATCATTTCCAAACACCATTATTTTGGTTTTCGTCAAATTTAATGATAATTTATTTCGATCAAACCATAATTTCATTTTTTAAAATTCTATGTTTATCTCCTTTATTAACAACTGTAGAGCACTGCTAGAACAAAAAGTACTGGTATCATCTGCAAATAAGACCAGCTTTAACACATTTGTTACCTTACACAAATCATTTATATAAAGAATGAACAATTTGGGGCCCAAGACTGATCCCTGTGGGACACCACAAGAAATGTCCAAACTAGTGAAACAGACGTCCCCAAGCTTGACAAACTGTTTCCTTTCTGTCAGAAAACTCTTGATCCAGTCAAGTACCTTACCTCTAATCCCATATCTCTCTAATTTATACAACAAAATATCATGATTAATTGTGTCAAATGCTTTCTTCAAATCAAAAAATAATCCCATTGTGTGCAATCTTTTATCTAGTGAATTTGTTATATCTCTAGTGAATTTGTTATATATAGTATAATAGTAATTATAGTAATATAATTACTGGAGGTTTGCTTAACAACATTTAACAATAACTCACTCGTTGGTGATCTGGTGAAGATGTAATGGGACCACCTGCTGAAACTTCTCTGCTTCAGATAATGGCACCTCCAAACTGCTGACAACAAACAAGAGGTAGAAACAGGTATTTTACCCCCAAATCATTAAAACCCTTTCCAAAGACATGGAACTGTGTGAAAATCCCCATATTAAAAAACAGTAACAAACATAAATGTGTTGATGTTAACACCTGAGAGTTTGAATAAGAGAGGTGTAAATTATTGCTTTGAAGAAACAAGTGAAACAAAACATTTTCATACCTCTCTGTCCATGTCTAATGGTGATTTATTGGCCCAACTGCTGTTTCCAACAGCTTGTTGAATCTATGCTATGAATTTAAGCAGTTCTGAAGGCAAAACAGGGCCCAACCTGTTACAAGAGAGCTGTACCTAATAAAGTGACCGGTGAGTGTATATACAGTAGCTGACTGCACTGGAGTTTATTTACCTTAAGGCAGTGTTTCTCAAATGGGAGCATAAAATCAAGTAAACAAAATAAAATATATTTATAAAATAAAATTATGGACTTGTGTAGGACAAAAAAAAAATTATGAAACTTGACTTATTTTTTTCTGGTAATTTCTGGTTGTTCATAATGTTTTTAAAAGTATAGTTCATTAAATGTAAACATCTTGATAATATACTATATAATAAAAGGAAAATGTGGATTCTTCATTTTATTATTTATAGGTTATTATGCTGCTATTTTTATTGGTTTGGCCCACTTGAAATGAAACTGCTGCATATGGCCCCTTGTCTCAAACTGAATCTCATGGTTTAGTACTGAGAGAAACGATTACTAAACAGGGAACAATATTGAAATAAGTTTGAGAATCCTTTCGTTTCATGACTATTTCTTTTAGCTTATTGATAAGAATCTCGTGAATTGAAAAGGGATTTTACAGCTATCTTCAAAGAAAATAAAAAAAAATCATAATACACTATTAAAAATAACAGGGCTAGCTTATAATTTTAATAGCGTTTCGTACTATTTCCTTGTACTTTCCTCTTTTCAATCCTATTGGCCAACTCCGAAATATTTCGATTCTCATTGGTCCAACCACCTGCCACTCAAATAGTCCTGTCGGGTTCATGTCAGTCCAAGAAACCGCGTCCGATTCAGGTCATTTTGGGTACTTGATAGTGACAGCATAATGGCGGGACGTCTGCTTCTCCGAGCTTGTTCAACACTGAGAAGAAATGTGGTGACCAAACCGCTGCACCGTACTATGTCCTCAGTGGGAGGTAAACATTTATTTTTGGCAAGAGGGAATAAATATTTTAGGTCGATAAACTGCGGGGGAAAGCCTAACTGTTTTCGGTAATAAGACAAAGTTTAGCTGAGAGCTGCAGGACTGGTTATGTTTAGTTACTGAGGAAGTCTTACGTTTATTGCGCAGTTTGGTTACTAACAATACGATGACAACTGGTGTTCACAGTCATGTTATGCATACGAACGTATTTGTTGTCGTTGTTGTCCCTTTTATGAGCAACGATATTGTGTATGGGAGAAAAGTGGTGGAAACGTATGAAAAGAAAATGAAGGTCATTTGGACTTTAACTCGTGGAAAGGCCTGTGATAGACCCACCTCTTTTGGCAGCCCTACTTGGTTTGATGCCAATATCCTAATAGAGGACGGGGGAAGGCGTGTAGGTGTGGGAGGTGCAGTGACAAAGTGCAGCTTTATTCCTTGTCGCTACCATCCTCAGCTACAACCATGACATCTGCTGAAATTAAAGTGAACGTGATTTTGGGTTTATCATGAATCTGTACCAACCTCTGTGCCACACACTTTCAGGAATACCAACAGATGACGAGCAGGCCACTGGACTGGAGCGACGCACCCTGCAGGCCCTTAAACAGGGAAAGGTAAGCTGCTCCATTTGTATAGTACAGTTAAACTGTACATGAACCAATTTTCTTCATGTCCACTGCACAGGATCCCTACAGCATCCTGAAGCCCAAGGCCTATGCTGGTACCAAGGAAGACCCTCATATTGTGCCAGGCATTGGAAGCAAGAGGCTGGTGGGCTGTGTTTGTAAGTCCTCCTCTGCAGGCTGACTTTCACACAACTGTTTCTTTTCTTTGTGACCATTACAAATCAGGTTATTTATTATTGAATTGTTTCATTAGGTGAGGAAGACAACACTGCTATTGTGTGGTTCTGGGTTCATGAGGGGGATGCCCAGCGCTGCCCTTCCTGTGGTTCCCATTATAAACTGGTTCACCATGAGTTGCCCCATTGAAAACAACAGCTCTGTCCAATGTAACATCAGACAAATATACTGTCTTCATTCAGGGCTATGTAATACAGTGTGTGCCAATCATTAATGTGTATAATTTATCATTAAAATATGAACTTAAAACTGAGACATCTGTGGCTTTTTGTTGTGGGATACAACATGGTGTGGCTTAAGTACACATTTAAATGTTTTTGTTTGGTCTTTGTTAGCTTTCTCCACCCTATGTGTACCTGATTCTGTCATGCATTTCTTTGGTTTGTTATGAATCATTCATCAATCGTTAGAAGCCTGCTGCTGCAGGTTTAAATTTCTTCAGTATTATCTATAGAAAATCCAAAGGCATCGCAGTTTGACAGGTAAGATAGCATTTCTTTCCAACAAAAAGGTGATTTCCAAAGAGCTGTCGAACAAAAACTGAGCATACCTCAACATGGTGTGCAGTGTATACTTTTTAAAAAAATATGGCTATTAGACAAGTAGGGGACAAAAGAAGTGGGAAGGTTATAAAACATCTACAGGAGATGAAAAGTATACTAAACTGATTTAAGAGATAGGTGTTGGAGTTAAGCAAAGACCGGTTATAGGACCTGAGAGATACATCTGGGACCTCAGTTGCTCTGTCTGCTTCAAAATCTAATACAAAAACTAGTCTTAAATCTGTGATAACAGGTCTTACATGGACCCATGGTAAGTAAACATAAATGCCTCATAATAGATTAAAAACTAAATTTATTTTGGTAAATTATTTAGATACCAATAGAAAAAGTTTGACTTTGTATATTTTTTTCTATTACTGACTTTGTTGCATGTTGCATCTTTAAAGCAAGACCACTGAACTTTGATAGATAACGCTGTAGTGTCCCCTAATGACAGCTAATTCAGTATCCTTTTCTCCAGCCAGATAGTCCAACGTTGACTCTTGCTTTGTCACTTTCTTCCCTTTCCTTGCTTACCCAGATAATATTCTCTTGCACTTCCTTGCTGAATCAGCCATAATGCATGTTCAAAAGTGTGTTGATATCCAGTTGCTGATGTGTAAAAATAAACATAGCTGCCACATGATGCTGCAGGGCAACAAGGGCTCCAGGAAATTGTATAATAAATGTCAGTGTGCCATCAAAACAAGTCAGAAACTCAGAGTTTTAAGGTCAAATTTGTGAAGTGTTACTTTAAGACTTAAGAAATTACAAGAGGGCTTGTCCCAACAGGGTTCAGTCTGTGTTAAAGAATAAAGGCTCACTGGGCTGTACAAACAGAACTGGTCTAGAACTGGCAGACAGGTAAGATTTTTCTCAATGTGACCTCAAGTCAACCTTTCAGAAGACTACTTGGTAAGACACACAAAACACCTTACCCCCAAAGTTTTATTTATTTTAGTGGCTGTATTTTTATTTTATTTGTGGATTGTTTAAAGCACATGGCCAAGAAAATGAACTGCATCCAAAGCTAATGCTTCACACGGCTTTCAATCAAATGTTACAACAGTGCTTACTGGAAACATTAAGAGTTTGTTTACACTGTTTAGATTCAAACATTTAATCTACATGGGTGGGGCATAACTCTTGTAAAATAGTGACTGCAGTTGCCATGCAGATACATGTACCAGAGAGCAGCTTAATATGTTTAATTTTTCTTGAAACTATGAGACTTGAGTTGTTTCTGCGACTCCAGGGTCTCACAAGGACGTTCTTAAAATTTTCAACCAACAAACATCTCAGCATTGCATCACGTTTTAAGCTTTGAATAGGTAATGCTGCTGCACGTCATTGTATCTTGCAAGAGTTATGCTGTTGTATACAATCCCTGTTCTGTATATACCAGTAGTCTGGTTTATCACACTTGTCATGTCCAAACATGGATAAAAGCATATCTACATGAGCAATATAAAATGGGAATCAGCTCGTTGTAGGGCATCAAATTGTGATGGCAAAGAAAAAGTTGGAAAATCAAAGTAAACTTTAATGTAATACTCCAAAGTAATCATTCATGGTGTCGTATGGATTCCTTTGAACAACCAAGTGTCCTGTCATAAAAGCTGAACTGATTAAAAAGTCTGAAAAACAAAAGTTTTGGGAATGTTTGCCATCGAAAGTCTAGACGAGGGACATTTCCCTCTGATATCAAGCAAGATTAAAGCCCTGATTGTGTTCTATTGCTTGTAAAAGCTTCTCACGGAGCGTTTCTATGTTTGTGTACTTGGGAAGATCCAGAAGGTTGAAGCAGGTGTGGGCCACAGGTAAGTAGTATTCCCCTCCACCAGTAGGCTGGATCACCAGTTTCAGGCTTTTCATGCCCAAGATTGGTATGCGGTCGCTTCCTGTGAGGAACACTAGAGATGGCACAAAACATAAATTTAGCTTGATAACACTGATGGTGTTTTTAAAAAACATTAATACATTTTTGGGAGAGCTTACAGAGAAACAGTTTTTTCTTCTCTAATGGAAGATCGTGGAACACCTCCCAGAAGAGCCTGATGGTCGGATGGTCAGCCCAGTATTCACCTTTGTACTCGGTACCCTGAGGAGTCAAAAATAAATGATCTATATAGCTCATCATATGACATTAGGCTTTCTTTGGTAAAATAGGTTAATGAAAGTACATGTTTTATTCAATCATGATTTGAAATTTGACCTTTTCAAGCTCCATCCAGTCATAGTTGGTGTTGCCAATGACCATGGCTTGTAGTTCGCTTGGCTGGAACAGCTCCAAAACCTTTCCACCGCACACTTTGTGGAAGCCTGCGTAGAAGCACTCGAACAGCGGAGCTATTGATGAGTTGAAAATGTAGTCTACATAGGCAATGACGAACTCTTGCCTAGAAGGATGAGAACCAGCATAGAAGTGAAGTGAAAATGGGAGAAAGTCACCGTGTTGCTTGTTGGCTGCATTTAAACACCTTTAACTAACAGGACAATGCAGAAAATGTACCTGTTTGTTTTATTGACATTGATATTTTCACCGTTTGGCACTAGTTCCAAGACCTCAGTGGCACCGTAGTTTTCCTCTGTGACCTAAAGAGAAAAATAAGTTTTACACTTGATTCATCACAGAAAATACAGAAAAAAATAATCTTACCGTGAAGTTCAAGCAGAAGGTTTCCTCAATGTCGTCTTCTGTATAGTCAAGTAAGTGCTGCAGACTCCTAATTGAAAAACGTAGAATAATTCACAAGTCTTCTGGGTAACAACATTTTTAAATGACATCATAAATAAAAAAAAAAAACTCAGAGAACTGACCTTCCCACATCGGGCATTAACTCTTTTAGGTCATCTAACGTTGGCTTCCTCTTCAGAAGCTTTTTGTAAAGAGCCAAAGGGAAGTTGAGCTCCACTATGGTAATATTGTAGATGGCCAGACCACAGATGACTCCAATGAGGTTGAACAAGTCAATGTCCTCAAATGTCTGCAAAGGACACTCAGCAGTTGGAAAATATTTCATGGAGGATGAAGTCTCAAAGGACCCATTAGGACATGGTTTACTGTAAACAATGTGTGGTATCAACGTTTTTCCTATTTGTGTGAGGGAGCACATAATGCTGGTACCTTGTTTGAAAACCAGATGAGCCTGGATTCCTCGTGGTAACGAAACATGCCATACTTTGGATCCAGCAGCTCTTTCATGATCAGGAGGAAGAACTCCTTTCTCACACCTCCTGCATCAACTGCCTCTTCTCCCACAAAGATCACCTGCCATGAATGTTGCAAAGCAGTCAGTAACATCAGAACTAGCTGAAAGCCATGAACACATTCCAGAGGGGAGGGAACTGCAGTCATTTTCTGTGGGTTCATAATCATTGGTTCTGAGCAAAGTTCTTCCTTTACTTCACCCTAAATAAATAATTTGTGTAAAGTCATTTATTTTAAAGTAATCAGGAAAAACAGGCTGTCTGGGAGAGGAGCCTTAAAGAGACTGGAGCAAGTCAAGTTTATTTATAAAGCACATTTAAAACAGCTACCTGTTGAGTGCTGAACATTAAAAATGAATTCAAGCATCACAAATGTTGACATAAGACATAAACACATCAACAAAATCTCAACAAAAAAAATTATGAAAATAAATTAAAGCAATGAAATATATAAAAACAAAAAAAAGAAGAACCTCCATAAAGATTTAAAAGCCAAAGAATAAACTTTTTTTTTTTTTTAGATAAAACTTAAATGATGAGGCATGCTGAACATGACGGGGTAGTAGGCTCTATAATTTTAAAGCTACAACAGCAAAGGCACAGGCTTATTTGAGCATCAAACTCAATTTCAGAACAATTAAAAGCAACATATCTGTAGACCTGAGGAATCTAGATGGCACATGTGGTTCCAAGGTCAGAGATATATAAAGCTAGCACATTATGTGACCTGTAAATTATTAATAAAACCCTAAACTGTATCTAGAAGGGAGCCAATGAAGAGAAGAAAGAATGGATGTATGAGGAGAGAGACATGTTTACATGTGATCAGCTGGAAGTGTGAAAAGCCTTGGCCAGCACTAATGTCAGAATGCACGAAAAAACGGCCTAGTTCCTGAAAAGGTTATAGGAACTGCAAAAGGTTCCTACAGTCGGTCATCTAAAGGTATCACAACACTTCAGCTGGGTTTACTTTAGACAGCTGCAGCAGTTTAAGAAACTATTTTTGACCACTGAGTTTATCTGTTTCTCTGATTTAAAATCAGTCAAATATCAAACTTGTTTTTTTTTTTATAAATTTATTTATTTGCATATGGTTTAAGGCCACCTAGATTTAAAAATAAAGCACTACACAAACCACTTGGCCCAAATATCATAACTTCAGTTTTATCTATATCACCATTTTAAAGGGTTTAGGGTAATCCAAGCCTTAATCTTTTAGAGACAATCTAACAGGAATTTTAACAAAACAGTGCTGTCATAGTTCATGGGCAGGGAAATCTAAGTATCATCGGCATAACTATAAATGAAATACCATATTTCCTGAGGTAAGAAGCAAGGGAGAGCATGTTGAGGCAAAAAAACAGTGGGCCCAGAACAGAACCTGGCAGGACTCCACAAGAAAGAGGGACTAAAGACCCAGGTTGAGAGCAAAGTTCTTGTCATACAAATAAGTTCGAAACCATTACACTGCAGCACTTTTTATACTATCAATGTGACAGGTGAGGCAAAGTCACCTAAAAAAAAAAAAAACTTAAAAACTTTAAAGGGGCAGTTTCGGTGCTATGAGGTGCTTCAAAATCTGACTACAACACTTCAAGAATACTGCATAGATCTAAGATTGGTCACAAACTGAGTAAGATTAAAAGAATCAACTAGATTCAGAAAGTCTTTGACCAAAGGGGTGGTAGGGCAACACACACAAATATCAAAATTCATATTATATTTTAACATCATTCCAGCCAGAAAAATCTGAGAAATCATTAACAAAATTCTTGCTGTATTTGGATGGTCAGTATGTTACAGGACACAGAGCTGGGTGTGGTCAAACCAACTCATACAGAAGAATTTCACAACTTGAGTATGAATCAGCTGAAAGTCATCTGCAGTCAAACTAGAATGAGGCATTTCAAAAGTAGGTGATAACATAGCGTAATGCGCTGTACGGTTTGAGATAAATAACATTAAATCTTGTGAACCCATTCATGTTGGATCCAAATATGCAATTCTGCACCAGTAAATGAACTTAATATGAGCACTGATTTTTATCTGAGTTTACCTTGAGTGGTTTCTTGTAGTCGACATTCTTGGATTTCCTAAGGACTTCCATGGTGTCTCCGACAATATTTTCCCTCCGCACAATGAGGATAAGACATGGGTTGACAGATTCCACTGCAGGCAGGAACATGGAGCTGAAGTTTTGCATTTGAGCTTGATCCACTGCCATCTACTTATAAAATGCAAAATGATTAATGTCTCATTACACTACAGAATGAGCAAACTGTGAGGCCAGTCTGATGGAGCTTGTAAATTACCTGCATCTGTATGACAGCATCCGTTTGAAGCAGTGTGGTTTTTGCTTGGGCATCAAATACAAATGGATACTTGCACAAAGTCACAACACCATCATGACCCTGATGATAAAGAGAAAGATGCAGAGTCACCAATGCCTGATCACAGACAAATCATAAAGTTAGCTGTGGATGTAACTCCAGCAGTGGACACACCAGTGGGTACATCTGCTTCTGAATCCAGGTGACATAGTCATTTCTGATGTCTACCAGGTCATCCAGCTCTTGAATGTAGAATTTATCGTACTGAATGATGTGTCCTGCTCTCTCGTTCACCTGAAGGGATGGAAGGGATGTCATCAATGAGCCTTCAAGGTAAAAATAATAGGAATTTGACAGCTGATGCACCATAGATCCAGTTTTTTTTTCTTAATTTCTGACCTTGTGCAGGATTTCCAGGAATCTGAGGGATGTGTCCAAGAAGCAGCTGAAAATTCTCTGCTCTGCCGCTGGAATGCCCATCTTCTGCATCTGGAGCAGATACACCACCACCTCCTTGTACAAATCGACCAACCGCTGGAAGAGTGGGGGCTCAAATGTGGACCACCAGTTGCCTGATTCAAATGCAAGGCAAAACATTTTGTTACAGACCTGAGCTGATTAGAACGAATTAAAAACAAAAAACATTTTGACATTAGTAACAGAAAAGACAAACCATCTTACCCAGCACTTTTAGTGGAGCCTCTTTCAGGCTGATGATGCATTTGGCAAACGGGATAGTGATGGTCACATAATTGCTTCTGTCAATGAAGAGAGGGCATTCTGGAAGAGTGAGGTAGAGTCTCAGTGCTTCAATGTCTGGAGGAGAGTTGTTTAACCTGGGAATCAGGTTCTTCTCCAGACTGGCAGCAACCTGAAGCATAAAAGAGGAAGCACATAGATCTGTTAAAATGTCTGCATTAATCTCTGAATTAGGCCTCTTCTGATTCATTCTGCAAATACTGATAAGGTCATGTATGGGGCCAAGTGAACCAATATTGCATGAATATGGGATAATGTGTTTAGACAGAATAATGCATCATTGTGGAAAATTATACTACATCCAGCCATCAGTTATAACCACTTTATTCTGTACAAGAGGACAGGTTGTCAGTCCATCCCAAGGCCAAACAACAACAACCAACATATACACTCACTCAAATTTACAGTCACATATTAGCCTAACATGTATGTGTTTAGGGTGTAATCATGCAAACTCCACACAAGACAACCCAGCAGGTTCAAACATGGAACAATGCTGACACAATGCTGCATCATTATGTTGGTTCAGTTCCAGCACGTCTAAATCTTAATGCAAAGCACTGCTTTGAAAAAAGGTATTCAATCCAAATTATTTAAACAGCTTAACCTTTGTGCTGCATTTGGGTCAGTTCAGTTGTTCCTTGCTTTTGCTGTTTATAAATATAATACACCCCGGCTCTGCGCTTGGGTCAATGTGACCCGAGGTTTTTCCTTTTTTCACTGGGCCGTGGCCAGTTTGAACCGTGGTTCCTTTTCTTTTGTTTTTTCTAAACATTTTTTACCCGTGCTCTGTGATTCATCATTCTGGGTTGTTAAGCCAAATGATGGATTTGTCATGTGCACCTATTCTTT
Organism: Melanotaenia boesemani; assembly: GCF_017639745.1. Classification (NCBI taxonomy): domain Eukaryota; kingdom Metazoa; phylum Chordata; class Actinopteri; order Atheriniformes; family Melanotaeniidae; genus Melanotaenia; species Melanotaenia boesemani. The sequence continues at coordinate 9,783,612 of NC_055697.1, forward strand.
AAAACACATACTAAGAGTTTCCACAACCAGCTCTGAAAAAAAAAAAAATTCAACAAATTGGAATAAATTGCAGATCTTTTATCTCTTTATTGCATAAACTAGTGAAACAACAAACACTTGATCAGAATAATTGCTCATCTGTTAATTGTCAAATGAATGGTTAAAAAAAGAGGATAAACTGTGAAAACAGAAACCTTTTCCAAACACGTTTGGATCTGCTAACAGAAAGGCTTTATGTGCGGCCACTGACCTGCTGAGCGATCTCGGGGTGATCTTGCTGCACTACTCTGTGAAACAGTATGCGAGCCATGTTCATATCCACCCCTGAACATTTGCTGCTGGTACTGTAGTGATCTGGGTGACTGTGTAAAAAGAAACAAGCTCCAGTTAAACATGCCAACTTACACGCATGAGGAAGTGGTAAAAATTCAATATATTTCAGTAAGACACAAATTAAACTTAAATTTCCAAATTGGCATTTTAGTGATTTAATTTCTGGAAGTTAAACAAACTAAACATCATGAACTCTAAAAAGTCTTGTCATATTACAGAGCTGTTGCAACAGATTACAGTTTAATTGGTGAATTAGCTTGCAGAAGCTGCCTCCCTGCTGTTTGCAAACTGACTTGCAATGACACGCGGGGTTAGAAACTGATTTAAAATGAAGCATGATTACCTTGTCGACAGGAAAGACCCATTGAGGCAGCTTGCTGAGGAGAATATGAGGTCAATCTCACTAAAGGAATCACAAAAAGCAAAAAGTTGGTGTGATGAATTTTCAAAACCAAATCTCTGAATAGAAATGATAGTGTCTAAAGCAAACTCAAGCTAGCAGTAACATTTATATGCCAGAGTACTTCTGAGGAGAGGACTTTACTTGGAGATTTCTGGTGGTAGTCTTCCGTGTGAGTGGCTCAACCAGTTTTGTATGATATCCTCATTTAAGCCGCAAATCTTTCTTTGGAGATTTCGTATCTTCTCATCATGTGTGTTCTTATGGTTCTATCATAATAAAGAAAACAAGTAAAAAAAATAAACAACATACATTTATGAACTTATGCAACTCATTAGGGAATAAAAAACTAAATCAGGCAATAACATTTCATTTATATGATTATACAAATAACTGTAAGCAGCACTGAGGCCTCAAAATTTTAACTCTGTGCACACAGTCTGCTAGAAAGCACCCATGATGCTGAGTACTTAAGTGCTTATTGTTGCTTAGCTACAGCAATCATCTTCCTACTTAACATAATTTCAAAGTGAGGATCGAGTCTTTAGAGAAAACATCAGAAGCAATATCCTTTTGTGCTTTTGATTTAAATTATTTGTCATGTTAATCCTTTAGTTTGAGACTGTATTGTTACAATCAAGATTAATTTCTACTCCATAGCTCATGTCATTGATCTGGTAAGCCCCAGTCCTTCCTGATTATAAATGGATGGTGAGAGCATTTCAAATATTGAACCATGTTTAACTGAGAGCACAGTGAGCAGAGCAGAGGAAAACAGGTGTGCAGCTTCGTCAACTCCAAGGTTCTTGTATCCGTTTCAAAAACAGAGGCTAGGGTGCAAACAGCAGCCTTAAGATGAAGTGCCTTTTAAATGCATACATACATTGGCAGTGCAATAGTGAGCAAAGCTTTGATCTCCTCCAGCATAAATCCTCTTGACAAAACAGCTCTGATCCAGTTCTGTAATATGAATTGATACAACAGGTTATTGAATTTTTTCAACAAATAATGTGTTTGATATATCATTTACTTCTTTATGCGAGTGTTGTTAGAAAAACATATATAAGAGACCAAAGACATGAAGCAATTCCAATGAATGCATTCACTGCCCTGTAGTCTTCAGAAATATTTTATTTAAGGAGTCTCACCCATGTCTGTGGGATCACTGGAAACTCCCCAAGGGCCTTTAACAGGTGCGGGGCTTTTTCTGTTGCATGTGGAGCGTGTACCAAGCTGCCCATTACCTCCAAGCCCAAATGAGTCCATCTTCTCAGAAGAGGGTGTGAAAGCCAATGTGTGTTGCCTATCAATAAGAAAGCCATTTAAAAAAACGTTTAGCCATTTTCTGACAGGTAAATAAAGTTTAGTTGCACCCGTTTACCCAACAGTTGCATACTACACAAAGCTCTGTTATGCCAAGGAATAAGAATATAATGTTTGAAATCAAATGTCTGAAAATATGCAGTAAATTTACCTTCCGCATGCAATCTGTGTGACTACATTTCCCATAAGCTCAAAGACTTTCCTTGGGTTGATTTCATGGTTTGTGCAGTTATGACCAAGCTGTCCGTATCCTCCCGCTCCAAATGTAAACACACCCCCTTCCTGTAAAATCAGCAATATATATGAGATTGGAAAAGATAAACATACATGATGCAGCAATGTTAGAGCTTTCAGTCCAGCCCTTCCATATGACCTATAACAACACACCCTAAGAAGTATGTTTAACCTGCAAGTCTGAAGACAGGGACCCTCCTTTACAGCTTAATCACACAAATGAAACAAAACTACCACATTCTAGGATCTTGGACATGAAATAAGTACCCATGATTACTTAAAATGTAAAATTTCACATCTTAATACAAACAATGTCTTTATTGGGCTTTTCTAGCTCCCAACAACACATTGTGGCAAGGTTTGTCTGCTCATGGAAATGAAAAATTGTACAATTCACATACTCATCTTTTTTAAAATGATCATATCAATAAAATGTATTAAACGTAACAGCATGTTTTACTGGCTTAATTACTAAAACATACAGCTGAGTTATTTATGAATGAGGTTTATAGCTGATTCTAAGATGATCATCTATTGGTTAAGTTTTAACCACCATTATTCTTCATTCACACTTGTGCTTAGCTTAACTATCTTAACTATTGGTTTTGATATGCTAAGCCTTGTCCACATTGTTGCAAAGCATCACAATGGTAGAACATCACATGATTAATTTGCCACCCTCCATCCTCGCCCCAACAATGTTTCACTCATCATCTGACTAGATTGCTGGGTTTGGTTGCATAGTTGTGACACACATGGCAGCAACATGACAATCAGGGAAGTGCACGGTGATAAAAACACCCAGCGAGGTGAATGTTGGTGCTATTAGTTACCAAAGTCTCTGTTTTTTTTTATTTAGGTTTTTTTCTGTCTACACGTTTACACTTTAAACAAAGGCAAAAGGTTCATATTGAGTGAAAGGTTAGAGTGAAACTGTGTTTGCAAGTGGACAAAAGGCTAAAATGAACAGAAAAAACTGTGTTACAAGTCATCTCGAACACATGGACTAAGAACACCAAGATTAACTTGAAAGCAATCGATTTTACATTTTTAAAAACTGCTATTACTGAAACCCTTTTTACACTGGTCAAAAAAGACTAAACACAAACATCCACTAACATCTGGCTTTTGACTGCAGCAGGAAAATGTTTAATCAAGGGTCAGCTCATCAAATGATTCTGTTGTACTTGTAACAATTTATCGGCTAAGAGTCAGCATGGGTGGTAACACAACACCTGAGTGCACATGATCCTTTTCACTGAGAGTGCTGCACTCACGGCTACAAAAAGTGGACATAGCTCACTTGTTTTTCACAGAAACACACATTTATCTATTACAGTGTCTCACATAGAGGCCCTGATGTTAATAACAACAACTCATGGAGTTTAATCAGTGAAACAGTGAAATATCATCCCTTAGTGTTATAGGACCCAAACATTATAGGACCCAAAGCGCTGAGGGTAAATCACTGGCAGCAAAACTAATTTAATTGGTTTATTTCAACAGTTGAACTATGTTAAAAAAAAAAAACCTTGATGCCACCCTAGATCCATGGTAATACCAGGTCTGAGCTGCCTTTTAATGCAATCTGGGTACATTTACATCTGCACAGTAATCAAATCACCCATGACCTATGTTAACGCCAGGTCTGACCGGGTGTTCCATGTCAACAATAAATCTAAATTTACAAAAATAAGGTCTGATTGTTTCATATGAATAAATATTTTTTTTCAAAGTCAACACATATTCAAATCAAAATCTTTTGCAGACAAACTTGCAAGGTTTATCACATAATTATATGTATATAACTTAACTTAGTAAGTGCTGCCGTGTGATCCTCTCCACAGGAGATGTAAATCACTCTTTGCGATCTCAGAGACTTCAGGAGGGTTGGGAAACACCGATCTGAAAAAGGTATCCTGAGAATGAGCCTGTGTTTGTGACTTCAATACTTGTAAGAAGTTCAGGGGTTTTGACCACCCACCGTTGCAGTCATTGAGACCCAGCTGGCCGAACTTGTTGCAGCCCCACCCAAAAACCGCTCCTGACAGTGTGAGGGAAAAGCTGTGAGATCCACCTGCTGAGATCTGGCCAAAAGGAATCCCCTGCAGAGACTGAATGATCTGAGGCGTGGAAATGGTCTGTCCTTTTTTCCCCAGGCCGAGTTGACCATATCGATTCTGGCCCCAGGAGAAGACTTGGCCACCTTGAAAATACAATAACAATTTAAAAAGATTCACATGATGAAAGATTTGTAAGCTGACTAAATGTGCGAGTTTCATGAGAATAAAAATCATCCTCACCTCTTGAAAGTGCAAGAGAGTGCCAATATCCACAGGCTACCTGAGCAATCTGTACATCTGACAAACTTTTGATGTTTCTGGCATTTTTATAAGATGAGAAAACGAAAAAAAGAATAAGGTTTAAACACAATTTTGAACACTAATTGAAAAACAAAGGAAATTGTTATATTTAATATATATATAAATTAAAACAAGTGCAAATAGTTTCATTTGAATCAATAATTAAGAAGAAAAATTTGATGAAATACCTAGGCACGCGAATACATTCTTCAAAATTATTTAAGCCCAGTTGTCCGTCTGAACCGAGACCCCAGGAGAAAACCTGCCCTTTGTCATTCAGAGCAAGTGTATGGGACTCTCCACATGACACCGCCACAATGATCTGCGCATCCAAGGCTACTACCTGTTCTGATAAACCAGAAAGACAAATACCTGTATGAGTCATGAGTGAATTCACCAACTGCTGTTGGAGGACTAAAAGATAAATATCACAAACCTGGTTTCTTTCTGGACTTCTCATGTCCCAGCTGCCCCAAGTCATTGCAGCCACAGGTGTACACAGTTCCATCCTCCAATAAGAAAGCTGTGTGTCTGCGGCCACAGCCCACATCTGCCACTTGCTTTCCATGAAAAAATTCACATTTTCGCGGTTCAACCACAATCTCTTCATCAATTCCACCCAAGCCTAGCTGTCCATAGGAAGCATTTCCCCAGCACAGCATGGTCACGCTCACCTCTGACTATCCACACTAGCAGGAACCCCGCCTCTGTGAAAAGATACCTGGGCTGTTATAAGCTTAAGAAACACATACACACATCTATCATTTCAGTTACTACAGCAGGTAGATAGAAAATAGGTATGATTAACTGGGATTACATTTGGAATAATCAAGGTTCAAGGTTTATTAAAACCTGTGGGTAGATTTGTTTTGAACAAACAATGATAGCATTTGGCATTCCATACAAAACACACACACATTGAACCTGACAGACAGGTACTTGATCGAGTGAAAAGTCGAAACAAAAACAGAAGAAAAAAGTGCTCAACATTCCACCATCCATCAATATAGCAACAAGGATTAGTAAAAAGATAAAATAAGATAAATAAGATCAAGATAAATAAAAATAAATACAAACACAATATCTAATTATATTATTGATGTATGTTTAAGGATAAGGTAATGCCTTTAGAAAACAAAAAAGTTAAAGAAACAAAACACCCACAGTGTTTATACTAGAACGTTTTTTGTAAAAGTAATTTAGCAGTAAGCAACCAACACACTGTGTGTATATTGTGCAAAAATTTAATTTCTAATTAACCTGTGCCAGTTGTTATTTTAACAGCAACTTGATTTGACTTGCTGCACGATCAGTATCATGTACGGGGGAAAACTTTGAAGACCCATTAGCATAACCTGCATATTCTCGGTGTGTCACAACCAACTCCAATAAAGTTTAGTAGGTGTAAAATGTAGATAAAACTGAATTCAATGATTTGCAAATCACATAAACCCAAATTTATTTAGCAATGGAACTAAAACAACATATTAGATGTTGAAACTGAGATATTGTACCATTTATTGAAAAAAAAAAAAAAGCTTATCTTGCTAATTTTGAATTTGATGGCAGCAACATGTCTCAAAAACGTTGAGCAGGATTCTAGCTCATCGAGAGTGTTGGCTCTTCTTTACTGGACTTTTTCTTTAATGATGCTTCACATGTTTTCTATTGGCAAAAAGTCTAGACTCCAGGCAGGCCAGCTCAGCACCTGACCTCTTCTCCTGCAAAGCTATGCTGTTGTGATGGTTGCAGTTTGCGGTTTAAGGCTGTCTTGCTGAAATATGCAAGTTCTTCTCTGACAGAGAAAACATCTGGACGGAGGCAGATGTTGCTCTAAAACCTTTCTGTACTTCTCAGCATTGATGAAGCATTCACTGATGTGGAAGCTGCCTAGGTGTGGGAACGAAAGCAACCCCATACCATTAGAGATGCAGGCTTTTGACCAACCTGTAACATGCTAGAGGGACAATCTCCTATTTAGCCCACAGAACATGGCATCTATGGTTTCAGAAAAGAGATTCAAATTTTGATTCATTAGACCAAATATTGCCTCATACTATTTTGCCTCAGACCATTTTAAATAAGCTTTGGTCCAGAACTGAACTGAATCATGCCTGTTCTTGATGAGGTGCAATCTGAGGACCCCAAAGATCATCAAGTTTTGGCCTATTCATGCACATCGAGGCTTCTTGTGATTCTTTGAATTCTTTGAAATTATATGCTGTAGATGGTGGGATCTATAGTGACATATTTTCTAAAACTGTTCCACTATTTTTAGACCGATGTTGTCAAAGACTGGTGACCCTTTGTCCATTTTTACATCTCCTTTTAAACCCAGTCATGTCACTATCCTGTTGCCAATTAACCCAAGTGGTGGTCAAATTCTCCTCTAGTTGTTTTTGATTGTGTGCCAATTCCTTTTAGTATTTTGTTGTCACCGTTTATAACTTTATTGATATGTGTTGCTGCCATCAAATTTAAAATGACCTAATAATGTTTCATGAATCGGTTAAATGTCTCAGTTTCTAAATCTGATATTTTGTTTGTGTTCAATTGGTAATATAACAATGGTTTGTTTATGAAGTTTGCAAATCATTGAATTTTACATTTGACAAAGCATGTGAATTTTTTTTTTGGGGGGGGGGTATTATTTTAAAGTAATCCAATAGCAGCAAGATGAGATATTTTTATGTTATCCTGTAGATTTTATTACCCATGTCAAAAATTACCATGTAATTTGTATCCAGAACCCGATAATACCAAATTAATCAGACACAACTCCGCGTGGTTTAAATGTAAACCGATTAGCCAAGCTTATCAGCTACAATTAGCCTTTCATCAGTGGGCGAGTTAACTTAATTCATCTCATATACAAAACTTCCGTTTGGACTTAAAATATATTTATAGTTGGGATTATGTGAAAATGCTTTCAGTTTTTTTTTTACTTCATATTAATAGTTCAATTAAACTGTGACAGATTATCTACCATGTTTTCGCAGCTACACAGGAATGCCTTTTTTTTTAGTATTTTGAACAGAAGTATAACTGTAGATAGACAGCTAGCATGTCTGTTGACGTACCTTTAGCATGGTGATTACAAGCTAGGCAGATCAGTCATGACTGATGCAACCCAACCAAATTAATTTGTGACTATCTAATGTCACTGCACTTGGTAAAGACGTTCAGCGATTTTAGGATTATATAAATAAATGTGCCCATCACTTGGTGACACTGATTAGTTAAGTAGGTATTTTTCACCAGTAATGCTGTTAGCAAGCTGTCACGTTTAAATGTGTCTAAGTTACTGATGTAATTTCAAACGACCATGTGAAAGAAAACATGAAAAACGTAGTACATCTTTTCAGTTGCTTAAAATAATTACTTTGACAAGTTTGAGATCAGGTTTCAGTAACATTTCCGTTAAAGGCAAGCAGCAAATCTTACCAAACGACCCAAGCCTAAACAATGTTCCCGGCTTCCAGTGTTTTTGCTCGGTGACCCGCCCAGTTGTTAAACATGCATACACCAGCACATTTTCGGCATTTAAAGGCAAAAGCCAAATGTTAGCTTGTTGTTGTAGTAAATGCTACTCATTTCTTCCACCTCAAAAACTCAGTTAACAACTGCTATATGGTGCCGTTAGGAGAGGTATCAAACTCGCTATACTAAACTATAATTTCCGGTTTATATTTTAAGAAATAAAAGTAGTTTCCTAGAGGCGGAACGACCAGTTGAAAGCAATAGAGCAAATAGGCATCTCATATATATATATAATATATAAGCAACAATAAAAGAGAATTCTAAGTAAGTGCTAAACAAATGTAAATATTTATAAAATGTGAAATAATTAACTTAAATTTGAAAGCGCTGGCTCTTGACCGGAAGTGTTACTACATTACTGTATTTTTACTAAACGTAGGTGAAGAAATGTCGCGAATCCTCCAACATGTTCTAGATGGAGAGAACGCGCATGCGTGTTGCTGCGATTGTATAGTACTGTATGTAGGTATGCATACATTTGTAATAACAAACACGCATGTATTCCCCTATTTGTCTCCCCCTATCACTTTCGCGACTTTTAAATAAAAAAGTAATCTTTATTCATGTCACGTACAATTACAGTGTGTAAGTAAAACTAAGAATAGATGAAAGTGAAACGATAAATGCTTATTGCGCATTTCCTCCTGATAATATAGAAAAACTAGTAAAATAGTACATAGAAATAATTGAATAAATAAAAAAATGGAAGAACTGTTGCAGTCGTCTCAAATATATTAATATATAAATATATATAATCTAAATGTGTACACAAGTAATATGTATATCGTACAATTATGCTGTATATCTAAATGTGTGTAGTACGCTTTATAGTATTGTAAGTTATAATACAAATGATTACATTAGAGAGTTGAAGTAAAATAATATTATTCAAATATTCTGTATTGAAAAAATATATTAAATTTAACTGAAGCTTTGTTTACCTAATGCAATGAGGCGTTTACCAGAAGGATCTAGACTTGTTTGTCGTTATCTTTTTATCTTTTATCAAACCCTGCAAGTCAACCTGAGTAAATGGCAAATAAGGTGAAATATCTGGCTCCCTCTGGTGGAATGGAGACAGAGAAATTCACATAAGGTTAATTAATTTTATTTATTTGCTCATGAAGCAGATCATTTCTATCCAAAGAAACAGAAAATTCATCAATAAGTTTACTTTACTTTAATTTAAATTAACTTAAATTACGGTACTTTAGGTTTGGCTATCAAATCCCAGAATCCTATTATTTTTTTTAACCTTAGTCTTTTTTCTTTTTTTCTTTTTTTTAACTTGTCCTGTCCAGCATCATAGCAAGCAAAATGATAGTCTGGTTGCTGTATCGTGCTGAACAAATTTGCTCTGCCAAGGGGAGGCCTATGGGTAAGGCTCCTCTTGGTAATCTGATTCTTTTATTTATTTATTTCCTTTGAATCAAGGAATCTAAGTAATCTTGCTGGACCTGACCGGAGGGGACAGAAAAAGATGGAAAATAGCAAAAAGAGCAAAAGGGAAAGAAGAAAGGAGACAAAAACATCACAGACAGAAGGAAACGACCCTTCAATCCACACCATCACCAGACAACAAACTGTTACACCTGTACATGAACACACCAGAAAATTTCCTACAACTTTTACAAAAACAAAAACAGAAACACACACACAGAAAAAACAGAGCTGCTAGTCATTAAGAGTTTTTAAATAATAACCAAATCAAAAAGACATAACAGCGACCAGATACTAACTCACAGGAAAAATAAAAAAATAAAAAAATAAAAAAAAAGAATTATCACTTTGTATAAAAACCCACTGGACAACTCAGTGACTGTGTCAGCATGCAGAGCATGAGGAATAAGGAGTGATTGGTGATGAAGAGTGGTGAGTGAGATTGTGCAAATGCAACCACGCCTCTACGGAGGTCAGAGGCAGACCAGGGCCAGAGACCTGGGCCCTCAGCAGCAGCCACGGAGCACCAACCCAAGCTACCCCACCACGAAGACGACTCCAGCCCCACCCAAAGGGTGGCAGAGGAGAGCCCCAGCAAGAGTCCCCCACGGTCTTGGGGCACAGGTCCCAGTGGGCCAAGATCAGCAGCCGCCGGCCCCGCCAGGGACTGGCCACCCAGGGCAGCCCAAGTGAAGGGCCCAGCGCCCCAGGAGCCCAGAGGCGGCCGCCCCACCCCCCAAAGGCAGAGGACCCGCAACATGCCTAGGAGGACCAGGCCCCCCCAGACAGCCACCCAGCGTAGGCCAGCACACACCCGATGTTCCAGCTTCACACCCCGGGAACCAGGGTGCCATCGACCCCCTCCCCCCACTCCCCACCCAACTTAGTCTTAAAGCACAGCCAGAGAGTAAAACCCTAATCTCTGAATATCAAAGAAAAATGGCCAAGACTGATATTACAGCAATATGTGTGTGAAAGTTCTTCAAACACAAAATGTGCGGTTGATATTGCTATCAAAGGTCAATTTATTGTCTATGAAAGTAACTATTTAGATTCTAATTTTTATTTAATTTTTTATGTGAATTTGCCATTGCTTCCAGTTAAATGGATGGGTTAACTACAATGAAATCTTAACATTTCCTTGGCAGTTAGAATTTAGTTCCTCAGAGGTCTTATTTATTGTGCAAACGCCTAAGTTTAAATGTCCTTTTAAAAAAAATGGAGGCAGTTGACCTGGAGCATGGCCCCAGATGTGTATACTTAGTGCTCTGTTCCTGGAAAAACCAGCAAAACAAGAATAATATTAAAAGCAGATGAATATTTTACCAGTGACACTCCAGTTCTTCTAAGTGTTACTGGTCGGGTTTAGTTAGGTCTTGTTTTACACCAATTATCTTTCATAGTATTTTTAATATGATTGCATTTTTACTAACATTGGATTGTGTTGTACTTAAATATAATGGACTTTATAATCATGTTTTCCAGTTTTCATTATTAGTGTCTAAACAGTGTTGGAGTAAGGTTTACACAGTGATAATAAATAAAGTGCAGAGATTTAAGGCATGAATTGATCCTAAAGCTAACTGCAACAATAACAATGAGGGGTTCACAGTTTGAAAGAGGTCCCGGGGAAGACCCAGGATATGCTGGACGGACTACATCTCGCAGCTGGCCTGGGAACGCCACAGCATCCCCCCGGATGAGCTGGTGAATGGGGCCGGGGAGAGGGCAGTCTGGGTTTCCCTACTTAGGCAGCTGCCCTGGCAACCCGACCCAGGATAAGCATTAGGAAATGGATGGATGGATGGATGGATGGATGGGTTCACAGTTTGATTTGAAAGTAGCAGCAGAGTTGTATGTATAAGTTGTTGTACTATGTACAAGCAAAGAGTTGTATGTATATGTCATGTTTAGTAGTGCAAAGGCAGTCAGTTATAGCAGCAGAGGTGTGCAAAGTAGCTTAGTGCAAGACAGTCATTAAGTGGGTTAGAGGGTTTGAGAGTCTAGAGTGTTTTTCTTTTGGGGGGTTTAGCTGGTGGAAGGAGCTGAGGGTGGAGAGGGGAGAGAGTTTAGCATCCTAACCGCCTGGTGGACGAAGCTGTTGGTAAGTCTGGTGGTACAGGAACAGAGACTCCTATACCTCCTACCAGAGGGCAGGAGGCTGAACAGGTTGTGTGCAGGGTGGCATGTCCTTCAGGGAGTGGTGCACCAAAGATCCTTTCAGCTGTGTTCACTACGCGTTGCAGGGCTCTCCTGTTGTAGTCAGTGCAGCTCCCGCCCCACACAGTGATGCAGACTAATTTACTATTACTTGTCGAAAGTTTACCTCTAACTTTCTATATCTTCTAATTATATTGTGTTCCATATATATAAACATATGTATATGAACACAGAATTAGCATTTCATGGCTTTCTCGCATTTTTTTTAAACTGGGTTTCAAAACAGTTGCCCTTCAGAGGTTACTAAAGCTACTCTGATGCCTAGAATATTTTAAATAAGCAATTTTACCTCTGTTTAAGAGCTTCATGATAACTTCACTTTAATTTTAAATTGACAGCCACTACACAAAATTATTAAAAATGTCATTAAGTGGAGACGAAAACAATCTCAGTGGAATTAAAGAGTTAACATGTATAATTATTTATATATATTTAACATATATATTCTAAGAATTGCAAATTGCCACTGACACATGCAATCAAGATCATGGATACATACTGCCAGGATGCTCAACTCAGTTAGAGAGAGCGGGGATAACTTATCAGAGCTTGTCCTCAAAAACAGTTTATGTAACATTAACATGTAGCACACAAACTTGAGCTCAGTGTGAAGAATCTAAACCACTCTAGGCATTTTCTCTGTGCCTGTCTATGCTGTCTGATGGACTCCTGTCAGCGTGCTCCCCTCAGCGTGAACTGCAGAACTCCTCAAGGTGTGTTTATTTGCATGTTTCTGCTCTGATTACAGTTGACCCAGCAAAGTGAGGATACTACTTATCATTTTACAGCAAATCCAATTAAACCTGGTTTCTCTCGTTAAAACTGTGCTGTGCAAAGAAATCATTCTCAAATTTTTCTCTGTTCTCCTTGCAAAATATTTTTTCCTAGTCAGAACAACAGACAGGCGATAGGCTTCTTTCCCTTATATAATCTCAAAGATCAAATGAAGCTAAAGATTTTACGACATGGCCGGATTTTTTTCTTAAAGGGGAAAAACTTTGAAACGTCTCATTTTAACTTTAAGGAACAGTGATGTGTTTTCGGGGGTTCAGTAGGACAAAACACAGGCTCATGTTTCCAAGGCTTCCAACTTTATCTTTACCCTCAACAACTGATTGCTTTATAAATAACAAGAGACTTCATCAGATGACGTTATCAGGCTTTTCAAGTATGTAAGACGTATTTGGAATTCCCAGACAACCAAGGTGGTGGTTTGTACAGCCCTTTTTCAAGTGTGTCTCAGGGCTGGTGTAAAAATATGAAGCTACGCATCCCTGGTATATGTGTGATGTGACTCTTTTGTCTTTTGTTGTTATTTGCATGTGGTGAGTAAAGCACTGTGTTAAAGCTGTCCTGTCACAGCCATAGCCCATTTCACGCAAACATTTACGCAAGAGACCATTTGACTGATGATTAACACTTTACTGTTGAGAGGCAGGAACAGGTGTTACTTTAAAAATGTAGTGTTTCCTGTAGAGCTGGTTCTTCCTGGCGTTTTCTTCAACGTGACTCTGACTCAGTGTCCCAGAACAGGAGGAATTTATATAGTTCAAATGAAGGGACGCCTCGGTGAACAAGCAGGACAAAGACGAGAGAAGCAAACATGTTGAATTTGTTGGGAGTAAGTAACAAACTTTTTCATGTTACTTTGATTTCTTTTAGCCTAACACTATTATCAAAGGTCTTTTATAAAGAGCACTTTTGATTGTTTTGTTTTCTGTTTTCCTTTTGTTTTCAGATCATTGCTGGACTTCTCTTCATCATATATTTTTTTTCAAAAGGTCTCAAAGAGGTAAGTAGTCTTTTATAGTTTGTGCACAAGAGGGAAGACTTTCTGTTTTAAAATGTAATGTGAGCAAAAGGCAGAAAGAAACAAATAAAAAGTGCATTGAAAAGGAAGTATGGTTCTCTGACATGATTATGATTGCTCACAGGGAAAGAAACCATCGAAGACCCAGCTTCCTGAATCCTCAGCAACCAACAAGAAGGTGAGCATCCAGTGTTTAAAACTGAGGTTGATTCTGACCATTGGGGTCAAATATTTGACGTTTATCTCTTTAACAAAAGGATTTGAGTGAAGAAGATCTGCATTTACTGGCAAAGATCCTTTCAGTTGGATTGGTGGATGCAGATCCAAACTACCTGCAGCATCTGAAAGGCTACAGAGATCTGAGCGGCGGCTGATTTCTTTGTGGGAAAGAGAAAGAAACCCGTTTTAATGAGCTGGAAGATGGATTAAAAAAAACTGAGCATTTCCTGGAGAAGTCCAAATTGATAATGGTGTCAAATCAATGCCATTAAACGCTGTGTTTTGGACTACAAGCTATTCTTGCAACCCCCTCCAGATGTTCCACAATCAGTGGAAAGACTTTTTTCAGTTCTACGCATCTCTATCTTTTTTCACTGAATCCTGGCTATATTATTCTTGACTGTACAACTAAAGGTTTAGCTGTTTATTCAGTTTTATATCGGCCCATTTGTGCATAAAAAAGAAAAGGAATGTGATATTCAACAGGAAGATTTTCTAGAAAGTGATCAAGTTGTACAAACGACACAGCTCTGCTGTTGTGTGTGGAAGCTGCTTTATTATGCTTGCTTTTTTGTTTCTGATACACAATAAAATAATAAATACCCCTTTCTTAAGCTGTAAAAGCAAACAGTAGCTGTATATCATAGGTAGAAGTGTTTCAAAATGCGCTTGATGTGGTCAGTTTCCGCATAGGTTTAGTGGTAGAGAGACTTGTCTGCTTTGTTTGTTCCCTTCCTAAAGTGAAAGAAACAAAAGAAAGAGTGATGAACAGATAAAAAAATAGCATTGAATCAGGAAATCTTCTTGTTATTTGAGATAAACATTTGTCTTACTCCAGACGAGGCTGTTTAGGTTGTCCCCAAGCAGGTAGAGCAAGGTCACCACAGACATGTTAAAAAAGAAGAAACCGACCAGACCAGCAGTGCTGAAGTGACCAAGAAGAGGATACACCCAGATTCCCACGGACAAATACACCCATATAATCCTGCAGAATATGCATAAAGGAGAGAGAGCAAAAGAGTTTTCATGTTCATTTTGAGTTGTTGGTTGGTCTTGCCCTGTCTTGTCCTAAAGAAAGAACATGAGTCATGTTTTTTCACAGCTTTTATGTACTAATATTTGTAATAACTTTAAGAGAAAAACAGCAGAATGATAATTAAAGACAAACTTATCAGGAACAGTCTATGTTTGGGGTTTGTTCTGTCAAACACACACAAAGAGCTGCAGGCTGTATTACCCTACGTGACCTATGACAGCTTAACCCCTGAAGCTGTCTGCATTTTGTTAACTTCTGCACACTGAAGCCAACGACAAGTACGAACTAGTTACAGCAGCGGCACATTTACACACTACTGCACTTTCAACCACACTAAGATTTATGCCAGTATGTATTCTGCTTCTTATTTTTATTATTTAATCGAGAATAAATGCTGTTAATGCCCATAATAGTTCACACAAGCTTCTAATATATTAGCTGACTCAACACTTACCAGGACAGATAGCCCAAGCCCACAACTCCCAGTGCTGCCAGTGCATGTTTAGTCTGTGGGTAAGTGTGAGGCTGCACCAGCACTTCTCCAAGCAAAATAGGGAGGACAAATGTGTGCTGAGAAAACAGTGGAGACATAAAAGCTCATGACAGTGAAGTTTGCTTGAATTACAGTGAAAGTTAGAAGGAAAAACGAATAATAAAATACAAACCATGGCGTGGTTTATCCAAGGAGGGAAGAAGGTATCAATAGTAGCTGGGTAGACTAATTCTCTGTCATAGGCAAAGATCGTCCAGAAAAGTACAACAACAAACTAAAAACAAGGAAAAAAAAAAAAAAAGTAGAAAACAGAGTTTGAGCAAAGCGTTATAAATGTTTTGTGATATAAAAATATACATTCTTTGCTAAATACATTGCTCACCATGCCAACAGGGAAACCAAAAACAGAAAAGAGGAGGTCTTTGCATCTATTCAGGGTGCTCTCTGCCTTTTTCTCTGGCTGAAGATCATTCACTGCTGCCAGTCCAAAGAAGACCATTTGTAGTAACTGAAATATTACCAGTAACGTCATTTATTCACTTCTACAACATACAACACAATATTTTACCACAGTTTTCCCTTCTAATGTGCTCACCAAGTTCAGAAAAGTGAGATACTTCCATGGTCCTCCATACACAAAGATCCCTGCAGGTAACTCCTCTCCATCCTTTGCAGCCAGAGATTTAACAATAAAAGCGTACCAACTGAATGCAGAGATGTGGAAAACTATCGCAAGTGTTGAAGTCATTGTTAATTATCCCTATAAGGCAATAAAATTAAATTTAAGAGAAAAACCAATCTTCAAAATGTAGCCCAAGTTTTCCCTTCAGATGTGTGCTACTTCAGGCAGTGCAGCTCTTTAAAGATTAGTGGTTCAGTGCAAGCTTATTAAGATATTGTAAGCAGCGGAGGGAAAGTGACATTTCTAGACAAGAGGCCCACTGTTTCTTATGAAACATGGGAGATCTTCTTTCATAATCAACACACTGTGGCATGTGACTGGATAGGGAATTAATTCACAGTGGGGGTTTAATCTGTTACATACTGTTTTGCAAGAGAAGCTACAGGTAATTGGGTTCATATATTCTATTTGGACTAACACTACATGGTTTACAGGTTGATTCCGAGTTGTCATTATGCATCTTGACTGTAGAATTTTCCTTTACGGGCCACACTCAAGTTTATTGAGCTAATTATCATAATACATGGCAAATACATGACAGCCAGAACGCAACTCTGTCACCAAAAGTGTTCAGACTGTGCAAACCATTAGTCAAAATAGAGTTAAGCCATACATTAAAACAGTTAAAAGACATAGAGAACACATCAAAGGTAGAAAACACTACACTGATCTTTCCTGCTGTATAGATTGATTCACTAAGTCAATTTCATTTCAGAAAAAAAATTAATGTTTCTTATTTAAAAATCCTTAACTCAGAAATGTAAAGGCTTTCATATATCTATTTTCAATTTTTGTACTATGATGAGAAGAAAAATATTAATTTATTTGTCCAGCAGGAGGATATTTGGCCTGAAGGTGGTGTTAGAAGAAAGGCTAAGGTCTGACACCTCCATGAATGTTAGATTGAAGGTGCAGCTACCTGTGCAGTCTGCAGGATGATGCATTCAGGTACGACTTTTAAAGACACGTTCTTGGATAAAACAGATTTCTCTTTATCAGCATTATCAATAACATTTAGTCCAATCTACTTCACACTTGATGCATTCAAATTTTGAGGATCAAAGTGACCAAACTGCCCAGTTTAAGGTCATAACCTAAGTAAAATCAACGTAATGAAGAAGCTATCTCATAGCATCCTAACAGGAACTGCTTAATCAAAAATCAATAACCTATAATGTTTGATGCTTTGATGTTTTTTTCCAGACAAAATTAATTTATTAAAAAAGAACACACAACGTTGATAGTCTTAAATCTGAGGTGGAGATTAATATTTACAGAAGCTGTCACATTAATTACCATTAATCCTGAAGAAATGTCTAATTACATTAAATGCACCAGTTTTTTTTTTTTTTTACCTGTATCATTTCCTTCTTTGGTTTAGAAGCAGCAGCCATTAAACAATCTATTTTAAAAAAGTTTATTTACAAATAGCAAGTGTCAATAAGGGAAATTATCATAAATCTGTAAAAACAATGACTTTACAGCACAGCTTTAGAGGTCTTTATGTACAGATTTGTATTGGTTTTACTGTGCAAGGTCAGTTTTCATTTCAAATTTACAGAATCAGGAAATCACAAGAAGCAAATGACAAACATACCAATTTAAGCTTTGATTCGCATTGAAAAAATATGAACTATGTTGCTCTGAGTTGCCTTTAATCCAATCAAAATGAACTCCTATAAAATCTTACTGTATAATTAAAGTTATTAATTCTGTTGGTACATAATGTCTAAGTCACTGTCTTGATTCAACCCCTAGTTTCTTCTTTTTATTTGTATCAATTCAATTTTTAAAGATTATAAAATCATTGCTGAGTTATTTTTAAGGATGCCATTTTAACATCCACTTGTTTCACAAATATACATGAACCTATCAGCATCTTGTTTAATGTGGCTGTGAAAAACGAGAGAACTACAGTAATTTACCATTTTTAAAACTCTTGACACCTTCAGGTTTTCTTTTACGCTTGAACATGTCTTACAACCGCAGCCATTGTTGTCAGTGCTGTGATAAAAAAAAAGCAAAGACACATAAATGACCTGCTGAACTCATTGCACTTCACCCATACAGTCAGTAAAACATGTCTGATCAAACACATCGTCCACGTTGTGGTTCACACGTTCACACTTGATGATACGACGAGATGGAGGTCCTTTGTTGAACATCACACACGTGACTGGAACAGCTTTGCATACTTTTCTTTTTACTGATGGTACTTTTACCCTGTAAAGTTCAGTGAATCTGACACTTCTCCCAACTCTTCTGAACATAATAAACTTTGTTTGCAGAGAACTCCCTTGAAAACGTAAGAAAATGTCATTTTAAACACTGTAGAGGTGTCAGTTCTTGCAACATACGCTTTATCCTCTTGATTGTCTCTTAATCACATCTAAGGCGCCATCTGTTAAAATGAGAGACACAAAACTACTTACTACAGAGGTAACCAAATGTTTATGCAAAGTAGTGACAATAACAAAGAAGGTTGTATACTTATACCTCAAAACGGCTGTAAACTTTCCTCTCCTTCCTCATGCTCTGGATCCTTTCCAGCAGCTTCTCACGGTCCTGAGTCGACTTAGGCGGCCCCCTGCTAAGTGTCCTGAACCCTCTTTGTTGCTCTTTTTTGGCGTTTTTGTCAGCTTCGTCTTCTTTCTCGTCATCAGTGACAGGAGACTCTTTAGCGGCCTCACTCCGGTTTTGACAGTTGGCAGAAATCTGCTCTAGAAGCAGCTTCGTGTCGTCTCGGAGGTTGCTGCTTGAGAGCACGTTGGCCGTGGAGGAGTGGTAGCGAGACTGGCTTGATTTCGGCTGTTTGAATGGTATCTCTGTGTGTTCGGAGCAGTTACTTGGCTTGACCTGGTCATTTATTTTTTCACAGCTAACAGATTCTTCGGTGCTTACTTTATTGCTTTTATTTATGTCCTCCAGATTATCAGATTTTTTCTCACCAGTGACCACTAATTCAGGCTCTATGATACTACTTCCTGTCGGCACAGGTGTCTCTGATGCCTGGCTTTCACATGTTAAAGTTTTGCATGGCAAATCAAGCTCTGCTGGTGCTTTTGAGGCAGAATCAGTTGGGATGCTTGGTGATTGTGTTGATGGGTAAACTAGAGATTCATCTGATTCTTGCTCCGTTTGGCTGGAAATGAAAGTTTGATCTGAGACACTGACTGCTGCACACATGTCAGTTTCTGTCTTTTCAATTTCAGGGGACAAAAGTGATTTTTCTGACTCAGTCAGAGGAGTTATAGAGACTGTTGCTGCAGGTGCATCAGAGTCTGTCAGGTTGAGGTGGTGTGGAGGGGTAGCTTGGATTGGTGTGTCTTGAGGAGTTGTTCCTGACAGGGATGTATTTGGAGTAACATCTGAACTGACATTTGAGCTTGTTTCTGAATCCAAAGGTTTAGGTGGAGTTTCTGCAGGGGTAGTTATAACAGTAATAGCCTCTTGTAAAGAAGCTTCAGAGATTGAACTTTCTGGACCAGATATAAGTAAACCTGACTCAGGTGGAGCAAGGTTAAGCTTGGGAGATGTGCTATCAGCCATAATATCCTTAGATGGTCCAAGAGTGTCACACTCCTCTACAGCAGGTAATCCAGAACCATCTTTTTCTGATTCAGAAACATTTTTCTCTGATGCTTCTACTGAATATGTTGCAGAAAACTCTTCACAGCTTGTCTCTGTGGTGGACTGTGATAAGGATGCTTTTGGCTCTGGACCCGCACCATTTGTGTCAGGAAAAATCTTAGATTCCAAATGAGTAGCGTCAGCTTCTGGGGGGGTCTCACAGATCTGCAACTGGGGAACAAAGTCTAGACCAGTTAGGTTGCTCAGATCATCGTCGGATTTTTGTGAAGTTTCTTCAGCTGATAGGGGGGACTCTTGCAGTAAGGTGCTGACAGAGTCCTGAGCTTCAATGTTGTCAATGTTTAGGGAAAATTTACTGGGAGAATGGGTTGAGCCGGAATCTCCTGAGATAGTGTTAGAGAATGATACCTCTGCTGTGGTGGAAGGAATGATCTGTGTACCAGAATGTTGCAGAGAATGTTGAGACCAGCTTTGCTCTACTAGGTTGGAGCTTAATCCTGATCCATCGTCTGGTCCAGATGGCACCGGAGAAGTGTAGATGCTGGGCTCTAACTGTACTGATGTAGGATTTTGAGGGTAAATATCCAACACGAAAGATGGTGGAACCTCCACCGACCTGGAACAGACTGAAATTGACGCCTCTGAGGTAGAACTAAGTCCTGGGCTTTCTCTTTCATCAATATCTTGTGCAACAGATGAGACATTAGTCGGAGTAGCATTTGTTGGTGTAGGTGGATTAATACTCTCTGTGACAGGAGATACAGACAGTGCTGTGTCATTTGGTGATTTACTCCAAGAGAGCTTTCGTTCTGCAGAAACAGGAAGTCTTGCTACTGACTCATTGTCCGACTCTATCATCTCTGAATCAGCTGGATCTTTGGCTTCTTGTGCACTGCAGCTTTGGGGAGTTTTGGAATCACCAGTGGCAACACTGTCCTTGTCGGCAATGTCATTTGTGTCTAAAGACAGAGCAGCTGACTCACGCGCTTCTGTGGATGTCATCTCTGTTGGACTCTGTGCAGCAGCATTTTTTACTAATAATCCCTCAGACACTGAAGCAAAGCTTTCTGAAGTTTCGTTTGGAGCAGGTTTTTCTTTCTGGGAAGTAGAATTGCTTTTAAGATCAGGTGGTGGTTTCATCGGTGCCTTCTCTTTTCTCTTTTCATCTTCTGTAGCTTTAGCAGCTCTGCGTTTTGCAGCCAACTCTTTGAAAAACATGAGCCTCTGATCTGGATCATTCATATCTACATAAAATGCGCTTGTCAGTAAAGGTTTAGGTGGTTGTACTGGTTGATCAGTTTTGGGCAGCTCAGCTTCAGAGGGTTTAGACTGAGCAGCTGATGGTGAAATATTATCTGGCTTCATATCAGGCAGTTTTAATGGCTCTTGGGCCTCAGGGTTTTCTGAAATATCTTCTGAATGTTCCTCCTTTGATGACTCTTTATCATCTGCTTTAGAAGTTTCCATAGATGAGTTATCAAAAGTGCTTGACTTAATTGACTGACTCCATTCAAAAGGTTCTCTTGCAGCAGACCTTCTTTGCCCCAAAGCACGAGAGACAAAGGGGAGTTTCGTCAGTTCAGTTTCATTTTTTTCACTTTGCTCATCACTTTGATCAGTGGAAGTGGTTTCTTGAGAAGTCTGTGACTGATCCAGAGAGCTGAAAATGAGAGAAGATCTCAACCTGGAGCTCCTTTGCACTGCAGCACTGTAATTCCTTTTGAAAGAGTCATCCCTTCGAAGCACACTGGTTTTTGGTTCTTTTGGTTCTGCTTCCTCCATCTTTTCTCCTTCAGTTTTAGAAAATGTTTCACAGGGTCTCTGTGTTGTCTTGGTTTCTGATGCTACTGTAGGCGGTTCGTCCTGCGATTTCTTTGGCTGCTCCAGAGTGGTGGTTTTGGCATAACTTGGCATCTGGCTTGCCCTGGGTATTGCAGGAACTTTGAACTCTCGAACATTGGGTATTTTGGGAACAACAAAATCTATGGCTGGTGCAGTTTGCTGTATGGGATTCGGTGCCTGAGGATCTGGTGCCTGAGGTGGTGCCAATGGCAGCCCTTCTTCTGCAGGAGCTTCATATGCACTGAGGAATGAGCTAATCCTCCAGTCTCTCAACCCCCGTTTCACCATAGGATCTTTGCGATCAGTGGTAGGATCTAGGAAAAACTGTTTCTGATCAGCTGAGCTTGAAGGGGGTGGGGAGGTCTGACAGACATATGGCTGGGCTACATTTAGTCTTGTGGGGTAGGATGAACTAAACGGTAAATCTGCGGCAGGTTGTAATTTCTCTGAGCTCTGATCAAAGTCCAGTTTTCTGGTAGATGATAAATAGTTAAAAACAGGGTCAAAGTTATCAGGTGGTTGCACATCCTGTGTTAAACCTGGCTCAGAGTATTGGTCTGCTGAATAATAGTCTTGATTCCAGAACTTGTCGTAGCCGCTGTAATCTGTCCCTTGCCCCCTTTGAAAAGGCTTTCCTTGGGGTTCGAAGTCTGGCATTCCCTGTTGCTGCAGGAATGGGAGGGAGTATCTACCCTGGACACCTTCGGCATAAGAATGCCGTTTATAGGCGGGATTATCCATCATGGCAATCCTGGAGAGGCCCGGATCAAAACAAGGATCCAAGCGAGACTGCTGTGGTGCATATTTACCGTACATCTCTGCAGGGCCGCGAAGAGATTCCTGCCTTTTAAGAGCCATCACCCTCCAGTCAGCATCCATTCGCTCATCACTGGAATGTCTTGCCCACTCATCAGAATGACTGATGTCCAGTGGTGATGTCCACTTTTTAGGCTCTCTGTACAGTGAAGTTCTTGTATTTGGGTACTGTCTCTTATACAAAATGCTTAAATCCTCCATTGGAGCGAGTGCATTTTCAGTCACCAGCGGCTGTGACTGAGCAAACAGAATCCGAAACTCCTCATCAAATGTCGTCACAAGCTGTCCGAGGAACAGGTGTGCCATGCAGCGGTGCAGCTTCTCAAAAGACCACATGAAGCTGGACAAAGAAAACAATAGATGTTGTTAGTTTTTCTATGAAAAGAAACAATCATGAAAAATAAGATTTTGAAAATTTGAAATGGCCCTACCTGTAATTCCCACTCAGCACAGCCCTGCAATCAGTCAGCAAGAAGCGATCCATCACCTGACCTTTGAAGGATTTCCCTGAGCGGCATTGATACGTGCTGCCAGACACTGTTCTCACACATAAACTCTGCAAGACACACAACATAGTCAGAAAATGCTGACACAACAATTTCTAGTCATGTCTTTAGACCACTTTCTAAGCTAGGTGGCAGTATTGCATTAGCTCTGCCAGACGTGGCAATGCTAATGCTACTATATGCAGTGATTTCTATAAAACAGGATAAACACTAATAAACAACCATTTATGTGTTAATGTGTTAGCTTCCAAAATGCAGTTAAATTAAAAAAGAAAATCCGTACTCACTTGAATGCTCTGCAGATCTACTCTACAGTTGGACGCCATGTTTATAAAGTGATGTGCATTCTGCTCATCGAGCAGGATGTAGACAGCAACATTTCTCATGGCAGCATTGAGGATATCCGCAAACATGTCAACATCAGTAAACATGTCCATCACTATGGCAATGACCTGAGGAGATGAGAGCCAAAAATAACACAAAAGTGAAAACAAACATTCCACTTCAGATTGAACCATCAGACAAAGAAAAGCTTCTGTGATGGAGGGAAGGGACAGATCAACCTGTTGAGCGTTCTTGATAAGTCGTCGGGCCTGCTCCTTGATGCTCGGCATGTCCGGCTCAGGGGGGTTAATCAGAGTGGTGACCTCTGTGGGTCCGAGGAAAGGATTCAGCTGAGGCCAGCCAAGGTCCAAACCGGGCACATCCAGGTCAGAGTGAAGGGGCCAGTAAGTACCAGAAGAACCATCTGCCCCAGTCTCTAGAAAAGGCTGCTCAGGCTCGTTGCTCTGCCTGGGAACCTGAACAGAGCTCTGAATGTACTGAATTTCAGATGTTGATAAAAAATCTACAACATCTGCTTTTTGGAGGAACTGATAGTAGCCTTCCAAATCCTCTTCAACCAGCGCATCAATAGCCAAGCGGTACTCTTCCCGATAGTGGGGAGGGAGGTAGTTGGGGTCAAGGGGGTTATCCCCAGCCGAGGAGCACTGAGAACGACGCGCCATCCTGTTGTTTCAGGAGAAAACAGGACAATAGTTAAAAATTTGTGGAAGTACAAGTTATTTTCACACCACAGTATCGATATATGTACTCACAAACAAAAAAAATCCCTCCAGGTTGAGCTAAAAAATAAATAAATAAATAAATAAATAAAAATTGGCAATCGATAAAAGTATGCTATTTTTCTTTGTTTTGCATGATAGAGCACTATCTAACTTTAGATTTGGGATAGTTTCATAATCTAAACATGACAGATAAGTGCAAAATCGTGGTAGTTATTCTTAATTTTATGTACTAAAATAAAAGAAGAAATAAAGAAGGAATAAAGTAAGAAATAAAAGATGTTATCATTGGGTTTGTGTGATATGTTAAGTCTTATTTTGAAGAAATACAGAACATGCTGGGAGGGGCTCTGGCTTGAAAATCAATGACTGCTTCCAAAAAAACAAAAAAAAAGTTTTAATATAAGAAAAACAACAACAAAGTAATCTTCAGTCCTTGGATATGGCGTTACCAAACAATCTCATCACATGTCACTGAGCAGAGATCATTGTGCTCAGAGATATCGCCTTTATCTCTAGATCTGCTACAATATGAAAAAAGGAACAATGAAAAAAAGGGAAGATGGAATCTAACCACAGGATAAATGCTTATGGGTGTGGCTCCTCCTTCTGGCCAAAAGTCTCCATTTCTAATGTGAAGTCTCATGTGTCAGAAATGGGGAAAAGAACACTGAGAAAATGCACTTGATATATCATTTAAAAGAAAAACTAACACATTTCTGTAAAATAATAATAATAATAAAAAAATAAAAAAAATAAAAAAGTTGGTATTTTAGCAAAAGTTGGTATTTCTACAAAAAAAAAACATCGAGACTGAGACGTCAGCAAACTTCAAAACAGCCGCTTGTGCTGCGGCTCATCCATATGTTCCGCCACAAACGCCTTTATATTCTGTAATAAGCCATTTATTACCACACAGGCCAAAAGTGGAAAACTCACCCCGCTGATGTTTGCTCGTCAAGCTTCGCTTCGGTTCAACTTTCCGCCGGTCATCTTCCCTTCCTCGCCGTGTTTTCTCCTCACAGCTATGTCGCGCTCCGTGGCCAGGTGGGACCTGCTGGAAGTTTTTTGGTTACATTGCCTTTGTCCCCCACCACCCAGCTAAACCAGTTTACTGTCATGCTTGAGGCATGCTGGCTTGATACTTTGAGACAGAGAGCACACGACAGAAAAAAAATCTGCTGTCGACAAAATCCCGTCGCCCCGCCCCGCCTCGACTGGAGCTTCAGTTTCTCCTCAGCAGCTGTGTGTGTGTGTGTGTGTGTGTGTGTGTGTGTGTGTGTGTGTGTGTGTGTGTGTGTGTGTGAGTGTGTGTGTGTTTGTGTGTGTGTGGCGCGCGTGTATTGCCCGTCCCGAGGCAGCTGAACTCCGCATGTCTGTTATCTCACTATTGACCCTCCGACTGAGTAAACTACTGCTATTATCAGCAGCTCGGTGGCTAATTAACCCTCCATGGTTCATAAAATCCCTAATATCAAGATGGGCTTGTCCCAAAACTTAATTGTAGTTTTCTATTTTTATCCTCTTCTCGTTGACATTTTGGTTTTAAACTGTGTTGATCTTTAAAAATGAAAGCATGTCTATGAAAACAATAGCCTTTAACTCTTTCATGCATGAATTATTTAAAAAAAAAGTGCCACGTGTTTTTTTTACAGACATGTAGAGTTATACTTTTTTTTTATTCCTTAATCTTATTTAACTTTTTGTTTAATTTATGCTGATATATTCTCCAAAAATATTGTTTTCATGTTTCTATGATATGAATATACTATTAAAATATAGCTGTATCATTTTTCTTTACTGTTTATTCTTAAAGCAACAATATATATGTGTACACATACAGTATATATTCTACAGTGAGTGGCAGTGTATTGGATAACTCAGCTCATTGACGCCCACTGGCAAATATACAAATATACCATCTTCACAATATACCAGAAAACAGCTGTCAAAAGCATGTCTACTGTAGGAGAAAACAGTGCTGCATTACAGTGAAGTTAAAGGCCATTCCTCCCCGACTCAAAGACTCAGTGTGACATTGTTGTTTCTTAACTAAGTTAATTTAGTTATTTACTGGATTACCATAGCAACAAGAGCAACCGACATTTTGGTATTTGAGCTCAGTTATCAGTATAAACAAAACCATGATAACAAACAGTGAGAGGATGTAATAAAGTACTTTAGTAGGAAGTAATAGTAAAATATAGTAATATAATTTTTATAGACCGCATATGTATCAGCAGAAAATATTACAATTTCACTTGATTTACTTGCCAGATTAATTTAATTTAATTTAATTTAATTTAATTTAATTTAATTTAATTTAATTTAAAATATGCATTAAAATAAATTAAATTAAAGAAAATAAATAAATTAAACCCAATTAAATAAAAATAATATTAAAATTAATATTGAAATTTAATTTAAAAATATTTTTGGTTGACAGTAAATTAAACTGAAGCTTGAAAATATGTTAAGGTTGTTTTTTTTTTATTTTATTTGGTTTTCATTTTCAGTATTTTTATGTATTTTTAACATTTTTTCATTTTTAAAACTAAAAAAATAACTAAAACTAATAATTGAGATCTACAGTTATGTATAATATATTAAGAAAATCATTTAAATCAGTGCACAAGTGATGGATCATTGCCCGGATGTGTCAAACAGTCATCCATCAGGCAGAAGATCTGTGGTTCTGACACTGAACCCCCAAATAAACACTCCATATAAATGGTGATTTATGTGCTTCAAACAGAGTAGTGCCTAATTTTACATTAAAAAAATCCCCTAATCATAATTAACTTGGTGGTGTAAGATAATGGTGGTTAAATATAATTCTTGAAGGCTGTAGAATTTACACCAGTTACTGTATTATACACAGAAAAAAGCTAGAGACATTTTCACTACAAAGACTAACTTACACAGAGGGTGTAATAGCACCTGTAAACAGCAGTCATCAGCATTTTGTTTAAACCAGTATGGTAACATTATAACAAAGAAAAAATATCCTCAAGTTAAAAAAAAAATCTTAAAAACAAACAGTGAGAGAGAATGATTACTGGAGAGTGTGCTTTGCTGTCTTTGATGAAAGGTCGAGTGGTATAAACAAAGAAGTAGAGCTTTGCTGGCCAACATTCCTACCGTATCTTCTTTTATTAACAATCACTCTTTTACCATTTATAATAGAGTGAATCTATTGCTACACTTGACCTGGATTTAATGTGTCTTGACTTTGTGAGCTTGCAAGAGTGTTTATGAAACCTAGCTTAGAACTTGGGTTAAGGCCAGCTGAGATTTCACACTAGGATCCTGCAGCCCATGTTTTGGTAAACCATGAAAGGAGAGCTATAGAGAGACCAAAACACAGAGCTTTTTCATGAAGCCTCGCTCTACTCTCAGACCTAAAATAGACATGTCAGAATAAAATATGATGCAACCAAACCAAAGGAAGTGAGGCAACTTAGCAGCTCAAGTGCAAACTTGAAGACAATCCTTCATTGTTCCTTTAGGCACCACCCAAGGCACACAGAGGAGTGGGACTCAAAACGTCAAATTTCATGTTCACTCCGTTCATACATAGTTGCTACACAACATACCATTAGGCAACATTCATTGTGGTACTTGTTTAACTCACATATATCAGAAAAACACACATTTGACATCTTAGCCTTTGCTTCTGTGATTGACAGCTTAGATTGGGCAGCAAGGACTTGGCCAAATGCTGAATCAAAGTTGTCGCAATACTACAGATTATCACCAAGAATATATGAACCATATGCACAGTGTGTACTGGATAGAGGTCATTTAGAAAACCTCTACAGCCTCTACATTCTCTGGTGTCAGATTTAAGAGATTTTACTGCACTTTTGTTTAAGACTTTGACAGGTTTTCCTGCAGATGGTTTTCTTTTGTTGCAGGGGGTAACTAAAGCAGATCCTTCAGTTTGATAGAGATTCAAAAGACCTTAAGGCTTCAACTGCATCCAGCTTTATGTGTGTCAAAAGTCAGAAACTTACAGCAATGCAGAGGTTGTCATGGAGAAAAATCAGATGACACACATGACTGAACATATTAGGTAGTTTATAACAATTACTCTGAATCATCCTTCAGCATTCGGATTAAGTGAGTGGATGACAGCAGTGGATTAAGTTAAAATGTTCTTTACGAATGTAAAGCTGTAGCTGACCACAAATATTCTACTCTTTAAAAGATAAACCAAAAGCACAACTTCATTTAGTGGGTGGGGCTCGACTGGTGCTGGCAGGTTGTATTTAATGTGGGCAAAAACCGTACATGTCTAAACCAATAATGGGTTTTAGGCACATTAACAAGATGGCTTCAGATATCTCAACTCTTTAATGGGTTACTATGAAACTCTGTGCAGGCATTTAAGATCACCAGAGGATCTTCTGACTTCTGCTTTGTTACTGCCATCATGTCATCTTGACATAGATTGTCATGCACTGAAATATTAGCATTACCTATCAGGATAAACTGCAGGCTAATAACTTTGTTGATCCACCTAATGTTTCATTTGTCAGCATCAAACCTGCAAAACTCAGACTTCCCCATCACTCTCAGGCATGCTTTGTATCAAATGCAAATTAGAAAATGCCATTATGTTAAAAGAACAAACTAAAATAAGAAATACGGAAAATATATCTGCTACATACAAATATTAGCATTGTGAATGTTCATGCTAATTAGCCAATTAGCATGCAAATAAAGTACAACGTGATAGATGGAAAGAAAGACTGTCAACTCATTCTCTTATTAAAAGCTGTTATAGAGGATACAGATTTAAAATGTAGTTTTTTCTATGAGTATTGCATTTATTACTAATCAGCAGTTCTGTGCTTTTTTTTCCCTCATTAATCTAGGAAAGTGTGCGTTTATATTTAGTCTCTGACATGTCTCAAGGCTGTTATCACGCTCATAAGGAGAGAGCGGAAACGGGAAGATAGTCTCAGGAAAGGAAGCATGGTGGTAAAAACAAAGGAAAGAGGAAGAGCAGTTACTGATGATGGAGGAGCACAGGAAGTCTAGCAGTTCTCAAGAAGCTGAGATTATGTTTCCCCAAAGAGAAGGTTGGGGATGCAAATTAGATTAAGTTGCTTCACTTGGTTGGACCAGAGTATCGCTTGTAATGTGCTAATAACTAGCCATGCACAAGTACTCAATGTCATCCTGAGTTTAAATTAGTCATGGACATGATTAAAATAGTATAGAAGAACTTTAATAGTAGACTTGGTTTTAGATGAATAGTCAATGCGTCAGATGCCACTGTCAACATTAGAGGAAAGACAAGCTCATCTATATTTGTCACTTGGAAAGGCCTTGACAAATTCCACACACGTTTGTATTCTCACAACACTTTGTGTCTCCAGGAGATACAGTATTTCTTTCAAGCATCTGCCATCGGGCTTGATGGTGATGATCACTCTGCAGCTCTGTCAGAAGAAGCTAATGGTGTCTGGCCAGAGATCATCACCTGTCTGGTGGAGAAAGGAGTGCACATAAACACATGGGTGAGACAAAAACCACACCAGTAGAAACAACATGCTCTCGTCATTGTAGTATGTATAGACACACATCTACACGAAGGTGTGGAATTGTTCCAGCGGAATAGTTGACTGTGTGTGGAGGCCATTTTGGGTCAGTTGTGAGTGAGCTGCCAGTGGATACCGAGCTTTTCCCACAGAGTAGATGTACTATTCAGCAGCAAATGTGCATGTAATTTGACTGTCAATGCCAACAGCAACACCGGGGAAGGTATTGTTTTTACCCTCTGAGAGTGTGTTGCCTGCTCTGGGAGACACCAGCTGTTGCACAAACTATGACAAAGGTGGGTATTTTGACAGGTCTGTATATGTCAGTCGGAGGACAGGTTTTACCCAAGCACTAGCTTCAAAAACTGAAAAATATTTGGTACAAACCTGGGTGCTAACCTGACATAATAATGAAAGTAAAGTTTAAAGATGGGTGTGGTCTGGGAAGTCATTGTTGTCACAGGTGATTTGAATCCACGATAAGTTTTTTTTCCCACACAGCTTTAAAATCCACTGTAGCCAGACTAAGGTTTGTGTTTCTATGCAGGTGTGTGCTAGTGTGCACAGGCCTGTGCATATGCTATCACATCAACGTGGTTTTGTGCAGCTATCTTAATATGTGCTAGGTTGACAAGGAGTGGCAGCTGCAAAAAACAGCTATGATCAATCAGTAACTCTGAGATACTCTATAAAACAGCTCATAGAAGAAGAAACTAAAGAAAAACTAATCAGATACATAACCTGTTCTGGCCCTACCCAGACTCTTGTTGGTTGAAGCATTCCAGTGTTCAACATTTACACAGACTTGGTGGCAAGTTGCTGTCACTGACATCATAATTGTTGCCTTAAAGTAAAAAACAAGATAAAACTAGGAGCAGCAACTATGTTTGCATGGCTGTTATTTCCAGCTCTATTGTATTGTATCCTGTGGCATGTCCTGCATCTCAACCACATGCTGGAAATGCCTGCATTGAGTCTGGGACTCGCATCCTGTCGGATCATCTTTGATGCAAAGATTCAACAATAGCATTTCCTTCAGTTTCAAGTAAAACATGGAACAACTTCGACAAGTACCTGATTGTTCCAAGAGTGATATATAGCAAACATCTGGAACATATAACACAGTTAATAGAGGAAACTGTATTTGACATCATCTTGATGTCATTGCACTCAGTCTGAGTGATCCCAGAGGTTTAGCTACAGAATAAGTCTGCAGAGTGCTGAATGAGTGGATTGCTGATTGCGATAAAGTTACATGTTTCCCATTGTTACTCACTGCCAAACTGGCTTCCATTCATATTTCCAGTGACCTTTCAGGTTGTGCAGTCTTCTTTTGTGACCTGTGTTTGCCTGCGGATAACTGGTTTGTGGCATTAAGTCATGTTGGCAAAGGCTCAACAAGGAGTACAATACAAAGCTACTGAAGTTAACTTTCAGCGTTTCATGGTTACTTTTGTTGGAAATGTGGTGTTGTTCACTTAGAAACACCCAAGGCCAGATGCTGTCCTAGAAGGAGATGGGGTTCACAAGATCAGTAGGGATAACATGTCACAAGTGTTATATTACTGCATGAAAAGCTCAGCCTTTTATATATATATATATATATATATATATATATATATATATATATATATATATATATAATGACTTTGGAATATAAAAAAAATCAATCAAAAAAATTAAATAGCTTGTATTTGTATCCATGCTTACAATCCAGTAATGAATGGAAACTAAATAATTTATTTGTTTTTACTACCTGTTCCCAGTGTTTGTTTTTTTTTTTTTTAATTACCAGTGTTTGAAGATAATGTTCTCCTCTAATGCAGCTCATTAAATCAGGCCTGATTTCAGGTTGGAGCACACTGAGACACTATGTCTGGTCACAATATCCAAACAGCGCCACTCCCTGGACAGCCTGAACTCATAGCATACTATTTAACTGAGGTCATCCTCCCTGAGGCCAAAAGCAACCAAGGAAGATAATATTGGCACCTACTGTAATATCCTCAGACAATAAATTTGGCACATACCAGTTTCCATTTAAGCCAGACGGCCCTAGTTGCTTACCACATCGGTACAAGTACTATTAGCACTGAATCCCTGAGTTCAGAACCTGACCAGGTGGGCCTTTACTTCTCCAACTACTCTGTGTTCTCACAAACACATTTCCTATGTTGCTTTACTGATCTGATCTAAATAAAGACAATAAAAACCTAAAACATTAATCTGAGAAGGAAAAAGGTCTAAACACTGTGATAACGTTGACAGTATTAGTATTTTTTGCGTATTAGGAAATACCACATGTATGCTGATAAAAAACTTCCCCCCAAAAGACGTGCGCCTCTGTGAGGAATGCAGACAACTACTGTATGCGATCTGATCAGCTATGCACACAATTGTAGATAAGAACTGTGACCTTATTATGAATTTGCCAAAGGGAGGCAAAACGAAATGTTTTTCATTTTTTCCTGACAGTCTTTTTTTACAGCAGTTTTACAAGCTTAAACATGGAATTTAGCCACCCATCTATTCTTCGTGTTCATTACATTGTAGACATAAAAAAGTCCTGATAGTATTGGTTTGGTGTTTTCAGAGGAATTAATCCACTTAACATTTGGTGACTCAAATGTTGTGCAAAACTTTTGAAAGAGCGGATTGATATAGTTATGAAACTGGACTACAAGGAATAAAACCTAAACATCTGAAGTGCTGTACAAATCCACCAAAGTTTTGCGACTATAACTTTGTGCAAGCTGTTGAGAAAAATGATGTTCTGTTAGTGACTTTGGCCACTTGGAGCTTTGTAAACCAGACACCAGACACCTTCTTTAGGGGGTATAATTCCTTCTACCTCATTTTGTTATGGCCTTTAGGATACTTGTACTATGTATTACCTTAAGGTCTAAGAGACAACTTCTAAAATGTACATTCCAAATTTAGACAAACACACCTGCCACTGTTTTAGATCAAAAGGAAAATCAAATCCAGTGGCAAAATAGCCTAAATTTAATTATGAGTGACAACAGAATTGTATAAAAAGAAAAAAATCTTTCGAATTAACACCTAAAATTGGAGACCTCTGATTTAATGTAGTTTTTGTGTCGAAAAACATTGGTAAAATTTTAACCTTGTACCACTTTATTTCTGGCGCTATGGTATAATGTTTATTCAATATTTACCAACGAAGAAGACTTTTAGCAACGACGTGATGACGTCCAACCTTTTACCCACCCCTTTTAATTTTTTTCTCCTTACCCGCGCTATGTCAAAGATTGTCTATTTTATGAAGATGCATTGGTTGATCGGAAGTATGGAGATTTACACATCGATATAATAATCAGCCACGGGTCAGTGCGTTATAAAAAATGAAAACCTTAATTAAGGTCAGTGAATATTCATTTTATTAATATAAAACTGCTAATGTCATCGTTATTTTGATAGAAGAGCTGAGCGATGGTAATATAACTTAAAGTTTTACATTTTTATAGAGAGTGAGACTTCGTGTTTGATTTTAGCTCCTCTCTGGTCACACGTGAGCTCTGTTACTTGTTGTGTTGCTAATACGAAAAGTGATACTATGATTGAGCATTATTATATTCTTTATGTCAAATAATTACGTGCATTCACCGCTACTAGCTGCTGTTTTCATATTCTAAAACCACACAAAGAACACTACAAACATGGCGGGAGTTATCCGGAGGCTAGACGAGACTGTTGTAAACCGGATTGCCGCGGGAGAAGTAATCCAGCGTCCTGCTAACGCCGTCAAAGAAATGATTGAAAACTGGTATAAATAATATTATAAGCCAGTCTAATAAATGTTGGTGACTTGAGTAACAATAGGTTCGACAGTACAGTTGGTGAAATAGGGCACTAACCACCAATGTTTATATAATGTCCAATACACTTTCTGCTCCCAACTGATTTAATACTTCCACTGAACATGATGGCACTTTGTTGTAACTGCAGTTATTTATTTTTTATTATCTTACAGCTTGGATGCCAAGTCAACCAATATTCAGGTGACAGTAAAGGATGGTGGACTGAAGCTGCTTCAGATTCAGGACAATGGCACCGGCATCAGGGTGGGTGTGAGGGGTGTGTATCCATCACGAGGGGGCAGGACTCAGGACCCTTAAGTTAGTGGCAGTAGTGTGTGTGTGTGTGTATTTGTCATAATACAATTAAAAACTACTTAATTACAGTTAATGCCATTAATTCCTTCTGTGATAGTAATCTAACTGCAAACAAGAAGCATGTTGTTGCTTTTCTTGCACTGAGATTGTATTTATTTGCTGCTGACTTTCTGAAGAGATAATAGCTAAACTCTTAAAGATCTTTTGCTCTCTATTGCAGAAAGAGGATATGGAAATTGTTTGTGAAAGGTTTACCACCAGCAAACTCCAGACTTTTGAGGATCTTTCAGCTATTGCAACTTATGGTTTCAGAGGAGAGGTGCTGAACTTTTCGAACTCAGTCTTTCTGTATTGAATCTTGGCCCACATCTCATCTCATCACATCTGCTGTCTGTGTTCTTATATGCAGGCTCTTGCTAGTATAAGCCATGTAGCCCATGTCACCATAACTACCAAGACTGCTGATGCCAAGTGTGCTTACAGGTATTATCACAGTTTAAACTGTTGCTCCATTATCTTCTTTTAAGTAACTGGAAAGTCTAAACTTTCTCCTGTATTGATTATCCTCTGTGTCACTGAGCAGAGCCTGCTACAGTGATGGTAAACTAAAAGGCCCTCCTAAACCATGTGCTGGCAACCAGGGGACACAGATTCTGGTGAGTTTCTGTAGCATATCGGTAAAAACCCCATGAAGTGTATGGATGCAGAGAAATAAGTCTTTTCATCACATGTAGGTGGAGGATCTTTTCTATAATGTATCCACAAGGAGGAAGGCTCTGAAGAGCCCCAGTGATGAGTACTCCAGGATTGTAGATGTGGTCAGCAGGTCTGTGCTTTACCCCTCTGTCTCCATGATATTTTTGCTTCTTTTAAATACATTTTTGAGCTCTTTTAAACTAATTGTACATGTTTATTGCCATCACGTGTCTTTAAAGGTATGCCATACACAATTCAGGAAAAAGTTTCTCGGTTAAAAAGGTGAGATGAGCTTTTGCTTTGCGTTGAATGTAAGACTTTCTCAAATCAGCTGCTGGATGCTTTAAGGAAGAAAGACAACCACAATTAATCACTGTTGGCTATATTCTTTATGTACTTTCCCTGTGTGTGTTTGTGAGTGCACAATGTTTGTTTTTTGTCTCCTCTTGTTCTCCAGCAAGGAGAGACTGTGGCAGATGTGAGGACGCTGCCCAATGCATCCGTTGTAGACAACATCCGAAGTGTGTTTGGCAATGCTGTCAGCAGGTAGCTCTGCACCATAGTCATGTCAAACAGAGAATACAACCTGTTTCAGTTAAAAAAAAGCATCTCCCAGGTCAAAATTAAGTAAACATACCCTTATATGAACAATACATAACATATTACACTTATATTATTTATTTAACTAAATTAGGCCCAAATGCAGAAGTAGTTAGTGAAAAACAAAGTACACTCCATGATTCAACGGCTTGTAGAGCCACTTTTAGCAGTGAAACCATGAAGTAATCATCTTCTTTATGACATTATTAGTCTCTCACATCATTGTGGAGGAATTTGGACCCACTCGTTTTTTACACCATAGCTTCAGTTTAATGAGGTTTGCAACATTATTTTGTGCTCTGAAGGTCCTGCCAGAGCATTTTAATCAAACAGATCACGTTTGATGCTTTCTTTTTCTTTGTTTTGCAGTTTCTCTGAGCATTCCATGATTTGAACTTGTAGGGATGTCGACTCCTGAAAAAACTCAGATGTTTTTCCCTTGTGAATAATCTTTGTCTTTGCAGGATGATAGACTACAGATTGTTCGGAGATAACCTTATAATCCTTCCCAGATTAATGGGCACTAAAGGTTGCTTTGCTAAGATCATTGCTGATATCCATACTCTTTACCTAAATGCTCCAGAATAAACTAAACAAAGGAAACTAATGGTTTTCATAGAGGTGCTCACACATACTATTTATCAGTTATTCAAGTGCATTTGATCAACATCACCTCGCTGCTTCTTACTCTCTTAATTCCTGTATCTGAGGTTGTGTTAACCTCATTTTGAGATCTGTCATTTAATCTCCTAATAGTAAAAGGAGGATGCACTTTTCTCACGACTGTCTAGTCTTCGATGCCCTCTGCTTTTATGTGACCTCTTCTCACCTCAGCACTGACTGCATGACTGGTTTTTTGGTATGTTCCCAGAGAGTTGATCGAAGTTGGCTGTGAAGATCAGAAGCTGGCTTTCAAGATGAAAGGCTACATCACAAATGCAAACTACTCGGTCAAGAAATGCATCCTGATCCTGTTCATCAACCGTATGTTACTAATGCAACCTAGCAGGGAATTTAATCTTGTTTCAATCATGTTAAGAGAACGTCGTTATCTGTGATGTTTCAGATCGTCTAGTGGAGTCGAGTGCTTTGAAGAAAGCGGCTGAGACTGTTTATGCTGCGTACCTTCCAAAGAACACACACCCCTTTCTGTACCTCAGGTATGTCATTGCGTATGTGTCTATTTCCTGCAGCAGGTTCTGTTCCAGTTAATTTAATCTTGTGTACACTTCTGCTTTCTAATCGCCACAGCCTGGAAATCGCTCCACAGAATGTGGATGTCAATGTTCATCCAACAAAACATGAGGTGCATTTCTTGCATGAGGACAGTGTCATCGAGAGTGTTCAGAAGCACATCGAGAGCAAACTTCTGGGTTCCAACTCCTCGCGCACATATTTCACTCAGGTATGACATTCATCAACCAAACATGCACCTTGCTCACAGATCATCTGTCAGTTTTACAGACTGTGTCCAATTTGTCTGGTGCTTTGTTTCCAGACGTTGCTGCCAGGGCTGTCAGTCTCAGGTGGGACGGAGGTAAAGGCCTCCAGCACCACAGCAGAGTCCGCTGAGCGTGTCTACGCACACCAGATGGTAAGGACAGACTCCCGTACCCAGAAGCTGGATGCCTTCCTCCAGCCGAAAGAGAGGCCACCCCCTGATCCTGATCCTGAGCCAGCTGGTCCTAGCAGCAGGAATACAGAGGCTGAGACCAAGACTATCCAGCCGGATGATGCAGAAATGGACGATACAGATGATGCAGACTTGTTGGAGGTCCTGGTTGCACAGGAAGCGCAGGCATCTAAAGTCGAGGAAGGATGCAGTGGCCCTGCTGAGGACGCTCAGAGGTGATGAGATGCGTCAGTAGTTCTTGTCAGCTGCAGTTTAGACACAAACAGCTGAACAGAAACACAGAAAATGAATAAAAGTAAAATCCCAACCTCTCCGGGTCTGGAATGAGATCCTTCCCACAAGTGGAGGAGTTCAAGTATCTTGAGGACTTGTTCATGATTTTGTTAAGAATGGAGCAGGAGAGCAACAGTAGGATCGTTGCAGCTTTGGCAGTGATGCAGACTCTGCATCGGTCTGTCGTTGTGAAGAGGGAGCTAAGCTGAGCCGAAGCTCAATATTTACCCGTCGATCTATGTTCCTACCCTCACATATGGTCATGAGCTGTGGGTAGTGACCAAAAGAACAAGATAACAAATTCAAGCGTCCAAAATTAGTTTCCTCCACAGGGTGGCTGGGCTCTGCCTTAGCGATAGGGTGAGAGCTCGGTCATCTGGGAGGAGCTCAGAGTAGAGTCGCTGCTTCTCCGCATCAACAGGAGCCAGATGAGGTGGCTCGAGCATCTGGCTAAGATGCCTCCTGGACGCCTCCCTGGAGAGGTTTTCCAGGCACCTGCTTCTGGGAACAGGCCTGGAGGAAGGCACAGGACACGCTGGAGGGACTATATGTCTTTCTGCTGGCCTGGGAATGCCTCGGGATTTCCCTGAAGGAGCTTGAAGAAGTGGCAGATGGACAGGGAAGCTTGTGCAGGACATCCAGACTCAGGAACTCTTTCTTTTCTTCCACCATCAGACTTCTTAACAGCTGGCAGGAGCTGCCTGTCCTGCACTTCAGAGGGGAGGAGGGTGACGAATCTCTGTTGGGGGTGGGTGGGATCCTTGATGACTCTGCGTCAGTGGATACTCTGCAGAGAGGGCAAGGGAGTCCTGGTAATCTTGGATGCAGTCTTTACCGCTCTGCAGGGGTTTGCATCCCACAGTGATGCAGCCGGTCAGGGTGGATTCAACAACGCAGCTGTAGAAGTTGTTGAGGACTTTTGGTGACATGACAAACCTCCTCAGCCTCCTCAGGAAGTACAGCTAAGGCTGTGCTTTCTTCACCAGCTGTGTGGTGTATAGTGTCCAGTTGAGGTTCTCACTGATGTGGACCCCCAGATATTTGAAGCTGCTCACCCTCTCCACTTCCTGTTCCCAGAAGCAGTGGGTCATGTCCACTACCATCTCTGTGGATTTTTCCCTATAAAGGGTGAGGTTTCTGTCCTCATACCATGTCACCAGTGTCTACCTTCCGCCTGTATTTCGCTTCGTCTTCGACAGTGATGCATCCTACCACAGCGGTGTCCGCAAACTATAGGATTATGTTGACCTTATGAGAGGCCACACAATCATGAGTGAACAGGGTGTAGAGGATGGGACTGATATTCATGGTAATGCTGGCTGAAGTCTTGTTTCCTATCCTAACAGATTGAGGGCTGCCAGTCAGATAGTCTAGCAGCCAGTTGCAGAGGAGTGGGTGCAATCTGAGGGAAAGTTGTTGTGTTAAATGTAGAGGTGAGAATGTCTGTTGGCTCATTGGCATGAGCTCTGAGGGTACATCCAGGGATGTTGTCTGGCCCTGTAGCTTTGTGGGGGTTGATCCTCCTCAAGGTAGATTTTAGTGTATAATTGATTCTGGTGCAATCCCAAGCAAGCCTGAACATTGACCTGCAGTGTATGAGTTGAGTAATAGAGCGGGAACATGTATCATCCCTCATAAATTACATCATCATCCTTTAGGCCAATCAGTGACACATAGCACATACCTGCTTCTGGCATTGAGTGAGTTAATGTTCTATAATCGCACAGTATGCCAGATGGCATGGTTTGTTATTATATATTGTGTTGCAGTGGAAATCACTCAATCTGTTTTTCTTTTTGTCTTGTTTTAGCTCATTTTCATTTCCTGGCTGCATGTGCTCATATTTAGAGGTCTTAGTAGGTTAAAATTATATTGTCCTCCAGTTAACATCATCAAATGGTGGATTTCTTCTGCCCCCATGTGGCTGACAGTGTTTTATTAACTCGTCAAGTTGGCTGTAAATTTGAGTGTCTGTCACATTGTGCTGTGTGCAGTAACTGTGACAACACTGTGTGTGTTTTCTTGCATGGCAGGAAGCGACCAAGGATGGAGCAGAAGAAGGAAGCAGACGAGGACCTGATGGCTGCTGCCACTCCCAAGAGAAGAGCAATTAAACTGACCAGCATTAAAGAGCTGAGAGCTGAAACCACTGAGAACACACACAAAGGTACCTCCAAAGAAAACGTATGATACGTTTCTGAGATGACACACTAGTTGAAAAAAGTTTCAGATCGCTTGCATCCTACATGAGAACCTGCACAAACAGATCCTCCTCAGTCTTTGAGTTTTCTGCTTTGACTCTCAGCACAGCTCATTTCCCAAACTCATTTAACACAACTTTCTGCGCTGTGACATCATGCTTTCATAACAGAAAAAAAGAAAAAAATCTGTTGCCATGCCAACATAACTCATGAACAAACAGTCCTGTGTTCTTGGCATTGAAAGTTGTACTTCCTGTTACATGCTCACAAACCATAACTTCAGTCACATGCAGTTCTCTTTTGGTTGTGTCCACTTCTTTCCTCCAGGTCTTCAGGAGATGCTGCAGAACCACTCATTTGTAGGCTGCGTCAATCCTCAGTGGACTTTGATTCAGCATCACACCAAACTGTACCTGCTCAACACCACTAAACTCAGGTCTGAGCTACACCAAACACACACAGCCCAGCTTACTTGTTCCCAAGCTGCTGATTTACACCTTACTTTGGTCTTTTTTTCTCTTCCAGCCAGGAGCTTTTCTATCAAATACTCATTTATGACTTTGGGAACTTTGGTGTACTCAGACTATCTGTAAGTGGATTTAACTGTTTGAATAAACGGACTTGAAAATGCATCAGTTTTAAAGGCAGACTGTGTGTATTCAGACACCTGCACCTCTTTATGACCTGGCCATGTTGGCTTTGGACTCTGAGGAGAGCGGCTGGACTGAAGAGGACGGTCCAAAAGAGGGTCTGGCTCAGTACATAGTGGATTTCCTGAAAAAGAAAGCTGAAATGCTGGAGGATTACTTTTCCATGGAGGTAGACCAGGTCAGTTTAGATTGGATTATTAAATTTAGTACCTTTTATTGAAGTTTAGTACTGGTTATATTACCAAAACTGTGTCCACCACAGGAAGGAAAT
Source organism: Melanotaenia boesemani (assembly GCF_017639745.1). NCBI lineage: Eukaryota > Metazoa > Chordata > Actinopteri > Atheriniformes > Melanotaeniidae > Melanotaenia > Melanotaenia boesemani. The sequence goes on from NC_055697.1 coordinate 9,823,533, forward strand.
CTCACTGGACTACCACTCCTCCTTGACAAGTACACTCCTGTCATGGAGGGTCTCCCCATGTTCATCCTGCGCCTTGCCACAGAGGTGAGATCCCACATAGTCTCGTATCACTTAGGACTAGATTGAAAAGTATTTTAAGGATTTTGCACGTTGAACAGGTGAACTGGGACAATGAAAAGGACTGCTTCAGAGACTTCAGTAAGGAGTGCAGCATGTTCTACTCCATCAGGAAGCAGTACATCTTGGAAACTGAGCCAGGGGAGGAACAAGTAAGGAGACTAAACTTTAATAAAAATAAAACTGAATCAAAAGATTTGATGTATATGGCTGTAATGTTTCAGGAAACTGAGGTGAATTCTTGGCGTTGGAAGGTCGAGCACATCATCTTCAAAGCTTTCCGAACCCTCTTCAGTCCACCAAAGAACTTCAGTGAAGATGGAACTGTGCTGCAAATCGCAAACCTGCCTGATCTTTACAAAGTGTTTGAGAGGTGCTGAATCTGTCAGATCTGATAAAAAAAAAACAAAAAAAAAACATAAATGCTGCTCATTTTGTCTCACCAATTTGCTATAAATAAATACTTTGTACTAAAACAGACTGAAAATGTTTTCTTGTTATGTACAAAGGGCTCTCTGTCATAGGAAGCCATGTTTCTGAATGGCCTATTTTAAAGAGCCAAGACTCCACTTGGTTTTCTAAAAGTAAGACCAGGGACATGCAGCCAGGAAAAATGGAACTGGGTCACGAGTCCCCCAACGATACCCAAAATGTGCCAGCACATGAGCTCAACTTTTATTACTTATGCTTCCCCCCATCAGCCCTGAGCTGTGGAGAGATCTGCACTTCACAGCCCAGTTTTTTCCCAAATACTTCGACACAAGACCTTTAACACCTGTAGGAAACTGAGTAAAGGAGACCTGCTGCATTTTTTACATGCATGAAACAGCATAATGTATATTCTAGCTAGAAAAATATACTTCTTGCTTTCTATATACTTAAGACACTATTTTAGCATTAAAAGATTTTAATTACATTTTTAGTCTTTAATAATAGTTTGTTAGAAACTATTCTGACAAATTTATACTTTGGAGTTTTTTGTGGGCGTTTTAATTTGACAAAACTTGTTTACCAACAGCAACACCTGTTGGTAAGCAAATTTGTTTTTTCCATTTTTATAACAGTGATTATTATGAGTATTCATTCATCCAATCAGATGGCGTCTATCATATTTGAAATTGGTTATTTGGTCCCTGATGAAAAGTTATGCTCAGCATCTTGCAGAATCAACACAATCATGCAACGCTGAATAAAAAGCACAGAAAAACAGACTTTATAGACATTTCTGTAAATTACACATTTATTTCCCAAGAAATATTTTAAATATTTGAAAAATTAAACCGCAGCAGACACAGTTGGTTTTCCATCATTTCAAATAACAACGGCACCTTTTTTTTCCTTTTTAAAATACATCATATTGTACCTGTTAAAACATTTACTGTTTTGTTGAGCGGTGCAGACTCCCAGTCTCCTAGTGTGAAAAGGCACTTCACTGTGTGAGGGGAAGCTGGGAAGGTGCGAGGCTCAGAGCAGCCACAGAGGTTTAATAGTTTAAAAGCATCATTATACCCATTCATGCAACTTATATATATATATAAAAAAAAAGTCAGAAGGAAATGAAGTCTCCTTGAGAAGATGATGTAGTAGAAAGGTCTGAAGGTCTTAGTAGTGACAAGAAAAATGTCCTCAGATGTATCTCCCAGTAACTTTAATATGTGACTTAGCTTGGCTTCTGAGCCATTCCTCCAAAAAAGCACCGGACAAAACAAATGTTTCCGGGTGGAAAACAAAAAACCAAAAAAGGGTGCAGTTCAATTTTAACCTGTGCTACAAGTTTAAGTGTTTTTTTTTTTTTTCTTTTTCTTTTTTTGGTTAGCTACAAATCTTAAAGTGTTACAGCTGAAGACGGAAATGAGCTCCCAACGGTATGGCAGTCAGAGGTCTGAGGGGCGAGTTTAAGGGCTTCTGTGGTGATGCTGCCTGGCCTCACTGCTGAGACAGAAGGGCGTTCCTGTTGGCCTTCATCTTCTCCAGGCGCTTTACTAGATGGTTGTTGGTCATCTCCATCTCTTCTATCTTATCTAAAGCCGTGCGCAGCTGAATGACAACAGAAGAAAGTCATTAATCATCCAGTTAAACGTTTAATATTGAATAAAAAGTGACTTATTCTGTGTTATTACCTCTCTCTGAAGTTTCCGTTTTTCTGCTTTGAGTTCATCTTCTATTTTTTCAGAGTTATCAGCTGCTGCCTTGTACCTGGACACTTGCCCTTCAAGTCTGTTCATCTGTCAAACATTAAAAAAAAGTACAGTTGATGACTAACTTATAGTTTTTTTATTAAGTAATTTGAACTCTTAGCACTTGTATGTGACTTACATTTTGTTCCATTGTACCAATTTCCTGCTCTGCCTTTGAAAGCTTGAATTTATATTCACTAATCTGTCTGTTGGCATCCCCTACAGAGAAAAACCCATGGTAAGTTTAAAATAGAAAAACAAAGAGCTTATTACATAATCTACTATATGAACAGGTAAACATAGAGGTGAGGTAGGTAAGGTAACTTACTCTGCATCTCAATAACGTGCAGGTCCGTACCGTTCTCCATCCTCTCCCCATCTGTATAAGCACTGTCCACCTTGGAGTGTTTTTGTCTCTCCTCCTCCAGCTGATTCTTCAGCTTCCTGATCTGAGCCAGCAGTTCGTCTTTCTCCTCTGCCAACTTCCGTAGCCTGACATCTACAGAACATAAAGAAAATGCATTAAACTGATGGCTTACAATACAACATTCAGTTACTAATCTGACTTGCAGGAACATGTAGAAGCTGACTCACCCAGTGGGCCCTCCCCTGCAGACTCCAGCACTTGGGCGGCCTCCTGGGATACCAGAGTTATTCCTGAGGAAAGAGGCTCGTGGTCGACGTCTCCGTTTGGCGTGCCGTCTGGGATGATGACCAGTCCGTGTTTCTGTGGAGAAAAGACACATATCACTGAGCACTGTTTTGCTCTGTTTTTCCAGAGAAAACAAGGACCGTTCATAACATATCACTCCCTGGCAGGGATCCTAACAGAACCACAATATTGAACTAAACAAAGCTGCAACAACAGAAACAAACCAAACTCAGGAAGAAAAATAATGAAATCATGAGACAACAATGTGCTGTACAGCATACAAAACTGAACAGGAATGAAGGTTTCAGACACGTTTATTGATGCCATGTTAAGTCTAACACCTGGGAACTAGCGATGCACTTGTCTAGGCTGAAAGCTCAAGCCACAGATTGAAGCAGAATTTGTCTCAGACACTCAGACTGCAAAACACATCTTATTTCAGGAAACCCTGTACTTTATTTCTGCCTCCTACTGCTTATTTTAAATGCTGGCCATCTGAAACGAGTGTAATCCCATCTGTGTCTGTATCTGTGGTGCAGTCATCTGCATGATTTCTACTGTGATCCTTGTCATTTTTACTGATCCATTTGAATACACAATAACTGCTATTGTTGGTTGTTGTATGTTTATAATTGTTACATTACCATGGTGACATCTGTGTAGAATAGTAACACTATCTGCCTATGTCCTGTAACCAGTAACTGGATATGGTGAAGTGTAGTCATGATCATATGCAGATTAACTTTGTAACATGTAGACAAACAGCAGAAGAAAGTTGGCAGAAATCAGAAATTTGGAAGAAATTACAGAGAAAAACAAATAAAATGTATAAGAAGCATTTTGTGTTTTGGCAAGCATGTCTTTCCTATAACCTTCTTTAATCCTCTGGGACTCGGTGGACCTACCTCTCCTGCTTTGGACTTCCCCTTGATGTCAGCAAGCTCATCTCTGAGCTCATCTCTTTCATTCCTAATGCAATCAAAGTATTCTTTCTGCCTCTCTAGGGCCTGGCCACACATGAGAGAAGACAAGAGAGGAGAAAGGGAGAAATTGGAAAGACTCTGGACAGGCATGCAACACTCCATGCTATACAGCATTACATGTTGCATGCACAAACATGCACTGTGCACTTCAAGTTGACAAGAAGAATGGAGAGAGAGAAACAGTCTGAACACATGGGTAAGCTGCTAATATATAATGTTAAAAAAAAGGTAAGAAAGGTAGAGAATAGGGACTAATAGATTTTAAGGAGGGACATAATTCCTTCGTATTGTGTGCTATTGAAACACAACAACAACAATACATACATGTGCTTCAAACTCTAAAAAAGACTTCATGATCTAACTAACTAATCCAGAGGTGGTGCATGCATGTCATGCTAGATTATACATAGTAAGTTTGCATGGTCATTTTTAACAAACATGAATCCATGTCGAAGGCTGATCACTGCAGGCTTTAACACAGTGTCAGTTAGCAGATATTGCAGAATCCAAAGTGTTATCTTTGACATGCAAAAACCAAAACTGTGTTTGTGACTGCATCGACCTATGTGCTAATGCCTAAGGGTCTCCATCATGCAGAGACAGCATGAGAAGCAAGAGAGCTTTATAAGGTTGAAAAACACAACCACCCCTTGCCTCTCATATTCTGTCAGAGCACCGGCGTGGGACCTCCTACCCCAATCTTTTTGTCCTTCCAGTTTATCGTTTCCTGAAGATCAAACACCTCTCTGGTAAGGGCGTCTAACTTAGTCTGCATTCGCTGGCTCTCCTGGAGTGGCATTGAGCATGACCGAGATGACAGAGTAGAGGACAAAAATCGAATGGAACAAAGAAAAGAAGTGAAAATGGCCATTAATAAACACAGATACAAAGATAGGAAACAGACACTGGTGAAGCAGGGCGAGAAAGGACTACTATGAGCAGACCTACTGTGAAAGGAACAAATGTTTCTGCTGAGATATTGAAAAGACAGCGAGACAGAGCCAGAGGGACAAAGCAGTGGACAGGGAAGAATATAGAGCAGGCCAGTGACGGAATCCTTATCAAATTCCTGCAGAACAAAGCCTCCTCTGCAGCTGCACACAGCCCCCGACACCTTTAAAAGTGCTGACAGAATAGCAACTTGATGTGACCACAGTGGCAGAAACAGTTTGTGCTTTCTAACATACAGGCCGCCATACCTCTATAAGCTCATCTCTTTGGCGGATTCCCTCTTTCAACTCTTCCTGTTTATGCTGCAGAACCGAACATGTGTGTTTTTGTCTTTCTAGCTCCTGAAACCAGAAACGAAAACTATTTTAGCCACAAGCATTTCATTAAAATATTCAACATGTTAACCAATGTGAAACTAATGCCTCTTAACCTTTGACTTGTCTTCCAGCTCTCTCCTCATCTCTGCCATTTGTTCCTCCATCTCCTCTATGACGTCCTTGAGTGTGTCCACCTGGTAGATGAGGTTGGCTTTGTCGTTGTCCAGCTGTGCATTCGATACCATTGCTTTCTTATACTTCTCCTCCACCTCCGCAAGTGACTCCTGATAAATTCAGAAACATGTCAAATATGGCAAAAAAGGAAAAATTTAATCACAGATCACCTACATGCAATATGTCAGTTGTATAGTATAAAAATAATTTGTTCTTGTATCACATTTAACAAAAAAAAAACAAACACTTGCCAAACACACTACACAGGTCTTAAAATACCATTCTGTGCATCTGTCATAGTATTTCTTTCAATTAAACAAGCCACGTGGGACCAATATGTGAAGTAAAGTGCAGTGAAGACACTGATCACCCAGTAGTTAGACAGTGTTGCATCACTTTCAAGGAGTGAAACAAGCCACAAGAGTGAAAATGGGATCTGAAAGAGAGAACTACAAGTGTACCAGAAAACAAGTGTGCAACAGTTGAATTAAACTCTACAAAGAGTCAGACTGTTAGTAAACTACCCCTACCAACAGAACATAAATGTGCAGTCTTGATCAACAAGAAGGTAACGAATGTGACTGCAGAAGTCAGCTAGAGGGTCACCCAACACTGTGCCAATGACAGCCTAAAAACTGAGGCAATGTTTATCTGTCAGCAGGTGGAGCCTGTTAGTCTTCTTTAAACTCTGGGCCTAGCAGCATTGTGGGAGTGTCTTCATTTCAGATCAAAACAGGAAGTGAGGGAAGATCATGCAGAAGAAAAGGGTAAATACAGAACTCAGACTGGGAGCAGGCAAAGACATGGCGGAGGGGGAACAGAGGAGTGTGAGTGGGGAAAGAGTGGAGGTTTGGGATGCCATATTGCTCCCAGAAGACAAAAGAAGGCATGCTGTGAGCTCAAGCCCCTCTACCTTCAGCTCTTTAAGCCCTTGCATGTACCGCCCTTCTACATCCTGAATCTGGTCCTTTAGCTCATAGATATCCTGTAGAGCAGATGGAGGGAATGGTTGGGTTGAACTTGGGCATCAGAGAGAGTGGGGGATTGTAAAAGGGGAGATAAAGCACCCGTGTGGCCATCTCAAGACAGTCCAGCTGACACATCAGTACCAAGATATAAGGGACAGCTTTACAGGACACGTCACATCCAGTCCTCCCGTGCATATGAGGAGAAAAATGGTTAAAGCAGACACCAAGAACAGCAGGGAGGGTACACCGGAGGCAATGCTGTGGGACGTTCATATGTAGGTGAACATGTGTCTACACAAACATAATCACTTAAGATTAACATTTCAGCTATATGACAAGTATGGAGCTTAAAATACAATAACATGTGGTTTAGAATATGAACAGAAAGAGTAACAGTCAACATCTTACCCTAAGTTCGCTCAAACTGGTGTCAGGATCATAAATGCTACCAGTGTCTGTGCTTCCTCGTCGTGAGGAGGTACCACCCAGCGACGCCAGGGTAGCTGCTGAGAGGCCTGGGGTGGCACAGCGGGATGATGGCTGAGGACACAGCAGAACCCCAGTTAAAGAGACACAAAAAAGCCGAGCACAACGTAACACAAGTCCAGAGTGTTATTCCATACCATCATCTGATACCCCCACAGCTCTTAAGTGAGCCTGCCCTACTCAAACACTCCCAAGGGTGGCACTGTCATGTGCTGCAGTGCATGTAGATAAAGCTCATAATCTCCCCAAAAAAAAAGATATTTCATTATTAACAGCTCAATATACTCAACTACAGATGTTTCACACATTATTATACATTAGTGTTTCCATCACATTTCCCTTCATTATTCACTTCTGACAGTGAAATGGGAATAGCCTTGCTGGACCACAAAAAAAGCTAAACCAGTTAATGTTTAACTTAAGTTTTAAGGGAACCTGCAACAGTGATAGAGCTGAATTTTAAAAGGTTAAATCTAGGTTAAAACCGAATGATTCACTTACCCGACTATAATCAGAGTACTGCTTGTCACATTTTTCATCCAGCTGCAAGAAGAAGAAAAATATAATTAGATGGAGGTAAGGCTATTGTGAGAACTCGCATTCTCTGTGGTCATGCTTGGAGCCGTATCATCTGTAAACCAGTGAGTTAGTTCACATATTAACATGAGTCAGATCAATGCTGCATGTTCACGAACTGTACACTGTTGACAACCAAACAAGAGTGGATTACACCACTTTATTGAAGTTGGCAACTGTTCTAAGTGCATGCTGCTGCACGCTGCACTCACAGTCAGTACAGCTCTCCTTTAAGTAACCTTTAATATGTTCTAAAAGCATCAGTGAAAAACACAGGCTTTAGGATGAGTTCTTAAACACCAAAACGGTTATTTCTAAACATGCATTTTTTTTTCAGGCATATCATTCACCCTACGTTGGTGCAGGACCACATTTCCAAGCACACAGTGGTGATGCCAGGTCCAGGCACTTACAGCGTCCAAATCTGGAATGCTCAACTCATCAAGGTCAGACACAATGCTGCCCCTTCGGTTGGAGCGGCTGAAATAATCAGCAGCTGACTCGCTAATGTCCGAGAAATCAGAAGACTACATAGCACACACACAGGAAGGAGAGAATAGCGATATAGAAAAAGGAAAAGAGAGGGCAAAAGAATAAAAGCAGTTAGATGGGTTTAAAGACAAAGAAAATAATGTGTTGACAATCAGAGTCAAAGATCCCGCTTCTAAGTAAACTGATGTAGCTTATTAGCTACAAAGACTGTCCAGTTACAACAGCTCACCGCACTGTCCCTCCGGCCTCTGCTGAAGCGCTCCTGTGACACACTGCTGACAGTGTCGTCATCTGAGGAAGAGTGCTAGGAGTATGGACACACACAAAACACACACACATGATGAGGACCCGAAGTACTGTAGAATGGCTTCAAACCCAAGTCTCTTAACACACACGCACACATCTTGTTAAAATCAACCATCTGTAGACATCTAAAGTTTTCCTATTTAACAGATTACTAGATAACACTGAAGACCATAACCCTGTGAGTATTACTGTTTCATGCAATTTAAATCATTTTAACAAATGAATCAACTGTAGCCAGTTTAACGAGAACAACCTTGGTCTGACGTCCTGATCTTTCACACAACTGCAGCAAAAACTGTCAAGTCAAACAACTTCCACACAATGTCTGAGTGATGCCATTTCCAACACTCATACCTGATGCCACTGGTATGAGTGGTCTAAATTGTCCCTAGCAGAGTGGAGGTCTTACAGTGAGAGGCTGCCTGTTAATTGTGAGTGTTTGTGTGGTCATGCATGGTGGTGGTGGGTTTAAGGTGCTCACCGCAGGGCTGCTGCGAGTGGAGCTGGCTCCTGAGGAGTACCAGCTGTATTCAGAGGGCTTTGGATGGGAAGAGGGTGACAAACACAAGGCCACAGTTATTACAGCAAGCTATTGCGGGATAATGATGTAAAACTGTTTGAGAAGCAGTCAGAAGACTTACAGCTTTTGAACTGTACCCTGAGCCATAAAGACCAGTGTCGTCATAAATAGAGGCCTGAGGGCACACGTGGGAGACAATGCAGGACTCAGCAAAACACGACAAGGAGCATAAATCTTTGACGCAACAGCTAAGTAGGTTGAGTACAAAGACTTTCTGTGGGTCATGCACTAAAAGGAAACACTGTCTATTCCCCCCTCACTGAGTAGGCTGCTTGTTTCAGTGCTCTTCAACAAAAACCTGGACTCATCAAACTGAAGTACAAATCTCTGTCCTTAGTCGAACACTCAGTCTCCAGAAGCTAAATATAAGCTACCTCAGCCACGAGAGAGGGGAAAGGTCTACTTCTGAAGGTAAATGGAGGCATGCAGAGTGATTCTGGCTATTCAGTGGACAGAAACTGACCATGCTGTAGCTGCGAGACAACCCTGTGCCAGTGGTGGAGGATGAGGAAGTGGTGGCCTGTTGGAGAGGAAGGGAGCAGGGGAAAAATGTGATTCTGAAGGACAGAACGATGCTGACGCCAGAATGTCAGGTGGTGAGAGATTAAAGAGCTGAGGTGAAAACAGGATGAATGCTTTGCTAACCCTGAGCATTTAACCTGAAGTGCTGGGAGGAGAGTTCAAAAGGGTGCAACCTTTTCAGGTTAGTGTTTAAATACTGAGAGTAAATAAGTTTCATATAATTAAAATGATGGTCTGAGTAGATAAAGATCTGAGTTTCTGTCTTTTTTTCATAACATAACTGTTCAACATTATGCACAGCTAGCATGCTTGTCTGTATGAGAATTTTATAACACAAACCCAATTTCCCTAAATTATGCAACAACTTTGTAAGAAAGTACATATTTCTGACACAAATATTGAGCTTCAATTGGATGCCCTTCAGCCTGAAGTTGTACAGTACTGACAGGAGGACCAACCCGTGGCTGAAAGGTGGAAGTGGATGACAGAGGTGGTGCTTTGGTCTTCGTAATGCTGGTGTAGTTCCTTTGATCATGGTACAGTCCGGTCTACAAAAGCAGTAACAAATCATCACAAACAAGCATCTAATTCCGATAGAGTAACTTGATCTATGCTTGATCTCTGTGTCTCAAAACTAATTAGTCCAATTTATCAAGGCTAGAGGCAATCAACAATATGTCACAACAGCAAGCCACTATCGGTCTACGCTTTCTCCATGCTCATAGTCACAGCTGAGACAATGATACCAAGTGATGCACTGACCAGCAGGTCCTTCTTTGAGGAGCTGGATGAAGCCTTTTTATGGCCATGCAGGTCATTGTACACAGAACTCTGTTCAGCCCCGCAAAATGTAAGAAAATATCAATAAATATGAGACAAAAGAACTAGAAGAAAAACAGAAAAATAAGGTAGGAGATGGGGAAAGGATGATCAACTTAAAGTTACATACAGTGGAGCGAGAACTCTTGAGGATGGAGCTGCTAGTGGAGCGGCCATCAGACTGAAGAGAGACCAGGAGTCAGAAGAATTGGGATCAAATGAAGATCAAAAATCATGTCAAGCTGCCAAATTCTGCTTCATGCAGACATGCGTTTACATAAAGCATACTCTATTCACACACAATCCTTATGGGAAAGAGCTACTGGAAGTGTCCTTTGTGTCCTTTCCACACTCGCATTGGCCTTGTTCTTATATCTTTAGTAACTGTAACAGATAACTGACCAAGTATGTTCATGTTTTACAGTGTGTTCACAATTTAAGCCTGGTTTCCTGATACGGACCAAAGCAGAAATTGGTCTTGGTTAACTTTGATATCCTGATTACCTGCCCAAGGTCATGTATGCGGCAGCGTTGTTTTGTCTGTGTCTGTTAGCAACATAACTCGAAATGTTATGGAATGATTTTTTTCACATTTTTAGGAAATCTCACAAAAATGTAATAAGGAACAAGTGATTGCATTATGGGGATGATCTGGATCAAGGCCTGGACTCAGGAATTTTCAAAGGATTCTTCACTATGGGGAGACAGAAGCTTTAATGGCAAAATTATCCCTCAAAAATACAGCACACAATCATTGACGAAAAAAAAAGAAAAAAAAATTGCTTGGCGGAGGTCTGTACTTTCCTAGTGCTTGTAGTTTTTGTGTTGTTTCAGTAAACTGTAAAAATTTCTTTACTGAACATGCTTTTTAAACACAGCTAAAATATATTAGCAGAAAAATGCTGTCACCAAAAGATACTAGTGTTGTATCGATTTATCAGAGCCACAAAGTTTGGCATTCAGCATGATAAGATTTCCCTAAACTGGAAAAAAGCTGACTACTCAGACAGCATTTCTTCTATAAGCCATGTTCAAAAAATAAATAACTCAAGTGTAAGAGGACATGACTGCCTGAGAAAAGTTTGATGCATCTAAAAAGAAAAAGAAAAAAAAGCTCAGAAATCCCTAAATTGACACAATTAAGCAATCACACTATGAGTCAGGTCTGTTTAGCACACCACTGTTAGCTGAACTCCAGTTTTGTGAGGAGGCATGCAACCTACATAACAAAACTCTCAAAAATGAATTAATTTTCTGGAAAAATGTGACCTTGAAGAGAGAAACGAGATTTTAAAGTTTAAGCTCAGTACAGGATGGTACACTTTTATCTATTTTTTGTGTTTCTACATGCAAAAACTGGGAGGCGTGCCAGAATGTGTCTGTAGAATTTTGGGAACCTTTCATTGGTGTCCCCGTCTTACCTTAACCCTTATGGGTGGAGCATGACATGCTGAAATCTACGGATTGGTCAAAAGAATGGTAATTTCCAGAGTGACTCAGTAATAAGAACAAAGCATGAACAGCACCATAATTAAATATAAGCTGGATTTTTTGTTGTTTAAAGCCACTGGAAGAAAAACTACCAACTGCTGGATGCCCGCTATTCTCGATCTTTGTTTCTGTTATGTTGTTATATGGTTGCTATGCGCCGGTCTAGTGGCAGCAAGTCTGAGTAGCTCCTGTGCTGTTTAGTTTACAAAACTTTTCAAAACTATTGTTTTGTTAAAACTACTGTTTTGTAAGGTGTTTTTATAAAGCCTTTTCTGCCATGTTCTTATGGCAAATCGGCTGCCAAACAAGTGTGATGAACTGGAGGTGCTTGTGAGGAGCCAACGGCTGTACAGGGAGTGCAGCTTGATTTGTCTATCAGAGTCCTGACTGGAGTCCTGGCTGGCTGAACGACAGCACCTGGCTTTACAGCTGTACAAGTGGATAGAGATCCGAAGAGGAGCAGGAGGTGGAAAAGTGGGGGCATTATCCTATTTTTTAATTTTGGTTATCCCCCAAAACATGACTGTTAAAGAGAGTATGCTCTCCGGATGACAGAAGACCTCCTATCTAATACTGTTGTGCAAAACTGGACGACCAGTGGAGCTGAATGACTACAGACCGCTGGCTTTGACATCTCAAATAATAAAGACCTTGGAGCATCTCCTTGCCCGTTGCATGAAACTGCACCTATTAGAACTGTGGTGGAGGAAACTGCAGGGCGTGTCCTGCTTCATTATATTTGCGATGCTATGATGTCACACTATTACCCCTGCTACCAGGTAAGGGCATGGTTGGCTGTGGAAATAGAACAGACCAGGCTAAACCGTACCAAACCATCCTGTCCCGAGGCTGCATCCCTTGGTGAAAACGGGGCTTAAATGACCAAAAGTAATATCATTGTCTCATTGTACTGTTAATAAATGAGAAACTTAAAATCTGTTGACAAATAAGGCCACAGAGTTCCAGAAATATAGAACATTTTTGAGTGCATTTGTAATACTGCCACACAAATGTCAACACAACGCACCAAGACATCTTTTCTACGGGAACTGGATCGACTCTTGTTAGACCCCAAGTCACGAACTGCTGATGAAGTTGACTTTTAATAAGAAAAATGAAGTTAAACATTAGAAGTAATCTTATTTAAGTAAAGCACTACCAAGCATTACCAAATTGAAGTAATTCACTATAAACATGTATTTAACAAAAGCTTTCCTGAAACCAGCAACGGCTTTCACACAGAGTGCTTCTTTGTACGCACCCTGTAGCTTCGGACCGACATGACGTCCTCATCCAGCCCCTGTTAATGTGGAAACAGTCACAGCAGAGAAGCAGAATGACAGAAACATGGAAGATGAGATATGAAGGGCAGTGTAAAAAAAGGAAGGAAGAGAGGAAATAAAAGAAGACAAAGAGGAAACATGAGGAAGATACAGACCCGCTGATGACGGCTGCTGGCTCTACTACTACTAGAGGCTCTGGCTTTTTCTGTTTCAGCCTAGAATCAGGATAAAAAGTTTGCAAGAATTATACAGAAAGAGTAGACAGGTCGCTGTATAATACTGCACAGTTTTCATGCAAAGCCCAAAGCACACAAAAGCAATGCCTGCATATCACCAAAAAGATGTCAAACATTTGCAAGTCTTCTTTAGAAACTGGGTAAAGATTAATGGCATATGACAACAAGTATATCAGGCATTTAATGCAACACACTAAAACACTATTTTCTATATAGATAAAACCAATGCACAATGATTAACTCGGAGCATGAAATAGCAGGAGCTTTAAGGACTGTAGTTGAAACCACCTCCTTACTTGCAGACTCAACCACCCAACATAAAACCAAATGCCAAAACCTGCTCTTTAAAACATACAGTCATAGATTCTGGTGTCTCCAAAGCAAATACACTGTAGAGGCATATTTCCACAGTGAGGTACAAAGTAGTCTGGAAGTCAAGTGCAGCTAAGTGGTCAGGGTTGAATGGCGCACAATCCCACACAACAGCATGTGTTAGTGGAAAAGAAAGCAACGCCACTCCTTCTCTCGCCTACCATCCACTGGTGGATCTGACCCCATTTTCTGTTGCTACTGCTGGATGAGTGGTAAGAAAGCTGGACAGAGGGAGGAAATGCCAGGAAAAACATACAATCATCTTTCAAAACTGCTGACACACAAAAAAACTGGGCAACATTTGCGTCAGGAATAGAATTTCTGGTTTTATATTTTTTTTTTACACACTAGATAAACTCCCATATTTAATCAACCATTGATCATTTGATTGGGCATTACATTAGCCTGCTTCAGATGCTGAATAATGCTCCCAATGCATCTTTGCACATCAGGTCAGTTTTGTGTTATATACCTCTTTCTGCTGCCGCTCAAGTTCCCTCATTCGGATATCCCTGGCTTCTGCCCGAGCCGCCCTCTTTGCTGCCAGCCTTGCCTCCGCCTGTGAAACACAACATGAACACACCTGTCAGCCAGCCATGAATGGAGACTTAGAAGTCACGCCCAGTGAGTGCAAAGAGTAAACAAGAAAGAAGAGATAACCAGTAAAATCCATGAATTAAAATCAAACAGCTGAATTTACATGAGTACAAGAGGGAAATAGACCATTTAGTTCAAGGAAATGTGATATTGTAAAATACACACCTGTAGATTAGATTTTTTTAAATTATTTAACACTTGTTCAGCTTTAAGTAATGCAAATAACAGCAACAACAAGAACACAGACTTTTAAAGGTGTTATGGTTTGGCTCTTACTGACAGTTATAATTTTTTATATAAAAAAAACCAGGGGTTCCCAAATTTTCTATGCCAAGAGCCCTCAAACAGCATTAGCTTCTTGCCAGGGACCCCCAAACCCACAGAAAATGCTACAAAATGTGTAAGGAAACATCAACTTTTGGAATGTATTTTCTTACTTTTATTCACTATTCAATAATTATTACATTAGCATAAGAAAATACTTCTTGAACATCTTTTAAGTACTGTATATTTCCGCTGAATAATAAACTTTTCAACAAACCATTTACCGATAAGGGCAGAACAAAAGAAATCAAACTTCTCTCGTGTGCATGTGTCTGTGTTTGTGTCTGGGAGTGTCAGACAGGGATTACACTAGTGCAGGGGTGTCCAAAGTCAGTCCTCGAGGGCCGCTGTCCTGCAGCTTTTCAATGTTTCCTGCTTCAACACACCTGACTCAAATGAAATGGATCCAACAGCCAATTAAGTTTTGCACAATTACTCATTAATTTGAGTCAGGTGGTTTTGGAGCAGGGACACATCGAAAACCAGCAGGATTGTGGCCCTCGAGGACTGGAGCTGGACACCCCTGCACTAGTGGGACACCAGAGTCTCCAGACAGAGGATGTGTTTCGGGCAAACATGACCAATTTTCTGAATGGGTGTAAAGCCATACCTAATGCATGCTGCATCATATTTTAGGATTTTAGTTGGCCATGAGTTCTTAGGGGGTTTTTTGCAGCAGAGTCCTCCACAGCAGGGCTGTTGGTCTGCTCCTTTGGTGCATTTGTTGCCAAAAACCTGTCCCTTTTGCAGTAGCTAGCCACATGTTAGCTTGAGGAGCAGAGCAGCCTGATAACCGCCAGGTCTACACAGATTATGACATCGTCATGCCAAACTTGCGGCTGAATTTTATTTATTTAATTTTTTGCTATTTTTTTCTTTTAGCTTCCCTCTAATTTTCTGAGGCCTCCCTAGCACCCCCTGACAACCTCCACTTTGGAAAAAGCTGCAATAAACTGAAACATATATATAAGATACAGTATTGTGCAAAAATCTTCCTTCATCTCTTCATATTTTGTTTCCATGGAGCCAGACTTTACAGTAATCTCTAAAGTAGTCTTAAGCAATAGTTCTCCAGGCTTTCTAAAGGTCTATCAAAGTTTTTTTTTTTGTACATTGGCTACTTTTCCACTTTTTTCAATCAATTCCATGTACCTTTTTAAAGGAATGTGCCTTTTTTTCTGGGTACGCCACTAAACACTGACCTATGAATCTTGCAAGCAAAATGTCAACTACATTGTCTGTAAGACTTTGTAAAGAAAAAATTAAAAGATATTGGTCCAAATGGTTATTCAGGATGCAAAAGGATTGTGAATAATGGGAAAAAAACCCTCTGGTTTGTTTTTCTCCTACCCCATCTTCTTCATTTAACTTAAGATAAAGTAGAATGACTAGATTTAAACTTGACCAATCTTCTCTCTTGGCACTCAACCAGACCTATCTCCTTTTTGTGCTGAATAGACACTTGTGTATACCTATAAAACAATATGTAAAAGGGTACTAGTAGATGGTGCATGTATGCAAGTATACATTTGTGTGTGCGTGTATATGTATAGGTACTCCTGTATGCACATTTAAGTGAGCTAGCTGCACTGTGTATGGTCATGTGAAACATTTAACTTTAAGAAGCTGCATTGAGCAGTGGATGACACCAGCATCAGCCTTAAAAAGAAAATAGATAGGCTACGGACACCATATGACACTGAAGTGTGCGGTAGAACTTAGCTGACCAGTTTGATCTGTGAGCCGCAGCTCTCTGAGCCTTTGGATTGCTTCATCCAAAACAACATGTGTAAACCATCAACTTCAGGAGGCCGGATTTTAAGGCCCTCATGGGGGAGATGCCAACAAATAAACCTTGTTTCTGCACAGGCTGTTAACATCGAGGCAGTTTCACCAAATCTAACTAGCTGACCATTAAAGCACAACCATGTCTATGCAAAACTATACCACATCCAATAAAATCTCCCCTCTAGGGAGAAAAGAAGGAAGACTTATAAAATCTGCCCCAGCTGAGTCACAATATAAGGAGATAATTTTACAGAATAACCAAATCATTTCATCTATCCTTACATTGCATCTGTATTAGTAATTATATACCACACATGCTTCAAAACTGAACATTCAATAAACAAACAATGGCACACAAACTTGTGGAGCTCTGTCCTTCATCTGTTACAAAAAGACAGTCCATAAATACTGGGGCCAGTGAGTACAGTATCACGCTGCAGCAGACAAACACTGTCAGCATTCCAGTAATTTCTTATCTGCACTAACAGGAGGCCTGTGAGTAAAGCTATTCCTGTTTCAAAAACAGCCTGAAGTAAAAAACACAGCCCAAACATCTTACTTCAAGGTGACAAGACAACAAACAATGACAAGAAATGATGGCCTGAGCCAAACCAGATGAGTGGCAAACTGAAGTCTGTCAGAGAATAATTTAATGGATTGATATTAGCTAAAAGCAAAGCACATCAAACTCTGTACTGTACTCTAGTAAAGCCTGCTCATGTTGCTGTTCTGGTCTCATTGAAGAGCTTGATGCTCAGAGCATGCACAATAGGTAAAAAAATAAAAATAAAGTGTCAATTTGAAAACTTTTAGTTGCAGATCTGATTGAGAGATGTCAGCTTCTCATACCTGGGTTAGCAAACTCATCAAAGTGATGATGGTAAAAAATTCAGTTCTGTCTCCTCTCACCTTGCTCATTAGCAAAGCTCAGGGGAGGAAAACTTTCAGGAAGCAGCTTGTCATTTTAGATGGTGCTAAATGTCACAGTTGCAGTGTAAAATGACAAACTGAGAACTCGCAAATTAACCTAAAATTATTGAGTAGGTTTTTTTTTTTTTAACCTGTCTTGTCCAGCATCGTTGCAAACAGAATGATTGTCTGGCTGCCGTCTGATGCTGGGCAATTTTACTCTATCAAGCAGGGATTTATACTACATGTATAAAGTCCCTCTTGATGACATGAAAAACTTTATTAAATCAGATTATTGAGTAGGTTGATGACAGGTTATGGTACTGAATTGTGATTGTTGGTTTTGGGTGATCTGTGCAGACTGTGCAAAGATGGGGTCCAAGAAGCACGACCATTGTTGTACAAAGAATAGTGCTAATCAGTTTTCTTTACAATTTAGGTGTTTACAGACAGGTTTTCATAGTTAAACATTAAGTTAGTGACTTAATAAACTATATAAACCACCTGTAATATTCCAATCACTATCTTGTGAAACAATAGGTGTGTCACTCAGAGGGCTCATCTTGTTAATGAAGTGTGTCAGATAAACGTGTAGTCACTCATTAAAGTATGCAGCACACTGAGATGTGCAGTATTATGAAAGAAGTTTGCTAACAGCTGAGGTTATTAGCAAGATACAAACAGAATAATTCTGTGTTTCTGTATAATTAGAATAAGTGCAAGAAGGATTACAAAAAAAGTCAAACCCACACGTAAAAAAAAAAATCAGATAATTTTAAGGGTTTACTTGATGGTTATACTTTGTAAAATTAAATCTCTGACATATATTTAAAAAAATTTACTTAATGCACGTTGCGTTGTATGAGCTGAAAAGGAGAAATACAGTTTCAAGTGCACGAGGTGGGAGTCTGAATGAGAAAGCAAGAGAGACGGGTGTGTGTGAACTCTGCACCTGTCGAGCTGTCTGACAGTATGACCTGCTCTGCACAGCAGCGCAGCTGAGCTCTCTGTCTCTGTCCTATCTATAGACTGGCCCATCCATGCTCGACTCTGACAGCCACATCACGGGCCGGAGAAGGTAACCTGAGCAGTGCGGCCTCACCATTAAACACACCTCTAACACTATGGGCGATTAGGGTTCAGCATTCAAAGTTCATTAGATAATAATATTAATAATAAGACAAACTTGCTATCTTGCGTATTAAATTCAAAGTTTTGTACCCTGTATATTATTGTGACAAATAACTTCACCTCCTGCATAACAACATTTCATGTAAATGTTAAAATCTTCTATAATGATCCCCAATGAAACAACTGATCTCTAGTCAGTTCTATAACTCCAGCACAATCATCAGCAAATGCTTACTTAAAGCAAACTAATTACATTAAATTAGACAATACTGTGTAAATGACTAGGCACTGGGTCACTTTTTAAAAAAAAATATGATACCAGGCAAATTCTTGAATACACTCACTGCAAAATGTTTTAATTTTACCAAGATAAATAAGTTAAAAGTTAAGACTTTCCTTGTTAGGTCGACCCTGGAAGTCCATGTGTACGATCCTGCTGCCACACTGGCAACCATCAGTTTACTGACAGAGACTACAGTATGTGCTTTGTTCTCTGTGACCTGAAATGTCTCCAATGATGAATAGAAAGTAAAATGATGACACTTTACATTGCAACAGTGCCATGAAGATATCACAAATAAAATCATATAGACTATGAACCCAATCTTCCACGTAAAGACACACACCCCCTCTCCACTGAGGAACGTGAAGACAGACAACAGAAAGACAACAGGTCTGAGATGATCATCTAATTCCAATTCTTGGCTGGTGCTGAATTTGTAGGCAAGCTGCTCTATTCAAAAAACTGACTGCCCAGTAATATAAGGGGGCCTCTGAGCTAGGCCAGTGACGGTGCAGGCTCAAATTCTCAGTCATTCTAACCAACGATGTATGCCAAGCACAGATGGGCAAGCTATTAAATTCTCTTGACCATAGAGGTAGACGCAAAGGCAGTGTTATGAAGATTTGTTCAGGGGGGTAGTGATATGTAAGTTAGACATTGACCCCTTGAACTCCCAGCACAGTTGATCTAATCTTTAGTTTGCTCTACAAAGAGATTCAGATCTAGGACCTGACTGGGAGGGTCAGATGACTCATGTTTCTATGATCAGCCTGCATGACTATAAAGAGAGCAAATGGAGCCTTACGCTTGCTGCTCAAGAATGAGGCACTGCACAGCTTTCAAACAGCATAGATCACACTACAAAAGGGCCAAGACAAACTTTTATGACTAGCTGGTTTAGCCGGCTTTAAATAGCAATGAATCAATCGACTTGATTTCTTTACAGAAAATCTGCAGTGTGCCTATTTTATATATACCTGCAAAGTAATTAAACTGATCTTTGCATTTCATGTTTTTTTTTAAACTCTTTTCTGGAAAAAAAGCAAAGGAATGGAAGGCCTGCTGTGGAACAAAATGGAATAATCCCAGGGCAAGTCGTTACAGGCCAGGCAGTCTCTCTCCTCTGCTTGTGCGCTTTTTTCACCCACAAACAAAAAAACACTTATCCTCTCTGTAGTCCAAACCAGCTGTCTCCACTCATTTTGAGCCAAACACAATTAACTAACAAAACCTGAATATTCACATGTAGATGCCCTTTTCCTGGAACAGCTTTGACTATAACACTTCAAATTAGTCAGTTCTTCATAGATCCAAATAAGTCCACAATAACCTGGATCTTTTCAGTTCATGTACCAGTAAGTTAATTAATCCCCATTTGCCTTGAATCATTCAACACAACAGAAAAGTGCTCAGATTGTTTTCTTTGGTGTAAATAATGGCATAGATACAATGAAGGGTTAATGTCTCCATATGCATAAATATCTCTGAGCTTTGGCGAGACATTTTTATCAGTTTATTGTGTTTAAAAAGTCTTTCAACAAGTGAGTAGTGCGTGCCTGTTGTTTAAGTGCTGATAATGGTTTAGACTGTGAACTCATGTTAATGGATGGTGCTGCTGCTTAAATAATCAACAAATAGAAATGATAAATCAACCCTCTGTCCATACTTGATGAGGCCGTTTTAAGGAAGACGTGAAACAAGAATATCTAAGTTAGGCGAAAACACATTTGCATTGATTTATCAATAAAAAAATGGAGCATTTACAGAATAGCATAATGCAGGTCCAACAGTGTGCACTTATGGTGGATTGTATGCTTACCTCCCGAGCAATGCTACTCAATGCCTCATCTTCTGCTGAAAACCGGTCTTTCAGTGGCGCACGCTTTCTACCAGAGCCTTGCGTCCCCATGTTGTCACTGCAACTGTAGCTTCACCAATTCTGTTAGGCTGGAAAGTTGACAGGACTTTATGTAAATACCTTGTAGAAAAAAGCATACACAAAAGAAAACTATTTCAACAGGTCTGCCAACAAAGCCAAACACTACAGTATGCCACAAAAACATGAGTCATGAATGTGTTTTTTATATAAAAAAAAGAAAGGAAAAAGACATATGTTATAATAATCTCCACTTTCAAATACATTTAATAGTGTAGGCAACAGCCCTCACACTCCTCTAACACTTATTTCTATTCCTGCAAAAACCGTCACTCACGTATGGACCCCATTAGGTTTTTTTGATAAACAGTTGTGGCTGACGTGAACCAGTTTTAATGTGACATGCAAGATAACTGCAACTTTATAAGTCAGCTTTTGAAAGCAAAATTCTAATAAATTATAAATGATTGATTTTAAAGCTATAGTGAATTAATAATTCTACACTAATAAAGCTTACATTTACAGGTAGTATCATAGTTTTCTGCAACAATAATATGATAGTGTGTGTTGACGATCCAAGCAATCTCTAACTTTACAGATCACCATACAAAAGTACAATGTGGCATGCTAGTGCAGACATAAGAAAAAACGCCTTGAGACCCAGCTGAGTCAGAGTGAGACATGAGCATTTCACGTAGACATGTCATCGTCTATATCTGAACAAAAAAAAAAAAAAAAAACACAACAAAACATTTAGGTTAACAGTCTAAAACGTTACTGGCAAATTAATGGCAAGGGATGGCTACTAATAAATAAAACAAATAAAAGCAAATATTAAGTAGCTGGAGTTGAGCAAAGTGTCACCCACTTGTAAGTACAATAGTCTTACAGCTGTGGTAAATTGAACCATTAGCAAACACAATTCAGTTTTTTCCTCAGTAACTAAACTAACATTGTTATATGGCCTTATAATACCCAGAAAAACCACCATCGTTAGGTTAAAACTAAAGTTACATAAAAGAAATTCCTCTTAGTATTAGCTAGCTGGATATACTTGAGTTACAGGTTACTATGGTTAGCTATCTCCTCAAGAAGCTAACTGGAGCTGCTAACTAGCATTTCTTTATGCCGGAATTTTTATTTAAAAGTTACCCAATTTGGCTCCTACTGTGCCCCCCACTGAGTCTAACGCTTAACAAAACCAGAACTGTCAGGACACGTCCTTCCGACAGCAATGACCCCAGTACCAAAGACGATCTCTGGGAGCCAAGCCTTGTTGACCAATTTAGCAGGGTAGTTAGCTAGGATAGCCAATGAGGCTAACCTCGACTCTCATGAGAGAGACAGGGCAAACTGAGACTGATCCTTGCGGTTAACTTCCCA
Source organism: Melanotaenia boesemani (assembly GCF_017639745.1). Lineage (NCBI taxonomy): Eukaryota > Metazoa > Chordata > Actinopteri > Atheriniformes > Melanotaeniidae > Melanotaenia > Melanotaenia boesemani. The sequence continues at coordinate 9,845,326 of NC_055697.1, forward strand.
GCCACAAATTGTAACAGTACCTTCGCGACACCTCTAAAGAAAAACTCCAGATATTGCCAAGGCGTAGTCCCTTAATTTCTGATGGTTTAAGGGAGAGCCATTCGATTTCTCTTCACAGATTGGTAGTGTTTTTGTCTACACTGACAGCTGTCATCAGTCCGCCTTTCTTTCCACCGCTGTCCACTGTCCTCCTTACCCAGTTTCCACACGCTGGTTAGCTCAAAAGTTCCCGGATGTTAGGGGAAAAAATAGGGTGTGATGGTGCCTTCAGGGACCATCCGGGAATGCCTGTTGTTGTACCCGTCTCCGGTAAGGAATGTTATTTTCCACCTACTAATAATTAATAGGTCTTGTATAACTCCATACTTTAGAGACAGACACTGAATTTGTTTAAACAAGTAATGACACAAATAACTTTTGCTGTTGTATTTAATAGCTTTCTGTAAAGCAAGGCTCTTTGCTTTTGTGAGCCTCAACAACACAAACAACGAGTTAACAAAAGATACAGCCCTGGAGGGTCAAGTGAGAAGTTTTAATATTTTTGTTGCAACTTGCAGAGTTGTAATAATTATAATAGACTATTGAATTGCAAATTACATATAGAGAAAAGTTGGGATATTTTCTTCACAGGAATTAAGATTTTAGTCTGTAATTTGATTTTTTTTTAAACGCACGTCTAAAAGAGAATACTTTGTGTTCAATTTCTAACATTATTGTATTTAGAAAATACAAAGAAATATAAGTAATGTTGCTACTGGATTACATTATCCTTCCTTTTAATGACACTTATTTGATTTGTTCTGATTTTGCAAGAAGTATTTGTGATCTTTATTCCTCGGTATAAGGTTTCAGCTACTCAGGAGTCTGTGGTCATTGTTATAGTCTGATTCTTTTCACAATGTGCCATCCATTGTTAATAGGAGACAGATTTAGACTACAAGTAGGCTAATCAGCCACACTCACTCTGTGTCTAAGATCTGGCATTGTCCTGCTGAAACAACCACTTACCACTTAAGATAATGTCTTTTTCTGCAAAAATAACCAGCAGGTAAACATGTTGCCTAGATGGTACAAGGTATATCGCTCGAAATTCTAATATAGACCTCTGCATCCATGATACTGTCATATATAAGACATTCACCCATGCCATGAACACTAATGTACCTCCATACCATTTTAACACTGACTTATGTGTCTTTCATTGATAACAGCCTGGATTAATTTTTCTTATATCTAGCATATAGAACTAAGAGATATATTTTCCCCTCAGAACACATCTACTGTCTCTGGCCATTGGAGATTACCTTTTGCTCTGATAACTCTGTGGCATTTCTGAGCAGAATTGATGTTTGGCTTCCTTTTTGTATAATCAGGTACTTTTTATGGATGCAGCAGTAGACTGTGTTGAGTGACATGGTGACATAATAGGTTCTCATGCAATGCTACCTGAGGGCTGAAAGGTCCTGTGCATCCAACAGTGATTTCTGTCCTAGATCTTTACACACTAAGATTTTTGCCATTCTCCCCAAATCTTTTCAATATATCAGGCACTGTAGATACTGAAAGACCAATGTTCTTTACAAAATTTCATTAAGGAATGATTGTTTTTGGAACTTTTTGATTATTGTTGGGCTGGATTTAGCAGAGTATGGTGAGCCATGATAAAAGCTTGTTTGAAGGACTAGATCTCTGGAGGGTGTTTCTTTGATACCCAGTCTTGGCACCCTCACCAGCCACTACCAGGACAGCATACTCATTTATCTTAAACATGTTTTTTTATTTTCATCTCTCCCAACTTTTTTGAGTGTGTTGTTGGCACCAAATTGAATTAGTTTATATTTTATGGATACAGTGAAGTTGGTCAGTGTTAAAATGGCTTACTGTTAAAGGTTCAAACCATTAAAATATGAATTAAAAAAGTGTGATATATAATACTTCAGAGCAACTCCAATCAGTTAATGCTTTGAACAAATTTAATCCTGTAACATCACTTCAATGTAACAATTTCACAGCTGGAAAAATACATGTATTGCTTTTGGAGGTGCCAAAAAACACGTTTGTTAATGTTGTGAATAACAAATAAGACAAGAACAGTATTAAAACCAGACATGTAAAGTCGGGTGCCAGTTTCTATTTGGGTTTCTCCTTAAAAACAGATAATAGAATGACTGATTACATAAGATATTGCATCAATTTATTCCCATATCATTTAAGTGGATTAATGGAAAATCTCCATTTATGAGTCAATAGTACATAAATATTCTAAGGCTTCTTACAATACAGACCCTCAGTGCCAAATTAAATAGAAATGTGGTCTAATCAAAAATGTGTATTTAAAATGTTTAGTAACCTGAAGCATCTATACTGTATAGATCGCAGCACTTCACTATACATCAGAGGACACTCATCGGGCACTTTATAAGGTACACCATGCTAATACCAGGTTGAATCCCTTTTTGCCTTCAGAACTTTCTTAATTCTTAATGGCGTAGATTCAACAAGGTTTTGGAAACAATCCTCAGATATTTTTGCTCATATTGACATGATAGCATCACACACTTGCTGCACATTTGTCAGCTGCACATCTGTGACGAGAATCTCTCGTTCCACCACATCCAAAGCTGCTCTACTGAACTGGGATCTGGTGACCGTGGAGGCATTTGGAGTACAATGATCCTATTATTACAGATTGATCTGAGCTTTGTGACATGATGCATTATTCTGCTAGAAGTAACCATCAGAAGATGGTACACTGTGGTCATAAAGGGTTGGACATGGTCAGCAACAAATCTCAGGTAGACTGCAGTGTTTAAATGATGCACAAGGGCCCCAAAGTGTGCCAAGAAGATATCGATAATGCCAGAGCCTCTTGGCATGGTCTATATGGACGGTTGCCTGGTGCATCACTAGCTGGTGAATATGTGTGAGCAGTCAAAAGCAAACAAAAAAACCAAACAAAAATTAATAAAATAAATTAAAAAGATCCCCACCTCTAGCCTTGTAACTGCTGGGGTAAGCTCCCATCCCCATGTGACCCTGAATTGAAATAATTAATATAGAAAATGGGTAGATGGAAATTAAAAAGAAAGGAGAGGGCATGAGTTTGGGTGAATTGCTTAGGTATTTTTTTTGTAGTTAGAGACTAGCTAGGTTTTATTAAAGCAAAGTTGTCTCATAATGCTGCTGTAGAAACAGTAGAGCAATCATTTATTTTAGTAATACACAAACACAGCTGGATGATGATTTCTGTTGTTTAACACAAAATATTAGTCTTTCAGCTACAGGTACATGTTTTACTGTACAGAAACAGGTAAATCTCCTCTATAATAATCCATATTTACTGAGAAAGTACTTGCAGAGGCCCCTAGAAACTACTGTAGAGGAACCTTCACTCAGTTTAGCCAATTATTTGTGGTCTCTGCTATCCCTGCTTTGTATGCTGTCATTTCTATTGTCATTATTATTGTTACTCAATAATTCTTATCAGTTTATTTTTATCTTTATCTGAATGTTACAGTTAAACTTTGTTACTAATTACAGTGAATGTAGGTCATAGTCAAAATAAAGTTGGTTTATACAGTGCATACTTTATATGAAGTCAAATGCCACAGTAGACTTATTGTAGTGGTGTAACAGTATGGATTTACTGGAAGTTTAAGTACAGCCACACATTGTCCAACGAACAACAGCACGGCAGGCACATTTTGCACACTTGCAACTCATCCTGACCTGTTCATCTGGATTGCTTTAGTCCAGTTGTCCATACATGGAAGCAATGAAAGTGTATTTTTACTATGGCAATTTGGCCAAACATTTAAACATTTCTAAAACCCCATAGCAACAGTAAGCTGGGTTTGTAGCTTTCACACAGATACCGATTTTAATTTGAATACAATATTTCACATATATGAACTTTTAAAAACAAATAACCAAATAACCAAATATTCACACCTTATTCAAAATCACTTAAAACCATTTTCTTCCCCATTCTGATGCTGTTTGAACTTCAGCAAGTTGTCTTGACCATGCCATGCCTAAATGCATTGAGTTGCTGCCATGTGATTGGCTATTTATGTTAACTAGTAATTGGACAACCTACTTAAGTGGTCACTGAATATATGTGTGTATTAGCAGGCAGAGTGCATCTAAAAAGAATATTGCATGATGATCTGGAGACTTTCCCGCCCATTAATCCATATGCTTTTCATACAATGGAAATTTCAGCAAATACTGTACAGCCCACCTACTATTTCTTAGTACTAGTTTCATGTTAAGTAATAAAATATATCCTCATTCATAAGAAACTATATCTAAAGCATTATATGTTCCCACAAGAAAAGCCCCAAAACCAATGTAATCTACTGTAACAGCTATATAAACTTTCTCCATGTGAGGGCAGCAGTGGATAATGATTTCTTCTTGCTTAAGTCAAATGTCTTGCTTAATGAAGATACACCACATGTAAAAGCACCCATTGCATTGTTTGATTAAGTGATTAAAACATTTGATTTCTTTGTTACTTTTATATGAACATTAAATCAATCAATTACAGATGACAGTGTGATGAATTGAAATAAATAGCTAAATAGCTTTGACATGGTCAACACAAGCCAGAATTTAAACACAAGTACACAAAAGAAAAAGGTCTTCTTGTAAACAGTATGAGCATTATATAGGCTACCTTATTATATTGTGTTTTTAGAGAACAAAGAACTAGAATAAATGTTAAGAGATTTTTCCTCAGAGACCTTTAGGACCTCCATGGGAATTTCCTGATAAACACCCAAAACATATGATGCTCACAAGCACACATTTCTTAAGTCTTGTTTTTCTTTATTACAGGAAGCTAATGGTAATGACTGTTTTGTCTCTGTTCACCCCTCTCTGCCTCTCTGTTTGGTACAGTGCAGACAGGGTTTACTGAAGTCTTAACCTTAAGACATCATCAGCCCTAATGTCTCCACGCCCCCACTCCTGTTTAACTTTCTTTGCAGTCATCACTTTGCACACCAATTACCCATATTCTGCAGCTAAAATGATTAAGGATGACACGGGTGCTTAAAATACAACTCTATATTACTAACATGTTATTGTCCTTTTTTTCTTTTTGCTTAGAGAAAATTGCCTCAACTGATTCCCCTCAAACTTTTAACAAAGTGTTTTATCGGAAAAGTATAAACAGTTATATTACTAAGAGTTTGGGAATCGGCTATCTTAATTAAACATTGTACATGCTGTTGGTCAGGCCTTAGGTGGAAGTTGCAGAGAAAAACAGAAGGCTTTAAGTCAGCCAGACAGTGCTTAAGTGTGTTTGTCTAGCTTTATGGCTCTTTTAACTCTCAAACACTTGGCTTGTTTTCCTGGGATAGACAGGCGTGTACTCAGCTGCACCAAACCTGAATGTCACTCACCCTGTCTGTAGTATCATCTCATCTGTTACTCTCACCTAGTAAACATTCTGCCAAAGCATGTGTTTTTCTGTGTGTGCTTGAGGAGGGATTTATATAATTTTGGATGGCAGGCACTACTACTGATCAGTGGATGGAAGCGCCTCCCACTGCGCTAACAGGACTAGAATTGTTAACTGGTCTGTCTTTGAGAATGACTGTCCACTGAAAAGGGATAGAAACCACAGAGCCTCAACTTGTAATTACCCCATGGAGGGCAATGCTTCTCCTTCTCTCCATCTCCTCTGGAGCCCTTTGAAGAGGCTCCATAGGGAACTGGTTGTAATCAGGACACATGACTCATTGATTACTTCTCTGTGGTCTTCCAGGAACACAGCTCAAGGAGTAGACGCTGCAGGGGGAGGGTAGTCTCTTCTGACTGTCCAGATGGAATGGAGTTACAGATGCAGGATGGACAGTACAAGCTGGACAGAAATTAGATCCTATAAACATTTGAATGTGTGTTGTTTGGGAGTTGATTGGCTTATTCTGTCTGTTTAAGAGACTATTCATTACTGTCTGGAGCATAGGAGGAGCTACTACATGTCAAGTAAGGCTATGGGTCTGCAGGTTTTTTTCTCCAGTCCTCATTAGTACACCCATTAGTAGCCAGCATGCACCTGGTGCAGTGGCAGATGCTATGGAAGAAGAAAAATCATGCATTTATACCTTAAGAACTAAATGCATGGTTGCGGTCATATGAAAGGAAAATACATCTTCTTAAAGCTTTATGTATCAGGACATAGTAAAAATCACTATGTCCTAATATTAAAAGTCGTGCTTGACTATCTATTATTTGTATTTACTTCCAGATATAATCTAAGTTGAATAAAAATCATAATGTTATTTTGATCAAATGCAGCACCATGTAAATATCTGAGTAAACACCATAATTTAGTAGCTTGTCAAAGCACCTTAAGCAGTAGTAGTTTAAAGTAATCATTTTCTATATGACGTATCAGTCCCTGATATCGTTATAGAGGAATTTTGGCCCACTCTTCTGTACAATGCTACTTCAGTACATTGAGGTTAGCAGACATGTGCTTATGCACAGCTCTCTTAAGGTCACCACAGAATTTCAACTAGGTTGAGGTTTGGACTTTGGCTGTGTCTTTGCAATTCTCAGTTCTTTTCTTTGTCAGCTGTTCTGTTACAGATTTTCTGCTGTTTTTGGAATCATTTTCCTATTTTACGACTGAAAGCACTCAGACAGATGGCTTCACGTTTGACTCTAGAATACTTTGGTATACTAAAACAATCATCATTAACTTAAGGCGCTCAAGTCTTCTGACTGCAAAACAAACCCAAATCAATCACTGTGCTTGAGAGCATGAGGTGTTTGTGCTCGTATTATGTTTGGTTTTTGCTGTGTATGTGTCTTTTCTATCCAAAGGACAGTTACAGAAGATTTGGTGCCTGGGTGCAACTTGCTGTGCTTCATTTTAGGTAACTCTTTCCAACAAGGCATACATGTTCAGACTTGTTCTAATTATACTGTTTAGCTTAAAATTTAACATACTAATTGAGGTCTGTAGAGTCTGAGATGTAGCTCATAGGTTTTGCAATTTCTCTGACTTTGGGGGAAAACTTACTGGGACGTCCACTCCTGGTATAATTGGGCATCGTCTCAAAAATAACACTCACATGACTGCTCCAGAGAAGCAAATTGCCTAAATCACTGCTTTTATAGCAATAAACACACTTGTTGGTAATGATTTGATCAAGTGCATTTGATTGACATTATCCGGCTGCTTCTTATCATATAATTTAGATCCTAAATCATTGCACACAAATTTGGTTCATTTTGGTCTTAAAGGGAAGAAGTTGTTTGTCTTGCAATTAGACCTGAGCAAATATTTTAGCCATACAGCTGCACATGCACAACATTCTTAGAAGATACTTCATTTTGCACTGAGAGACATCTTTAGTAAACAGATCAGACAAAGTAAGTCAAAACAGTCATAAAAGATTTCTTTTGATGTTTCTGGGCTTACACTCTGGACACCTGTAGGGTTGAACCCAGTGACTAGCTGGACCATGTGAACATGGCGAAAAAAGATAATCAGGTCCTTGCATGTCAAGAAGCTAAGTAAAAACCAGTGAAAATGTCTTTTAATTGCTTTGTGCCTGCAAAAATATAGTTTGGACAAATTATCAAAGACAATTTTCAGGTTGAAATATGAAGTCTGACATTACTTGATTCAATTCTGTGATTTTGTATCTATGGAAACTTCACATTCAACACAACACACTCACAAACAAAAAATATTTGTCAGTAAGCTGTCATGAATGATATATGACATATGGTTGCTATTTGGATTAAATTGTCCTTTGGCAGTCAAGCGTAGTGGATGTCGTGATTTTCTCAGGTCCATACTGATCCACCATCCTGCCTTCTCTGTGAGAGCATTTGTGATGTGGGGTGTGTTGTTCAGGCCTGTTGAGATGGCAAAACAAGAAGCAAGGAAGCGTGGAGCTGTAGACAACCTACATACACATACACACACCCATGTCATTGTTAATGAACACACCGGAACAACGGCAGCTGAAAAGGCCTACAGCAGAGAAAGCTAAAAGAACCAATGAAGCAATGCTGTCCACTTACTTAAGATTTTCAGAGAGCCTCATTGTGTCTTTATCTTGTCAGAGGTGATGACCCTATGTGCTCCAGTACATATGTTTGCATGCTTCCTCTTCTTGTTTGTCTTTGCTCAATATGTGATTACTAGCTGATAACATTTCAAGCATTTCAAAGTCAACATTTTTGTGTAAAAGGCAAATCATAAATAAGACAGCTGTCAGGAAAATAGCTGTAGTGTGCATGCCTTGTGCAGTCATGTCTATCTGCATCTGTGTGTTTGAAGGATTTTAAATTATAGCAGTTGTGTGAAGTGGTAACCGTTTAAAGGTTTATAATTCTTTATTTGCCCATGTTTAGCATCCTCTTGCCTCCTGATTGTATAAAGAGAATGGGTAGACTAATCAGGGCCTTCATTGGGGGTGGGCTGAGCTTATTTGCCAATGGACATTTGGTGAAAAGGTGTTAGATGTAAAAAGCTCCTCACACCATGAGGTAGAGCCCTAACACCAAAACTCATTCAGGCGTGTTGTGTTTGTGTATAAAGAGGAACTCGTTTTACTACTCTCCATTCAGAGCTGTTGTAACTGAGTTGATCCATGCCCACAAACTTTTCAGTTATTTTTTGTGTATGTTAAAGTTGAAAACATTTGCCTGTTTGCTCCTTTCACTGTTTTGACAACATAATGGATGTAATTATGTTAATAACCTGTATTTTGGCTCGGTTATCTTAACATTATCATAAGAATAGAACAGGTTAATTACATTACTCCCCCTGTAATAAGTGTGACAGCAAGATGAGAGCAGTTTTGCAATACTGACAGACACTGATCAGAAGTTTTAGCAGTGAAAATGCAATGTTATGAAATTCTTACAAATAATAAAAAGCATCAAGCACTCATTTTCATAACATTTTATATCCTATCAGTTGAAATTTCAGTATTGACTGAATATGATAAGTTATTAAGGTACTGCTCATTCCCTTTATAAATGTTTGACAGAATAGAAAGGAGAAATTAGCACTACACAGGTCTTTCTGCTTTCTGAGTACTCACAAGTAAGAAAGGAGTTAAGGCGTTTCTTACTTTACACAGCACTTGCCATTCAGACCTTTCTGAACAGTAAAGTTCAGGGAGGACAAGTGCAGAAAAGCTGAACAACATGATGGGAGAGACAGGCCCTGGACAGTGAAGATGAAATGGGTTGGAATCTAAGCTCCTCATTAGGCAAGAGAGTCATCCAGAGATGTAAGATGGGACACTGCAGGGGGCTACAATGTCAGAGCAACTCTAAAGAAATGTCAGAGTGCCTGCATGAAATGTGCAGTGAGGTACAAGTCGGCTGACTACTCTTTGAATTGATTTTCTTTCTCTTGAGTAAACACTCCTTCATTTTCCTCCACTGGCTAAGCTTTTAGCTTACTGAGATCCATGTTATTAATGTTGGTCACTGCAGACATTTTCTGGTTTTAATGGAGCCTTAAATACACAATAAACAATTTTTATCTGCTGTTGTTTTCCTGTCATCAAGACACTTCTTTTCTTACTGTGAAAAAATAAAGATCACAAAACAAACCCACATTTTTTCTCTTTCTTTCTTTCTTTCTTTCTTTTTTTTTTTTTTTTTTTTTTTAGCAATTTATGACTAGGATTAAAAGGTTTTCAGATGTGACTCTACTAAATCATATACAATGACAATGGACAAAACAAGACTGTGGAAGCTTGAGACCCAATACTGAGTGAATCTTGCTACTTTATACACATAAGCAGGTCCCTTAGCAAAAAGTAGTATACTTGAAGTTTATTTCATTAAGTATACTATAAGTATAGCAAGTATACTATGGACTATGTACTGGTAGTGTACTAGAAAGTATACTAACTTCATACTTCTTTGAACTAAACTGGAACATTTTAAATTTATAGTAGTATACTTTAAGTATACCTTACAAATTATTTTAAGGTTATAAAAGTACACTCATCTATATACTATTAGTGCACTAGGTAAATACTTCTATTGAAGTATACTTTAAATATACTTATATGAACCTAGAATTACTTAAAACTAAACTTTTAGGAACATAAAGATAATGCAATTGAGCACACATACTATTTACTGTAAACTCCAGCACTATATGATCTTGAACATGTAGGTTTATAACAGGGGTACTACCTCAAAGTAAACGTGTGTAGTGAAAAACATTTTATTCTGCTAAAGTAAATGTAAGTACGAGTCAATGACTTGACCTTATGCTGTACTTGGATCAAGATGTACTAAGTATTAGTACTTTGTGGCAGAAAGAAGTAAAAAGTACACTTAAGTACAACTATAAGCTTTAGTATGAAGGTATAAGTTGTATAAGTTGTAGTATTAATGTACTTAGTCTCAGACTTTTCTTTATACTTTTCAGTATAAGCTAAGTAGACTTCACTATACTATTCTTAAGTATATAAAATATAGTATATAAAAAGTAAACTTTCAGTATACTGTCTCAGTTTTAGTATAAAATAAGTATACTCTTAGTACACTTCAATAAACTACTTTTTGCTAAGGGGTATTTTGACAAACTGTAAAATTTAAATGATTTTTTTTGTGTGTGTATATGTGTGTGTCATTCATTCACATACAAATGCCTGGAAATTTAAAATTTCCTTTTAGGGTTAAGATTTTTATAGTAACAGCAGATTTTGTGCTGCTATCACCTTGGTTTTGTGTCACAGGTATGCACTGATCTCCCCTTTGTTTACATTGTAGTGGTAGATGTAGCCAAGATAGCGCTGGTGCTAGCTTTGTCAAGAGGACATTTTTACATATTTTAAGGAGCAGAAGCCCCAGAAAGAGTTATCGAGTACACTTTTCCAACAGCACAGAACCAAAAGCTAACAGTGCTGTTTTTGAACATGACCTAGTTGGACTTGGATTTGTTGAAACTTTTTTGAAAAGGAAATTTTTTTTCAGAACAGAAGAGTCCAAAACACTGTTTATTTATCTTTTAAATACCTGTGTTAAAGTTCTCTTAAAAGTCAAAATGGTCCCTTCGGTGAGAGAGTGATGGTTTAATTTGATGCTAACATTAGCATGCTAACACACTCAGTAAATATGCTAGCATGGAGACTTTAGAAATGTTTTCACTGCTAGGGCAATTTTAGAACTACGCACTTGTGCAAAAATATTAAGTAAACAGATATATTTATAAATAAATAAATTTTATTACACATTGGAATTTGTTAATGTATTTCATATTAGGCCATTAGCATGCCAAAACTTCATTAGCAAAAAGTAAAGTAGAGACTGAAGGACAATTATCTTTACAACATCTAGCTATAAATGTATTGGAAAAATAAAAAAAAACTGATTGATTAAATGCTGGTGATTAAAAAGTAAAGGGATCCAAATTATGCCATGAGAATCTTCAAGATTCATCATCTTGTGAACATGAATGTCAGTAGAAACTTACATACTAACAAAAAGCTGAGCTTGGCAAAAATTGTCCCAATATATGATCTCATTAAAAGAATCCAATAAATGCTAAAAACAAAACAAAACAAAACAAAACAACAAAAACAAGGATAACACCAGTAACCAGAGCTTTTCATATTTTAGTAACTGAAATATATTTTATGCGTCGAGGATAACTTACTTAATACAAGCATTTGCGTTTTACAGTGAGTCATTAGTGCTACACAATATTGAGTCATGAATGTATTGAATTTAATGGCCTTACCATTAAACATCTTTTCATCACAGAGGCCTGCAAGAATGCACTTTTCATTGTGCCTAAGAGCAATAAACTATACATCCTTTCTTGGCTGAGCTAATGTTAAGAATAGATGATTAATGAGTTATTCCCCAGCCGGTACTCTAGCAGACTCAATAGTACATTTAGGATTAACAGTAGTCCATGACTGGTACATCTATGTGCCTACTTTAGACAAAAGTGAAAGTAGAAATTGATTCTGCCCTTGGAAAAGTCACTGTTACCTATTTAAGGGTGTTTAGAGACAACAGACAGTTATGAAAACAAATAGAACTGGTTCTGTGTGTTTTGATAGCCAAAAAAAGGTTCCGCAGCCATGCACAAGTTTTGTTGAATTTTACTGATCGGTAATCCTTATATGAAAGAATACGGATCAGAATGAACAAACGAACAAACAAATTAATGAATGGACTTTTGAGTTCCATCTAGTTTTCCTTATCAACAGAATGGGGAAAACATGCTTCAGTGGGATAGGATATTAAAGCAGCAGGCAGTGTGGTTACTGTTTGCCTCATTTTCTTTTCCTGCAGATGTTTTAATAGTCCCTGTAGCGATTTGGTTTTACAAGCAGTGTTTATATGCATTTCAAATGCCACATGCAATTTGTAACAGCATTTATAAATAGAGGCTGGAGTTAGTAAAAACATAAAATGGCAGTGAAAATAAGACAGATAATTATTAGCTCTGCAGTAGTGAACCATAGAGGAACTCGGCCCTGTTTATATCAACATTTTCTTACTGGCATTTTAAAGGACCACATTAGAAAGTGTTGACGGAAATTCAAAAATAACAGGAAACAAAGCTCCAGGATTTATTTTACTACTTTTAAAACATTCAGAAGCTGATATCCATAAATAAATTAAACTACTCCTTAAGATGCCCCTGAAATGATTCTCACACAAGTTGGGTTTCCTTGTCATTTTTAAAATGCATTTTAAGTGAAAAAACTGTAAAAACGGTTGTTTCTGGTTAGAGCTTACAAACAATAAATTCATATGACTTACCATATATATATATATATATATATATATATATATATATTTAAAAGAACAGATTGCCTTTAAAGGATAAAAATATGACCACTAATTGGTTTTGTCTGTTTTTTCTCTCTAAAGGTTTCGTTTGCTATTAGCCACCTCCAGCATTTCTTCTCTGTTTATTGCAGCCATGTGCAACTAGGAGTGCTTTGAAACATTTTGATAGCACTGATCATTCTTACAAAACACTACAAAAAAACTGACTGAATACAGACATGTTGTTCTGACCAAAACCTGGACTAACACAACCTGATAATGCAGATGGGGATTTAATGTATTTGCTCAACTAGACTCAAATAGGCCTAGATGTGCTAAACATAATCTAAAATTTTTCTGTACCTTTAAAAAACAAACTAATTGTAAACTTTAAAGACATATTAATACAGCAAACCTCTGACTGAAAATTGTGACTAAAAGCAGCCCATCAGGATTATGTGTCAACGTAACAAGACAATGGCTGTGTAGCGAATTCATCTATATTAAAACCTACAAAAATTCTCAATGAGAAAGTTTGACGGGAGAGAATGTCTTGAACATTTTCTAAGACAGTCCATAGTGTCACGGTGTCAGACATACGTCAGTCAACAGCTTAATTCCCCTGTGCTCAATGCACATTTCCTGCCAAACTCAAACCTTAGCTTGTCTCAAAGGTATATGTAACCCAACTGGCCTGGCACCACAGTAGATTATGATAACAAGCACAATGTCTTTTTTTTTCTTTAAAGCTTTACTTTAAATTTGCTTTAAAATTACACGGAAAAATCTCTACCTTAGTTCTGAAAAGGAGATGAGAATAACCTTGGAGGAACTTAAAGAATGAAGCACATGCTAAGTTTCTTCTTGTTTCTAAAATGAGTGCAGGACAGTTATGGAATGCTGATGTTTTATGCGACTCACTGTTTGTTGGAAAAACAAACTGATTGTGTCACCATCACCATCCCAGAACTAGTACCTGGTTGGCAGATAGAGGGTATTACACCTCCAACCCAGATTGCAGTTGCCTGTATTATTAGATGATGTCAGACTAAAACAGGTTAGATTACTGTCCCTTACTAAGATCCCTCTATAAATACAGCCCCGTTTCCTGGTTGACAAATCCAATTATGGCACAGAGGTGTCTTATCTGCATTAGAAGGTGCAAGATGTTGAGCTCCGCAGACTGAAGTGATAGGCTAAGACCTGATGACGAGATGTCTGTTGTTAACATTCCAAGAACTGTGGTGAAAAAGTGACATAACAGCTCAGTCCTCGCACACTATTGTCATTTCAGATTAACTTTTCTTGTTTCCTGGTGGCTTTTTGCTCTGCAGAGGGTCCATACTATCATTGCTGCTGTTGTGGAGACCAGCATCCTGTCCCTCACTGCAGAACTGCCCAAGACACTTGGTAAACAGAGGAAATACTAAGCCTCTAAATACATCCCTACTGTGTTTGGACGACTGCCATGACAACACATAGTGAATTTCCCAGAGAGCCAGCATGTTTGTAAGGTGGATGCACACAGAGATATGCCCAAGCGGTGGCCTTCTGTCCGAGGGGGTGCAGCTTTGGCTTATTATGTGCCAGTGTCTGTCACACCACCACTATAAGCAGCCTCTCATTGCATGGACACACAATTTTTTGAAATAGGAATCCTTTCTTGGCTCAAACGCATGCATAATTCAGAAGGAATGTCAAGATAAAAATCGGAACTGAATGTAAACACTCTAATCTGCTCCATGAATCTTTCCTCTGGAGTCTTGACATATGGCCAAAGGATCTGCTGTGTGGGTTTTTGACACAGGGTTCCTGCTCTGGCTTTTATGTTGCTCACTGAGGATTTCCAGACAGCTTTAGATTACACCCTTTCACTCCAGAAACAACTGTCAAGGCTAATCTGCTCTGTAAGCACAGGTCAGCTGGACACCAGATCAACACAGAGCATCAAAGCTGGACTGTCTCTTCCTGCTTTTACCTCATCCTTCTCTTTCTTTCTTCTTCCACCCCTCCTTTTTACTTTGGGTTTTTATTGCCCTCCTGACAAGAAAGGAGGAAATCCAAATCTGCATCCTGCAGAGGATGTCTTTTCCCTGACATAAATCATGCTCTTGAAAGATATGGTTTTGGCAGCGATTCTAACAGTGAAAAGGGATGGACATTGATCCATCTACATCTCACACAACCCTGATCAATAAAATAGATCTGCAAGGGAGCCATAATGGTGGGGGTGTCATATAAGGTCTGACATCGGCTAGAGAGCAGCCTGACAGGAGCCTCTAGGGTTGTGCGTCACCCTATCTTGAAATCTTGTGCCTTATTTATTTAATGATTATAGCAATTGTTAAGTGGCGCCATGAGGTAGCGTGACTGCATAATCCTTACTGAGGTCACAGTGTGCCGAGTTTCCAAGGAAAACGTTGTAATTGTTGTTTTGAACTAGAGCACTTTATTACCTTTGCACAAAAGAAGTATAAACTTTGAAATTAGTACTTATTTTTAAACTACTGCTGGAGTTGTTATGTGACATCCAGTCTCTTTTACTGACAAAGTGTTAGCAATGGTTTCATGGCTTTTTTACATTCCGTTACACTGCTTATAGCAAAACCATATGTGCATTTTCTCTGGTGAAAAAAACATGATGTAGCTGCTGATTTTAACTGTGCAGACAGTTCACTGCATACTGAGCATTTTGTTGATTTAAGTTAGAATTTTATGGATGCTTTCATGTATAAACCCTTTATATTTCTATATTTGGACATTATGTCTTGATAGATCATCTTTCTTGGTGTCTTTCTGTGAGACTCTCTAAATCCTATGTTCTTCTATGTAAATCCCTCAACAAACTGGCCCAGAGTGTCACCAATGTTGTCCTGTTCAAAGGAACTCTGGGGTCAAGCCTGTCTGGTCAACCTCTCCCAAAGTGACAGAATTTACCCCCCACAACTAGCCGTCTTTCTCTTTAAAAACACATGGGGCCCCTGATAGACTGTCACCTTTCCTTACTGCAGTCCTGTGGTGATTTACTGCCTCAGTACACACCCCATATAAACATATCGTCCACATGTCATCATGTGGGTTTTTGTGGAAACACGGTTCAGATTTCAAAGATTTATCCGCTTCTTTGCTGTTAACATCACGAAACATTAGCCAAAGTCAATCCATGTTAGAGTTTTTTTTTTTGTAAAGTCCTTTCATCTTTGCCATTTGAAATTTAAAAAAAAGAAAAATCAAAATGCTCATCTTGGTCTATCTAGAAACATGCTCGCTGTCAAGTGTTAATGTTTATCTTAAGAGCCATAAAAGGAAGTTAAGTTGCCACCCTCTTAACATATTTATGCCAGGAAACAGAGGTGCTAACAGTGAGGAAAGATAAAGGTTAACTCGCCATATGTTAGCTTTTAGTGTCACTGTGAAAACACACCGTCTATAGATTTAAAATCAACATAATTAATGAAATAATAGCATTTGGCATTACCTTTCCCCGATAAATCCTTTCTAATACCCCTTTCCTAATTTCATGTCTGGAAATACTTCCCTCACAATTCTCTGGACGCAGACACTAGCCCTTCCCCATCAGTTGCTTTGTGTCACGTTGCAAAGACCCATTTATCAGGATAATGTGGACAAATGACAGTACCAAACATCATTTTAAACTTTTGCCCTGCTAAGCTTGAAATCAGGTTTCACTTGACCAAGCCAGTTAACACCGGTATAAACACCAGTTTATATGAATGAATTGTCACTGCTAGATTATCACTCCATAGATGCCGATATTCATTTCCATATGTTGAATGCTTTGCAGGCAATGTAAGCATGTTGTTTATTTTGGTTGATAAACTGAAGGGTTTGTAGATGTTTTGTTGGTAAAAGCTGTTTAAACCTGTCTGTCATCATTGTGTGTCCTTTAGGTGCAGAGACTTGATACTGTATGAAAGATCAGCCTGTTCCTTGCATGACCTCTGACCCCTGCGATGAGAGAGGGGCCATCCTGTCCAAATCAGCTCAGAGCCAGGACCTCAGGGTGTTCTGCAATGTATTAGTGGAGCCAGCTGAAATTACATTTGTCTGCTCAACATTTTTTGGGTTTGTTTGCTTTTTGCCTTGAGATATGCGGGGGGGAAAAAAGTTTAAAGAGCTTGCATGGTAAACGGATGGACTTTCTTAAAAGTTTGAATCGGGCATGTGAAGGAAAGAGCCTTTTCTTATCAACTGCAATTTCTATGAGTTGATTTTTTTCCCACTGCACCTACAAGCTAGGACCTGTCTCAGATGGGGCTGCGTAAGCTAACCACTAACTATACCTGGGAGACAGAGGCAAACAAACCAAACAGCAAGCTAGTGACCCCAAGGAAATGCTGCAGTTGCCCCCATAACAAGCAGTTTCCCCTTGCTGAATCTAATCTAATTGGATGGTCTCTCATGCTATGGAAATGTTATCATTATTTCCACAGTAATAAGGTTGTTCCCTTAACCTCAACAAAAAGAAGCAACAAAAATAGTTTGAAAAAGAAGAGCCTCGGTTACAAGCAGCCATAAAACTGTGAGATACTTGCTATTAAAATATTGACTGTTCAAAAACGATGCACTGGAGCCAAAATAATCTGGTAAGAAACAAATATGAGTTTTTACCTAAAGTCAAAAATATTTTTTATTGCTTTTCAACAAGAGTCCATTGGGTTAGAGGCTGGAACTGCAGCTTTCAAGTGGTTATTCTGAACACTCCCAATGGGTTTATGGCTACTTGTGGAAGGAAAATAATCACACATGAATGGCACTCAAGTAGTACATGAGTGGATAACTAGGCATAGTCAAAAACAAAGATAATGTCACCATGTAGCTTTTCATGTCCAGAAATAACTACATTATGTTAAAAGAGGTCATTGGTGCAGACAGTGATGTGTCTCTCAAAAGTCAGAGAATTGATATGTAAGTAGGTGTGGGTTTTCCTAGAGGCCATATGGGAGCAGCAAGGAGGGTGCTGTGGTGGGAGAGAGGTACCTGTTGGGTCCCATGTCCTCCTGTCACTCTGATCTTATCAGGGGGCCTGACCAAGAGGAGGACCAGCTGTCACTCTCACCGCTCTTTTGATGTCCTACTTCAGAGCTCAGACACCACTTCTGAAGAATTAAGACTTGTTTTTGTCTATAATGAGAATTGGTGGCTTTGTTGGTGAGCCAGTTAACAAATACCAATGTAGAAAAAAAAAGAAAAAAAGAAAAAATCCCACAAGATAAAGCAAGTTAGTTACAGCTCTCTGAGGATATGTGGGGCAGGGCGGTTCAATTTAGCAGTTTAGAGCCTGAGGCTTAACAAAAGAGAATCATTCCCCTGAGCTGACACAGGACATCCTGCTCATAAAACTGCCAGGACATCCTCACAGGGAATGATAAAAGAGGAAGCAACAGTACTCACCTGAAACGTCTTCACATTACACCCACCATGTCTTTCTTCATTACCTCGTGTTCATTTGAAAATTGAACACTTTGGGTAGAGTCCCATAAGCTACATTGGCTCTGTGGAGCAATTATCTTTGACTACCCATGCACGTAAGCTTATTCTAAGAGTTGGCTAGGCTAGGCTGTTCATCTTGTTTAAGGATGAGGTATGCACTAGCATGTTTGAGCTAAACAAAAATAAACTGTCACATTTTAAGGATTACTGCTCATATTCTGTCAGCCCTCTCTTATTTGTGTAATCGTGTCTTCAGGCTGTTGTGGTTAAGAGCTTGTTTTTTTCTCATACGTTCCCATGCACTGTTGTAATCCACAAACAGGTAGGACTCAATATCAACCCAATAACGAATGGCAAAGTTTGTCTGTTTGATCATGAAATAGCTCAGTAACCAGAGTAGATCGGTGAAGTTCTATAGAAATACTCCAGGTCCTCAGGATGAACCAAATCACTTAAGGGGGAATAAAAATACTTTACCAATTAGTTCCATTCTTTGATTTATGGCCAGATGCCTGAAAAATTAATCACACTCCACTCAGCCTCAGCTGTGTTTTGTGTTAACTGCTAATAAGCAAACGTAGTCATGGTTACATATGGAAGTGACATAATACCTAATTAACAACAACCTTTTAGTGCAGTCATTGTCAGCATGTTAGTGAGCTACTGTTAGTTTATTGCATTATCATTAACATTCTGTTAATTTGACATAATTCATCTAGTTATTAGTTCTGTGTTGCTTAATTTTTTAAATGAATGCAACTGGTGTTGACCACAGGACCCCAAAAGTCTTTAACTTGTATGTCCATTTCCCTCTCCATCTCAGACAATTGCTTGGCAGGGGCAAATACTCACATTAATGTCCTCTGTGACTGGGTGCTCTCTATACTCTGCGAACTTTTGACCACCTCTTGACCACAGCTTGAAGTGAGCTGAGACAATGGTTAGCAAACACAGTGCAGTGAATAAAGGGATTAGGTATTAAATGACAGGATGTGCTTAAAGAAGAGCAGGTGGTGGTAGAAGAAAGTTTGGCTTAGCCTTAGCCTTAGAAATGGAATATCATGCATCTCACTGTGCTTTTTTTTCTTCTATCTTCATGCCCTGTCCCTACTGCATTCAGTCTTTAACACTAACTTGTTTGTGATAGCTCATCTCTTCCTGTTCATTTCCTTACTCTTCTATCGCCTCGTCACTGTGTTCTCTAGCTCTATTGTCCACATCTACACAAGTAGAGGAGCCAACTCCTTAACTCAAGCCTCAGACAATTGACATGCATGAGATTGGACATTCCGGTCCAGCCCCATTCATATGTACAGTAAGCAAAGGGACAAAAGCCATCTCGCACATTGCAGAGCCCATCCCCCATGCAAATGGTCACAGAGGAGTGGGGTGAATCTAGTTTCACTAAAGGCAAAGGGACTACAGCTTAATAGACTTTGCCATTTTAAATCTAGTCTCCACAAAAGTCTTGGTAACACCTTGAAAACAGTTAATGTTACCCAATAACGTCTCTAAATTTAGATATGATGGAGAATGTGCTATGTGCTACAAGCATATCATGAGCAAGATCAGTCATCAGTGTCAAAGCTGGTGACTTCTGCTTTGAATATGTGCAGAACACCACCTGCATTATCAGAAAGGCAATATCATGTTCCATGTAAAAGACTGGAGAAACAAAAAAGTCCAGATTATCTACTGGGTTGGGCTGCACAGCTATTTTGCATGCATTGTGATCAAGAAATTAGCACAAGGTACCAGAAGAAGTTAGCTAGGGGCTAGCCTATCCACTGTCAGCTAGGACTGAAATGAGCAGGTGAGCAGCTGCCCAGGTCAAACGATTCAGCTTCCACCTGCCATTTTTCTCCAAGTCCCTGCCTGGTCACAGCTAACTTCTTCTTTTAGATGTGAGTAGGACTAGATCAGCATATTCATAGATCCTCATTCACTAAATAAGGAAAAAGATGTAGATTCATACACTAGATAATACACATCACTCACATCTGCACTCAAAACCCACCTGTTTAAACTGGCCTACTCCCTATAAATCATGTAACTTACTGTTTTATGTAATTTTTATCTCAATGTCTTTTAATCTGTTTTTAACTCTTATGTAATTTATTTTTATTATTTATTTTTTTTCCTTTTGTGTACGGTGACCTTGGGTGTAGAAAGGCACCAAGAAATAAAATGTTTTATTATTATTATTATTATTATTATTATTATTATTATTAATGTACAATGTTGAGGAAAACAGGTGTGTTTCTTAGGGATTTTATAACTGCTGTGGTGGGTTTTTATTATTTACTATCCATCACTATATACAGTAACACCTGACCTTACTCATGCCTATTAACATGCCAGTTCTGTTCCCTGGTGATGCTCCATCTAATAAAGCTCTTGTGTCAGAAAATCTGTATAGCTTATACTGTGGAAAACAACACACATGCTATATGCTAAATCAGACTGATATTCTTTAGGCTTTCATGAGCAGATCTGAGATAACTCTGAGAAATGATAATGTTAAGAAAATATCTGAAATAAATATTTAGGCTTTTTAATATAAATAATTATTTTTCTTTTGCAAGACCATGAAAAAGGTATGGCCTCCCCTTTGCTGCCAGGTTTGCACTTTGGGTGGGAGTGGAAAGCTCCTCTCAATGGGGTGGTAATGAGTTTCTGAGCTCAAGCTTGTCAGTCTAGTAAATCCACATCTTACATCTGAAGCCCAGCACCCTCTCTCCAGTTTTCACATCAGGGAAGCAACACCGTCTCACAAACACCCAGTGACCAATATTTGAGCCCACGGGGCAAAAATACACAGATAAGTGAC
The DNA here is from genome assembly GCF_017639745.1 of Melanotaenia boesemani. Classification (NCBI taxonomy): domain Eukaryota; kingdom Metazoa; phylum Chordata; class Actinopteri; order Atheriniformes; family Melanotaeniidae; genus Melanotaenia; species Melanotaenia boesemani. The sequence goes on from NC_055697.1 coordinate 9,866,402, forward strand.
AGAGAGAGAGAGGCACAAAATAAGTTGTGTAAATAGAAAAACATGCACATGACAGGCTCTGATAGACATGCTGGAAAGACTGTGAAGAGATAAAGAACAGACAGCTTGATGGGATATTGTATGTTTTAAGGCCTGTAGACAGGGAAGGGCTGGAGTATGCTGGGTTTTGGGATTACCTCATTCTCATGTAGGGAGAGAGCCCCTCCTCCATCTGTTGCCTGCTGTAAACCGAGCCAGAATTTAATTAGTATTTGTCTTCTGCACAGCCTTTGTTGCTCTTACTTCTTTTAATCTTCTCTCTGATGTTTGTGTGCAACGTTGTTTTCATTTTACAGGTGTCACATTAGAGATGCAGGATTTTATATTTGGAAATCCTTTCCTGAAATAGATAAGATATATAAACAAAATTAGAATACCATTAAAATGAGATGCGTGGTAGGTGGTAAAAATTAGTGTACAGTGACCTAATGTTTAATTAGATTACCCTCCACTGACACACACTTGTTAAACCTCTCTGTTTACCTGTTGCTGTATTAAGAGTAGCCTGGCATTACTGTAGCACCTATTTATATCTCACTGGACATTGACAAGCATGTTCTGCTGCACACTGATTTAGAAGGCGCTTGTGGGAAAACTAATCTGTTATTCTTATCCTGTTGGTTACGTTAAGTGACTTTATTACTAGATACTATTTCTTTTGAGACTACAACGAAGTAATTAAAATTTTTAAAAAAACTTCAAACTTTAGGTCCTTGGTCATATAAAAATAGCATCATAGTTCTGTTTTTATGATGATGTCAAACAGTGGTATCAGCTTATAGTGTATGATCTTGCTTACATGTGATTATCTAAGTCAGAGAATATGAAATCTGCCTGAAATCAGCAGAATTTCACCATATAATGTTGGATGTTCTTGTGGTACTAATCCACTATCTGCACTCAACCTCAATAAAATATCGCCAGTGTATTTGACTTGCAGATGTGCACCTGTGCCTGCGGATCAAGCTGTGTTTAGCTTAGCTTTCATTTCAAAAGTAAAAACTTCAGCATCAAAGAGGCTGGCAGTAGACAGGTGGCATTACCTTCTTAAAGCCGACTCAAACAATGAGTCAAAAGAAAGTAATTGCTGAACACAGTGAAACACAAAAAGGAAAAAGCCAAGTGATAGTGAGCGTACAACAATACCCCTGGCCTCTTTATTGTGAGGAGCTGTTCTTTAAGAGATGAGCCTACTCCACAACTGGAAAGGTCAGCAAACACACAAAGTCAAGCCGACACGGTCCCTCTTTACTCAACATCAAAGACAAGTCCAGCGCCTGTCATGCTCACTCTGAGCTGGGTTGAAAACAACAGCACTAATCCCACCGACCACTTGCTGTCTCTCTTACAGAGAGGACAGAGGTCAGCTGGATGTACAAATCCTAATAAGCTGTTTCAATTGTGCAACTTTCTAAACTTAAAATGCTATCTTTGATGTGCAGAGTTTTTTCTTTCTTTTGGCCTTTGAACCTGCCTTGTGTTTAATGAAGGGAGGAGAATCTGACCTTTAGGAAGGATTTTTACTCAAAAAAAACTTCTACTTTGTGAACATTTCCAGAAAAACGAGAGCTGAAGTCTCAACAAATGAATGGTTTGTGAGTCTTGAAATTAATGGTCTATGTAGTGATTAGATCTGCAGGGAAACACAACTTCAAAGAAAAAAGTAAAATGCTGAAAATGTTTGTCAGCCCTATAAGCTTCTTAGTTGAGAACTTTAAGGTCACTTCCTGATGGGAGAAAATGTTATTACGACAGGGCTAATGTTTGGAAATTCGGTCTTTAGGCTTCTTACCTTCACAAGTGCCCTTTTCTTCACCCCATATGAAAGAATTTTAATGCAAAGATACCAAGGCAGATTTTAGAAAAGAGATTATTGGGCAACTCTCTGCAGCTGCCCACTGTCGTAAGCTCCTCATGACAGCTCAGAAATGAGCAGTGTCTTATCATCTGTCATTCCTTCTAAATCCTGTGTGCCTCTCGCAATATACTCCAACTGCAACAACACTGCATGTCCTCTACATAAACCTGAACTTCCATGATCATCATCTTAAAGCCTGTTAGTAAAATTGCAGCCATGTGTGTATTTTAATACCTTATTGCACATGTTTACTTACAGGGAAATGAGTCTTCTAATTTAACATGACTGGCTTGATTGTGAAGCTGCAACCTATTAACCTAACAGCCGGGCAGAGTCAGGAAACCAGATAAGGGGCTGTGAGAACTATCTGTGCTGAAGTGGCCAACCTCAGTGGGACATTTTTGAGGATTAACTGGAGATTCTTCCAGCATGACAGATAAGAAGTCACCAGGAGAAGAAAGAGGTTACCAGACGAGACTATTTCAACAATGTTTACTCACTGGTGAGGAAAGCTTGGGTGGTATTAATAACAGAGCCAGAACTCTCATCTAGCTGTCCAAACATAAGAAGAATGGAATGCAAAAAAACGTAGCAGAAGCCATCCTGATATGCATTAAATATCAGTTTATTCTAAGTCAACAAAGAATACTTACAGTAAATGAGAGAAAAAAGCACAATAGATAATGAACAATTATTTGCAATAGGAAATGTTAAGATTTATAGAAGAGTTTTAAATGAAATCATCTAATTAAACCACATGCTATGAAAAACTTTTAAGTAATATAAGAATAACATGAAGTTAAAGTGTAATTATAGTTTTTATACAGTCATTATATGTATTATTTAAGGTTTTATTGTATATTTTTTTTCTTTTTCCTTATAAAAACAAAACAGTGCACAAATGCAGTCCAACTTGGATTAGGGGTGTTGTTCTGAGACCATATGAGATCTATCTAAACAATTTTGAAACAGTTCCCACAGCTCTGTGGGGGTTTTCCCAGGAGTTCTTATTCTGCCTGGGGGAAAACTGTCTACACCAGGGTCATGACCTTCAGGGAGGCAGGCTGGAACCGTCGAATCTTCTTCTTCAGGGCTCGGGAAGCTTTGATGCGGCAGGCTGACGGCTCGGGGCGGGGTGGGAGCTGCTTGAGGGGCTGTCCAGCAGCAGTGGGCCCAAACGCAGCCTCAGCCCACACCAAACCTATGTCTTCCTCATGGATGTCCACCTGGTCACCCTCATCCAGGGACAGGCTGCTGTCAGAGTCTGAGACGGACTGGAAGCTCTGGCTGGACTCGCTATCTCCGAAGCGGTTGGTGGTGTTATCGCTCATCTCCCCTTCACTGCTTTCAGCAATGGTGGAATGAAATAGTGAGGCACACTCAGCTGAATACTCAGACTCACATCTGGGTGGGTAGTGACAGGACACATTAAAGGGTGTTGGAGGATATCTGGCATTAAGATTTTGGAAGAAAGAGTTAGAGGACATGGAGGCCTGAAAAGGGCGTGGAGGTCCCATCCACTGGCCTGACTTGGCACTTATACAACGAACCATCTGCACACTCCCTGCTGTCTGAGCATGGGGCTCTTTTGACCTCTGATGCTGAGCACATGGGGCCTGGAACATGTCCACATCGGATGTCCATTTGGCAGTCGTCTGCCTCCTCTTCCTCTGCTCTACAGGCTGCTCATACTCAGAGCACTGCAGCCGACGGCCTTTGCTGAACTTTGCACCAGCAGGGATGGGATGTGGTTTAGGGTGGACCTTGTGGGTGGCTGTGAATCCCGGACTTTGGAGACAGGACTCGGAGCCTGAGCATGGTCTGCGCTCCACTGTTTGACAGGAGTTAACTCGTTCGGTCACTCTTCCTTTTGCTGATCTTTTCTGCTCTCCCTTTGCTCCAGTGTTGATCTCCCTGATCCTTTCCCCTGAGGAGATGCCATGTTGTTGCCTCATTGCTCGAGGCTTCTCGCTGCTTTTTCTTTTCAACTTTACAGCTTTGGTTTTACGATCTGCTTGTCTCACCTTGACCTTCTGAGCGCCAGCAGGGACAAATTTTGCATGGACAAACTCAGGTGAACCCATGTGACCACTGTGAACTTCAAATCCTTGACTCTCCTCTGTGCTGGAGCTGTGACCCATCACTGGTCTCTGTCGGTGACCCTTCCTTTCTTGGGGTCTTGACTCTGGATTATTTCCACATTTTTTGTCAGAATGGTTTCTTGCTATTCTAGCATTTTGTCCTTTGGGATTATCATTCTTTTTTAAGGAATAACAGGTGACCTCATCAGAGCTGTACTCCTTCATGGCAACAGGATAAGAGTACCAGTAAGGAACATCTAGGGCTCTCACAGGTTGTTTATGGCTTGTGTTATCAGTTGCCTCTTGACTGGAGCATGCCATGGACTCTCTCTTCTGGTCACTGTCTAGTTGGACGATGTTTTTGATTTTGGCTGAAGGAGGCTGCAGCATAGACACATTTATGTTTTCAGTGGGCTTTCTCTGATAGCTGTTTTGTAACTCCTTAACCTCTGTTCCTGTGTCACTTTGGATTTTGCTCCAGCTGCGCTGCAGGATCTTGTCAATATAACCCAAAGTTTTTGCCCCATATCCCATTTGGATTGCTTCATCATCGTTAACTGGGGCTCCTTGGCTTTTTAGGATTCCAGGTGTGTCAGCTTCACCCCCACAAAAAAAGATTGGGCTCTGGAGAGCCACAGCATGCAAAGGGCTGGGGTAATGGTACACTTCAGTCCCACTGCGAGACTCCAGATTGCGCTGGAACCTGGGTTCCATAAGGGAGGTCTTCAGGTTTGGGCACAATGGGGGTTTCTTGGCATCCATGGTTTTTAAGTAGCCCAACCCTTGTGCCATCATTCTGTCAAGGTCCCCTGATATACACAAAAACAATCATCAGCTTTAAATCCACTCACAGATTACATGTTATTAGGTAGTAAAATACATGTTGAGTAACTTATTAAAAAACAGTTGGTGACACATGGTTTTCATTACTACAGCAGAGGCTATATTAAATAAGAGATTGAGAGCAGTTATTACCTGTGGACACAGGTCTTGGCCGTGTCTGTTCTGCGCCTGTAGCGCTTGCTCGGATCCTGCTGCTGCCCAGATGGAGGCCTGTGGCCCGCGAAGGGTTGGGCTGGGTTGTATTCTCATCAGCAGAGCGCCTGCGGCATACATCAACTTGTGGCGGAGAGCTAATGTGACAATTAGCAGGGCTCATGGGAATGAGGCTTGTCTGAGACGAGGACAGACACTCACTGTAGACAGAGGTGCAGGAGTTGGACCGGGAGCAAGAGCCACCATCACTAAGCTCATAAAAACCTGGAGAACGCAGGGATAATTACAGATAAGTATTTTTTCCCAAGTAACATGGATTTGATGTTTACTTTAATATAATATGTTTTCATACCTGAACTAGGTCTGCTGTCACTCTCCATCTGCTCTGTGGAGGCCTTGTTCACATCCAGCTTCAGCTCGTTGATCTGTTGGTCCAGCTGCTGCAAATGAGTCTTCAGACCTACATCCTGTTTCCGAAGACGAGACTGTAAAAAAGACGACACTAAGATTTTAACCAAGACCCCTGAAAAAAAAACCCACAGCAGAAATGTCCTCAAATAAAGAAGTCAATAACCTGGAAGACATGCAGAAGAGCAGAGCTATGCATGAGCATGTGAACAATTACATAGAAATTCTCAGTAAGTGTATAAACAGGAAAGAAAATGCCAGAATGTTATAATGTCATAAAGACGAGGGATGTTATTTACATAAAAGACGCCCTAATGTACAGCCATCAGGAAAACAAAAGCGGCTCAGCTGTGGCTGATGATTAACCCCAGTAGGACATGGGGGAGCATGGAAGAAGCAGTGGTGGGTAACTCATTTCTCCCCCACAGCGAAGGCCTGGCCATTGTGTAAACTACTATATGGAGGAAAGCTGGGGGGTTGGGATAAAAGGCTGCTTGACTTACAGCATGAACATATTTACTGTTACAGTGGTTCTTAGTAAGAAAACTAGCTGTCAGCGCATCTGAAAGACACAATTTATGTCTTACATGATCTTAAAATCATGTGGAATCAGTTCTTAAAATACTCTTTTTGTAGATGATGGGTTGTGGTGAATTTGCAAAGGCTCCATTATGCATGAATGTAAAACATAATTTATACCTTATGTGGTCTGAGAACTTTATAATGTATCCTTTGATGCCTGTGCCCAGTTTCTACTATCCATGTTAAGCATAGCACATTAATCCCTGCACTTCCTCTGGATGACTTTAACAGCAGTCTACATGGAAAAAGCTTGTCATGGAAAACTTAACAGAGCCAGCTGTCTCCAGCACTCACTGGGGCCTCTCTGGGATGAGACTCTCCTCTCATTCACAGCAAAATTCGCATTTGTTTTTATTTCTTGGCATTTAGTGGTTAATGATTGAGGTTTACCCCCCTGAAGCCCTCGTGCACAAAGTGCTCGCGCGGGCGCGCGCACACACACATACACACAAAAAAGTCCTCTAGGCCCGGCAGTGAACCTTGATTTATGACACCTATCTGACTTCCTACCCCCAGCTGAGAACATTAAAGTGTGTCTGGTAATAATTGCAGAGTTAATGCACATGAGTATCAGCTGACGGAAGGATTCATTTTATTCCAAGGACAAACAATTAGAAAAAGCTCAATAGCAAAAACAAAAGAAAACAACAGCAAAAAACTGCTTTAGTGCCTTTGAAATAAATGACAGCTGTAATAAAAGTAGTTGGGTTTTTTTTTTTAAAAAAAAGAAAAAAAATACATGTCACAAGAGATTTTTGAAAAATCTTTTATTATGGGTTTAAACATTTTTTTCCTACCAGCTGTTGCTTCAGGGCGGTTAGGGTCGCCTCCAGCCGCTGCTCCTCAGCCCCCATCATCATCGCACCCTCCCGGTCTGCGTGGGGCGACGTGATCGGCTCCTCTCGGTCCATCCTAAGCGCCCAGCTCACCATGTCGCTCTGCCTGTCCTTCAGCAGATGCAACTCCTGCAACCCTGCCAGAGCAGCCTGCAGCCTCTCCCCGACCCTGCTGCGGTCCACTCCGGCTGCTGCAGCGCTCATCATCCCCGCACAGGAGCCCTTCCTGCTCAGCATGCTGATGAGCGCAGTCCGGCTGTATCCACAGAGGCAACGAGCTCAAAAACAACGTCCTCCTTTTTCTACGAAAGCTTAGTTTGTTTCGCTGCAGCTCTTCCTGACCTGTTCAGTTTTTTAACTACCTGTGAGAATAAATTGGGTGTATAGAGACTAAGCTCCTCCCACAGACCAAATGGCCCTCCTCCTGGCAACTGCTTCCCAATGAACATCTGGTATTAATCTTACCCATTCAAGCTCTTACAGATAGCGACTGCTGTCTGTGCATGCTCTTAAGTTCATCTGAGTAACACCACATGGCAGGATGAGTCTTTTATCGTGCGATTTTTTTTATTTGCTCCAGTTGAAGCATGTGCAGAAATTCTTGATCACGCCTGAAAGTAGTTTCAAGGAAATTAAAGTTTTGCAGCATGCCCACACAACGTATATTAAACAGTTAAATATAAGCATTTAACCACAACAGAATATGCATTTCAAGACATCAAAGGTAGGCAATTCCATTTTAAAAAACAAAATTCAATATGCACATGATGGACAAATACCTCCCCCTTGTGGACATAAAGAATAATACAACTTGTTGACACACTCAGGAGGTCCTGAAAGGCCTTTGAGCCACATGAACGTCTCTCTTTTTTCACTGAGGAATAACACATCAGGAAAAAACCGAACCCTCTGCTTTGCTGTTAATTTAACAAGTAAGAGGTGATATTAGACAGATGGTATGATATTCTAGTCTCCTCTGCTTTTATTAAAACACTAATTAAGGAATATTTTTTGGATGAAGGGAGCTCTGTTGCTCAAAGTGAGGAAATTTATGTATATACTACCATTTTAGGAACAAGCATAGGCATATAATACAAATATGATCAATGTATTAAAGTTTAATTTACAGTTTTTTCTACTGACTACACAAATCTTAGATGACACTGAGATTTAATGAGATCCCTTTGATCCTATTTACTAGATTGTCCAGTAGCCATTAAATGGGTGTATAAAACGCATCTTTGGTGTCACATACTGTTTGATTTCACCAAATTGAAATACATGTCATGCTTGGGACAACTCTATTTCAGCTTTCTTTTGGGTTAGAGGTGGGGAATAAGGCTAATGCATACACAAAAAGGGCAAACAACCATGCACATGCAATCTCACGTTAACATCACCAGTTAACACACGGTTTTGGATGGTTAGAAAAAATGGGAAAACTCAAGCAAAATCCGCACAAGTTCAGGGAGAACATACAAACTCCACACAAAAATCCTCAACTGGAATTCAAACTGGGAATCTTCTGGCTGGAAGGAAGCAGTGCTAACTGTATTATATACTATTTTATTAGTATATCTTATACTGTGCTGCCATGAAATAAAGGCAGTGCATTTATATTTAATTTACCAAGTATTTGGGTTGTCATTTACAGTACTTTGATTATTTGTGCTGTATTATGACAAAAAGTATGTGAAATTCTTCTTTTGTCAAATATTATATATATATTAATAGTGGAAGAAAAAGTTTTTGATAACAGCTGTGTCTGCTAGCGTTTATAAATGTTGGTGGGTTTCCTGTTAGGAAATTACTTATCTCGGGTCCATCCACAACATCTCCACAAGATTAAGAGTTTGACTTAGCTACTTATTTTTCATGAATAAAACTTTGTTTTAAAAACTGAGTTGTTAGGTTAATTGCGTCCCCTAACTTATTATGATAAATTTCACTGGTTTGTTAAAGAATGAACTTTTCCATCAGTGACGGTAAGCCATTCTGGCTCAAGTGTAGCAAAAAAAGACTAAACCATGATACTACCTCCACCATGCTTAACCTGTGTTATTTGTCTCTTAAAGTGGGACACAGTATCTTCCGTTCTTCAAACATGTCTGCATGATGTGTTTCTGCATCATCTTTTGTGGTCTCCTGAGTGCAGCTATGTTCATTATTGTGAGCAGTACCAGTTAAAGTCCTTCACACTATTGTTGTGCAGTGTTTGCAGCTAAAAGATGCATGAATGTAAGTGGAAACAGTTTAACAATCAAAAGTTACTCTGAGTTCCTGTATGACCTTGCTGACTGTTACACACGTTGATATTTTGATATGATATTTTTATTTGGTCAGCCACTCCACTGACACATTATCTTTGGGGCACTGGCTTTTCTTTCTTTTTCAAAAATTAATAAATACCTTAGGGCAGAGCATTTATGTATGGATCCTTAACTAGGCTACTATTTATTATGAATTGGCTCAAACTGATTAGTCTGTAAAGTGCCCTGAGATTGTTGTGAAGTGGCGCTATACAAACAAAGCTGAATTGAATTCAATTGAACTGGATATCTAACTCAGTTGTTAAGCATGTTAAACAAAATGACCATGATCCTATAGGTATTCAGTGATTTAGCAAAACTATATGAAAAGTTTCAGTGAGATTTCTTTTTTTTCTTTTTGTAAACATTGGACAGTAATTTTAGTTTAGAGATCTACATACCTCCATTCACTCCCATATGTTTAAAATAGTGGATAACTTTCCTTAATAGGTTAAGTGTAACATTGCTGTATTGTAATTTGAATTGTGTTGCCAATATTTACTTTAAAATATGTTAAGATCGAACATATTTATGCAGAAGACCTTCACAAACTTCCAAACATCTCTGCAAATCTAAACCCAGCAGATGTTTAGCAGCCACACAACACTGTGACTCAGAGGATAAGTATTTGTGTCCTTTCCACCTGAGCACTTGTTCACAATGTCAATGATCTGATAACAAATAAACGAGGGAACGAGTGAGCCCTCATCACAGTAGGAGACAAATGAGACTATTCACTTATACTGCTGCTCCTCACTGTGTACCACAGATGGGGAGGTCCTTTCATAAGGATATCTGTTGCTATCTTAAAGCCGGGGTTCAAAGGGAATACCAGGAAGGATGTACACCTGTGGGAGTCTCACTCACAATCACACATGAAAGATAAGGTGATTAAGGTATTTCAAATGTGAGATTATTTTCTTTTTCAGGATTATGAGGTTTAGATTCAGAGCTGCACTTAATTCCCCGTAGTTGGACAAATGATAAATTCACAGACACTAGAGGGCAGTGTTACACTGCTTCTCAGTCCTCTGAGATTTCTTTTATACTTTGATGTGCTTTTGTTGGAAATTTGCACATTTTAATGCACACCGCACATCTTACTCACCTGCATTTATGACACAGAAATCCTTCATTTAGCAGCTGACCGTGAAATGTAAAGATTTTTTTGTAGATACAGGGCTAAATAATTTGTTTACCCATCCCTGATTGCACAAACACATCCTCATCACTTTGATGGTGCACTTTGGTAAGGCCCCTCATCCTGATGCTCACATTATAGCAAATATACACCGCATTGTGAAGCCCATAGGAATAGCGTCATCTTCCCGCAATGGTGCTGGCAAACAACACAGCATTGTGATGCCTGGATGTCCCTCTGCCCCCATCCCCTTCAAAGGGCTTCCTTCAGTGTGACATCAGCTGGGGTGCTGCTCCGAAAGGTGCCCTTCTTTGACAGTAAAGTTTGGACTCTTGACCTCACCCACCCAGACTTTTTTTTCCCTATTTTTTTTTTTAACAGAAAAGAGCCTATTTACCATCCTTTCCCCCTCAGACTAAATCTTAACACCTTTGTCTCGGAGTGGGTTTCTCTTTGTGTGGCTTCTTTTTTTGTGTTCTGCATTTATCAGCTGTTTTTTGTCCCATCCTCCCACTTCTTTTTCCATCCACTTAAAGCAGACAAACTTTGATAACAAAACAATAGCACATAAGCAGATTCTTTTTACTGTATCCAACACACTTCTCCAAAACAGCCACAGTGGAAAGAGTGTTTGTATGTGCTCAGGTAGATACAGACGGGAACAATGGAAGATGCTGCTGCAAACAGGATGCAAGGGATAGACGTCAGGGGGTAAACATGGGCTGTTGTCATATGTGGGACTGAGAAAGTGTCTGTGAGAGAGGAGGAACAGGGCAGTCAAACAGTTTTTAGAGGAGAAAGAAACCTTGTCATATGTAGGCGTTTTGAGCTTTTGACTTCAAAGGAGGAAAATCTGATATCACACACAAGACACACTAATGTTTGCTTGAAAAGAAGTAAAATTCCAGAGAAGGGTGTTGGACATTTTAGGCTATTTCAGTGCATTTTTACATGCTTTTATGTATGTTGATATTTTCATGGGATTCCCATGCGGGCCAACTAATTGAAAATCTCTTTTCCAGGTAACAAAGGCAAAGATAGGGAGATTCAGAGATAAAAAGTGGCTACCTATGTTTAACAGCCGTACTTCTCTTGCTCTGCCATGTCTGGCCACTACAACACAACTATCATCCCTTCCACTGAATGAATGGTTAATAATTAATCACCAAACATCACCCACAGAAAGCTCAGTTTTTATATCAACTTGTAGCTGCTCATCGTTGAAGAGAATTTTACATAATTATATTTTATTTGCAAGTGAGTTTACAAGCAATTAATTTATTCTCTATCTACATCATTTTGGAGACATTTATCTTCTAAAAAGAGCTTGCAGTGAATTTATCTACATGCTTTGTGGTTGCTTTGAAACTCTGGAGTGTTATTATATGCTTTAAGTGCTTTTCAATCTGAAAAAGTCCAACTCTATCTTACCCATGAGGCATATCAAGGACTTGAGTCGGCTACTTTGGAATTCCGCGGTCTTAAAGTCCCGAAAGAAGCAACACTGACATTTGTTTTTCCAGAGTTTTTGGTACACTTGTAACTGTCAAAATGCAATCCAAGAAACACACTGCTCTTTTGACATTGACTGATATCAGACTCACATATAACAGTTCCCAGGGTTTTCAAGGTATTTGAGACATGTTGTTTCATAATGACCTGCGCCTTTCTTTCCTGTCAAACATACTTGTGAGCAAAAAGCTCAGACAATCACTATATAATCCACCATGTCAGTTTCCAAGTCGTTGTCAGCTGAGCAGCTCTGTGATTTAGCCCCCGATGAGATTCAAGATTAATAGCTTGTTTTTGTGGGTTTACGCTGAAACTTGTCCATGAAATAATAGAAAGAACTGTATAAAACAGTTATAGTTAACATTTAGGTTCCTTTACTTAGTGATATTGGGATATATATTAATGTGTTATAAAACATTTTGTGCACATATATGTTTTATAAAGCTACAAAGCCCATTGTCCACAACCACGAAGACTGTCTAAAATGCCACATTTTTAGTCAAGGTTGTATTTTTTATTTTTTATTTTATTTTTTATTTTTTTGCTTACCTACATCACTTTAAAGCCAAATTTACATAATGTCTGTCTGGTGGCTAGTTTGACACACCTCAAACAGAAAATGAACAACAGTCTAACATTTCTGATCAACCAGTTGCCTCATTGAAGCTGAATGAGCCTTTTGGGAGATGGGCCTTAAAGCGACACTACTGAACTTTGGTAGATTTTTGAACCCCCTAAGGAAGGCTAATTCAGCATCCGTCTTGCATCCTGTCTCTTCTTTGATCTTTTGTCAGCCAGTAAAAGTTAGTCTGACGTTGATTTTTGTTCTGTCATTTTCTCTCTTTCTTCTCCTCGCCTCCTCTGATACTGTCCTCTTGCGTTTCTTTGCTCAATCAGCCATAGTGCACGTCCAAAATGCTCAGTGTGTTGATGTGAAGTTATGGCTTTTAAGGAAAACGCAGCTGTAGCACAATGAACCGGACTGGAAAAGGTTTTGTAAAGTGAGTTTTCTCGGCCTCTGCAGGGAAATGACGGTTCCAGGAATGTGCATAATGAATGTCAGTGTGTCATCAACATCAAATCAGAAGCATGGAGTTTTAAGGTCGGAAACTTATGTAGTGTTGCTTTAAAAATGAAATTCTGAACAAATACATTAGTCTGATAAGGGGCTCTGACAAAGCTTGAAAGGTTTGTTGAGTCTTAACATTTTAAAACGATTATACTAAATCTTTGAACGTACAATAAATACTTTTGATAGCAAATTGTTTTTTGGGGACCTGAGCCAGTGTTAGACTCAAGCAACCATATCTCTCTGTCATCTTGTCCACTATGTGTTAAACTGCATCATCAGATTTTCATTTGATTTGCCCTCAAAGTGCAGCACTCGTGTACATAAGTGAGACCTTTATGCTGTACGCTTGCAAAATTATCTCCTCATCAAATTTTATTTGAGCTGAACAAATTTTTGTTTATTCAGTGAGTGAGGGAGACTGGCTGCCATGCTGTACTCCTGCAAATCATGAAGACATCAGTCTGAATCACCTGATTTAGTAATGCCTTATCAATGAATGCTGTGTGCTGCCTTCAGCCAAGTTCCAGTAGATGGTTTGTAAGCCAGGAGAGCTGTTTGGAAAATGTCTTTTTTTTCTGTGCAAGCTCAACGGGATTTGTCAAGGGGTGCAGTGTGGCATACATAATCAATTTGAAAGTGATGTGAAGTTTTTCATCATATTTATATTTATATGTTTACACCTGCTTCACCCACAAATATTTCATAAAGTTTTAAGACAACTTTTGTCTGTTCAGTATAGATTTCTCTTCGGCAGAGAAAAAACAGAATTAATGAGACACATGTCTGAAAGACATCATTTACCAGAAGCAGCTACATTTTGTTCAGTGGATGTAAAAATGTCGGAAAATCCATACAAGGGACACTTATCATGGTGAGTCTCAAATGGCCCATATCTTTTCACAGGCAAGGAGACAGACGTCTGAGCAATGTGAGACTTGGACACTGTACTGAACTGACCCTGTCTGTAGAGACTCAGGATTATTCACAGACTTTGGAGAGTAGGGAATAAACTGAATTCCACATTTGTGAATAAAAAGAACTCCAATGTTAATCATATTTAAATGAAGTAATAGTTTAAGACTGACCACACAACATGACAGTCCCTCATGGCTCCCAGGCTGTCTCCTCTGCTCTCCTTCTGTCCATATAAACACAGTCGACAGAACAGCTCTGAATGTACTTGTTGAGAGCAGCGTTGGCATGTGCAGTAATGAGGAGAAAGCTAAGAAAAATGGTGTTTTGTAAAAGTTTTCATAAGTAGAAACCTAACAATATAGTGAACGGGATTTGTTTCTAATATTAGCTTTGCCAGTGATGGGACCTTAGCCACTGAATAATTGGTCTGTTGTTCCATTCACTTTGATCCAAACTGAAGTTAAACAGCTGTGGTGTAGGTTGCTACTAAAAACTTGCACCATCTAAAACAACCCAAACCTTACAATTTAATGGCTGTTTTTTTTAAAATTTTGTTTCTGTGGTTATTTGATTTGAATCTACATTTTCTTAACCACAAAAATGAGCACATGTTGCAACATAAATCACACAAATCCAGTCCATTGCTGTTTGCATCTGAGGCAAAAGAGAAAGTGAAAAAAAAAATCAACAATATAAGTTTTTCTCAAAACTGCCATGACATTTTTCATCCATCCATTTGCTACCACTTAGTCAGGGTCGTGTTGCAGGGGCAGCAATCTAAGCAGAAAGACCCAGACTTCCATTCCCCTCAGGTGAATGTCCTGTGTCTTCCTCCTAGTGGGGCAAGCCCCTCCAGGGAGGCCTACAGGTGGCATTCTAACCAGATGTCCAAGTCACCTCACCTGGGGTCTTGATGTGAAGGAACAGCGGTTCTACTGTGAGCCCCCTTCAAGGCTATGAATGTTTTTAGTCTGAGTTGATGCTTAGCATGGATTGCCTGCCAGGAATCCTATCTGATTCTCCAGATTTAGATAAGCCAGGCTAATATCTAACGAAGGAATAACTCTAGGGATCTGAAGGGATCAAAAAGGTCCAATTTGCAAATGTGCAATTATACGCTGATGCGTCCTGTTGTTGTAGACCAATGATTTATTTGTGTTAAAAGTATCTGGAGTGTTGCTTACTCATATCTGATTTCCAGGTAAATGGTAACAATAGGAGATGAGACTTCTTATTGTCTTGGTATAAGTACTGCAAAATCTGTATGTATCCACAGGAGGTTTTGAGCAGAAAGCAGCATACAGATCAGTATAAAAGACAAACTCTCACCAGCACACAATCGTTTACACACACACACACACTCACACACAAACACACACATTCACAATCACAGTGGCAGTGGCAGCATACGCTGTCACCTGAGTATTTGCTGACACATTTATACAATGTCTATTTTTACTAAGTGGGAAATTTCCACAGAAAGTGGTTGACATTTACATTCTGGCTTGCCATTGCTCATTTCAAGATTCCAGTGCAGGCACGTGGGTGGCTTATGAGACAGTGACCGTATTTCATTAGTAAATTCTTGTTAAATCAACCCATTCTTTCTCACAACTTGTCATATTCTGCCACTTGGCCAGAAACCCCATAAAGCATCACTTTGTAATAACAACAAAATGGTTCAAGGACATGACAATATGGCAATGTGGAATATTTTGGGTTGTTTCAGTGAAATGTAATTATGTATTATACTGCCCTCTTCTTCCAGATTCGGATGAGATTCAAACCAGGAACCTTCTTACTGGGAGGTGACAACGGTATCCACCACATGCTTATATTCTAAGTGTGGCAGGATTCATAGTTTTAACAACAAGATATTTTGATGATCATAAATAAGTTTAAAATAATACAAATTTGAGGTGCATATGGCCTAAAAATTATAATACAATTAATAATATTTTTATGTCTTTCTATTAATCTTACTCAAAGCTGATGGAGCCATGCTGGACAGGATCAAGCTGGCACTAAGTGGAAGTAACGATCTACTAGGATTGGTTCTTAGAGTAGCTGATGTGATAGGGTTGGTTGTGCATACTCAGACCTGAGGATCTGATCCATTCTTTGGGAGTAAGTTTCATTAGTTTTTGTTTAAACAGGAAGCACATGATGAACAGACAGAATGCTGAAGAAAATAGCACTCTGCCAACTGTTTCATGTTAACATAAAATTCTTTTCCAATATTTATGAAGGATGAGTCCTTATAACACTGCAGATGCACTGACTTTCCTCCAGCACCACAAGTAGGGACATCTGATTTTGAGTGAAGTTTCTCTGCAATGTGTATACATATACAACATTAAAGCTGTCACGAATCTGTTTACGGTTTTCTTTCTCAGCAGGTATTGTTGGCTTAGAGTTATGCCGCTTGTTGACCCCTCTTTCCTGTCCTCTTCAAGTTGGGGCAGATGAATGCACTTCCTGAGTCTGAGTCTGTTAGAGGTTGTCAGATATACTATTTTCAGTTTCAAAATTTGATGCAATCTGATCATTTTCTTAGCTTGGCTTCTTTTTCTTCTTTTTAATAAATTGGCTTTCTACCAATGCAGTTATTATGAATCGGACAAATGTGGATTATATAATCAGGTTTAATTTGATTTATAACTGGATAACAGTGCATTGAACTGAAGTGGATTCTAATTGGATTATACTGTATTTTCGAAATTGTCCTAAGATGACTTTGTCCTGAATGAATGAATGAAAAATACTTTGTTAATCCTAGTAGGGAAATTATACATGAATTTGTACTGTACAAATAAAGTTTAAATCAGCTAAATTGAATTGCAATATGCTTTATTGTGATGAAAACATGATAAGAATAAAACCCAAATGAAAGCCAAACATCAGATCTCACTTTTGCCTTTTAAAGGCAGGCAAGTAAAAAGAAAGACTTTAAAGTAAACAAGTTTTTGAATATGCTGTCTGTTATACACAAACCAATGCTTGTGTAAGAAAGAAATCTGTTGTGCAATGCAGCTTCTGTGATGAGCATCAAGGGAAATCTCTGCAGTCGCTGAAAGGAACATCACAATATGAGTTGTTGTGTCCTTTGTAGTGTGTGTACTGTTTATCTATGGTTATCAAGATGGTGGTAGAGACATAAAGAGCATGGTTTGTCTGAAATAAGGAAATCTCCTTTTCTCATGTAGAAGAGCTGTTTTTGACAAAGCAAGTTTCTTCTTGCACACAGGAACACCAACAGATGTGCCTTTAGACATGATGCTGTGGCACAAACTCAGGAAATCCAAACCTGACTTGTCAAAACACCCCTCATGTCTGACCTGAGTCATATTTTTTTCATCACACATTTCAACGAATTTGTGCTTAAATCTGTTGTTTTTAGGAGTTTAAACACAGGCTTCACAGACTAAGCTCTGAAATGTAGAAGTTTTTCCACCCATTCAAGTATGACAGAATTATAGATGCTTTCAGAGGGGACATTATAACAGTATTAATCAAGTATGAAAAAAACACAATTTTTCCTTGTTCCGAAATAGAAAGATGTGAGGTCTTGCTTTAGCTGTTGGCATTCAAGAAATGAGGACTGTGCTGCTGAACATGATGACAACTCAAAGCACTGTGTGGTTTGTAACCACCAACCCCAATTCCCCTCTTTCAGCCCAAACCAAAACAACCTGTGGTTCTCTTCACTGTTTTGGAAAACACCACACTCAGGTGGTTCTGTGTGGATGTGAACAAATTGCATTTGATAGGTTGATGAACCGAGGCTCGTCGAGTTCAAACAAAATAATACATCACAGCACATTAATTGAGTAGATCAAATGTAAAACCCCAGACTGACCTTTTAAACACTTGCTCTTGAACCCTTCATTCCCTCCTCTGGTGTGTTAATCCTCCTGGAGCCCTAAATAGACGCTCATGTGGCCCAGAGGAGATGGACCAGAGGGCAATGAGGCTGACAGCACCAACACAGCTGGCCTGTTGAGTCAAAGACCCTTTTTGCACACTGTTTCACACATGTGATGACCCCTGAGGAGGATGAGAACCCAATTTTCCTGCCCCAGACTCACCATGTGTTTGTGCCTTTAGAAACCAAATTCCACAGTGAACCCTGGGCTGGGCAGCGATCTGATGGCAATGAGGGACGTACGTGAATGTATTTCATTAGACAAAGGACCACACAAGACTGTTGCTTGGTGTTTCCATAAACATTTGAAATAAAATACAACATCCATCAAAAGTGCCAGATTAAAGTTTGATTTTGAACAAACAAAGGCTCAGACTACTTTTCCAGGGGCTCCTCAGAGCTAAAGTCCCCATAAAAATGTAACATTTGTTTTGAGGTGTATCCCCACAACCTTTGCAACTTGAGAGTCATCACAATTATGAGCAGACTTTTGCAGACACCCATCAGGCAAGACAAAGAGTATTTGGTTTCCCAAGAATTTCAGTATATGTTATTCTCCTCTCAGAACTCAACTCACAAACAGATTAATAAGTTTATCTGTCCTTTAAGCTACAGCGAGTTTGGCAATTAAAGCTTGGTACAATGAAAGAAACTTTTTCTATGAACCTCTCCTTCAGGAGGAGCAATTATCTTTCCTCTCTATCAGGCAAAGAGTGAGGAGTGTTTGCAAGATAATGTTCAGCAAATGTTTGCAAATTCCTCTGCATAACCCTTCACATATCTGAAGAATGAGAGCTCTAAACTACACTAGCATACTCCTTTTTATACTGAATGATATCCTCCTTTGACCAGGACTTGACACCGTATAAAGAGGAAGCCAAAGGTCAAGCTGTGGAGCACATGGAGCTGCTTAAAAATGTCAGTGAATGGTTGGAGGGGGCTATGGGAAGGCTTTATCTGTTAGATGGTTTAACTTCTCTATCCTTGCTTTTACTTTCTCCTCTGAAGGTCCAACACACATCATGTTTATGGACATTGGGGAGAAGTAAATTCCAGAGAGACAGGAGGACATGAGAGATGCTGATGATGGTATGTATGGCAGTAGTAAAAATCTATTTTGCTTACAATGGTCATGAGCTGTATGTCCCGAATAGTCCCACAAAGCATTTAAGATAATCCTCCCAGTAACACATATCAGGGCAAGTATTTAAAAAGTACAGGCAGGCAACTATTTAAATAGTCAGCTCTGAATTAATTTATCACTTTGTTTGGACAGCAAATAGATTTTGATGGAGTGGTTGATAGCACAGACATATTTCTGGACCCAACTGGGCTCCGAGTTTCCCACTTGCTTGAGCCAAGAGTTAAACACGTGATTTAAAAAAGGAAATTTTGGGAGCAATAAGAAACTCCAATCCTGACATTTTCTTGTAGTGAAAAAGTTGTGAACTACAGGGGAAAGGCAGGGGCCAATAAGGCTCCATAATATAAGCTTTCATTGCATGGCCAGGTCTGACGCAGGGTCTCTGTTCAAGTTGGGACAGAGCAAGTCTGTGTGGTGAGCCAACCACAGAAACTCTGTCACCTCTTTGCACTGCATGGAAATCACTGTGTGCTGTTGCTGATGTCTCACACAACAGCTACATGTTGACTCTGCAAATCTGTGGAACATCAGCCATATTTTGGGTTAAATTTAAAAACAAAAAGAAGTAAATAACAACAACAACAAAGCACTGCATGAATAAGCTGATTTTAAACAATATCCTATCACACATGTAAAATGTTAAAAAAAATAATTGTTTTTAACTCAGGGAAATATGTTTATTTTCTTTTGTAATTCTACAAAGAAAACAGATCCTGTACCATTTTATGCTAAATAACTAGCAGTTCGTTAGCTTAGCCTAAAAAGTGGAAAAAGGAGAAAACATCTGTCAAGACTAGGAGCACCTCTAAAATTGACAATTTAACACATTACATAGTCAAAAGACTTTTTAAAGTTAAACAGATCCTTCTGAAAATAAGAGATGCTGTGAAAGAAGTGTTTTGAATGCCTCTGGGGGAATTTTTCCCTTTGTCTTCATTCTTTCTAAGCCAAACTTAATCCCTTAATACACTATACATAAAACCACCTTACACTCGCTAAAATCTGGAAATTATTTAATCACCATTATCACAAGTCTGTTTTGGCTACACAGCATTGGGCCTAGCATGCTAATTTTTATCGAGGGTGCTGCTAGCAGCTGCAAGAGTGGATAGAGGTCCCAGTTTGTTTTATCAATATACCACATGGAAGTTCTGAAATTGAAAGCAACAACTCACTTAAAAATAAGAGAAATTAATTATACATTGTTAGTTGACTAACACAGTCCAGTTGGAAATGATTAACTAGTCACACTATCTCACAAAGCTATAGGCTTATCCAAGTTTGTGGTCAAGCACAACATGTTTAATGCAATTTAATGCCATCCTGAGCCCTGAGTGTAGTGAGGGTGCTCACTAAGCCTGAGTGATTTTATTCCTCTGGGTTTATCTACACTTCAAAAACCTGTTAAACACAAAATTTGTATGGATTTGTGGGATTAAGTTTGCTTATCAGTACAAAGCACAAAATTACATCTCATGACAAACATATTCCCTTGTTAGAAATAAAAAAGATATTAAAAAAAAAAAAACAACCCACATGATCTATTTTTCTCAGAGCTTAGAGTAAAGCTGCTGAAGAAGTGGGGAAACATAAGACCAAAAGGAGGATGTGGGAGTACTTTGGAGGTGCCAGGAATGCATTTGGTTTTTCCTTTTCAATAAGGATGCTGAGTAATGATTAACATTTGCTTAATTACAAAACTTTGGCCAAGCTGAGGTATGACTTTAGTGATGTGGGTCTCCTGGTTTACCAGTCCTTTGATGTTAGTACACTCAAGATTGCCATAAAGTTTGTGTTGATTTGTGTGTTTTTTTTAAATATCTGAGTGTCTGTCCATGAGCAGCTGACATGGAATTTGAGTCATAGATTTTTGATATCTTTAATTTATGACCAATGAATTCAAAACTGGCTTAAAAATGTATCTTTATAAGAAGTGAGGGCAGGATTGCATGGGCTGGAGCCAGAAGCCTCCAGGTGAGAGGCAGTGTACTTCCTGGACAGATCACTCCATCGCAGGTACGGGCAAGATAATAAAAAAAAAAAAAAAAAAAAAAAAAAAAGGAAAATACTGAAAGTATGAGCATGTTAGCACTGTCATAAATATGTTGGTATTCTGATTTTTTTTTATTTGTTTGTTTGTTTTAGCTCAAAACAGATGAGATAATGATGGTCAAAACTCAGTAAAATGTAAAGTTAAGAGTAATTTTTAATTTAAATAAATGGTAATCAATATAAAAGAGTGCCATAAGAACATGTTTTTAAAGGAATCCCGCACACAGTGAATGAAAGCAGCTTTTGTCACGATAGAATCTGTCTCTTTCAGACAGCATGTGAAAATCCTGTGAGGTCCAGCTCATGTCAGATGCCCCTGCCAGTTAAAACCACCATTTACTGATTACCTCCTATCAGTTTCCTATCTGTGTGATGGGTGATGTGCACAGTGAAAGGCCAAGGTATCTCTGGGTATCTGAGCTATGTAAACTCAGCGCTGTGGATCATGGTGCAACTTCCTACCCCTGATCTGCACAAGGAGATGATGACAAATGTATTGAGTAAGAGTTACTCTAAATGTCTGGGTCTGCGGGATGATAGTGCTATCTCCGCAAAGAGAAAAAGAAAGAAACACCAGGGTGCCATATTTTTATTGTGACTGCTTTTCTCTCACTCAGTTGCATCAGGATGCATGAAAGGTTGGGGAAATATGTTGCATAGTCTACAAAATCTGTGCAACTTTCATTTGATTAAAAACAATCGTAAATTATGGAAAAGCCAAACAAGATATTGTAACTTTTAAAAAAGTTGTTCTCTTTCTTACAGTTAAACTGAGTATAAACTATAGATATGTAAGTAGGTGAATTATGGCAAATAGCACTTAAAGATTTCACAAAAGTGTGATAGTTGCTGGAGTAGAATGCCCACTTCTTGAAACCACAGATATATTTAATCTCAATGTTTCTTCTCAAATGTTCCAGCAGCATGTCAACAGTGTGCCTTACCAATAAAACAAGTGAACATTTAGGGATTGGAGGGATGATTCTGTAATATGATGCCAGTGTTATTTGATTTGTTTTGTTTTTACTTACTTTTGTTTTCATTTTCTTTTTTGTTATAAACTTGATTGTAGTGAGGAAAAGATTGTGTTTTGGCTTAAAACTTAATCAGTGCCCTGCCTCTTCATAGCAAATCATCATTATGTGACAACATAGAAGAGGTAATGGGCTTTGTTGGCTGAGAAACATTGAGATTATACAGTACATATTTATGGTTTCTAAAAAGATGGTATGGGAATGTCTTATTCTGGCAACAGAGTTGGATTAGATGCTCCATTAATTAAATTGTGTTATGTGTCTGCAAAGCTAAGATAGGGCTTGTTGACTGTGATCACTGTTGCAGCTTAGAGTCCCCAACATGGCACACACTCTGTGCCCTTAGGCACTACACAGTTACATCACTCATTTACACTGACTTGGCTCTAACAGAGAGACATTACAGCATTCTTGGGAAGGGGGGAAGAGTTTATTTGCTTAGATATCCATGTCTATAATCATAGGCTTGCAATAGGGGCTTTGCATAGGGGAATAGGGGCTTGAATTGCCAGGGAAATGAATAGACTCTAAGAAGGTTGAATCAAGAGTTGAATGCTAATTCTAATGAAATAGTATTAATGATATTCAAAGACAAATATCAGGATTGGAAGCAGCATGGGGAGGCACACATAACTAAGTCACATTTTAAAAGCCAATAAAAACTTAGCGAAATGAGGCATGAATGCTTTCTTGTACCAGCAAATATTAGATTATGCAAGTAATCCTTTCAGTCAGCGATGGCTTGGAATTCGAGGAGGTAGGGAGGGCCAGTTCATGTCAAACCATCAACTCCTTTTGCCAGCTCGTCGCTACGCAGTCCCTGCTGTTTGTGATTGATGATTATGCCTTGTACATGACCTAGCTGAGTGAGCAGCCTTCCCAGCACTGAACACTGCAGGGCTCTACTCAGCTTGCATCACAGTTCTTTAATGCTGTTATTTTCTTGAAAACAAACAAAGACACACCTTGATTTGATGGTTTTAGACCTAGTTTCTGTAAGAAAACTGAACCAGATGGATTAAGAGAAGAGCTTGAAACTTAATGTTAATGAAACCTGGGCTGAAGATCAGAATTGCAAATGACCATCATAAGGATGTTGCTCATAGAAATATGCCTGGTCCAATTTCAGCACTGACACCATCTATTTGTTGCACCTTATTCTGTTGAGAAATACAACTATTTCATAGGAGGATGGAGACAGTGAAGTAATAGTAATACTAAAAGCATGAAAGGGGAGAGCAACATGAAAAGTATTGGGTAGTGTCTTTTGGACCAACTGAGTGTGTGTAGACCTTTTGTGCTGTGGGGGAAGTTTGAGCTCTGAATTATCTACATTGTTTAAAAGCCCCATCCCTCTTGTGTCTTGGCAGATGAGGCACAAGCTGGGGTGTCCATGTGGATGACTGTATGCGAAACATTCCACGGTGGGTTCAGGTCAGGGGTTTCTCGTTTCCTCGTCCGCTACTGCTCACTCTGGTGTAAAGCGGCCTTGTCTTCTGTTCATGGTGAAGGAAGCAGTGGTGTCTCAAGGACTCACCCTCTTTAAAGCTCAGTCACCATCCCTTATGCCTCTATCTTCTTAATCCACCTCTTGAGAACATCTGCAGCAATGGTCCACACTGTACTGGGAGTTTTCCAGTGCAAACACCATTGTTGTCCAGCAGCTGTGTCTTGCTTAATTGCTCCTGAAAAATGTGTCCAATAGGAGATATGCAGTTTTACTGTGAGTGCAAAGATGATCCGAGCACTTGGGAGAAATGTCAACTTCTAATGGTTGTCTCTGTAGTGTATCTGAGTCATAATGTAATAATTTATGTGACTGATTTCTCATAATGGTTTATGGTGGAGAGTAAATAAATAAGACTCCTTGGGCAATGAAACAACACAGGTAGCCCTCACATTTGAAGAGTGGTCTAATGGCAAAGCAAACACAGATTACCAAAGGCACTTTCCACAGGTTAGCCTGCAGTGAGAGTGTGCTGTGCCTGAACAAACTGTGTCCAGGCTCATGTAGTATACATAGCTGGAGGTGACTGATCTATGATCGCAGCCTCTGTGAGGCTCATGTTTTTATTTCTAAAGGCTCTATTTCTGAGGTTTAAAACAATCTAATTTTAATGAAAATTAAAGTTACAATTTTGTAGATATTTGTTGCACACTTGGACAAAGAAAGTTACTCCCAAGCATGCGTGGGTGTGAAAAACATTCTTATTCTTTTATTTCTGCAACACAGAAACACAAGCACATGAACATGTGGCTGCACACTGCAGACTACTGGGGCTCACTGAATAACACATACACATTTTAACCTAATCATCACTTCACATGACAATATTATATACACTCACACAACTCTAGTACTCTGGCAGGCCACGGTGATTACAACCCAGATTTTCTGGTGAGCTACTAGCCAGGTCAAGCACTGTCAAGTTCAACATTCGGCATTTTAACTTGCAAACTTTCACATAAAAGTCATAAATGTGTTCTTTTAAGTCTGACACTTTAGCAAACCTATTAAACACCTGTAATGCTGCCCTTTTCACGTTTTCCCATTGCATTTGCTTACCTGCAACACAGAAACACAAGCACATGAACATGTGGCTGCACACTGCAGACTACTGGTCTTACTGAATGGCACTCCCCCGTTTATCAGCCTCAAGGACCCCTAAGCTGCCCAAGGTGCCTGTGTGAACTTGCTCATTCTTTTAATTTACCTCCCAGAAAACTACTGCTATTACTTTGAGTGTACACATTGTCTACTAGATCTAAATAAATATAATCAAATTTAACATACCCTGAAGATGAACAATTTAACAAAAACACATTTTTAGAACAAAGAGGGGGAGTGAATGCTAAATGTTCACAGTCCACAGTCCACCACTTATCTCAATATGCCCAACATGCCTGTGGGTCCCCCACATATTTGTAATTATATTTAAGGAGTTTGCAAGCTGATCTCAACCTCCAAATATGGCAGACACACTGTCATTGTACATCAGGGGCTCTAGTAACCTATATTCAGGGAACTTACTATGAAAAATAAGTAAATAATTTATTTACTTTTATTACTGTACACATGTAGTGTACAAAAATAAATAAATGTGTAATTCATATGAGTGTAAATTTACAACACTATACCAGTTACAGCTTTAAGAATGAATCATTGTCCATCTATATTTTGTAAAATGTATTTAACAATTGTAAAAGAATGTTAGTGTAATACTAATGCCACAACAGCCTCTGTTAACATTTCCTTTCACCTGGGCAAATGATATTTGGTGACAACTGTGGAAACTTTGGACAGGTCAAAAAAGTTCTTCACAGGGCAAGAGACTGTATTTTGATGGCCTAGTCTCCATGTGTTGTGTACTGATATTTAGCCATGTCAAGAGGGATTCAAAACTGTAAGGGGCAGAAGCATTCATTCTTAGGCTGAGGCTTTAAACTTTTTAACATCATGTCCTGTAAGGCCTGTAAACCAAACATACCATGTCTCTTCATGTCTATAATCATGTCTGTTTCCTTACATCCGGTGAAATTGGTCCCTTCACTGCCCTTCTGGTTATTTGTTTAGGACCATGTTAATTTATGAGGACATGCAGAAATGGTGCTATAAACAAACAAACAAAAAACAAACAAACAAAAAAGGTAGCCATGATACTTACACATATACATAATTAAAAACAAGTATATTCTCAGCCTAAAGGAAACTGTTAACTGTGTAAGGAAGAACTGAATAGTAATTCACTTCACATTAAACTGAACAAATTTCCCATAAGTCACTGCATCTAACTTGCATTCCAAACAAGAATAAAGACTGAGCTTGCAAAACAGTTTAATTTATTTTTTTTATTGTTCAGAGTTTAACAAAAATTACACAAAAATAGTCAAGTACCTCCCCCTCCCCCCTTTTCACAAGCTAGCTAGACTTAAGCTAAACTAATGCTAAACTAACGCTAGCTAGACTTAAGCTAAACTAATGCTAAACTAACGCTAGCTAGACTTAAGCTAAACTAATGCTAAACTAACGCTAGCTAGACTTAAGCTAAACTAGCGCTGTTAATGACTAGCAGCTCTGTTTTTCAGTAAAATCCGTTGGAAACTTTCTGGTGTGTTGATGTACAAGGTTAACAGTTTGTTGTCTGGTGATAGTGTGGATTGAAGGGCCGTTGCCTTCTGTCTGTGGTGTTGGCCGTCCACAAGGCACTGAAGCCGGTTCAGGTGTGAAAACGGTGACATAGCTAGTAGAAAGGCTTCCACATCCTCATGACACCACTGTAGTACATACTTCAGGTTGTGGGGGGTGCTAAAGAGTATGCGCGGATAAAGGATAAAGGCTCACTGCGTGTTGCAGGAAGTACACATTGGAAGCAGAGAAGAGAAGATAGCTGAGAATTCACTGAGAGGCGAAAGAGAAACATTTCTTTGGGCTAATAAGGAAGCTGAGCTTCTTTTTAAAAAATGCTTGACTACAAAGCATAAAAAACTCGAGGAAGGGTGGATTGGGAATCAGCGTGTTAACATTACATTAACATTAACATTAACATTAACATTACCATTAACGTCATATCCTCAAGTTGTGCGGCTTCGCTGTCTGCACAGTACCGCAGACGGTAGAGGACTCAAACCGATCCACTTTGGTACCTGGCTTCAGACATGGTCGGTTTCATGGCTAATCCCTGGCTTCGTGGGGATGAAGGGGTGGTTTGCTAAAATGCTTTTGCAGTTTTGCTGCAATCCGGCGTCGTGGGGACGGCCCCTTTGTCTCCTCTTTCTTCTTTCTTTTTTCCCCATTGATTCAAAGTAAATAAATAAATAAATCAGATCAAGATGAGCCTTATACCCATAACCCTCCCCTTGGCAGAGCAAATTTGTTCAGCACAATACAGTAACCAGATTATCATTTTGCTTGCTATGATGCTGGACAGGACAGATTAATAAAAAAAAAAAAAAAAAAGAAGGGATGATATTACAGTTAGTCTCAAAGCTAAAACTGTTATAGCAGCAATTGATGGGGAGACCATAATAAATGGAGTCACACCTCCTTTTGTTGGCAACTTTGTAGAATGTTTGGAACAGAGAAACTTTGTTAAGGAAAGTTCCCTTAACTGATATTTCCTTAGCAGAAAACTGGGTGTAATATGCAAAAGTGATGCACTGTAAAAACGACTCCATATAGAGTTCACTCCAAAGATGATAAAATTTTAAGTTTGAGTTGTTTTAGCTGTTAATTAGCTCTGCTATAGAGGTTAAAGACTGACTACTCATATACACTTTACCCAAGTAATACTGAAATATTTAATTAATCTAACATGCAAGTTTTGTGACTATGGGATGAAACTTAAGCTCCTACATGAAACCCACACAGGCTCACTGAAAAACATTTAAACTCAACACAGAAAGGCCATGTCCACCCAACAGGTTCTACTTGGTGGTCTTACAGAGCATAACCATTTAGATTGATTTCAACAATGTTGAAATGAAACCAAAAACAAACAAACAAATAAAGCCCCAACTTTAATTAACAACAAATTTCTTAAGCCTTCCAAATAAGCTCAGCTGTTTACAGCAAAATACTGTAAATACTGGCCTTCTCTGGAATTGTTGAAGAAATCGTTCATGTCCAAGAGCGAATTGTAATTCAAAACATGACATTGTATAACATCAAATATGCCAGAATAATGTCACAGTAAATGTACACAAAAGTTTAAATTTATTATTACATTTTGGTGAAACATGTCTACTAAAGTGAATGCAAACTATATTACACAGATATATAAATAAATAATATTGTTGTTTATCATATTTGTGCTCATATAATACTGGAATATTACAAGAGTGAGAAATTCAGACTTCAGTTGGATGACTATGCCTTGTTGATGTCAGAGAAGAATGGGCAGATTGTGGAAGATGATAGAAATTCAACAGTAACTTAGTTAACTACTCATTACAGCAAAAAGTATGCATACCATCTCTACATGCACAACAAATCCAACCTTAAAGCAGATGGGCTACAACTATAGAAGACAACACTGGGTGCCACTTTTGTCAGCTAAGAACAGAAAACAGAGACCACAATTCACACAGGATTACCAGCGATGGACAAATTATTCAGATGGTAGGGTCAGAATCTGGCGTTAACAACATAAAAGCATGGATCCTGCTTTGTATAAATGGTTTAGGCTGCTGGTGGTGTAATGGTGTAGAGGACGTTTTCCTGGCACAATTTGGGCCTCTTAGTACCAACTGAGCATTGGTCAAATGCCACAGCCTACCTGAGTATTATTGCTATCTATGCCCATTATGACCCCAGTGTACCATCTTCTGATGGCTACTTACAGCAGGATGCTGAACCATGTCACAAAGCTCAAATCATCTCAAACTAGTTTCTTGAACATGACAATGAGCTCACTGTACTCCAATAGCCTCCACAGTCACCAGATCTCAGTCCAATAGAGCACCTTTGGGATGGGGTGGAACGGGAGGGGCCAAAAGATCTGCAGTAACTGTGTGATGCTATCATGTCAATATAGACCAAAATCCCTGAGGAATGTTTCCAAATCCTTGTTGGATCTATGCCAAAAAGAATTAAGGCAGTTCTTAAGGCAGAAAGGGAATCCAACCTGGTACTAGCAAGTGGTACCTAATGAAGTGGCTGGTGAGTGTGTGTGAGGTAATGAAAGTAAGTAAATAACAGTAGCTGTAAATGATCATCTATTAACACATGGTATAAATATCTTTCTTCTTTTTTTAATGATTCCCAGCACGGTAGCATGGCGCTGCGGTGTGCCATGTCTCCTCAGGGATTGAGCCTGTAGCATATAGAGGGTCTTTCTCTGAGGCACACGGGCCCTCTTCACTCTGTGTTGACTTAGTAAATTACTTGGGATGTCAGGGCCCAACCACAGCTTATCCTCTGAGGGGGTAGGTGTGGGGGCATGCAGGGAGGGTGTGAGAAAAAGAGGGAGTGCTGGAGAGACGGACAGAGATCATTGTAGAGGGATGAAGGGGAGAAAAGGTTGATGCCGAAATGCTTGAGGTAGGGGTGAAAATGTTTGTGATCAGGAATAAAAGGCCTGAATAAAGTTTTAAAAGCACCCACAGAATTTTGACATAATCATTTTCCACAAACACCAGACCAGAATAATATTGCAATTCTATATAAAGTTCAATGTGAAAAGGATGAGATATATATGTATATATATATATATATATATATATATATATAACAAAAAAACAAACCACACCTTCTTAAAGTGTTTGGAAGAACAGTAAAAGCTTTGTGAAATATTTCTGATGGCCAAATATTTCTGAGGGCCAAATAATACAAAATAAGCTGTCAAACACAAATATTTCTATCTTGGAACAAAGCTCCTAACATTTTTCTGTGTCATAATGGATCATTTTTTAGTTTTTCAGTGTCACACTTCTATACAAAGGTTTTTTGTTTCTTTTTCTTACTTGTTGCAGCGGATCCAGGTGGATAGAGGAGGCCAGTCAGAGAGTCCTGCAGGGCACATGGCTGTATTATGGATGTTAGGCACTCGGGGCTGTCTATGTCTGCAGTCGGTTGAGCAGACTGAACACCTGTGGCCCCTCTGCTTATTTCTGTTTGCTTTGACACCTTGTATGCACATCTGTCACCATCTCCATCAACCTCATCAACCCCCAACCCATCACTTCTCTCTCCACTAAACCTACCCTTTTAAGCTTTTTGTTATTGTAAAAAAGAAACGGAAAATGTATGCAACCTAAAGCAAACTGTGCATCACCTATTTGTTTACATAAATTGGCTTTTTGTTTCTTTTTCTCTTTAAAAATGTCCTTTTGTTTAATAATGGCCTGCAGCTCCATCAACACTTCAACTTAGTGCCATTACCTGTTCTCTTACACTTCAGTAACTTCTTACATTTTTTTCTTTACCTAATTTTTTTCCTTCAAAATCACATTTTCCCCTTCATCTATCCACAGATCACACTAAGCCTTTGATAGAGATGGTGGCGGAGGGGGCATGGGAGCGATGGGGGTGGAGAGCGATGTGTGATTGTGGGTTGTGGTGTCAGTGGCTCCCCAGGACTTGCTCTGAAAGGATGTGACTGAATCTCTAGCCAAGTGAAGACCAAAGTTAAAAAAAAAGTTCTCAAAGAAGTGCTTTGTGTGCAATCATCAAGCCGTGATAGTGTCACAATTGCCTTGTCTAATTTGTCATAACATGTTTTGCCATTTGTTGACATCCCTTGTCCACCTTTAAAGGGAGGTTTCATCACTCGGCTACACGCCTGAGGGCCTTTAAGTTGGACTTCTGACAAAAAATTGTGTAACCAGTTCTTTTGATTTCATTTTCTGTTACTCTTACATGCATATTTTTACATCAGATGCCAATTCCTTACCACACCATCTTTAATTTTACCCTAACTTTAAAAATTTTATCCAAAAACACAATCCTAGTATTGCTATCCTATACATTTTGGGACCAAGATTTAATTGCCTTTAAGCCAGCATATATCTGTTCTTTAAATACTATAGGAAACTCCAGCTGGTTGGGTGTTTGGTCATTAGGGCTATCCAAAGTGCATTATATGCTGTGAATTTTATTTATTTTTATATATTATTTAAAGATATTTATAAAATATCATATTTGGCTTCTTTACATTTTTCCATGAAGACAAAAGGTGTGTCCCAATTCAGGGTCTGCACACTTCGAAGTGCGGATTCGTCGGCCACATACGTCATCGCGGTGCGCGAAGTACTGTCCCAATTCACAGAATTTGAAGGACCCTCCGAATCCACCCTTCGAATCCGCACTTCGTTTGGCCTCAAACGAAGGATGCTTGTGATGCATCCTTCGCGGCCTCTTTTCTCCCATAATTCGTTGCGCACAGGACGGTGGCGAATCAGCAACCTCACAAGAGTCTTATTAAGTTTAAATAAAGTTTTATTTTAAAAAAAAGTTCGTTTTTTTAACTACACTTTAGTATAAACGTTACAAAACCAAGTACATTTAAAGCATGTTTGTTAAATGGTGACATTAAAATTCGGTAATATTTGATATTCAGATACTTTTAAGGGGTTAATTAAGTGTGTACCGGCTGGAAAACAACAGAGCCTCAAACCGTTTTTTTTTTTTTTTTAACTGTCGGTGTTGCCGCTCCGTGTTCAGCGTCTACTGACGTTTCCTACGAGTAATTTCTGAGGTTTAAGTGATTAAACGTCCTGTGTTGTTGCTATGGGAAATTCTTGTAGACTAGGTAGGCTGTCCCATTTCACGAACGTTAAGCAGACTTCGAAGTGTGTAGACTACGGAGGACACTCTGTAGCCTACGTAGTCTGCGCACTTCGAAGTGTGCAGACCCTGAATTGGGACACAGCTAAAGACAAGACAAAGTTTCTAGAGGTTAAAATGCTGTAGTGTATATGCCAGGACTGTAAGTTGCACTTTAACACTATGACAGAAATATACAAAAAACATAGAATAGGACATTGAACGGATGCATAAACTCGCATGATATAAACACACAAAGAAGAAGATGCTAAAAAAGGAAGAATCAAGCTAAAAAGGACTCTTTCGCGTGGACAAATGGAGAATCATAAAGTTCTTGCTGGCACACTTGACCACAAACACAATGCTGAAATCCACCAGCTTTTATTTGTATTTATTTATTTAAAAAGGGATACATATCAATGAATATGTAAATGTTAACATGTAAGATTACAGCCAAGGTTAAATTCCATCTTTAGTCCCTTTGCAGGCCAAAGCCAGTAAGACAACACAATACATACAATACAATTAAACTAAACAGCAGTCAATACCAAATCCTCATACGATACAGTATAAAATGAAAGCTGCAAACAATAATCAGATTTGCTACAATAGTCACACACACACACACACACACACACACACACACACACACACACACACACACACACAATACTTTAACTTAGCTTGTAAGAGCAGTTCTGATTGTCCAGTAACCATGCCTGGAGATGTGTTGTAAATGATTGGCTGTTGGCAGGGTTTGCACATGTGGGTTAAGAGAGAGGTGAGGCTGTTCAGGAATGATGTGTAAGGATTGTAAACATGGTAGTAAAACTGTGGTGTTTGCAGATTCATCCACTTTTTGCAGATTAATCCACTTTTCAAAAGTTAGAGTTTTTGGGCTCCGGAAAACACTGGATCCATGTGAACAAACCATCCGATCAATAAAATTTTTTATTGAATACACCTAAGTGTGTGTTTGTCTGGACATAGCCAAGAATAAAACACATCAGCGAGGAAGAAACTGCGAATCTTGTGAGTTGTGTGACATGAAGGATTCTTTTAAATCTAAATCTGAAAGCTTTAATAAAAAAGGAACATTTTAAGCCTTCACTCAGAGCAAAAACAAAAAGCAAGTTTTCTTGTTCTTAAACTGGACGCTCTTTTCCATTGTTTCCTTTCCTCTATAGGGTCTGTAAGCGTTAGATGACCCGAGAGGCCTGAACTAAATCATTTGGCTCTTTTTTTAAATTATAATGTGTTCATATGAGACACTGGGAGCACTGAGATGACCTGACAGGTGAGGGAGGATGAGGACCCTGTGGTGTTCTGAATCAGCTTCAGCTGTCTGACTGACTTTCTGGAGAGACCTGAAGTGAGACTCATGCAATGATACTAAAGATAAAAACAAAAAAAAGTTCTTTCCTTCAGAGGTTATTTGACCAATATGTCTAAGAATAGTAGCATTTTTTCATGTCATCCCTTTCTCCCTCCATATGTAAGACAGCTTCGACATAGTGGCGGCTCTTTGCTCGGATAAAGACATTCAAACTAAAGCCATATAAGCAGCCCTCTGACACTGAACATTCACATAACCTGACTTCTAACATTTTCCAGCTGGTGGAGGGGAAGGAGGGCAGCAACAAGAGCCTCTTTCAGGGGCATTTCAGCTGCGGATTACAGCGGCTGACTGCTCCCCACGTCTGAACAATGTGACCACAAAGGCCTTGTAGCTTTGCCGGATTCGGTAGATCTAATAAATCATTAAATCACCTTATTCAACACTGGAAGAATGAGGGAGAAAGATTAGAGCAGCATGAGAACCATATGCAGGGACCGAGAAGAGGAGAAGGAGGAGATATGTTCACTGCCTCACTCATAAATATTAAATTCAGGATTCATATGACAAGTTAGAATTCGGATAAACCCACAAATTGCTATTGTAGAACTTAACTAAAGCAAAAAAAAAACCAAAAAAAAAAAACAAAACAAACAAAAAAAAACAAAAAAAAAGAAAAAACAGGCAGAATTTATAAAGCAGTAGGCTGAAGCTTCTGAACAAATTGCACTGTACTTTAGTTACATATGTACAGTTGCTAAGCATGCAGGACTAATGAGAGGGGGAAAAATAATAAGATATATTTACTGTCAGCCTGTCAGGTTACTTTCTTGTTTCCTCTGGCTTGTTTGTGACTTGTGCAATTTTGCAATCTATTAATCCACCTCTGTTACTTTCTGGATATGAGCTGTAAGTGGTTGTGTGACGTATTTTTGTCCTGAACTTGTTTAAAGCTGAAGCTAAGCAATGACTCTTCCAGGGAAAGTACAAAGCCTTGCCTGGTGGTCTGCACACATGCTTAGATGATCTACCCAAAACAGCCTGGGTAGTGGTGTGGCAGAGACACACCTGCTTTCTCAACACCATCTTCCTCACTACTGCGTCCAACTAAAAATCCCTCCTGTGTGACTGCAAAGACTGTAAGGCACCACAGATTTAAAGTAAACTTGATTTGAGAAAACTGAAGGCTTAATTTGAACACTTAAATGAAAGATTGCAATTGGATCAAAGTGTAGAAATTTTTTGTTTCCTGTGTGGGTGGTTTACTGAGTAAAAGAAATTATAATTAAATTACAAAATACAATATTTACTGAGGAAAATGACAAACAAAAGTAATTTAACAAAAGATAAATATCCAGTAAAGGATTTAAGTAAGACGTCTGGGGGAATCACCGCCATTTGTCCCATGGGAATTGTGACTTAAAAATCTTTCCTTCAGAACTAAATCGGTTTTGCATGTGCTTCACCCTTTTGCAGTTTAAATGCGAGTTCACTGCCAAATGAAAAACATAAATTAGAGGCAATTGGTAATAAGCTGTGCATCCACTTTGGTTCTTGCCTTATTGAAAGATGAATCCCAGACATGTGTGAAAGCTGAAGAAACAATTAAATGTAATTCAGAGAAAATCATCACACTAATCTTTAAAAGTTTTACTTTAAAATCGACTGTTTTCCCAATTTGGGAGAAAAACCTTCACACATCACCTGTGTTTTTCTTCTTGGTGGTAACTCAGACATCCAAAGTCTCCAGCATTCCTCTCGACCATCCACCTGGATGCCAGAATGACCCTGGTTTAGCACCTTTGACCCCTCAGAGACTTGAGTCCCTACACCTGAGTGCTGCGTTGTCCCCCGGTGTTCACCAGATGTTTGAATAGACTACCTGCTTCTTAAAACAGGGGAGACATGACAGGGCAGGTCACCAGAGAAAGAGCAAAACAAAGAGTCAGATTTCACAGACCCTCTATCAATCAAACATCTTAGAAGCACAATCACACACACACGCACACACACACGCACACACACACACACACACACACACTCACATGCACACACACACAGGAATCCCACCGGCTTCAAAGGGAGATGTGTGAGGGATTTTTCCTTGCTTCCGAACAAGGGCTTGTTGTAGATCAGCAACAGTATTTATTGTCCTTTGTTACTACTTGGCTTAACTTGAGGATGTTACTAGAACTGCTTTGCGCTAACAGATACAGAATTAAAAGGTCACAGAAATGATAGTACAGAAAATTATTCCTTTGTTTTTCCTTTTTCCTTTTTTTTTTTTTTTTTGCAAAGTAAAACTTTACATTTTACAACAAGTATGGACAAGACCTGGTACATTCCCAAACATAAATTAAGACATGACAAATGAACACGCTTACTGTTGTGTATCTATACAGTATGTTGATGGAATGACTGGACAGGGGTAAATGGGTGTTGTTCTGTTATGAAGAACAACACAGACGCTTGTCTGTCAGGTTAATGTCTAACTTTCTGCTATTGAGCTTTCTTATTCAAAGAGCATGTATAAATCTCCAGTTTGTCTTGTGCAACAATCTTCCTACAGTTAACTTCAGGTGAGTTTTTACACCACGATTGAGGTTAGCTATGTAGTTTGCTGTGAAGGACTTATCAGTCTGTGCTTACATATGCAAGTGTGTTTTCTTCCTCATCACCTCGGCCAACCCGTCTCCCCCACACACACCCATCCACCACCCGCCTCGCCTTGGCCGTGCACCTGTCTGGTGCAGGCAGCTGTGGGTGGGCGGGTCTTGGCTGTCAGAAGAACATTCCAGAGGAGAAGTCACCCCGTTAATCCCTTGGGTTTAGGCCCGACAGTTCCCCACCTCCCTCCTCTCCTACCATCTTCACTACCTCCAGTACCCCTCAATGCTTCCCCTACTTGTTCTCCCACCGTTGTCCTTTCTAGTTGGCACTCTCTCTCAGCCCTGGTCAGGCTCAAATGGGATGCTGCTATGTCAAAGTTGGACAATGTGAGAATGAGATTAAAGGACGAGTACCCCCCACATGCTCACCCACCCTACAGCTCCCAGGCCCAGAGGTTTTAATCCCCCCAAATATTCAAGAATGAAAGCAAGGTCTGGATCTGTAGGTTCATTCTGGAAAGAAAAGTGCTACAAGGATTTTACCTTTCTTTTTTATAAACTTGAAATCAGTAAATCACATGATGATTTTTAGTACCAAATATATACATTCTGTCCATCTGTTAAATGTGTGTCCATGAGAAGTGGTTATTTGCATATGTTTAGGCCACATGCTCATTCTGCACTATTTTGTTTGTCTGCTGGGAGTTTCACTTCTCTAATTGCCCATATCACTCTCTAAGTATCACAGTTTTTTTTCTCTGCCTCTCTCTATCAAACAAGAGTCTCTTTATCACCGCAGGAAATTCTGATGTCAGGCCAGATCCTAAACTTGGCAGCCACCCCGTTCAGCTGGAACACATAAATGAGAAAGACTGCACAATTCAGCCTACAAGAGCTGAAGATGATGCTCCGCTCACTTTTCCCCTGACACCACAGACACTTTCTCCAGAAGAGCATTTTATCTTGCACTGTTGACTGTTTGTCAAGAATGAGTAATTCTGTATGTGACCATCTCAAGTAAGAAAGCTTGATATGACTGAGCAGCAGCCAGAAGCAGACAAATTGGATGCACTGATGAGGATAATACCAGTTGAATGGACTTCTACAGATGTTTGCTATAAGCAAAAAAGACCTTGGTTTGGATTGACATTTAGCCTAACTGTACTTTGTGTTTCTCTGTCATGCATGACATTTTTATATCAATATTTTCACTAAATCTATGTGTCTGCTGTATTTTACTGCTGTGGCTGTTTAACTTTGAGTCAAAGTTTATATGAAAGATTTAAAACCACCAAATTTTGAATGTCACATGGTTTTCAGTAACTTAGAAAACATGTGAGTTAATTGGAGTAAAAATTTCAACAAACACATTAAAATAATGCTCATCTGAGATATGCACATGTAGTATTAAAGCTGAAGGTAGTGATGTGGTTGCTTTAACAAATTAAATAATTTTGTGGGAAGATTAAGTTTATAAAACGGTTCTTTGTATGAGTGAACCAGGTCACTTACAATGCTGCTTGTTTTTCTTTTGCACCCCATCTATTAACAAGTCACACCTCCTTCAGAAATTCATTTTCTTGACTGTAATGTGTAACTGTGTGCTGAGGTACTGACTGGACTGCTGGGGTGTTTGGGCCACACCAGGGGAAGCAGTAAGAGAGAGGGTCCCAGGGTGCAGGCTGTCCTCTGGCTATTTACCCACAGACCAGAACCCCTCTGACGGCCAGAGGGAAGCCACGGCTGGGCCAAAGGCTATTAAAGCCCTGATGGGTTTTGACAGTAATTTCTTCATGAGTCCACAGCCAGCAGGGCCTGCCAGCGGTGAGATCGGGTGCCTCTTTTTGCCCATTAAAACACACAAACTGTACCCACAAATCATGCTCAATGGTATCTCTGTTTTCAGGGAGTGTGTTTGTGCATATGTGAGGGAGAGAAGTGAGGAAGCAGGCCTGAGGAGCAGAAGAGAGGAAAGCTTTGCCAGTTGTAAGAAGAATGTAGCTGCGCCAAAAGTTTTTTTGGATGCATTTCTTCAACTACTCCATCAGTTCAGGCAAGCGTCCAAGCCATCGGGGAAACATATTTGGAAAACCATGCCTTGACACCCGGCCAAATCATAAAAGGTGTTTACGTGCATCTTGGCCCAGGGGAGTAGAAATCACTAATGACAAGGCTTTAGCATTGTGTTGGGTGGAGGTTGGAGCCTCGGCAGCAGTCAGTGGGCTGGCTACAGATTTAGCTGCAAGTTGATCAGTTACTGGATGTGCCACTACACCTGTAACTAACACAGCAACTTCAGCATGGCTGTTTTTGGATAAGTAAACGTTGCTCTGAGCATGGTGCTGTTGTAACCTTAAGGCTTACAGAGACAGGAACATTGGTGCAAAAAGGCAGAGCTGCTTTGCTATTTTAAAAGTGAAGGACTATCTTTTAGCAAGCATATACACATCCATTAGCTGGCACAAGTTACAACTCACATTAGACAAGAGGTTTGTCGATGTACAGAAAGGCTGCAATATACTTGTGAGCTGTAGGAATTGTTACTTGAGACAAAACTTTCCCCTTCCTGTGGATGGAGGGAGGCTTTAAAAAAGCCAGAGGTCATCCATTGCTAATCCACCATCAGTAATGATCTCTCCTGTGTTCCCCTGGTGTGTTATAACCAGACCATTGGGCTGGATTAGATCACAGAAAGGAGACTGATGTGTTAATCATAAATTAGAAGCTAAGCCTGAGTGAACAGGTCAGTCTGAGGTCAGTCACTCAAGACTACAAGTGTGAAAATCCACAGCTTACCACTTAGCAGCTCCAGCATAATCAGGCAGTAACAATGTACAGTAGTGTTATGTGTCAAGGCTCGTCTAAGCTGAGTGTTGTTTCTCGACAAAGAGTCTATTCAACACTTGAACACGAATTGTTCAAGTTTATATCTATCGTATATGTAAGTGTACCTAATGCAAATACACAATCGCACTCATGTGCAACAGCTCTCCTAACACCTTTTTAATGGCACTTATGCAACTCACTGTAGAGTCTGGCTTATTTGTCTGTCTTCAGTCCATGAGAGAAATCTCTGACTAGAACAGAAGTACCATCCGTTTATCCAATTGAAAAATGCTGCCTCAGGGGAATTGGCAAACTGTCTAAAAATGAGATGATACATGACCTCTGCTATGTATGACTAATGCTTGGCTTTAGAAGACTGTCAACAAGTTGTTTTATTAAGGGAACAGCAAGAAAACACAAAATCATAAAGACATTACAAGATTTATATAACAAGTAAAATTATGAAAAACCTGGAGAGAAACAGACTTTGCCAGTCTAATCTTCCTTCTCTGACACATTAGGCAGACCCAGATAAAATGTATAAAAGAGTTCTTTATTTCTAATAAAGATGAATATACTGTATGTGAACACATTGGACATTTTTATGATGTACTGTATGTTTAAAACATTCTTGAAAACTGGTTTATGAAGCCCAGGAAAAGATGCAATACGTCAGTATGTAACAGATGGTATGATCTATGTTACTGTAGCTGTGTAGCAAACTATACATATATCTGCCTTAATATCAACATGAAAGAAAAAAACTAAACTGGGGCAAGGGACATAGTAGCATCAAACATGAAAACTTGTACAACTTTGGAAAGTACACCTTTTAGACACACAAAGGACACATACATTGTATGTGTTAAATTTTTTTTTTTTTTTTTTTTTTTGCTTGTCAGGACATAAAAAGCTAACTACATCATTCACAGATTCAGCAGTCTGTTTAAATACCTTATTTCTACAAAGTGAATTTACATTTTTTTAAAGTACAAAGTGCAAATACTATGGTTTCCATTATTGCCGATTGGTGAGGGCAGATTCTCCATATGAGAAAGGAAATCTCAGATGTTTAACTTAGCCTTGCTTCTTCGAGGGATTCTGAAGAGAAAAAAAATGAAAAGACTTGAAAAGACTGAAAACCGTTTTATAAATATAATACACTAATATATAAAATATAATAAATATACTCCTGCCAGTATCTCATTTAGCTATTTAATCTGTATGTTTAAAAGGAATATTTTACTTACTAGTTTACTGGAAGGTAATCCTTCCCCTGGTTTGGCTCCTGTAAGACAAAATATGATATTAACATGACAGATTTACCAGCTGATGGAGCAGCTGCTGCTAATAAATTTTATTATAATTCGAAAAATTAATTTAAAAATTCAG
This sequence comes from Melanotaenia boesemani, assembly GCF_017639745.1. Lineage (NCBI taxonomy): Eukaryota > Metazoa > Chordata > Actinopteri > Atheriniformes > Melanotaeniidae > Melanotaenia > Melanotaenia boesemani. Next base: position 9,905,731 of record NC_055697.1, read on the forward strand.
ATGTGCTCATGAATTTGAAAAACCTGCAAGATGGATTTTAATTTGCATTTGTTGTATATGCAGTCTTTCAGCCCTGCTCTACTGGTTGCTGGCTCTTTGACTTTCTCTCGTACTGCAGGTGCCCAGTGGGCGTGGTCTGGTCATTGTGTAACACGAGCAAGGGGAGGAGAAGCCGGGTTGTAGCCCCCCTCATTTTCACCTGAAAATATAACCCTTGGGCAGAACACCACGGTGAGCCAGAGCAAGACAGGATAACTACATGACCAAAAACCAACATTTATTGTCGCTTGCTTAACACAATACAATAGCAATGAATGTTACCTGCAATGATTGTAACTTAACTACGAACTGGTCTATCACAAGCACAGTAGTAAAAACCATAAAACACATGCGGTAACACTAAAAACCAGTTCAGTCTAGCAATTACACAATCACTAGGTATACAGCCATACTCTGGTCCAGCAATGAGAAAAGCACTATAAAAAGAGAATGAAAACAAAAAGTTTAAGTCAGTTCTCAATAAGAACAAGTTATAAAAAGTACAACAATTAAAAGCGTGCATGCAGTAAGAACCTCTCCAGGGGCGACCAGGGTGAGTGACTGGACCTGGTAGCGACCCGGTCTCTTAAAATACACAAGGAATCTCTAATATAGGCTTACAACCTCAGAATTATGGCACAAACATGCACACAATCTATTCTCAATCTCTGTTCATGCTATACCGTGCAGTCGTCTCACCGCCTCTACCTAGTTGCTCTTGGATCAGCCTCTCTACAGGCAAGCACAGCAATCCTTTATAGTGTCACTGATTCATGTGCTGATCAAAAATTGTCTGCATCTGTAACCTTGCATCCATGTCTCAGTGGTAGACACAGGTAGTGGAGAGGCTAGGGAGGAAGGGCATGATTAGCTCAGGCTAGGTGCTTACATTAGTTTGTATTGAGAACTCCTGGGCTTGCTGTTCCTATATAAAACACCTGCCCAGCCCCTTCCCGGTGGATTCAGAGGAACTCCAACACATATGACAATATCTGGAAACATCATTCCAACATGTTGGAGTTCTTTAAAAAAAAAACAAAAAAAAAGGATGACATGAGTGTGGATGCATGTTGGCTGGATAGCTCAGTTGGCAGAGCATCCGTCTCCCATGTGGGAGACCAGAGTTTGATTCCCCCAAAGGATGTATATTAACACCTTCCAGTTGGGTCCTTATGCAAGACCCTTAACGCTACTGCCCGACCACTTTAAGTCTGTAATGTAATGATTATATACAGTATTTTAATTTGAGGGTTTCCAGTCTTGGGATGCCAGTTCAACACACTTCTCGTTACATTCGGTCAATAACATGGCAATTATTATGTATGTGATTATTGTATTTGATATTTAATATACATCAATAGCTGCTCAGCTTACCTTCTTCTTTGATCACCCCAAGGCAGCCCATCAGCTCCTGCAGAGACAGCGCTTTGTTGTTGCTGATGTCGCAGTATTCCACAAACTTCTTAACACACTTCTTTGGCTTGGACTTCTTGCGCAGGAAGCGTTTGAAAGGCTTGATCTCCTTCTTTCCGATGTCTCCGCTGCTGTTTTTGTCCAGCTGACTGAAATACCAATGGACAACCCTCTCCTCCAGGGTGTGACTAGGGTCAGGCTCAGCCACCCTAAAAGTCAGATTTCAGTTTATCAGATTATCTGATAATACTATCCCTTCACGAATCAGGACAAAAATAACTCAGCAAAGCCCAGAAGCTTGCTTTAAAGGACATGGACTATATCAGGTTATTCCAACCATAATAAAGAGTGGAATGCATTTGTGTCTTTGTGGTGAGTGACTGAGCCCACTGATATGCATAAGTAATTGTACGATGAACACTTCATACCTTCCGGCGGATGCTGGATCTGTGACAGCATGCACCATGTCTGTCGACAGCGCGTCAAGAACACTTGTCAGGAACTCTGTTTTCTTTTCCCCAGGACAACCTGGAAAATGAACCACACATGCATGAGAGTGTGATTGCAAGCAGTATGTAGTCAATGTGGAATTAAGTGTGCTCGATACATAGATATAAAACATTTTAAAAGAGTACAATGCTATCACTATAGGTGGTCTAATAAATGTTTGGGGAATGAGGCTATGTAAACGGCAGTTCAGTTTTAACCTGAAAAGCACATAAAAACAGCAGTGGAGAAAATAAACCTGAGACTAGGCCACCTTTACTTGCTCTCATAAAGTATCAGACCTCCCTCATCTGGAGGGAGGAAGCAGATACCTGCCAATCATCCTGGAGGCCCCTGAGTAGTTGTGACAGCTGTAAGCTCTGAAGATGTTGCTGAATTTTGTGTGCATGAACAAAAGCGTGTTCAGATATCCACCTGACACAACAAGCGGTCTAAATATTGCCCTGACAGACACAGTTAGCTATGATATCAAAGGTTTGCATCTTAAAACCTGTCCTTTATTTGTAGTGGCATCACTGCTGGAAGTGGCTGACACATAAAAAGGATATTTGTAACAGCCCTTTAAAAACCAACTTTGAGACATTAATATTTGTAGAATGACGGGAAAGTTTTAAAATAAGGGACAAAGGCGGTGGAAAGGCCTTAATGACAGTAATTGTCTGGTGGGTCATATAGTTTTAAGACTGAGTGGACCAGTGTGGATCTAGAAGGGCTGAAGGCTACAGAGACCTGAGAGATTCCTGGATTCCATGCCTCTCTGCTTTCTCACAGTCTGGCTTCCCTGCGCTACTCTGTCTGTGGAGAAGAAGAAATATTGCACGGGTTGCAGCTCTTTTTATGGCCTAGGCCTGCAGGGCCAGATTCTCCTGTGCCATAGATAATAGTATGCTTTGCGTTTCTCTAACAGGTGGCGACCAGCACCGGCGTAAACACCCAGTCTCCACTCCACCTTTCTGAATTGTAGCAGCCAGAGCTGAGCTGAAGGTTTACGCATTCACATGTTCAAACTCTTCCACTGTCACATACAAAACAGACTTGCACTTAAGTTTTAGTAGGACCTCCATATCCCCATCCCAGTAAAATATCTGACCCACCTGTTAATAACCAAACTGGTGCCTTTCAGAGGCTCTTGTGGTAAATTAGTCTAGACAGTCAATACAACAGCACCCTCAAAAGGAAAAGTGTTTTTATCTGGCTTCTTACTGAAAAGAGATTTGTGGGATGCTATTGGACTTGTTTGAGGCTGAGTGTTTTTCATGGACAGATCCATCAGCTTCGTAATGCCACAGGAATCTGAGTGTGTCTGCAGTTCATTTAAATGGGAAGCCATCAGGTAATGCTTTAGTCCCTTCCTGATGATTTTTCTTTTGGGGCAAGACAGATCAGCCTCTGTCTGTCTGGATACTGTTTAACTCTGGGCAGGACATAAATGTTCCTGCTGTCATTCAAAGGAAATTTAGTTTAGCCATTTTCCATTCAGTTCAAGGCGGCAGTAGCAAATGACTCCTGTCATGTCCCATAATGGTTATAATTATGTAATACCCAAGTTTGACAGATGCAGGATGGAATCAAGTTGAGAAAGCCTGAAATGAAAAACTAAGATCAGATCCATTCGCAGGGCCTCCACAAATCTGCGAAAAGTTGGCCAGTTAGTTCATGTTTACATGAGAGTACCTGCGTGTTACTGTCAATAAGAAGCAGTGTTTTTCTATGGAGCCACATGGGGCACAGCCCTTTCAGCACTTACAGCCACAGCTCAAAATGCCTGCCCCAAAGCTACCTCGTGTTCCTGCTCTGAGGGGAGAGCAAGCCAACTACTCAGCTTTCCTTTCCTGCCCTTTCCAAGGCAGGTTGCTCCTTTCTCGCATCTCGCCTCATAAACCTTTCAACACCAGCGCTTCAACTGTAAATGGGCTGCAGCAATGTGAAGGCAACATTTATAATTATCCTGGGTTTGTACTGTGAGAGGGTTTACAGTCGTTGACGCAATCACTCTTGAAGAAAACAAGATGCTCTTAAGTCTCTCTTTTTTAATAGACACAGCCTGGTTTCTTTCATGATTGGATATCTGGCTGATATGTTGCAGCTTTCTTTGGCAGGTCTAGTATGAAGGTTGTGTGTCTGTGTGAGCTGATGACTATATTATTTATTGTCCCTGCAGTCAGAAGGAGCTCAGTTTGAAATTTTTCTACTGGCAGAAATAGAGAACAAAGATGAGATGTTTGCTCAGTGAACATGTACCTGTGACTGTCTGTTCCCCTGTTTTACATACTGAGTCTGTGATTTTCGAGCAGAGACAGAGTGCTGTTCTGCAGCACCTGCAAGCAGAGAGCACAGTTCTGTCCTGGCACACTGCTATATAAACAGTTGCGGATGGGATGAGAACAGTGGCAGCTCTGTTCATATGCTGCTAGATTATTAACATGTTTACCAAACCAAAAAAAAATTAAATAAAATAGTATAAACAAGAAATATTTGAGTTTGGTTGTAGACAGCAGCTGAGAACTGCAACTTTGCTTCACCTACCACTGGTTTTTGTTCACAAGTCACATAAATATGAGATGAAAACAACAGTGCCATCTGTGGCATTATAAAGTTGTGTCTGTTTAACACTTTGATGAGCAGAAAAGATAAAATGTGAAACTAGAGTCAGCTTATTTTAGAGGTAGAAGGAGGGACAGTGCAGGAGTCCTATTGTGTCTCTTTTCTTTTATCTGAACCCTAAAAGGTTTTACACAACACCCAGAAACAATGTGGTCACAAATCCTCCTAACAATTTAGATACCAACATTTTTTCTCAACTTAATAATTCATTCTGATTTCTGTGTCATTCTCTTCATCTTGAATGTTTTGTTTTAGTATTTTCATTTTATATATATATATAGACATAAAAAGACAAAAAAACAAAAAACAAACAAAAAAACAAAAAAAAAAAAACAGTATCTTGCCAGAAAATAGCTCAACCAATATTCCCAAAACCGAATTTACTGTATGTATGGATGCATGGATTCTGCATGTGATAAACTTTGTGTATACACAGTGGTACAGTTGATAATACAGTTTTAACACAAAAAATTGTGCTTTTTTTAAAGTGGATGCACCTGCTAAAATCCACCAATTAAGGTCATTACTGGACCTGTATAGTTCTTCCTCTCAGATTACAGGTGTCTCTCTATGACAACATGAAGGTATGGCATTTTATTGAGATAATCATGCTAGTTTACAACTTTTAACTGGATCACGGGTGTCGGCACCACACAGCAGACAAGCTTTAAGGTTCAGTTTTAGAGCCTCCACGTGAGACATAACAGTAAGTAGATGGATGTTTTTGTAAAGAAAATGTAAGCTATGCCCGTTTTTGTTGCTGCAATGGCAGTATCATTAATGAATATCAAAGTGTACCCCCAGGCGTTATGTTCCCATTGATGCCATGCTGATTAAAATCTGCTTCCACTGCAGGGTCATTTGACGCAAGACTGAATTCTGATTAACACTTTACCATTGGCCCTAACGACCAGAGGTTAGTGGGTGTTGGCAGTTTTTTTTTCAGTGAAAAAAGGGTATGAAGTATGGTTAAACACCTAAACTAACATAACAAAATGACCTCTTAGTTTTAATACAACCTCTGATGCTTTCTTCAGCTATCTAACCAAAAATCACCACATACTTTATTACTTAAATGTGAAAAAAAATGTTGTTCTTTGCCTCTTTATTAACAAGGTAGATTCCTTCCAGTCAAGTACTTTGCTGCTTTACAATTTCTCAATATCTCCTTTGAGATGTGATGCTTCAAAATTGAATCATTTTATGGTCCTAATAATTCTTACTGTGTGCCTTTGAATTGTCAAATTATGACATGCAAATATCCTCTAAATAAAGTCTCACCTGAAACTATGCTTACTTCATGACTTCCACCCCCAAACAGATCTATTGCCCTCAATTTAGTTATCTACACTGTTATCAGTCTTTGTATCACCACCTGTCTCTGGCATCCTATTATCCATTATCTCCACCTCACCACCCTGCTGTTTCTCCTCTGTGCTTTCATTCCACTATCCTCCATCTCCAGTGTTAGTTGAAGATTAATTCTCCCCTAATCTGTCTCTGTCTGCTTGCTCATTGACCAGTGAAGGGCGGTATCTGGCAATCCTCAACTCTTTATCAAGCATTTCCTTGACCATCAGTGGTAATGATGTCTACACACACACTCTGTGTTATCACAGCCTTGGAAGCGTGGCAGCAATGGCAGGCACATCTGCTGAAGAATTTCACCATGTGGTCTGATTAGGAGGAAAAACAGAGACCACTCTCTGGACACCTACCTTGGAGATGTCTACTTTTATAAAGGTCCTTTGGATGGGCCCTGGCATTGTCATCACACTTTGGCTGCTCATACCTGTGACAGTAAATACACCACATGCAAAAGAAAGTAAATTACTTCAAGGTGAAATTGCTGAAAAGGAGTGTTTACAACACTGAAACTGTCCTTGTTAAAATCATAGGAATCCAATGTTTTTCCAATTCCCCCTTACAGTTAAATCTTAGGGATTTAAATAATTGTTTTGTGGCAAACCAGCGGCTGTGAAACACATCCAAAAAGAGGGGAAGGATTTGGAGCTAGAAGGAAGACAGAAAAGGGAGGGATGGTGAGAAACAGAGAGAAGATGGGCAGACAGAGAGCGTGGGACACAAGGAAGCTTTCACAGTCTCCCTTCGTTTCTTTGCTATCAGCAACAGAGATGTCTATTTGGATGGTGTAGGATGTGTAATTGATTTATCTATAAGCGTTTTATCTTAATTTCCTCTAAAGTTGGTTGAATGAAGAAGTTTAAGTTAACAATGGCCAGGACATTTTTCTACAGAAGACATTTACCAAAGGGCATGTAGCAGGGCCGTACAATTATAATACTTAACAATAATTATCCCTCACATGCTTTTTGTAGCAACATTTTTTGCCTTTTAGCCAAGCAGACCAGAAAAATAATTTCAAGAATCATTGTGAGTTAGTGTATGTGCCATAGATAAACCTCGAACACAGCCAAGAAGACAGATATATTTTTGTTTAGGGTATTTATGGCTGACCTGGTTGAGGTTCCTGGCAAGGGCCTTCCTGTATCCACTAGCACACACCAGCAGTAGCCAGTGGATGGATGGCATTGGACTGGCTTGTAGAGTCCTCCTTGGGCACAATCGGGTATAAATACTGCATCATTCTTGTGCTGCCTCGCCTCTTCCAGGGCAGAAAGCCGCTCTTGGTCACATGACGAGGCTGGACAGAGGGGTTAAGATGTTTTACAGGAATCAGCAAACACACTCTCTGCACGTTGACTCATTCTTCTAAGCGTAACTAAATTCATTTTAATTCAAAAGCAAGGTGCAAGAAGTTGCTCTCTCGTCACACTCACTGCAAATCCCTGAGGAAAAGACGGAAGACAAAGGGGTGGAGGATGTGCACTTGGAGACAGTATGTGTAGACTGCTATATCAGCCCCCCCCCCCCATGACACTGTTTACTGACATTAACAGGCTAATGACTAAGTACAACTCCCTATGCCCCAAGTTAAGTAAATATTTGGACACTCCTCTGCCCTTTGTGGATGTGTGTGATAGAGATAAAAACAGACAAGAATGATGATCACTTTACAACTCCACCCCCACCTTAAGACACTGCTGCAAAATACAGTAAAGTACCAGGAATTTCTGTTTTTACATGCTCAAAATTTTTAGGAAGAATGCAATTTTTCTTGATCCTATTTATTCATACATACAGAGACTGCAGTGGTCTTAATGGAAGCGATGGGATTCTGCAGAGTCTCAGCAGGACCTAATCTGACTCATTTTTTCAGTGGAGCACCCTCCCTCTCTGCTGTGCGGTGCTCCAACAGAGATAAGAGCATTAAATTTGGGAATAGAAAAGGGATATTTTGGCTCTGAGGGTTTTCATTGTCAAGCGCTGCCTCTTTTCGGATCTTGCCTCAAGGCTCGGAAGCTACTGCGGGATTATGGATTTTTTTTTTTCTTCACTTATTTTCATTAGAAATCTTTACCCCCACAAAGGCAACCAAATGAAATGCCTCCCCGCTTTCTAAACCAACTTTTTTTTGCTCCACTTCCTCTGTATGGGCCCTCTTTGTTGGGACGGTGTTTTTTCTTTTACTTCAATACCCCAAAGAACATATGATAATCAAAACCATCATTGCTGCATTTCTCAGGCTTTATATTGGTTGTAAATTATGTTAATGGGATTCACACACATACTATATGCAGAAGGTTCTCATCTATTGGGTAGCCTAAAATACACAAAGCAACATATTTCCCCAAGAGCATGAAGGGACTGATATAAAGATTAAAATGCATGTGTGTAAAATAAAAAGAATGGGAGATTCTGTGTTTGTGCCATGTGCTGATAATTACAGATATGCAATGCGAGGAACCACAGAGAAGCAGATCCTCAAAGCCTGACGCACTCCAACACCAAGATGTATTGGTTTCACAACCCACCATCTGTCCTTAAAAGACAGGAACAGCCTCAAACCATGATTGCTCACAAGAGCAAGAAGAACACAGAGCGTGCTTTCAGTTGAGGTTTGCAAATACCCGATCGCCATTATTAAAGAAAGAACAGTCTTAGAAACTCACATGGTGCTCTGGTTCTATTGTGTTGTTGTCTGCGATCGTGCTCCTTCCACAGAGTGGGGTACTCAAAAATGATTTCTGAAAGAAAGTCACAAAGACAGCTTTATTAGCATATTTCCAGATCACACATGTATGTCATCTGAGCCAAACCTGGAAGTTCCAAAACTCACAGATGGTAAAACAGCCCTGAAGGTTAAAGTATCTCAAACTACTGCAGTAGGTGTGGAAAGTTAATTACTTATGACAGCTGTCACCAGGGATATACCAGCAAAACAAAGTGTAGGTAGACAATCATCTATCAAATGATCACATTAAGGTGGGATCACAATATATTAAAAAGACTGATGAAAACTTTCCAGTTGCAGTAATAACTTGTCCTCCTTTCTGTATTATATAATAATTTCCATTGCTATTTAGAGATTAATTTATATAAACATAATAATAATACCATATAAAAATACTCCAAGTACTACTTTGTTGCCAGCTAGCATGATCTGGTATGATGACTATTAACTTATAGTGAATGAGTCCCTGTTAACAATTGTGTAGCACTCCCTTCACTCTTCTTTTAGTTAGGCCTCAGTCTCACTTTAACATCAAGTGTGTGGACAAAAAAGAGCAAAATCTTTTGCTGAAGTCCTAGTTTTTCTTCATGCCTCATGAAATATTGCACTATCATTATGAATGATGTTTTCCTATCTCTTCTTCCCCCATTTCCATTTTTGAAGCGTGATACTGTAACTTCATTACATGGATAATCCTTTTTTTTTTCCCTTTTATGGATGTTTAGGAACTTTGCTTCTGAGTCTGTCTGAGGAGTTTCAGTAAACATAGGCCCAGAATCAAGAATTTTTCTCTACTGCCAGTCTGATGAATAAAAACTCACCTTCATCATCTGCTCCAGGCTGTGGATCCACCACTATCCCAGTCTCATCTGCATTTAGAATGGAGAATATTTGCAAGGAGACTACAATTACAAGACTTAGCTAGATTAGAGACCATTTAACTGTGTGAGATTTTGCACGTTGCCCGGTGAAGAAGGATGGAGGCAGAAGGAGACGAAAGGAAAATAATAAAAAGGAGGTGTGTGTGTATATGTGCTGAAAGCTGGGAGAGGTGACTTGAAGTGAATGAGAAAAGAGAAGAGGAAAACCAGAAGTTTAGTGGTCTCATAATCCCGTGGTTTCACTTCATGCAGCAAGGGAGGCTGTTTTGCAAAAGAGGGCAGATTGAGGTCAATTATCATAAATGAAGAAAAAAGTAGGACCAGTCATCCCTCATGTTCTTCTCCATCCTCTCACTGGGCTACAAGAGCTGTTTAAAGGTAGGAGAGACAATCATCAGACAAGTTTGAGAAGGACCAACTGACAGTGGGAGATTTAAGTATGTTTGTTTGGTTTTTGTTTGTTTGATCTGCGGTAAGAAGGAGACAGGAAAGGAGGTTGCGAACCGCTCAGAGTGAAACCATGGCTAGTAGGTGTGGTTAACCTCAGGTTGGGTCACTCCTGCACAAAGTAAAGCTCTGTTACTGTGTTTGGGGAATGGGATCTCTGACGGGTGGCTCTACAAACAGGGATTTAGCATAAAACTCTTTTTACCGATAAATTTCCATTAAAAAAATCAAACATTTACATTGAATGCAAGTTTGCTTTGCCAGCCATTCATCGTCTCATACTTATTTGGCCGATTACAATGCATACAGTCAGTGTGACTGAATGAGAGACATGTCATTACTCTGCTCAATTCAACGATGGAAATGCCATTTCAAAAAGTGTAGTTGTGATTTGGATTTACGATAAACCACTAATGACCTATCTTTACTTTGTGGCCTTTTACATGACTGTAACACCTCTTTCAGCATCTGCCAGGAAACCCCCGTGCTATTTGTGGTCTTACAGCATTAGTTTTATTGCTGTTTGTCGTCAGCTGCACATGATTCCAGCTTGTGAACGAATTTGTCTAACAGAGCAACAAAAATGTCCTTAAAGAAATGCTCTTGGGGTAAACACTGACTATATTCTGATGATAAAAGTACAGGAAAGGCTGCAGTGGAATCGTAGGTACTGATGGGCCTTTGCTGATCCAAAATATTGATGCAATCCCTGTTATTTTCAGTGCTGGCACACCACAAACCTACAGTTTATTCTGCTTTTCACCACGCTGTTTATCCGACCAGTTCAGATTGAACCACAACCCACTCCTTCACCTCCCCTCCTCCCTTTCTCCCTCTCCCACCACTCCTCCTCCTCTCAAATTTTGCATTCCCACTTGATGTATGTGTAATGACTTGGCCGAGCTCAGACAGACACTATAGCCATGACTGTTTACAGAGAGAGAGGCACAAACGTAAAAGTCACACTGACAGGAATAACCCATGTGACAAACACAAGTGGATGTATATGCACTTACATGCAAACACAAACACACACACACACTCAATCGCATAAGGAATCAATCTGAATAAACCCAAATTACACTCTTTGTGAGACTTCAAATAACATCAGTTAAACAAAGTGAGTAAGATACACAAGTTTTGGAGGAGAGTGAGATGAAATCTTAGTGGTTCTATATCTGGAAGGGAGATATTTGATGAAAATTAGACTGGAAGATAAAGTGTCAACATTTTATGAAACTGCAGCTGAAAAAGAACCAAGTTTTTTTTTTAATGTTAAACAAGATGAACTGATGATAAGTTAATGTTTTGCCATTGTGGTAGCCCGCTGTCCATTTGGCTGCCTGGTAAAAACAACAGGCATTTACAGGCATTGCAGCTCTGAGCAGTGCTTACCACAGACACTGTCCTCTGAGTTGTTACTGAGGAACAGATTGATGGTATTTTAGGCTTCAGGGTGCTCACACTTTCTTCAATTGATAAAATATTACAAAGGCAAGCCTTGACAGGTGACACATCTGGCACAATTCTGACACAGATGCAGGTAAGCAGACAGACACAAATGCATACATATACACACACATAAAGTATATGCAGGTGTTAACAGATGCAGATAATGCATTTGGGGAAAACAAGAAAGTAGACACGCATTGCACTTGCAAATCCAAACCTTCATTTGGGAAAACTGCTCATTGTGAACTGATCACAACTTCCAAATATGTCCCTTCAGTTTGCCTTATTTAGCTGGTTGGATTCGTCCTTTCCTTTAGCTAAATAACAATATTAATTGCAATAGGCAAAAATTTAATTTCACAGTTTGTTTCTTCTCAAGTATAATCAAGCAATGACACCAACAACCTAAACTCACAACAGAATATATAATTCCTGTATTGGTCCACAGCTCAAAACATTGAAATTCAACATTAAGCCTCAAAAACTGACCTTGATAACTGTCTATGCAGAGCTGGAGCATGCATTATGACATATATGTTCAACATGCACCCACGTTCTCACTATATGATGATGTTTAACTGTAACATGTTGCTGCCCAACGCTGTTTTTCACCTGCTATGTCTTTCTACATACACACTTGGCACATTGTTGATTTGGACAACGACATGAAGCTGCTGACTTTCAGACAAGTGACTGCAGGATCAAGACCTATTTACCTTTATCTTAGGAATAAAAGAAATTATAATAAATAAAAGGTTAGGTGGAAATAGAAAAACACACACAGAATAATAGAAAAATACACATAGTTCAAGCTTCATGTTATAATATTCATGCAGTGCTGTAAGAGCTGTGCCAGGCAGATACTTCCCCAATAATACAGTTTAAAAATACATTTTAATCCCAAAGTGTTATATCACTTCACTTTTACATTTACATACACCGATTAGTACATGTAATAGGTATGAATGTACTTATTATCATGTTTTTCTTGTGAGAATGTGTTGGGTATCCAGCGAGCCAGAAAGCAACATTTGAAAGTTTACTTTTCTTGAATTTAAGCCGTACCTGCTTTACTTGGCTCTCTTGTGGGCACTCTCTCTTGTTTGGATCCTGAAAAACAGACTCAAATTATTTAAAATTCACAGTCACTTTCCTGTTTTCAGCTGTGGCCAAATATAATATAGTAGAGGAGCATACAATAATTTTGCCTCTATTTAACGAAGCTGCCATATTGAACCATAGTAAACATTTTCTGTACTGTGGCAACAAGTATTTTTGTTTTTAATTAAATTGCTGTTAGTTCTTAGCAATTTCATTGTCAATTACAGCACTAATGCTGCTGCTACTTCTGAAGCCCTTTCACTAATAAGACAACTTCACAGGCAGTCACAAAGAGATGCACAAGCAGGACATGTGGCATTGGTTAGTTGACTGCATGGCAAACACTATCCTCTAAGAACATTTACATTCCTTACAGTTAACTTTTCTTGCCCAACTCCTCAGCATTGATTTTCTACTTGGTTTGTTTACACCACATCTCCATGTCTTGAGCAACGCTCAGCCCTCAGACAGCCCTCAGTCCTTGCAGCTGCCAGTCCGGTCACAGACCACTTTCCCAAAGGAGTGAATATAACACTCCCCTCCCCTCAACAAACATGGAAGGCCATGCTTAAATTTTATCATCTTTTTGCAATGCAAAATTACTGAACCCCAAATTCAGAAATGAAACTTGCTCCGGTTTGCTCTGAAGTCCCATGTCAAAAAGTATATCTTGCCCACCTTGGCATCGAGGTTTTTTATTGGCCACTGCTGAGCCACTAATGGGTCGTCCATTGGGGGTGACGCACCAGCAGTATCCAGTGTAGCTGTGGCACTGAACCTGTGATCGAAACAGCATGCAAACACGTTAGCTCAAGCTAAAGCAGGAATGATGTCTGTAAAAATGAAAGCTGTAAGAAAAAAAAGAAGTTTTAGCTGTGGTCTCATTGGTTAAATCCTTTCTTCTTTGGTCCAAAATAAATATAATTTATATAATGTTTTATTGTTACCTCACTGTAAGTGCCATCGGGGTTGCATACAGGCACAAAGACCTGTGGGAAGAGCTTCTTGGCCTGTTGCTCTGTATACTTCTTCTCTGCTACACATCTGGATGTATCTGAGAAGCACCACAAATCATCAAAATCACTAGACATCAGAGAGACCCAAGATTCAACCCACAACTCAGCTATTTTCTTATGTTCCACAACTATGAAACCAACATACTTAAAAAGTCAGAGGAGGATGTTGAATCTCACAGATGATGAAGAATTAGAGAAAAATGTAGAGAGTGAGAGGAAAGATGGGATTTTGAGGAAGGAGGGGTGGATTTTCAAGATACTTCGGAAGCTGCAGATACTCATGTGGCTGGGAATAGAACCAATACCACCAGTCTTATTAGGATCAAATCCGGTAAGCCTGCACTTTGCCTGGTGGTAAAGCCATTACTGAGTGAGCCAGCTTCTTCTGCTTCTGTAGAATATTCCAGTCACCCAAAAAAAGGGCTGATGCATGAGGAAAACTTGACCCATCCTTAATGTCTGTCTCACTTTCCTCCTAAACCTCGACCATCTGCTAAGTTCAGCCTGAGCTGTCTCCTCTATGTATTTGTTGATATAAATGCGGGTCAGCAACTTTTCACCTTTGTGCAGCTCAAGTCTTTTCACATCTCCCAGCCAGATCAATGCTACATCCGTTCACTCCACTGGTGCCTCTGCTCACCTGGCCAACAACACCAGCTGTGCAAACTCTGAAGAAATGTTAAACAAGGATGAATTTGATAATAACTTGTTGTGGCACATCAGCTGCCACACAGCGCCCGTGTGGCTGGGAGCTTAGAAGCACATTAAACCAATGACTCATCTAAGTTAAAAAGAGTCCATCACTTTGGTCAGCAGGCTTTCAGTATAGTGTTCATTACACCATTACATATGTGAGGGAATGGGTACTGGTTTCTCTCAGTCTAAAAGGCGCAGCACATGTGCGCGTGTGTCACTGACTGGTAAGGAGATGTTCTGGATGGAGGAAACACTATGAGCTGAGGCGCTCTAAAGTTAGCTCCAGTGGAAAAACCCCAAACCATCGTCCTTCTCCAGGGGGCTCCTACCAAAACGCTGTCTGGAAAAAATGACAGGACACTTGACTCATCTGAGCGCAGTGATAAAAAACAAATGCAATGCCACCCTCACCATGCTTAAACACAATCCCATCCTTGTTTTATTTAAGGGCCGGACGAGCTCTCTGGTTTATTTCTGCAGCTTATTTTCTGCCTTTCACTCCTTCCGTCCAGAAGCAGGGGGTAATGGTGGTGATGTTTTTGATGCATACAATGTGACTTTCATGGACTCTTGTCCCTTTAAGCTTCCTGGTTGGGATCCCCTATTTGCTGTCCACCACATCCAGATGTCCGCTAAGAGACATTGCCATGGAAACCCCAGCATGGGTACAAAATGGTGCAATGCTTTTTTTTTTATCATATGAAACTTCTTTTCACTCGCATTCCCTGCATTAGTGGTCTGATGCTGTAATGTGGTAAGAAAGGGGCATTGTCTCCAGTCTGTAGAGCGATGAACTGGCAGTATAGAGTTAGTGAGTGGGGCGGGGGCAAGAGGGGTCGAGAGCTGAAGCATTGAGGTGGATGGGTTCTTCCTTGGAACAAGGACTACAACAAAAAGGGAGTCTGTGAGTTGCCTGACCTTTCTGGCTTCCTTTCCCTTTTTGCTTTTCATCCCCAGTTTATTTTGTCACATATAACTTTACATCTGCCATGATAAAAATTAGACTGTGAATCCTTGTTGGGACATTTTTACCAGCTTATAATAATCTAACTTCTGATAGATTAAGTAATTTCAGATCAGTGAGAAAACTGTTTGGCTCATGAAGTCTTTTCTATTTATACTGACAGAATAATTTATTATTTAGACAAATTGATGAAACTTTCTCAATCACACAAATGATCTGAACTGTGTAACCATCCGGGCATCGGTGTACTCCCCCTCACCCACTCTCGCAGTGTCATCCCCACTTGTCCACCCAGCACTCAAAGATTCAATTATACTGAAATGAATTTAACCCACAGGTTTCTGATGTGACCCCTTGGCGCATTTGAGAGCATCAGGCGGCGCTGAAGCGTGACTCATGACCTGACCTTTGCATGGCCCTCGGTTGAACTGCAGCTGGGGGTCGCGGCACTTGGCTCTGAGGAACTCGCAGCGAGATGTGAAGGTCCTTCCATCGGAGGCGCACAGGGGCTTGCGAGGACTTTTTTCACATTCCATGTTGCACTCCTTATCCTGATCGACCCGCAGGAACTGCAGAAGTGAGAAAGTAGAAGATAAGCAGAAGAAAAACACTTGCTAAATGAACAATTTCTGAGAAGTTGTGAGCTCTGCACCAAAAACATTTTAATCTCCACAGCTACAAGTGGGATTGTTGAGGGATTTATGAAGATTAGGGGAAGCAGCTTTATAAAAACAGACTGTTACACTGAAAAGAGTCAGGGGCAGGACAAGTATCTATAGCCAAAGCCACACATTTGTTTTCTGTTTCTTAACTGTGGCTATTAGTTAAAAATCAAGTGGAACATTAGTTCATAGAAGCACTAGTGAGTACTGATTAAATGCAGGGATGAAAAAAAAGTGATGTCAGCACAAGCCAGGGTGCAGCCTTTGTTTTTGTCTGAAGACCTGGAGAAGATTTGACTGACACTTCCGCTTTTCTTTGTGTGTGATAACACCTGCCCAGGTATTCACCTGGACTTGCTCCTAGATGTGTTCTGCTCAGTCATGAAAAGAGAAAAAAAGGACATAGACCTCTGGATGAACGCATCGGATCACCTGTGTCAATGCCACCATTGTATATGCCATTGAGGCATAAAACCCCCTCACCAAGCCGCACAATGGGCTGGCGGTGGTGGTAAGGGGGGTGGCAACAAGCTGTGACTGCTACAATGAATAAAAAGGCTGAATGAGTGGCTGAATAAACTAGATGTCAGAGAGCTTTGTGCAGCTACAGACAGTATGAGCGTTTTCGTAAAGTTTGTGTGACTCATTCACTGTGATGGAAGAATGAACCGACTAGAGTGGATAAAAACAAACTCCACGCTCATGTCAATGCAGGTGCTGTTTTCAGCCAGTTATATTCAAGGATAAATACCTCTACGATTTCTTTGTCTCTTCTCTTATAAAGAAAATATTTGCACATATAAAACACAGGCATTTCTCTTTCAGTTTTGCTCTTGTGTTTTGTGAAATGTTTGTTTTAGGCGAATACACGCATATCCAGTATTTGTCTCTGTCAACTATTCACAGCAGATGGAAACATGCGAACATTCCCTCACATGCACTTCACAATCTGTGGCACAACACAGAAAAAATAAAGGCTTCACTTAAAAGTTTCCCATGAGTTCCCATGAAGAAACAATGTGGTGAATTGAGGGAGAGATGATCACCAGTTCATTTGTCAGATGTAGAATCTGACAAATGAAGTAAGAGATGAGGTTCGGTGGCAGCCCCCCCGCGTTCAGACAAGCACGGCTGCAGGGCTGCATACACCTGGGAAAGGGTTGGCAGGAGAGGCAGAGTTGCCCTGAGCCAGTAGGGGGGATATACAGCCCACTCTGTCAGCCTTGGTCATAAATCTTCTTGTGTGTGTGTATGTGTGTGTGTTTGTGTGTGTGTGGTTGAGGGGGAATCAGAGCAGTGAGGCCCGTTTAAACACATCGGAAGAAGAGCCACGGGGGGATGAGTCTTTTAAGCTGAAGTAGTTCAAAAAATATTTTTTTATGAGTCTATGCTTATTGGCTTTTAAAAGTGTTTGTAAAGTGGTGGTGTAGGCTCAGGTGATGGGGCAGGTTGTCCAATGACAGCAAGGTTGATGGTTTGAATCTCACTCCCTAGTAATCTGTCATTGGGCAAGACACATCACCCCTCCTTGCCTGCAGAGTCAACAATGCTGGTGTATGAATGTTTCGATGGTGGCCAAAGAGGCCGTTGGCGCCAATTGGCTGCCTTGTTTCCATCAGTCTGCCCCAGGGCAGCTGTGGTTGCACGTGTAGCTTCCATCACCAAGTATGAATGAGGAGTGAAGGTTAGATTAATTTAAGTACTTTGAATTCCATCAGCAATAAAGGACCATATAAATATAATCCATTATTTTTATAAAGTGATCAAACACTGCTACACTGATGCCTGCCTCTCTCTCTGTTATTGTCAAAAAAGAAGTAATTCCCTTCATTCCTGCAGTCACATGGATGAATAATGAGTGTTGAGGCTATCAGACTAATTTTTGCTTCTTATCTGGTAATTCAGTTGCACTCAGAGTAGGAGATAAGGAAACTGCTATTAACAATGTTTGGAGTTTATAAGCTGAGCTTAGATCACAATATAATGATATGTGTAATATTATCAAAATACTAATATTTTAATAAGAATATATCATAATTAGCATCAATACAGTTATAATGCAACAGCTATAATTTTAATATTAGAATAGTCTTTGCCTGCTTCTCATTATAGACTAGTGTTCCAGTCTCCTACCCTACTTGTTAGAGTCTTCATTCTAACTGACATTGTCCTGATCTAAGCCCCCCTTTATCTCTTGCTGACTTCACACACCAATCTCCTCATCTCACCCTTTGCTCGGTTTCTCACAGCCCCTACCCCTTCACATGAAGATGATATTTTTGCAAAAACTGCAACCTTCCCAAAGCCAGCAAACACACTGATAGTGTCTGTGTGTGTTCAATCATCCCTGCCAGCACTCTGCAAAGCCAGTGCCCTCACACCACTCCAGCATTATCAACATTGGCCCCTGCCAGCCAACAGACTGACAACCCAAACAGAGTCATTGAGGAGCTCAGCATCCTGCTAAATGTTCACTATACAGCACACAGCAGAGCCCCGAGTTCACCAAACAGCTTCGAGATCACTGCATGGAAAAGCACAGCAAGCCATGAAATCAGCCACCCATGAAATCAACCACCCAGATCCCCTATCAGACGTCCAAGTATTTATTTCAAAAGTCACAGTTGGTCACACTGAAGATGGGCAACAAATAAGATGTGAAAGTCAATGAGAGGAAGAAGCTTTAGAGATTAATGGTGTGATGAGGACCTCTTCCGCTTGTGCACACCCAAATCTCTGAATGTCTGGCCTGTGGTGATGGATGGGCATGGCTAAGGCACAGTTCTGACACTCCCCTGATGTCTCATTCCAGCCTCTCCAACTCAGCACCATCATCCTGCACAGCAACATGGTGGGGAGTGATGGATGGTCTACACCTCAGCTACACGCAGTGCAGGCTTCCACCCTGCTTTATCATAAAAGGAGACTCATACAAGACGGGACACATATTGTGGCTCAAACCCATTTATTGCTAAAACCCTTTTCTTGTCTACTTCCAGACAGCTGGCTCTCACTTTCTCTGTTTGACTCTTTATTTTGCTCTCTTTTCTCTCAGTGTTTCTTTTGGTTTCTTTGTGTGATCTCTCTTGGAAGATGCTTTCTGCATCTGCTCAAAGAATACAAGAGGTTGGCAAAGGAACAAGAGAAGGGCGAGAGACGGCGAGACACGCAGAGTGTGAGGGGAAATTTTTTTTCCAAACCAACCGGCATACAAATCAAATCCTATTACCTCCCCCTGGCTCTATGGCATTGTGGGATTGAATGGAGTACGAAGGAGGCGAGCCTCCAGCAGAGAGCCCATTGTAGGCTGATAAGGGCCCTGCGGGCTTGGAGGCCCCTGCTTCCAGTGCCCGGAGAGGCCCCTCACACCACAGCCCTACAGGGTCAATAGGGGCCCCAACTGAGAGCTGTAGCAAATGTGTTAAATGGCCTTGGCGGGAGTTTCCTGCATGGATGCAAGGATGCAAAAGGGATCATTAGTTTCCAGCATGGTGGAAAGGGAGGAAAATGTCAGCCTATAACCACCCTACTAACTCAATCAAAGGAAAAAAGCATTTAATTGCTAATAAAGATTTGAAAAAGAAACAGGTGTTTTAAAAGGACACCATTGATCAAGTAATGATAAAAAATGCCTCCTTGGGCAGATGCACAATTTGATTAAAACACAAGGACTATGCCTATATATCTTATTCAATTGCTATCTACAGAGTTTTTTAGGGCTCATTCACACCAGCCTTTTTGATTAGAATTCTAGTCCATTTGCTCGTAAAGTCCAATTAGTTTGGGGTATTGTGAATGAGCAAATGAATTTTGATTTGAATCAAAGAAGCAGACCTACAAACGCAGGTCTTGGTATGTTTCAAACTGACCAAATACAGGAAGACAACTACAAAATAAAGTGCATTGTAGGTTCCGGCACATGGCATCGTGGGTAAATGCAACAAAAACATACACCCGTGTAGGCGATAGGCAGCTCTGGACAGGAGAAACAACCTGCATTCAGAAATGGAAGAATTCAGTAAAAGTTATGATAGAATCTAAGCAACTCAAGACCGGTAGGATCTGATGCAGCTCCACATTTAGCTGTTATCTACTGGAAACCAAAGTTGCCCTGCATTAACCAATAGATGAACAAATATTTTTCTTCGCTGGTTGTCTCGTCTTCTCCTTCAGTAATTCTTGGTGCAGTGCCACCTCTGGTGGAAAGTGGAACATGCTATTTAAAAGGTCCAATTCGTTTGATAAGTGCAACATGAACGCAATCTTGATCTGGAAGAACATTGTACTCCCCCAACTGAAGTGAGTCCCCAATCGGACTGAGTCTAGCAAACTATCCTGGTGTAAATACACCCTTAGGATACACAGACGGATGGACAGTTTAGTCCGTCTTCTGGCATATAATTTGATCCATTTTCAGGGAGCTTAGCTGACATGCAACCAGTGAAAGAAACCAGCCAGAGAAGAAGAAGAACAGGAAGGAAACAAAAAAGTAGAAGAAGAATGAAATCGAGGACAACAACTGTAGAAACTGCATGTGTTTAGGGTGTGTTGGGCGGGTGGAAACAGCTTCATACCGGTGCATTACCGCCACCAAACATTGTTTGCAGCTTGCAGGAGTGAACTCTGAACCACTAGTGGATGAATTGACTTAACAACCATGGCAACACATGAAAAAATGAGGATGGCGACGTATGACAACGTTTGAAAAGGACGTCCCTATTTACGTACATAAGGGAGCATAAATGGACCTTAAAGGCAGCCAATGTTCTATGTGCCCTCTTCCTTTTGCACATCATTTCTTACTCTCATTTACTGTGGAAAAAGTTGGCCTCATGAATAATCTGGGCAAATATCCCATATATTTGATTGCCTATTTAACCTCAAATATGCACAAAATATCAATGCAGACATTTCCTTGAAACCGGCAACGATCTCTCCTGTGTCACTCAAACAATAACCCATTAATCACTCACTGAGTTGTGTAAAACAAAGTCCAGTGCTCCATGTGCTTTTCTAATAAAGCAGGTCTAATGAACCACAATGGAGAAGTATGTCCCTGACATAGAAACCACTGCAACATGCAATAGAGTAGAAAAATTTCTCATGCTTGCAGTTTTATCATAAGCATAGTGGGCGTTATAAAAAAAAATCAAAACGCAGCACAAACACAGCTGCGCCTGTATAACCTTTCATTACCTGCTGTGCAAATATGATCACCTTTAAAGAAATACTAAAAACACACATCTTATCAGTAGATTTGGTTCAAGTGATTGTGTATCAACTTAGAAGAGTGGTGGCTCGGTGAAACAATTCCTCCCACATTCCACAACTCCATAGTGCTGTCAGGGAAAAGGGATCTCCAACCTTTCACCTACAGGTTAACAACTCCTGGCCATTTGTTTCCAATTGAATACTAAGCCATCTTAACCGAGCCATAAATATGGTGCTAGGGAGGTGGCTGTCACATCAACCTCTAAATCAGGAGGGGAAAGCCTCTGACAGGGCACATTCCGCTCTCTATTAATCCTTCTTTGGCACTGTACCTGAACTTGATCATGGCCATGAAATTCTCCTCAAGACACTTTTTCTCACAGTTTAATGAAAAAATGGACAAGATGTTGCTGTTCTGCCCTGTGAAGTAGCATGACAAGTGGCAGTTCAGTCTGAAAGGCCACTGGAATGACAACAGTAGAGAGAACAGAGGCTGAGAAGCTGGCAGGCAGGTAACAGGCACTGAGAGCAAATCACAAGCAGGGAAGCAGATTCCTCAAGTGCAAGACAGCAGCTTTTTATACTTACACATACAGTGTAGACACTTTGAAACACAGGGATGGAGTTTACAGAACTAAAATTTCTTAGGTTTTAAATTCCGTCAGATCTGAAACATTGAGACAATGAAAGCTTCTTCTTTAGGGAGAAGATTTTTCAAAACACATTTCAGTCATGTTCTTATGATGAATAGAAGTTGATTCATCAATTGCTGCATAAATATGTTGGATTATTAGAAGGGAAAGTGTTGAATGAAAAACACCTGCTTTAGAGCAACAGTTCTATTGTTAAAATAATGTATTTCTCAGTAGGGTCTTCCATGATTACACAGGATACCCTTCTCATTAAAACCACATTTTACTCACGAGAATTAATGTAAAGTATTTTTTACTTTCATGTGGTTTCATACCGTGAGAGCGGAGAACTTCTGAGCGCGTCCAGCACACAGCAGACAGAGGACGACCAGCAGCGGACAGACGCGCATCCTGACGCAGCGAGGCAATAAACTCTCCAAATTACGCACGGTCCAAAATTCACTGCACTGCGTGGACTTCACCTAAGCACAAAAATTGACCTCGAAGGAAGTCGAAAGCTGTTAAAAATGTAAACTATTCCCCGTGAAAAAATATCTGTGCTGAAGAGAGAAGGCTGCTGGTTTATTTCACTTCGTTTCGTTGGTTTCGTCTGCCACAGCGTTTAAGTAGACACTCTCCTTATTTCTGGCAGGGCGATAAACCCCCCCTGTATCCCTGACCTTTTCCCCTCCCTCGATGTCTCCTTTCTTTTTTCCTCTCTAAAATTTAACTTGTTGTCCCCACACCCCTTTCTACCACACTTGATTTTTTTGTGGACGAGATCTCTTATCGGATGCAGGCTGTTCTCCGGCCGGTGGGGAGGCAGGTAGCAAGGTAGGTGTAGGTGTAGAGGTATACTCCGTCTGCTGCTGGTAGCTCAGCCAAACACGTCACGCATTTTTCTCGTTCACCCACCTCCTTCAAAACCACAAAACCTAGATTTCTGCTTTTCTTCAAAATTTTATAATTATGTTCGATTTGCAGATGGAACGGATAACACAAGAAGAAACAATATGCACACAAATTTCTGTACTGCTCTGCACTCCCAGCACAGCTTCATACACATGCTCTTCACCAGGCTTTGCAGGTCAGATACATTTTTCATTAGTTAAGTTCTCAAAGAAAAGGTTCCCAAACTCCTACAAGTTCACACAAAACACAAATCCCGAACAATTTAGTAGTAAGAAATAACTTTATATTTACATTTTAAAAGCAAAACACTTCACTTTATTCATTTGTCCCTCGAGAGGGCAATTTGGTTTGCAGCAGACATGTACAATCATCCGTCAAATTTTTTAGTGTTCGTCTTGGAACCTCCAGAAATCTGCCAAATCTGTGGCCATCAGAAGCTCCTAGAACTGTACAAAACGACATTTGCAACATTGGCGCCACTTAGCGGTATTTACCAATAGATGCAAGTTTTCACAGGCTTCTCAAGTAGGCCACTGTATTTAGCAGTGATCGACATAGGTTTGGTGGTAGGTAAATAAATAAACAAATAAATAAATAAAGCCAGTGAAAATAATTCAATTATTGCCCAAATGTGAGACTATATGATATCTAAACCACGTTGATTCTAAATGGGACTCAATTAAATTGATTAGTAGCCCAAAATGAAAGTAAAAAAATCAAAGAGAGCCTGCTGCCAAAATGTGGGGTATTTTGATTGGTCAGACATAGGTGAAGCCTTATTAATACCCACCTACCATATGTGATTTTGGAAATCAGGGAAACAAATTCTTATGCAGATATTTCATTTTATTATGCTACTTGTACTTTGTAGAAAAACCTATGTGCAGAAAATATAGGTCTCTTCCTAGACCTATGTATTGTAAGATTAATTAATGAAGGACAGGTGTAAGCTGATATCAGTGTAATTGAAATAAGTTGTTTATTTGTTGTTATTGCATCAATGACAGTTAGTGGCCCTGTGGTTGTCACTGTTACACTAAAGAAGAAAAAATATTTTAAGGAATAGCAACTTAAATTAGAGGTGCAAAATTATCACTGTATTATTTTACTGATATTTTTCTTAAGATTTTTATTCACAATGTTTGGTCATTTTATGCTTTGGGGCCTTACTTTTGGTTCTTTCTTTCTTTCTTTCTTTCTTTCTTTCTTTCTTTCTTTTTAGGGAGGATATTACTAGCCATTTTGAACCTTTCGTGGGTGTTTTATTGATTGATTGATTGATTGATTGATTGATTGATTGATTGATTGATTGATTGTATCATTTAGATCTGAAGACCATCTTCAGAAGTAATTTACAGTTGAACTGGTCTGCTAGTTCGATCGATATCTATCCACAACATCAAAATGTGTGCCTTTAAAAAGGTTGTTAGTCAGGTGATAAGAAACTAAACAAAACAAATTATGCTCATGAAATTATTAAATTATTTTAAAAATAGGAGAGAATGCAGAAGAATGACCATTTAGCACCTTTTTGACAAGAGAAACAAACAAGATTAAAATTGTGCGGATTAATATTTTTATTGATAATTATTCATAGTCTATGTAAAACAAAAGAAAACAAACAAACACACAACAACCGTAAAGAAAAAAGTGCTTATACCGGGATGTTAACGTAGAAGTTTGAGGCGTCAAACTCATCGCCGATACTCAATTTCCCATAATGCCCATTTTAGGCGCTTAGGTTGGACGTCATACCGTCTTCCTTCCGTTTTCTCTCCTTTCCACTACCAGCTGCGTGGTTTAGCGGCGTTAGCTCATTGGAGTCCGGTTTTGCTCTTTTAATTCACAGTTATCTGAGCTTGGACTAATAATTACCAACATGTCGTACCACGACGAGGAAGAAGTTAGTATATATATAAATATTTTGTTGACGCCTGAAGACCTGCTGTTGTAATAATTACAATGACTGTCAAGTTTGCGGTAGCGGTTAGCTGTAATGCTAACGTCGCTCAGCTATGTACAGTAGTTTGGGATGAGCTAGAACCATACTAATAATAATGGATGTGCTTTCATTTTTTTTTTTTTTTTTTTTTACTATAAAGCAATCATACTGCCAAATTGTATGTGATATGTATGTCTAGGTTTGGAAAGTAAATTATATTGTTAGATGCTAAGTTGGCTAGCGTTAATGATAGATGTCTTAATGACATGTTTACTTTGCATTAGTGATGAATGTCTGACCTCTGTTTCCCCACAGTATGATCCGTATGCCTACACAAACGACTACGATCTGCACACCGGTTAGTATACACACCTTTATATTGCTTTATCACAATGTAAGAAATCACCTTTTCAAACTTGTATCTAGAGTACAGTCTGCTTTTAAATTTATACAGTAATCAAATAGTAACAAACTGTGTTATTTTCTTCTGCTCTCCCATCTTGTACCAGGTGATCCTAAAGCAGACCTGGCCTATGAAAGGCAATATGAACAGCAGACCTACCATGTCATCCCAGAGGTGATCAAGAACTTCCTGCAGTATTTCCACAAAACCATCTCTGATTTGATCGATCAGAAAGTTTATGAGCTGCAATCCAACCGTGTGTCCAGCGAAAGCATTGAGCAGAAGATCTATGAGATCCAAGACGTATATGAGAACAGGTAGGCTTAAGTTTTTGTTAGTAAAGCTTGCAACGGTAGCATTGTTTATCTCCCTTCAGGGCTCCAGAATGCGACCAAATGGTCGCATTTTGCAACTGAAATGTGAGACGGTGCGAGTGAAATTTGACAAGTGATTTGACAAGTTCTATGTGTACTTGTTTTGTATTAGTGCGACCAGTAAGATGTCTTCTTTTTCAATGTCAACTACCGCACAAAAAATGTGAATTGTAAACATTGTAATTTCTGAATTTATTGTTCAAGTATTTTATCACTAATACAGTGCAGATGAGAGGGAAATGTGAATTTTTGCTATGCGAAAAAAATTTTAAGTTAGGGGCCACTGTACTCCTCATAAAAAAAGTTAGTCTGTAGCCCTGCCCTTTCACAGAAGCATCAGCATTTGTGCGTGTTTGCTGGATGACTATTGTTTTGTTTTTTTTGTTGTTGTTGTTTTTTGGCTCTTGATCAGCTGGAACAAGTTGACTGACCGTTTCTTCAAGACCTCCCCATGGCCAGAGGCTGAGGCGATTGCATCTCTTGTTGGCAATGGTAAGAGTGACCAGTGATGTTGCTAGTTACGTGTCCTGCATCCCTGGCTCATTAAAATCTGAAAGGATGCAGTAAACTCACTATCGAAGTGTCCCAGAGACGTACCTCATTTTCCCTTGAAAATTATACATTGTGAGCAGCAACTCATGTTTTAAATCACAATAACTAGCAAAAGAAACTTTAGTGTTTCCCCTACATTAACTCAGCTCCTGCTATATTGTTAGCTCCATGCCTGCAAAATGCAGAGAATTCAGTAGTTTCTTTTGAACGTCAAAAAGTCTTAATAGAACCTGCATTGCTGCCTCCAGAAGCGCAGCAGCGGTACTCTGCTGTCAGAAATCTACTCTGAACTTGCAGAGTTCTGTGGCATTTCTGGGTGCATGTACATGATGCTCGCATGTAAATTAGTACCCACGAGTGAAAACACACATTGTGAGGAGGCATTTCTGCACTGTGAGTGAAAAACACAGTATTTGCAAGCAAAGAATTCACTTTCACACATGTGGACCAAAACAGTCCTCGCTTGCTCAACTGCTGGAGTTTTGAGACTCCTGAGGCGGAGACTGTGGCTGACGTGTCTTATCCTCTGATTGGTTGGTTTCTGGCCAACAACAGAGCTAATTTCAGAAAGGACTTCTCTAAATGTTGTCAGTGCATGTAAATAAACAACGCTGCGATTTGCCACATGTGTAAAGGGCGATTCCACTGAATTCTTGGGAACCTAGACCACATTAGATCAGCTCCTCGTTAAAAAAACAAACAAAAAAAAACTACATTTTCAAATGCGGACTGAATGTTTGACAGGCAGGAGTAGCCCAAGGGTTGGGTGCAAAACAGCATGACACAGATGAGGTAGAGTAAGCAGGAATCAAGTGGAGGAGCAGGGAAGGCGTTTAGCATCGTGAAATAAAATAAAATGCCAACAGCCAGAATGCAAATTGTTTCACTGACACGTTTAATTTAATAGATGTACATATCGGTGAATCATAATTTGTTGTGGTTTATGATGCCTGTTATTTGATTGGCTTTTGTTAATTATATATTAAAAAAAAACAAACAAACAAACAAAAACAAAAAAACAACTTTGGCATCAGTTACAGGAAGAGTGATATTCAGAATTGGTATGATTAATCTGTGTTAATAATAAAACCTCAGTTACAGTGGTATTTGTTATTGGTATGTGACCTTTTCAGGTTTGGAATTTTATTTCTTTATTTTTGTATACATACATGAATGTGTCTGTTAATTATAATCATGTCATCCCATACCACCACCAAAGGAGTTTAACACTACAAAATAAAACAATATAAGAAATATATAAAAATACATTTTTCTAACTGGGAACCCATTGAATTGCCCTGGGACTCACTCAGATCGCCACCTGTGGGTCACGGGACTGTCTACATTGAAAACCTATGAGCATCACTGAGAGTGACACCCATATTCTATTCCACTTTTTCTTTTTCACAAATACCATCATTTGCAGAAAACATTTTCAGAATTGTCACATCAAGATAGTTGTACAACTAATTAAGCTGCTTTTGTTGCATCAGATGACAGATTTTTTAAAAAATCTTTTAAACTTTTATAGTGTACTACAGTGTGGATTATTAACAAAGATGTTTTTTTGCCTGTTACTTTAAACAGATGCTGTTTTCCTCATCCTCTACAAGGAACTCTATTACAGACACATCTATGCTAAAGTCAGCGTAAGTAACTGTACCGTTAAAACATTAGTTAAGTTCTTAGTTGGCTGCAGACTAACCTCCAAAAAACATTGAAACATTTAAAATATTTTATTGTAAACTTTTTTTTGTATAATTAGGGTGGACCAACTTTGGATCAGAGGTTTGAATCATATTACAATTACTGCAACCTCTTCAACTATATTCTCAGTAAGTCCTTCCTATTTTCCCACTCATCTGTAGTTTTCTTTGTAAAATAACTGGCCAGACACCAGTCTTATGAGGATATTTAACTGTAAACAGATGCTGATGGCCCTGCTCCCTTGGAATTACCAAACCAGTGGCTCTGGGACATCATTGATGAGTTCATCTACCAGGTGAAAACACAATGCACTAGGCTAGAGACATTTCATTTTCATGTTGAAATCCGTGTCAATGAAATGTAGTGTGAGATTTATATTCGGCTCTATGGTGCGGCTTGACCACAGGTCCGTAGCGGTGGCAAAACATCAGACTGTAGCCACATTCTTCACAACACCCTCCCCACCCTCATCCTACAGGGCAGGGAGAGACACTCCACTAAAATGGTGACGAGATGGCAGTGATGCCGTTAGTCCAACGTGTTGATGAGCCTTATCGCTCATGTTGCATAGAAAATGAATGGAGAAGGAGCGACGTTGCCTTCTGTGTTTCCAGCCCTTAACTGGCGAGGTGTTTGCAATTCGCGCTGAGTAAAACCAAAGCAGACGGGGCTGTGGGAGGAGTCTGCAGCAGAGCGCTGCAATGCCAAAACTGAAAACAGCACAAGAGGAAACTGCAAAGGACAAAAATACTCGGATCATTTCATTTTTATGATCGTTGAAAACCCAGATCGTAATTGTGATTAAAATTCGATTAATCGCACAGCCCTACAATGCATAGATTCTTATCAGTTCTTATTTTCCTAATTCACACATGTAATAGGACTAATCTCACCCCTACGAAACAACCCACAAGATTCAATGGTGTTAACGCTGATGTTGAAACCTCTCTTTTCCCTTTTCAGTTTCAGTCCTTCAGCCAGTACCGCTGCAAGACGGCCAAAAAGTCAGAGGAGGAAATTGAGTTCCTGAGGAACAACCCAAAGATTTGGAACGTCCACAGCGTCCTCAATGTTCTCCACTCCCTGGTGGACAAGAGCAACATCAACCGCCAGCTTGAAGTCTACACCAGTGGAGGTACATAACATTATTTTCCTAATTTTAGATAAAAATGAAAATATATAAAGCCTTTCTTTTCAATATTTAGTATGAAGTATTCTTAATGTATGAATGGACCTAGCTTACAGTTGTAAACAAATCATCTGTTTGGTGGTTGCAGGAGACCCTGAGAGTGTTGCTGGAGAGTATGGCCGTCACTCCTTGTACAAGATGTTGGGCTACTTCAGCTTGGTTGGGCTTCTGAGGCTTCACTCTCTGCTTGGTGATTATTACCAGGCCATCAAAGTCCTGGAGAATATTGAACTCAACAAGAAGGTAGAGCCTTATTCACTGTACCTAATGTAAAGACTGGTACACTCAAATAATACTAGCAACAATACTACATAGTATGCTCAACCATCTGTTTATATTTAATGGATCGCCTTCTGTTGTTTTGTAGAGTATGTATTCTCGTGTGCCTGAGTGTCAGATCACCACCTACTACTATGTAGGCTTTGCCTACCTAATGATGCGACGCTACCAGGATGCAATCCGAGTCTTTGCCAACATCCTCCTCTACATTCAGAGGACGAGAAACATGTTCCAGAGGTCCACATATAAATATGAGATGGTCAGTATACATGACTATAGAAGACAGACGTTCTTGAGAAAGTTTTCTGAAAAAAAAAAAATGAAGCAGATGATAAGCTATTTATTTTGTTTTTAGATCAATAAACAAAATGAGCAGATGCATGGCCTGCTGGCAATCGCTCTCACAATGTATCCGATGCGTATCGATGAGAGCATCCACACCCAGGTGAGGGAGAAGTATGGAGACAAGATGCTACGTATGCAGAAAGGGTAAGACTGATACTCACCGCCTGTGTTGGATCAACTGTCTCACTGTAGTATTTCAGTATTGTTTTATTTGTTTTTTTCTTTGCCACTTTAGTCATTTTAAATTGAAATAGTAGTTTTATGAAATGTTCTTTGCACTCGTCTGTACATTGGCTCAAGTAAAGCCCCATTAAACTGGGTTAAATTTAGCTGTTTACATTTTACCTGGAGGTTTGTGCGTAGTACTTTAACACCATCAGTAAACATAACTTCCTCAGTGACACTGTTTCCCTTTCCATCGCAGAGATCTGGCAGTGTTTGAGGAGCTGTTCAGCTTTGCCTGTCCCAAGTTCCTGTCACCTGTAGTGCCAAACTACGACAATGTCCATCCCAACTACCACAAAGAACCGTTCCAGCAGCAGCTGAAGGTCTTTGCTGAGGAGGTGCAGCAGCAGGCTCAGCTGTCCACCATTCGGAGGTACAGTATCCCAACTATGTGCTCGTAAACCCTTTTAAAGCTGCTGAAATGATTCAGTTAATATGTTGGATGGTGTTTGTGTGTCTCATCGTTATCGCATGTCTGTGCAGCTTCTTGAAGCTGTACACCACCATGCCAGTAGCAAAACTGGCAGGATTCCTGGACATGACGGAGCAGGAGTTCCGTATTCAGCTGCTCGTCTTCAAACACAAGATGAAGAACCTGGTGTGGACCAGTGGAATCTCAGCACTAGATGGAGAGTTTCAGTCTGCTTCTGAGGTCGACTTTTACATTGACAAGGTAAAGTCTGTCAAATGAGATGTTTTTGATCTTTCTTTGCCATATAGCGTATAGATGCCTCAGAAGGCGAAGTGTGGTGGGCAACTCAGCTGGTTTAGCTGGTTAAACAATATAGGCGGTTCAGATTGAGTTGTTACTGTACATTTTACACTGATTCTCGTGTGCAGAAGCCTGTTTATAAACAGGGCTTATATGGTTCAGTTTATACACTGCTTTAAGTACTTGATGTTTTCTCAAACTTTTCAGGACATGATCCACATTGCCGACACTAAAGTAGCCCGTCGGTACGGAGACTTTTTCATCAGACAAATCCACAAGTTTGAAGAGGTAAGAAGTGATCAATCATGTAACTGGCAGAGTGAAATTACCTATATTAACATCCGAAGAAAGTCTTTTGTGTTTGCTAAGGTTCTTGTTTTTCACTTGGGACACAAAAATAAACTACTGTCACCAACATTTGATCACAGCATCTATATAATATCTGTGTGTAAAAAGATAAAAACATGCCCGCCTGTGTCTCCCTACAGTTGAACAGGACGCTGAAGAAGATGCCAGTCACTGGTACCTCTGCAACATCAGGAAGCGCTACAAGCCGAGGAGTCTGACCAGGCAGTGAAGAAGACTTCTGGGACCGAGCTGTCCATGGTCTTCCTCTAGTTTTTTGACACCTATTATTGATGAAAACTTTTCTATGTAACCTGGCAACAATAAAAAGATGGAGTGGTATAATAGAAGGAATTTCTCTTTTTGTCTTTATAAGTATCTACACAGAGAAAAAAAAGTATAAGTATCTACACACAGAGAGAGAGAGAAGTATAAGTATCTACACACAGAGAGAGAGAGAAATGTATAAGTATCTACAATTGGGGTGAGAAGCTCGGTGATCCGGGAGGGGTTCAGAGTAGAGCCGCTGCTCCTCCGCATCGAGAGAAGCCAGATGAGGTGGCTCGGGCATCTGGTGAGGATGCCTCCTGGACTCCTCCCTGGTGAGGTGTTCCGGGCACGTCCCACCGGAAAGAGGCCCCGGGGAAGACCCAGGACATGCTGGACAGACTACATCTCTCGGCTGGCCAGGGAACGCCTCAGGATCCCCCCTGATGAGCTGGTGAATGTGGCCGGGCAGAGGGAAGTCTGGGTTTCCCTGCTTAGGCAGCTGCCCCCGCAACCCAACTCCGGATAAGCAGCAGATAACGGATGGATGGATGGATGTATCTACACTTATAAACCACCAGGTGGCAGTATGTACAAGCCTTTGCACCCGTTTCCAGGCAAAAGGATGAAGGTTGTTTTTTGCAGCATGTTATAGTTCAACATAATTATTGTTTTTGTTCAGGTGGCACTAGAAGTCAAACTTGGATTTACTTGTAGGTGTTTATGGGAGCACAAATGTTAAGTATTAGATTTCAGATTTTCAGGGTTTGTGCGATATTGACATATTCTGCATCAGTTACTTCACATCTGGCAGATCAGTCTCTCATCATCCCAGTAACTGCAGTCACAGGCCGTTGCATATTTCTTTTATTATCACAGATCATCCCACAACATTTCCCAACACAGATCTCAGGGCTGGTGACAATGACAGAAATAAAAACTTACAAAATGAGAATATAAAAAATTAATTTTTTAAAACACATCACTCGTCAAACAGCATCAGTTGTCATATAAAGGAAGCAAATTGACATGTCACCATAGAACAATATACTCGGACTCCAAACATCCAAACATTATTACCTGTTTTGGTAAGCCAGCATTTTTCTTAAAAAATAATTTTATTCCATCTTTAATTTATAAAGTAAAAAAATAAAGCAAAACTGCTCATTTTGAGCATGACATTTACTCCCCCAGGTGGCAGTGTAAAGTCTGTGTGGCCACAATGCCATCTTTATGTTTATCAAAATATTTTTTTTTCTATTTATAAGTCTTTAATTGCCTTATAAATCAAACTTTTTTTTTTCTTTTTCTCTGGCTTCAGTCCCAGACAGCAACCTCCATCTTCAGTCATTTATGAAATCATTTAGTTACGGGTTCTCCTTGTATGACTGTCACAGCCATGTTAACGATGGAGAGGTGGACCATTGTATGAAGGTTTGCTCCTATCCATCCAGACTGGAGTACTCTGTACTTTTTTTTTTTTTTTTAAACAAAAAACTCTTGCACCAAAATACAATAATGACAAAGCATCTTGTCACTCCTCACCAGAGTAACCATCACTTTGATAATAATGCAAGATCCAATGTGAAATATTCATTGATTCTTTCCAAACATCAAAATGTATCCATTGAAAAAGAAAAATCTTCCCATCCAAGCCCACTCAGCACTGAGTAAATCATCTTGCCAAAAGATGAAAATATCAGCCTGATTATATAATTTTTTCTGTTCCATTATTGGCCATCTGCTGGTCTTAATGTGTGTGTATATTCTTATTCTTTAGTGTGTGTATTTGTATTTGTGTGTGTGAGTGTCTGCAGTCCAGGCATAACTTCAAAAGGATCAATGAGAATGAGGCACGTTTTGACGATATTAAGGTCATGGTTCAACAAATTTTTCCCATGAGGAGACTGAGACCATGTCCTCCACTTAGCTCTTTGGACGACATTTAATGTTTCCAGTTGTCTTTTGTCTCGCTGAAGACTTGCGTCCTGCGTGTGGCTTTTCTTTTTCTTTCATTTGAATAAACCTTCTCAAGACCATCGTCAACATAAGATCCACTCAACCCAGCCCAGTGGTGAGTGAAGTCCTCTAGCAGGCTGCACTGCGGTTGGCTGATGAGATTCCCTAGACTACACACACTCCTCTCCAGTCATTCCCACCCTTATCAAGGTGGCAGCGAGAGGCACAAGGACACACACAAGTCATGGTTGCTCTCAGACCAGCGAGGCCTCGGCTAGTCATAATTCTGTGATCTCCAGTGGACTCTCTGACAGGGTGTTCCCATTCTTGTGACGGTGCATTGGTGTTGACTTGGCCGACTCTGTGCGGGCATTGCGCTCAGAATACAAAACTCCATCAGTATTCAGTGCTTCCAGAGAACGTGCCAGGGCCCGCTGGTCGTCCTCAGGCAAGCTGTTGAGGTCAGAGGTCAAGAGGGTTCCTGTGCTGCCGTGAACAACGTGCACGCCTTCAGGCCCCTTTAACTCCATAGGAAGCTTGTGCTTGAAGCGCAGAGTGCCGCGACCTCCCCCCAGGCCCAGATGCTCATCCTCATCGGTGTCCAGATCACTCTGGATGAGCTTTTGAAGGTGGATGGAAGAGGGAGAATGAGTGAAGCAGCTGATTAAAAATGTGGTTCAGTGTATTAAGTTGACAAAGACACAGATTTTGTTAGCATTAGCTTCAGGAAAGAAATCTGAGAAACTAAGAAATGTGTGACGAAAGAATAAGAGATTCCACACCAGACCTGGTTTAAATAGAGACAAACAACATTGCCTTGTTTGCGTTAGCATGGAGCAAATTTCAGAAGACCAGGATTTTCATACACAGTTTCAATTCACAGACAGAATTTATGTTTTTAAGAAAGGAGGGAAGCAGAAGTGAAGCGGTGGCACGTCAGAGCAGCAGACAGGAATTCAGTAAGGGAACTCAGAGGAATGCCAGATCACTCTCCAGCAAAGACAGACAGTAGCACCAGAAGCAGGTGCAGGTAGATCACCAGTTTCTCCGAGCCCACCTCAGTGATTGATGACTGGTCTCCCTGGCTGGTGGAGACGGTGACGAGCCGAGCTGCAAAGAGCTTTTTCAGCCTTAGGTAGTCATCCAGGACCACTTTGAGCAGGGAACCCTGACGAGACGGCAGTTAGGATGAAACTACCACACAACCAACCATACACACTCTAACTAATAATGCTCCTTAACAAGAATCTTTTGCAGGAATGTCAAAGAAACATGTCAGTCTATCTTTAAGTTGTTGAGGCCTTTGGTTTCCCTTCAGGACTGAGTGGAACAAGTCTTGAGTTGTGTTACCTTTTACCCCCCAGAACATTTTGGAACGGACAGAGAGAAAGGTTTTAAGATTGTTTTTGTTCTGTGTGCATCATTCTGGGTCTCACCTTGATAGGCCCCTCTCTCATGATCTGACCCAGTTTAGCTATGTTGTCATACTCCTGAATGGCTGCTCTCAAGTAGCGATCATCCTCCGGCTTTGCTTGAGGCTCCCGACCAAAAGTGCCCTGTGATGATTACACAAACATCATTACAAAATGAGAAGATATCCTGTGTACAATCAATGACTGACACAGAAGGTAGTGCCATAGTGTAAGATTAATGTTGACACTGACATGAGTACGAGCAGGACTGTTCCATAGGTCAGTTATCTCACTGAGGTTCTCAGGCAGGTCGTCCTCATGGTCAGCCTGAGCAGCCAGCTCCAGGTTACGGCAGAATGGGTCCAACCACACCGGGTTAGCCCTGTAGAGGCAAAGCCATCACATGCATCATTAATGGAAAGCTATGTAAAAAATCTCAAAGTTAAATCAAAAGTAGGATTTTTGGACTTCTAACTTTTGTGTCTTAAATAAAAAGCGAGTCAACAGAGTATAAAGACTGGAAACAGTGAACCTGACCCTGTCTGCAGGGGAAAAAAAGCTTTCCAGTTTATATCTATCTGATTAATTCATGCAAAAACAAAGCATTTTAGAATAATATGAGGTGTTATAATGAGAGAGATGATTTAGGGAGTATAATCTGAGTGGTCTGTGTTGCCTTTAAGCAAGCAAAAAAAAAAAAAAAAAAAACAAATCTATCAACTTCTCAAAACTCAACTCTTGTAAATAATGTGTGCCTCTCAGGTATGGTAATAAAGCTGTTATCTCACCCCTCAAAAGAGTATTTGTTGGTGTTGGGCATGTCCAGGATATCCATTAGACCTTGGTTTCCTGTATGGTAAAAGGCAAATACCTGTATAAGAAAATCAGCCTTGCAGCTTTGCAGCAAGTTGAGCAGCATTTTGCACTGTGTGTTATCAGATGATAAAGCCACATCCTGAACAGCTAAATGGGACCGTCCCGCCAGGGAAGCTGTTTCTTACCTGTTGATCCTGCAACGACTGCTTTCAGCTTCCTCTGGTGTCTGCAGCACAGCAAGAGACATCATCATGAGAACAATAACATGTTGATTTGCTGCTCTGGCTGACAGCTTAAACATGATACAGCTGTTTTCAAATCACTGTCTTCAAAAGAAATCTGCAATAGCTCAAAATATCTAGAGGACTCTTACACTCTGCGATAGTGCCAATTCATTGTTGCAAACAAAATTCCTGCCAAGCACAGCAGCACAGCCAAGATAATGATGGCCATCTGTAAAAGAGTAAAAGAAAGAAAGCTCAACACCACCAGTACAACATAACATCTACAACAGTCTGGGTGCCAGCGCTGAACTTTGCAGACCTGCAGTGTGGAGATGTCATCAGGGAGTTTGTCACCAACAGCTGGCTGAACATCCACAACACTGTGTGTCCTAAAAAGATTTCTAAGCTGCTCTTTGTTCTCATCAATCATCTGGATTACCCTGCAAAATGTGACAGACAAAATGTCAGAGCAGAGCAGAGACCATCCTCTGCTGTGCCTACAGACTTCTTCAGGCTGGTGTCAGACAAGGCTCACTCCGTGTTACCACAAAGATTTGGGGTCAAAGCACAAAGATGTACAAAACCTTTCAACATCGAGGATGGTGTTGGTCTGGTTGTTGACAAAGTGAATGAGCATGTCAGTCATGGCGTAGTTCACTCTGCCTTTCTTGTCCACGTGAAACTAAATAAGATATCAGATATTTATAATATATAAATAGAAATATAAACAAAACCAACAAAGCAACATCACAAAGAAGCCTAACCTGTATGTCATCTAAATTTACAATGGCACCGGTGATGTTGGACAGCAGGTTGATGAAATCTTCCTGGTTTTCGCGAACAAAATCAGGAATCTCATTAAAGACTATTTTCACCCTCTGGTCATCCCGGAGAATGTAGATATTCACGTTAGTGGTTGTACTGTGTCCAGCAAAGTCACATGCTAAAATCTCCAGCTGGAAGTAGCCTGGATTGTAGGCAGTAAAGAGGTCATAGGTGCGGATGAGTCCGTCTGTCAAACCTGAGGGGATTACAAGACAGACATGGAGACAAATCAGACTCAGTGGCAGGACAAACTCATAGAGATGCGTTTTATACAATGCATCCTGCTCTAGAATTCAGAAACATAGTGCACACTGATAGACTTGGGTAATTTTTTATTTTTTAATCAGTGTATGAAAACAAAGTGAAACTTACCAATGGTGAAGATACTCCCGACATCCTCACTGCCGTTGCTCTGGGACTGGAAGTAGCGGATGGTGACAATGTGGTACTGGACAATGCTGTTGTTGCCGATGTCATTGTCTACAGCAACCACTTTAATTAACTCTGAACCCACTTTGGCATTTGCTGCTACTCCTGAAACAAGGACGCAAAGAGGGAAGATCTTTTTGGTTTACATAGAGTAACACACCCACCCACATATAACCTGAACACAAATTACCTGCAGTGTATTCTGCCTTAGTGAAGCGTGGTGTCTGGTCATTGATGTCTTCCAGTTCAATTCGGACTTCCAGCAGGCTTGGGTCAAGAGAAGGATCCAGGGCTTTGGTTTGTAATGACCTCTGACCCCTGGGTTGGGTCCAACTCCGGTTGCTGGAAGCCTTGATGAAGATGGAGTAGACTGGTGTCTCCTCCCTGTCCAGATCCTTAAAAACCTTCAGTTCTCCATCTAAGCTCAAGCCAAAGTTTCCATCGCTGTTTCCTCCTTCAGGAAGAGACACAAATGTCTTCATTATTTATAAGCTTCTGAGGTACAATGGCTTTCATCTAACAACACAATAGACACAAAATAAATTAGGAAAAAACTCCTTATCCTCTTTTTTTTGGGGGGGATCCAGGAAATTACAGGATAAAAAATTGATTAAAATAAACATTTAATAGGCAAAAGCTTGGCCCTATAGCCTCGTCATGAGCTGCAAAATTCCACAACATGTTGCCACATGTTAAAAACAATTTATTACCTGCAATGAAATAGTAGACAACAGCATTGGGTCCTTCATCAGCGTCCACAGCCCTGGTTGTGTTCCCCACTACAGTACCTGGAGGAGAGTGCTCAGGCACTGTCATCTTCTGGTAAGGCAAGCTGCCACGCTGAGGTGTGCACACATGCACACACACAGACCAAAAGAAAGAAAAATAATAGCATAAGATTAACACTTAATCTGAAATGCACTCATCATTACATCACATTCAGATGCATGAACACCCACCGGTGGTTTGAGGAAGACAGGTTCATTATCATCGATGTCCAACAGCGCCACCTGCAGAGGCTGAGTGGTCTCATAAGGCACAGGCTGGCCCATGTCACGGGCCACAATGATAAGCTGAGGGAGCCAGTTATACACAATCAGAAACAGATGTGCAATATTTAAGATTCACAAACTTCAAAGATGCTGTTAACTCACGCTGTAGAGGGCCTGTTTCTCCCGGTCCAGTTTTACAGTAGTGGTGATGACTCCAGACATGGCATTGATTTGGAAGTTTTCCCAGTCTCTATTCCCCCCACCAGTCTGCAGGAAGGCGTAGCGAACCTCTCCATTCACTCCTTCGTCAGAGTCTGTTGCATACACCTCATATACTGGCAGGCCTGGTGGCTGCTCCTGCACAGAGTCAACATTTAGTCTTCATATGAACTAAACTGACTCCAACTTGTAGTTGTGGTGTCTTTGTTTTGATTGTGGTTGATGACTATGACCCTATGACTATCAGTTAGCAGACAGATAACATGTCCTGCTAATACCCACAAACCACAATAAATCTATGTTTCTATCAGAGAAAAAAACAAACATTTGATAAGCAGTTGTTGTATCAGCTTCTTTTATCGGCCTAATGATACTGTGTTAGAAAGACTCATTACCCTGAATGACTTTTATCAGGACATGAATGCAGATACCTCAGAGATATGGATGATGGTTCCATTAGCCGGCCTGACAAACACAGGTCTGTTGTCATTGACATCTATGACTGTGATGATCAGGTTTGCAGTGCCCCATAGAGGAGGACGTCCCTGGTCTGTAGCCACCACAGTGAAGTTGAAACGTTCTGAAGACTGAAGCAGACGCCGGGAACGCACAAGTCCTGTGTTTGGATCTAGGGAGAATGCATCTAACAATACAAAGAGAAAGAGTGGAATAGCTGCCCCATAACTCCCTCTATGCTTCCCACCTTCAATGTTGGAGCATCATTCTTTTGACCAACTCCATGATAAAAAGAAGAATCATATATAGAATATTTTCTGGATATAAACTACAATATTAGAGACTCTATGAAGACTTAAATGGGTGTAATAATACCTGAAAGTGGCCCGAGCATTTTGTAAAGTACTGCAGCATTCTCGCCTTCGTCCAGGTCAACAGCCATGATTGTTATCACGGATGTACCACTGGGCTCATTCTCAAACACACTGGTGTTGTACACTCGCTGTGTGAAGCGGGGTTGGTAGTCGTTAACATCCAGGACTGTCACCAGGACCTGATGTGACAGAAAGGAGGTTATGTATGAGGTTCTCTATTTACTGCAAACTAACAGATAAAAGACTTTTAATTGATGTGACTGATTTGAAGCATTACAGCCCCACATTTCTACCTGGACGGAGTTCTCTCTTCTGTTATTGGGGCTTCCGCCGGGATTGTCTCGAGCAACAGCAGTTAAAGTGTAGTGGTCCTTTGTCTCTCTGTCCAGAGGGGAGAGGATATAGATCTCTCCCTGACAAAGAAGAGAGAAACTATGATTAGGAAGGAAGTCCTGACTGGGAGTGGTGGCTGTGTTTATGAAAGAAGTGGAGATGAAATATGCAGATTGACCCTAGGACACTTAAATGTTTGGTTTGAACTTTAATTTCCAGGCAGGATGACGTTCAACACTGCCTGGAGGAAAA
Organism: Melanotaenia boesemani; assembly: GCF_017639745.1. Lineage (NCBI taxonomy): Eukaryota > Metazoa > Chordata > Actinopteri > Atheriniformes > Melanotaeniidae > Melanotaenia > Melanotaenia boesemani. The sequence goes on from NC_055697.1 coordinate 9,944,995, forward strand.
AAACGCAGCAGACCACTTCGTACCAGTCGATACATGTTTACCTTTTGTCTGAGGTCACAGGGAACGTCTGAGGGAAAGTTTCTGACATTTTCCAGTTAAAACAGGTATGAAGAGTTTTGGTTTAGCCTTTCCGGGAAAATCTTAACACTCAGAATTCTATATTCACGCTAATCACCCTGAAATGAGCCATTATACTTCTAGTTTAATGTTAGGAAGAGTCAGTTAAGAAGAATTAGTAAAGCTTTCCTTTTTTACTTTATAAGAAACTGAAGTAAAAAAAAAAAAAAACATGACAGTAATGCATAATTACATTCATATTAGGAATTATTTTACTGATGTATGAAGCAACTTACAGTTGATGGTTTGATGCCAAATTTGCCCTCCCCATCTACCAGGCTGTACTCAATGACAGCAAATAGGCCAGAATCAGCGTCTGTAGCTCTGACTCGAACTATGGTGGAGCCCAAATTCACATTCTCAAACACTGGCTCCTACAAACAAGTAAAACACACTTTGCTGAAAGAAACTCCAAAAATGCAATAATCTTACATCACTGGCAGCTGGGTTAATATGTGATTCTATGACACATTTGGCACCAAAAAAATAATAATAATACAAAATTACATCATTACACCTCTCCTAACAGATAATTTTGTTATTACCTGTTATGGTAAGTTTGGGTCAGCCTATAAAATTAGTCTGTTAAGAAGTACCTCAGTCCATGTCCACATGTACATGAGTATTTTGGCATACCCAGTTTTTTCTCTGTATTTGTGCCTTCGTTTACATGCAGATGCTGTTTGAGGCACTGGATATGTGTGGACAGGATAATCAGTGTTTCTTACTGCTTGCAGCATAAGATTGTGCACCACAATATGTGTGGCTTTCATCGCCACATGCACTGTTAACTCCTTTGTTTACACAGCATCGGCAGACGTAGCCAAGACCGTGCTGGTGCTGATCTTGTTAACAGGACTTTTTATGTGTTTGCATATAAATATGCAGCTAGTTTCCATCTACACCAAAGCACAAAGACATTAAAACATTTTATTGAAGACAAGGCTACATACAGCAACTCAGCCTTCTGATTAGCAGACAGGCCTTCAGAGAAGGGGTAGATCACCATCTTTTTTTTTTTTTACTCCTGCCAGCATTTTTAAAAACTGTTTAACAAAGTACCCCTGTCTGTGTGAACATGTCCTTAGACTTCAGTCAAACACAGCTGCAGCTAATTGGATTAATAATTAATAAGTGATTAATAACTGCTTATGGTTATATCCAGGTTATAAGTTGCACAAATATTTTTCCTGTTTACTCTTTCCACTCCAACAAAGAGATTTTTTTAACGACTTTGCAAATCAACAGCCCTCCACAAATTTGATCTGTTCAGTACCTGATAGGATGGTTGTAGAAAGACAGGGTTGTTGTCATTGACATCCACTATAAGCAGGAAAACTGGCAGCTCGGCACTCCTAGGAGGCGTGCCGTGGTCCTGAGCCTGTATGGTGAAATTCAGCCACTGTACTTGCTCAAAATCCACTGTCTGGTTGGCTACAATCTTTCCTAAAACATTTGATATCACAGGGACAGATACAATTCAGATTCATTGCTCATTCAGGTATTCTAAATTGGCATGACAATAAGAAAGAAATGACACACAGAAAAAAAATACAGCAACAAGTTTCAACTTTGATTAGTTCAGGAAGTTAAGAGCAGCTTGTTGGCGGTCCTACCAATGGCAGGGTCTTCCAATCTAACATATCCTCCTCGAGGCAGGTGGAGCAGCTGGTACATAACCTGGCCGTTGGGACCTTTATCAGGATCTACAGCTGACACTGACAGCAGCGTTGTGCCTGGCTGAGCTCCTTCTAAAATCTTCTCAGTGAAGTTGGTAACACCAAATGGCCGAAAACGAGGGGCATTGTCATTTACATCCAACACGTTGATGGTTAGTTTCGCTTTAGAGATCAAGAGATGAGAGATGAGCACAGATATCAAAGTTAAATGCAAAAATTAAAGACAAATATGAGACAAACTTACCATTGGGAACACTGACGGACTTGTCGATGACTTCGCTGGCATTGTCATGGACAGACACGATGATCTCGAATGTAGCTACCAGCTCTCGGTTGAGAGGGTTGCGCACAAACACTGCGCCTGGAAATTCACCAAAACATGTTGATTTCCCAGATGTAATTTATTCAAAATGTCTGCTATCCAAGAGGAAAGAGAGATCCAAAAATCACCTGTGTGTAAATCAATGCCAAAGGACTGTTGCAGGCCATTCACTGGGTTGTTCCCATCGTCCTTTGCCTCCACTGAGATGATGTAATACTCGAGCCGGGGATACAGATCAGGATCCTCAGCAGTCAGCGTAGCTACCACCACCCCAGGTGGTGTGGACTCATTGACATTTATCACGGTTACAGGCTCTATAAAACGTGGCCTTGAGTCATTGACATCATCCAGGATGACTGTCAGGGTAGCAGTGCCTGACAACGGGGGCGTGCCGCGATCAGTTGCCATCACCACAAGGCGGTAGGAGCCACGTTCTTCTCTGTCGAGTGTGGTGTTGCCCACCAAGACAGCACCAGAGACCGGGTCAACCACAAAACGGTCCTGAGCGCCACTTTCCAGCCGATACGTAAGCCAGCCGTTAGAGCCGGAGTCAGCATCGGTGGCAGACAGCTGGGTCACCACCACACCTGGAAGTGACAGACACACTCATTTGTAGCCTTTTGACAAGACATTACCTGCCAAACACAAACCCAGAGGGGATGTAATGCTATCAGTCACACTTTAACCCTGATATACATGTGTTATATAACCAATTTTCCTCTAAGACCACTCACACACACCAATTACAAGACAACACACACACCAGTTGGGCTGTTCTCAGGGAGTCGAACACTAAAACTAGATGGATTGAAGACAGGAGAGTTGTCATTCTGGTCCAAGATTGTCACTGTGAGGGGGACGGTGTTATTTAAACCTCCTATGTCCTCCCCAACCAGAATCAGCTCAACACGAGGCTCCTGAAAAGCTTCCCGATCCAACTTTGCTCCTTGACGGACCAGTATAATGCCTGGAGGGAGACACAGAGGTGTAAACACTTGGCACTTTTTGTCATTTCTGGTGACTCTCTGTGGAGAGATGATGTTACCGGTATTGGCGTCAACAGTGAAGAGGTCAACTCTTGCTCCAAGCAGGCGGTACTTCACCACAGCATTAGGCCCAATATCTCTATCCTCAGCCAGAACCGGTCCATTTAAAACAGTTACAGTGCTGCCTAAAGGACAAGAAAAGATGATGTTGATTTGAGCCATTTTAAAGTCATGGTGTAGATGTGTAATTCTGTGAATGATCAATGGTAAAACTTAATTATCAGACACATCACAATTTCAGCCTTTGTCAGACTTGATAGAAGTAAAATCTGATGTATTGATCAGTGATCGATGTTCCTTGATCTGACGTCAGTTTGCATCCGTTGCTGGTTAGAGGTATTCCAGTACAGAACAGCTCTGCACCAGGATGCCCCTTGGATCCACCAGGTGTATGGGGAAAAAAAGATAATGGCTAAGTTCTTATCCTCTTATCCATGTTTAAGAACAGTCCCCCTCTCCAACACCCCAATCCTCCCGTACACTGACAGCCCTGCAGAGCTTCTTCAGTAAAAGACTGCAGCATCCAAAGTGTGAAGGAGAGCTGTTGTAGGTCCTTGTTTCCTGACTGGAAGACCAGACTGGAAACCAGCACTGCTCCCAGTAGACCACAAACACACTCATTAAAAGGCAATATAATTTGTATATAATATAATATAATATATATATATATATATATATATATATATATATATATATATATATATATATATATACACTACCGTTCAAAAGTTTGGGGTCACTTCCCTATTGAATCCCATGGCAAAGTGACCCCAAAATTTTGAAAGGTAGTGTATATATAATTCTTACATGTTAACAACAAGTAGGTTTCTGGGGGGAACCTGTGTGGAGTTTGCATGTCTTTCTGCTTCCTCCCACAGGCCAAAGACGTGCATGTTTGGCTGATTTGAGTCACTAAATTCTCGGTAGGAGTGCATGCAAGTCTGACTGAATGCTTGTCTGTCTGTATTGGTTCTCTGATGGACTAGGAACAGCTCCAGTCCCTCCCACAACCCTGCATTTGATAATCTGTTATCTTGAGTAAACAAAGCTTGTTTTCTTAAGATAACGAAATAAATTATCCTGTTATCACAAGAAAACGGTGTTACAAAAACATGTGCGCACGGCCGCTCTCTGCTTCTGTAATTTCTACAATGACAAGTTACAAAAAAAGGTTAAAAGGTCAGAGCTGGATAGACTTTTATTTTCTAAACAGACAGCAGTCAGCAAGAACCCCCCCGTGGTATTTACTGCATGAGATTTCAAGATTGATCTCAAATTATACCAAAGCACTTCAGTAAGATGTTGTTTGACAAATTTGACACTCAAAAACTTGTCAGAAGTGCTGCCTTAATTTTAAATAAAGAAGGATTTCTCACTGAATGACTGGGTCTCTGCTTACAGGTGTGGGTATATGTTGTGAACAAATTCCTTTCTAAAGCATGAAGGTAAAGTAAAGCACTCACCTACCAGCTGAAATAGAAACCTTAATAAAAATATACTCTCTGAGCATGAACTGTGAATATGAAAAATTAGAAAGTGGTAAAGACCGTGTTACAATACTGCTCTGTGCTGTAGGTAAAGATAGGTGCTGAAGCTTAAAAAAAAGAATAGTAGAGACACTGCACAGAAACACACGTTACCTGCAGCAGAGTTCTCTGTGATTTCAGCTCTGTAGCTGCTCCTGGTGAAAATAGGCCTATTGTCATTTTCATCCAGAATGGTGATGACCAAGAAGTCTGAATCCTGGTGGAGTGGGACAAAAAAAGGACAAAAAGCCAACTAATAAGAAGATGCTCACCTGTTTTCCCTGTATCTGCAGGGGTTTTCTCTCAATGCATCTTAGGCTAACTGGTGATTAACTGACCAATCATACCCATCCTTTGACAGCTGGGATAGACCTGCCCCGTGCAACCCTGAACTACATCAAAAATGTGATGAAACTGAATAGATGAAACAGTTGTGTAAGGAAGTGAGAAAAATTATCTAAAAATCAGTTAAAAAGAAAACTATCACAGAGTGTGCCACTCAATGAGGATGTCAGATGAGACAGGTTCTGCAGCACTGTGCAAACTTCAAAAGGCTGAGTGGTTAACTTGTTCGGCATGCTTAGTAAGAACAATTTCTCACCTTTACTCACACAAGCTTCATGCATGTCACACTTGTTTTCTTTTTAGAAAAAATATCTGCTGTGTGAGTGGTTCAGATGCTTTTTAAGTGACTTTTTACCCCACTTTATAGGGAGAAAACAGAGGCAGATAATAGAGAATGCAACTATATATATGTAAACAATTTAGGTATAAGGATGCAACAATAGAGTAGACTCTATTATACTTTTTTGTACTCAAGCCTTGATGTGTGCTTAATGTGATGCTTGTCTATTTGTAACACTGTATGAATCACTACGTAAGGCCATGTGGTGTCATGTGACAATCATATCTCTTTATTTTAATCTTTTTTCAAATAGAAAAATGACCCTTCTACAGATGTAATGATAACTCTGTATTGCGCCAACTGAAGCAGCGACTTGCATGGTTGCATGGATTTAAATCACATTAAAGGCTTTTTGGGAAATTATAAATATTTACACTTTGCTGCACTTTGCTGCAAAACTGAGAAGTACACATAAAAACATATACCATATTTGTGAAAAGAGATAATTTATATTAAATCTATGGCAGCTTATCTGTTAGACTGCTTAGTTGATAAGAGTGTGAGTTGAGCATCACATGCACAGAATAAAGGAATTGATTACCCTGCGAGCTATGCGGGGATTCTCTGGGTTGTCCTTGACAGTTATAGTAAGTGTGTACTCAGGTACTCGCTCTCTGTCGAGTGGTCTGTTCACCTGCACCACACCTGTCTAAAAAACACAGGGAAAAGGACACAAAGCCATGTAACACTTAGTATAACACACAATCTCAATACACTTCACAATGAAGGACAAACTATGACAAAATAAGCAACGCTTAATCCATTTAGTAAGTGTATATGCTTTCAGGGAAACATATGCTCATACATATACACTCTCCAACCACCTTATTAGGTACAGCTGTTCAATTGCTTGTTAACACAAATAGCTAATCAGCCAATCACTTAGCAGCAGCTCAATGCATTTAGTCATATAGACGTGGTCCGAACGACTGCCTGAAGTTCATGAACTGAACATCAGAATGAGGAAGAAAGGGGATTTAAGTAACAACAATGTGTCATGGTTGTTGAAGCCAGACGGGCTGGTCTGATTTCAGTCTTTTCTCTATAGAAGTTTGTGGACATCCAGAAGTTAAAGTAATTGATACCCCTTACATTTTGTTCAGTCAAGTCATAACGTATAGCAGTGTAATAATAGAAGAGGGAGGGAGGCAGCATGTAAAGGCTAGTGTGAAAGGCCTTACCATTTTAATATCGGATTTAAAACTACCACTGAATCATAAAGCTCCCGCCTCTTTAATTACTGTGGCAACAAGCTGAGAGCCAAACCTGTTAAACCAACCAAATCATTAAGACTTTGAACTGAAATATCATAATCAATAGTGAGGAGTGATATATATTTGTATATATATATATATATATATATATATATATAGATAGATAGATAGATAGATAGATAGATAGATAGATAGATAGATAGATAGATAGATAGATATAGATATATATATATATATATATAAAGTTGTGAAGTGCAGTTTCCCAGTAATGGGCACGCTGCTGGGAAACAACGGCTCCAGGAATGTACATCATAAATGTTACTGAGCCATCAAAATCAGTCAGAAGCACAGAAGTTTAAAGTCTGACAGTTATGTTGTGCCATTTTAAAATGAGGGTTTTCTGTGAGGTAAATCCTTTTTATTAGCTGTTTCTGTTTTTTTATATTATTTCACTGAGAAATTAAAGTTCTGACATTGTTTGGATAGTAACTAAATACATAAGGATCTGTGTTTGTTATTGTCAGCAGTGGTGTGATTACAGGATGCTTGAGCAAAAGAGGGAAATACTATCTTTTTACACCTTTCTAATATTACATCCCTTTTTACAACACGCTGTACATGTTTACCAGAAAATAATGTATGAATTACCAGCAGTAGCATGTTGAAAGATCTGAGGGAGCTGGACCACCTGCTTCTTAGGTTAAACAAAGAACCTAAAATGTGTTCAAACCTGAGAGCTGCAAGAAATAAGACTTACATGTTCACGCTTCATTCATTTCACTCACTGTGTCATTGATGTAGAAGGCTCCATCCAGGTTCCCAGAAGTGATGTTGTATGTGAGCAGTGCGTTACGTCCACTGTCTGCATCTTGTGCTCCAACTCTGGCCACAGAGGTGTGTATGGGAGCCCATTCACTCACACTTGTGTTGTAAGGCAGGTTAAGGATTACTGGGTCGTTATCATTAATATCTTGGACAAATACCCCCACCACCACCTGAGGAGAACCATAGTCAACTTTAAGAATACACTATGTGACACAGATCATTTTATTTGTTTTTAAATAATGAATGTTTAATAAAAACTCTGCTAAAGCTAATGGAAGATTTCTGAGGTTATGTACTCTGTTTAGTGACAGTAGTGTGGTTTCGTAATAGTATAGTTGTGAGAGATGAGGGGTGGTTAGTACGCACATAGGCCACACTTCAGTACAGAAGTGAAGCTTGCAAGTTCCTGTTTGTCTAAGAGGATATGATAATGATATGATGAGAATGCCTGCCCATGTGGGACAGCGTTGGTGTAATTTAACTCACAGAACTGTTGCGAGATGGTGTTCCAAGGTCTCTAGCTGTGACGGTGATGTTGTAGAACGCTGTGGTCTCTCTATCCAGCTCTACATCCTTCCTCACTCGAAGCTCCCCCTCCACAGGAGAAACCATGAACTCATCTAAAAGTTAGAAACAGAAAGCTCAAAGATAAATAGAAAAGATTTAATGATATATATATACATATATATATATATATATATATATATATATATATATATATATATATACAATTCTTTTTTTGCTAAAGGCACAAGCAAAATAAGCATCCTGATACTGACTTTGGTTATCTCCACCGGTGATGCTGTACTCCACTTTTCCGTTGAGACCGGAGTCTGCATCACTGGCACGAAGAGTGCACACCCGGGGTCCTGGCTGACCCTCGGTCACCTCAAAGGGTCCCTCATAAGCTCTCGGGAAAGTAGGTGTGACGTCGTTCACATCTAAGACATTCACCAATACCTAAAGGGGAACAGGGAGAGACTTTTTAAGACAATCAGCAGTTGCTAGGTAACTGTGTTAGGGGCAGTAACAGAAAGTCAGCTGTAATCTAATTTATCACATGTAATAAGTACACAATCCTATTATTAGTTAGGTCCATCTTGCAATATGCAGTGTTTTAATATCTATCATTAAAAACACTATGTGTGTTCTTACTGTTGTGCTAGATGTCAAGCGAAGAGCAGGCTTTGGACACTGGTCAGTTGCTGTGACAACCAGTATATAATGTCCATTGCTGATCTCATAGTCCAACTCCTTCACGGCAGTGATTATCCCCTAAAAAAAAACATGTCATACACAGAAGGTTAATTTTATTTTTGCTGTTGCATATCCCTCTTTGGTACTAAAACAGTTTTCTTGTCTCACCGTGATGCTGTTGATGTTAAAGGTCTGAATCAGGTTACCCGCAGCGATGGCATATCTTAGGGTGCCATTCAGACCCTCATCTGGGTCGATGGCCGTTACTGTAGCAATCGTGGCTCCAACTGTCTCTGGTCCCTCGCTCAACACTGTGACGTACTCCTCCTCACGGAATTCTGGGGCATTATCATTTTCATCCACAATGTGAACATAGATGGTGGTTGAGGTCTGCCAGAAGAATACATTGATGAAATAAACAATAACAGCAGTATCTGTTATTAATGTCTAAATTCACCAATGTTACAGACAAAATGTCATTCACCTCCAGCAACAGTGTCACTCAACCTTTAAGTGAGGTCAAGCCTTTGCTGCCCTTTATCATTGTTAGATATGACATGTGCTACTCAGGATTTAGTTATGGGACAAATGAAATGAAGGTGTTGGATTTAACAGCAAAACTGAAAGAAATATGTGAGAAGCAAAAGCAAAATCTAAGTAAGATGATGAGTAGAGGCTGCAAAGCTGTGATTCATCAATACATACTCATAAACACACACACACACAAAACAAAAAACAAAACTTGTGATAAATATTGGAAATCCTCCCATACATGCTGCAGCCGCAACAACCACAAAGGTTGTTTTGAGACCAGATTAAATAACATGATGACTGTAGCGGTGTGGGAGACAGTCACAAAACTTTACAGGTACAGTATGTGTACAGTTAACATCACAAAGTAGGCTAGCTGTAAAAAGGACTGGGAGACAGCCAGTGTTTGCTGATCCAAAGCAGAAGTCCTCTTTTCCATTTATGTCCCTGTCCCATAGTTTATTTGATTTGTAATACTGTTGGAACTTCTCATGGAAAGCCTGGATTTAGTGAACAAAGTGTTCAATCCCAGCTTGTATGATCGCATCACATCTCTAGCTTGCTATATTTAATAGCTGTATTATTATTTTTTAACATACAAAGATTTAAGAGCAGATGTGGAAGACATCACGCACTCTCCGGGGGTGGGGCACGAGGGGGGCGGGGGGGCTGACAGCAGGGAGGAGCCTTTTTACTCTTGTAGTATCACGTTGCCTTTACGCAGCACAAGTCAGACCACATAAGTGAAGTTGAGAAGACAAACAAATTGTCAGCCTCCTTTTTGCGTTTCGGGGTACAGTGTAGTTTTCGTGCACCAGTTTAAAGTGAACGAGAAAGAGTTGATCGGGGTTCACTCAGCGGGGAAAAGTCGAGCACAGACCGAGACAAACACCATCCTCCTTCGCGTTACAGACATGGAGAGGGCATTATCACGTAGGACATCGGTGTGGGGAAAAATGTCCATGTTTTGGATTTTCCCTGTTTTGTTTGTGACAACTGGAGGTAAGCACTTGAAAATATAATCGCTCTGACACCTGCTGTTACTGCTTGCTGTACAACAAATTACCCTCACGAGATAATAAAAATCCCTTGATCCTTGACCTGATGTTTTTATGAATGCTCAACAGGCTTGCTTGACCGTCTGGCTGTGCGCTCAACTGTTGGCAATTATACATTTAATGGAACAAAACTTTATATTGTAACAAGTCCATCCAAAACATTTTTATTTATTAATGTAAACAGGGGGAAAAGTGAAATGTATAACATTAATTATGAACTTTATTTCCCACGTGCACATGTGGTGTTGTGTAACATGACAGCTAGAGGAATGACTATTTCTCCAACATCGCTTAATTGTGTTTCTTTAAAACTTTAGGCGGGTTAAAACTCCACTTTTCATTATTGTTTTGAACATCTGGTGAAGCTCCTCCCATGTTAGTGAAATCCACTTTAATCTCAGCAGCAAACAACAGTCTTAAGAGTTACTAGTCTGGAACTGTGGTCAGCAACGAGAGAAATGAAACATGGGTTTAGTGAACAAGTTCTCCATTTGCTTAATTACTCCTTTATTTTTTTTATAGGAATTCCTCACGCATTCTTGGAGCTGTAATCAGATTCAGGGGTTTATTCAAGGACTTTGCTTGGAGTTGAGGAGGAGAGAGGAGAAGCAGCTGTTGCATCAGATTGCTTCACCTCAAACTACCATGAAAACTTTTATCAGCTTAAGTCTGTTTAGATAGGCTAACGAAAACTGTTTCAAGGACAAAGATGTTTAACTTAGAATATTAAACATCTGGCTGACACATTCTGAGTATAAACATTGAATATATTTTAAATAACTTATTACTTAATTGAGCCAGTAGAGATAAATGTTATGTAAGCAGTTTCTGAACTGTTCAGGCAGACCAATGGGAGGCTGCATTTAAAGACTCGAAAACAATTTGAGTGCCCTCGTTTTAGACCTGGTATTTCCTCTTTGCAAGCAAGTTTCCTTCATTTCAGCCTATGATGAAAGCAGCTGTTAGTGCCACTGCCAATAATGGATTTCCACTTCGCTAAAAAAGAAGAAAAAAAAAAAAAAAAGGGTGAAACCCAGCTGTAATCAGTGCCTCTTTTCCTCTCTGATAAGCATTTAGCTCCTTGTGGAGGACAATGGTACACACCAACACAGTCAATGAAGTGCTCAAAGTGGTACCATACTCTTTTTCCGCTTCTTTGCTTTCTACTCGTTTTTCCCCCCCAAGCTTGTGTTGGGTATTGATCCCGTCCTAAGTGAGTAAATCTTTATTAGGATACAGGTGTCCTTAGTCAATCTCATTGACAAGAACAGGCCTAACCAGGGAGAGTCAGCCAGTTCAACAGTTGTGCGGGTGCAGTCTGCATTTGTAATACAAAGACAAATGTGAAAGAAGGACAGTACCTTTGCTCTGTGATTTTTGTGGGTATTACCTCTTTAAAGGTCTGTACATTTGGGCCTGCAGTCTTATTTTACATGCAGAATGAGACATGGAATTACCATCTGTGACCATGTTGCTGGGAACAGTTTGTCTCCCACACTGGTGATTAGCCCGAACAGCCCAAGGCCCCACACATCTAGAGCCTTGATCTTTATCTAGTTGCATCATCAAAAACTCCAACCTTGTAAACACAGATACTTAACTACAGTAGAAACAGTTAAATGATGGAAGCAAACAAATTGGTATCTGTTAAATACATTTATTAAAATGATGTAATAGCAGATTTACGCTGTTTAAAAGGAGAATTGATATTTCAGCTGCATGCCTGCACTGTTAAAATGAAGAAACACTGTTGTAATTATGTTGTAAATATTCTGCCATTACACAACCCCTCACATCCCTAAATGTTTTTAGAGGATTCTGTAAATATAAAGAGGAAGGCAACTGAAACTGAGGTGTGTTCACATTCTGAATTACTAGTTACCTCAACTGGAACACTAACTACTTAAAAGAACACATGAGCCACGTCGTGGACTCTTCAACACGACCTACTGACACTTCAACCACTTCCTTTTGTGTAAAGGTGTCTCAGTGCCAGATTTAAATACTTCCTGTTGTTGAATGCATCTGTTTGCTGTCATGGCAAAAGCTGCCACTGAAACTTACTAATTGTTTGTGTGTAGGTGGATATTCTCCTGGTTTCATGCACATCCTCTTACCCATGACAGAAGATGTAAAAAGGGAGGGCTTTGGGGTGTGTGTCAAGAAGCAGGACTTGTGCTTGGGTAGTTAACTTCAAAATGAATATCCAGATTTACCTGTAATGCATGTTTAATATGTTTGACAAGATGGTGTTGTTATTCTCACGTAAGGGTGGCATGCATCATTACACTGGGATGAATTCAAGCATAAATTAACATGTTGGAAAATAAGAAAGCTGTTTGTGACAGCATGTCCTAAACAGGTGGCACTAAGACCTAAAACAAAGGAGGGACTGTGTCTTGGCCCTCAGGGGCTATCAGAATCCTAAGCACAGAACTCACAGGTGGAAACCTAGATCTATAATAGAGCCCAAACACAGATGTCTGGTATATGTAAGTCAAAGAAATCTTGTATGTTCCACACACAGAGCAAAACTGGCTGCCTGTTTGGAACCACATCAAAACAGATGAGGTGCAGACAGTGGTAAACGCCATCCACTTGGCACCCTAACAAATGCTAAACAAAAGATACTTGCTTCATCCAAAGAACTCCTTACAAAGCCCATTCTTGTCAGTAAGATATCTCTGAAATATTATCTATGTGATACATGTAAGAAGGCAAGCCGAGTGGTTAAAAAGAAGGACAGCAAGGCGGGCAGGGTTGGTGTGAAACAGGAGAGGAGAAGGGCTTCCCCCCCTATTGTCCCACCACATAGGCAGGAACAGCCGGGGGGTAACATTTTCACCTTAATCACCCTCCACGGTCTTCCTATTGCTTTTCCTAGCACACAATGGCAAGAGTAGGGTTCAGCCACACACACAGGAATGGGCTGCAGAGCTAATATCCACTGACACACACAAATATACACACAGGATGCACACATGGCGTGTCTACAAACATGCATGACCAGCCAAAGAGCAAAGATCACTGGCTGTTCAGCTACTGTATTTCCTTCCTTGCTGAGTCTAAATCAGCTTTCTGAAGCTGATATTGACATTAACACTAAAACAATTTCTCTGCTTCCTCATGTACGTTCTGATTGATCCAGAAGGTTCCTCTGCTTGGTGTATATGGTCCCCTCCACGAAGTATTAGAATATCTGCAATAACCAGAGAATCAGTCACCTTTGTAATAATCAGGCTTTTGTTTGTCAAGCAAAACTGATTCAATCTGATTTCTTTATTATTTGAGAATTTACCAACTTCTGTTATCTTAGATTAAACTAAAGCAAATGTTAAAATAATACATAATAAATTCAGTTATGTCAAAAATAGCGATGGACATTTTTCAGAACTTTTTTTTAGGTTTTATAGACCAGAAAATTACTTCAAAACTCAAGACAAAAAATCTGCAAGCTAATCAAAAATGGGAATAATCAGCAGGGATAGTCATTATTTGTATATTTTTCCTAACCTTAAAAGTGCCATCCAGGACCAGATGTAACCCTTTTATTTAAAGTTTAAGCTATGAGGAGTCAGACAGGAGGAGGAGTGTTAGTGTTCTGGGGACAACTTAGGAAGGAAATCCACTCCTCAAGCCAAGCATTGACTGCCCTCCTCCCTCGCTTTCCAGTTATACACATACACGCACACATTTACAGGAAACGTGCGATCCACGGTGCTATATGCTGGCGTACTTCTTTATCAATGCAATCCACCCACACAGACTTGTAATTCACATGCATGCACTTGCACACACTCTTCCTCTCCTTGTTGCAGCACTAAACCACTTCGAATGCTACACCACACTGCAATCGGCTGCAGACAAAAGGGTGGCAATGATGAGGCGACAAGAGTTGCTCCGTTGTTTTTCATGCATGGTGTGCTACAGTCATATATGGCACAAGTGGTTTTGAGACGTTGTTTGCATTGTTGTGTGTGTGTGTGCTTGGGGGATTGTTATGGAGAAGCTTCAGACCTGTGCAGACTTTACTTTGTTGTTTTTTTTGTAATGCAACAGTCATTTGGACTTCACATTAAAGCGTTAAAGCTATTTTAATGGTGCACTGAAGAAGTTAAAGCAGGATGTGGTTGAAAGCAGAATGCTTGAGTAAGAAAGGGAGTTTGTGAAATATGTATGAAACATCTAACAGCTGTCTTGTTGGTTTCCTGGGGGTGCATAAAATGCATGTGTAACCAATCTGTGTCAATGTTCACTCTGACAGCAAGCACTGGGTAATAATGACACATCAGAGTAACATTGCCTTAAAGAATTTTACAAAGCATCAGTCACATTTGTACACTGTTACTACTTTTATGGGTAAATAGATCCTGCATGTAGGCCTGTCGCGATAAGCAATAAGTCAATTAATTGAACGATAAGAAAATAAGAGCACGATAAGTTTGCCGGCCGCGATAATTTTTTTTCGTCCCCCCTTTACCATAGACTGTGTATGACAATAGGTTTGTTTCACTATGGAGTATTTCGACTAAACGCTCTGGTTTCTTGCGGAGTGATCTCTCTAGTGTCACACTTGACTGCAGCATGTTGCAGCACGAGCCGGTAAGCCGCATTTGTTTTGCACGGCTGCCAACACGCAATGGCCGTGAGACTTGCGTATTTAAGTGGCTTCTCACGCTCTCGCGCTAAACCTCCGATTCTCATGCTGAAATATGTAAATAATAGATGCAAGCATCTCCTCTTTTATTGTTTCGCTGCTTCCCACATGTAAGCAGAACACACACATTCTAGCTTACGACGTCAGTACAAAGCCCCCACTTCCTGGTCTACCGTAATAACCCCTGTAATCCGCAGGCACATTACGCAAATAGAATCAGCCTATATACTACCGTATATGACAAAATACACATTAAGAGCAATGCCGGCTAATCGAGAGGTTTGGGAGGATTCCCAGTGGGCCGCATAACTTTTGGGCCGGTGTCCCGGCGTATGTGAATGTGGTATCCCAGCTAACTGCTGGGTTGTAGTTACTTATAAGGCCAACAGAGGGCAGAATGACTTTGTTTCACAAGCAGTAGATTTTGAAGAGCAGAAGAAGAACACGGGTTTTTGTTCGATGTAAAGTGCTGAAGTTTGGTTCGTCATTAAAACCGGCATGCTTGTCTACTTGTCTGGAGTTTATTTGAAGATGCAACAGTGAAAAAGGCGCTTTTATTTATTTAGTTTATTGACCTTTGAAAATGTGTACTTGCATTATTACGGCATATGTCACTATATTAGTTGAGAATGGTCTCAAAATGACACAGCGCTCTGCGCAATATTATCGTTTATCGCGTACAGCTAAATTTGTTATCGTGACAGGCCTACCTGCATGGTATATATATCTACAGCTGTCTGAAAGGAAAAAAAAAGTAGTTATCGCAAAGACACAAAACAATATAAAGCATCTAAAAACAGAGAAGAGAAATTGCTGGGCTTTGACTTATAACCCATGTTGAGCTTGCTAGTTGCTATATTTACATTTGCTCTGTGGTTATTTGTGTTGTGGTAACAGGCAGGAAATGCATTGTAATTAATTGTAGCTAGTAGGTTTTTTATTTAAAATGTGACCTACTGAGTAATTTCCTTTGGATAAAATTACGAGGGGACATCTAATTTAATTCTGTATTGTAAATTATTCTAACATTGTGGTCATGAATGCCATCGTAATATTGGGCTTTATCTGAAGCAGGATCAATGTTCACCAATTTAGTTTCTTTGGATTTTTTTTCTTAACAACAGGTTAGAACATATACTTGCTCATTTAATACATGCCTAAATGGTATTGATCAGATATTTTAGGTGACCATGGGGGACAAGCTTCTAGAAGATTTGTGGTTGGCTGTTTGACTATAATTTATCACAGAACTGGTAGAATTTAGCTACTGTGCTTAGTAGCTTGGCTAACCTGCTTTGTTTTAATTCAAACCCTTTGTCAGGTATGTGTAGGCTAGCTGTCGTGTTGCAAATCCCAGTTTCAAGCGTAAACCTAAAGCTGTTGAATTATGAAGATTTTGAAGTATATCTTAATTTTTCCATAAATTTTGTGCAATATTTGAGTTCTGCAATAATACTATACACTTTGCGATATAGTATTGCTGCAGCTGAAAGCCTTATCTTCACTCCTCCAGTTAATCTTATGGTCATTGTGACTAAACAGCTCAATTTGTCGAGGCAGATGTCCGCCCTCCCCGAGCCTGGTTCTGCCGGATGTTTTTCCTTCTGTTAAAAGGAAGTTTTTTTCTTTCCACTGTCGCCCCATGCACACTCAGGAGGGGGATGGAATCACAAAGAAAATGCAATGCGATCTGTTAATTTTCCATAGCTAGATTGTTTATGAATTTGCTTATAAACACAGTTATTATGAATTAGACTAATTTGTTTAAACTGGATCCCAGTGATTTGGATTAAATTGGATTATGTCTATAAAGTACCTTGAAGTAACTTTGTTGTGAACTGGCAGTATACACATAGAGCTGAATTAAGGTTTGGTGGGCCCTGGGTTGTTCCTGAACATCTGACCCAATTTCCTATTCACAACCAACCCAAGACATTTCTGACTTGTGTAAGTCTAAAATATTCTCTCTCTTAGAGAAAGCTCAGACTTTCCCCTTGTAAAGGGTGTTGGTCAATTCAAGAGTTCCCACACATATTCAACTTACAGATTTAAAACTTTCATCACGCCACGTTATCTAAGAGGGTGTGTGGACAATTTTGATCCAGTGTGTATAAGTTTAACGTTGGGCTGACATTATATAAATTTAATTGAATGAATAAATTCAGCCTTGTGCACATAAATTCTTTTTTTCCCATTAAAGATGCACCTTTGCCACACTTATTGTCATGTCTTCTATATTCCCATGACATTCAGTGTATGTGAACTTCTGACTGCACAGGTATTGCAGATGCATTGGATTTTTATAATGAATTATTAATTTTACAATGCTGAAACAGCTGCTTTTGTCCTAGTCTTTCAGCTCTGTTATGCTTTGGTTAAATAGCTGTGTTTCATGTAGTTATATAATGTAAATCCCATGGAAATTGTACCTTGGAAAAACCAGCAGCCGTTGCTACCACTATAATAGACATAAGCAGATGTGACTTCATATTTTTACTAAAATACTCCCCTTGTTCCTCTGATTCTTTGTCACATGTAGTCTATTAATACAGTGTTTTTTCGCCCAGAATTGAGCTTTGGAAAGACATCTTATAATTTCAGTTGCTTACAAATCCCTCTTTGAGTAGCAGTAGGCATTTTAAAATGAGGAAAAGCCAAAATAAAAAGCCCTGCATCTCTAAATTAAATTTTGTGTTGTAAAATGTGTTTTATGTTATATAAAGTGAACTTACTGTTTGAAAGGAAGTCACATTTATCAATTTTTTTTCCCACTTTTGTCTTTTCTCTCCAGCCCACCCCCACTCCACACTGGTTGTTTCTGCCCCACACCTGTACTACACCTGTCCTGAAGGTGCAACTGCCAAACTGTTGTGTGACCAAAAAGGTGCTGCTCTGTCCCCCACTGATACCCTGAAGTACAACTGGCTTTTCACACCCCACAGTGACCAACCATGTGAAAGAGGGAAAGGTCCAAGACATGTCGAGCATTCACATAACCACACCGTGCCAGGACTGCATTATGGACGGGATGACCATAAAATGTGGGTGACTCTGCAGAACGTGACCCAAGCTGATCAAGGTCGCTATTGCTGTGTTTTTGGGGAGATCAAAAAGGACCATAATCATCTGTCAGTTGTGCAGCATTCTCACAGCTACATTGTTCTTCACATAACACCAAGTAAGCACATCAAATGAATCAGTGTAAAAGTACAGAAAGGTCAGAAATAGCTAATTGAAGAAGTTAAATAAGTATTTTTCATAACTGTTAACACAAGATTTTCATGTTAGAGACATGTAATCTAGGTGAAGTCTTATTGTATTTGCATTATTACCAATGTTACATCTTTTTAGAGTATATATTGAGATTTATTTGATCATTCCAGAGAGAAATGGCCCTCTAAACTGCACTGTCTGGGATCCCACACCACCTGGAGGTATGCAGTCTTAGTCAAGCCTTCATAGCCAATGGATGACTTGGCTGTTGTTCTATTTATTTAACTCACAGTCTCTCTGTTGCTTCTCCAGGTTCTGTGCCCGTGGCTTTGGCTTTAGCAGCCTGCATCGTGGCTCTGCTCTCTCTGCCTCTTATTCTGGTGCTTGTTTACAGACAGAGGCAAAATGTCCAGCAACACAGACGTATGTATTACTAATATACACAAACAAGTACACACACACACACAATTCATTTCCATCTTTTTGCTGCAGGTTAAATATAAATTTCCTACGCTGGGGTTCCCAGAGTGTTTGTTCTGACACATGTTTCCTGTCAGGGAGGTGGATTAACTGTACTTCACACAGTAGGAAGCACATTCACAGTCTGCTCTGTTTCAGTTAATTCACAATGGCCCTTTTCCTGTTTCCTCTCTCCCAGGTGCACAAGAGCTGGTGAGGATGGACAGGTAAGCTTTCCCACAATCTGCCAGGCTGCTGATCTCACAGACCAGCATCAAAACAAATCTACTCACTAGAATAATAATGCTGCATGCACTGATTTTCCATTATATAATATGCACAACACTTCTTATACAATAGGTATTTAATGAAAACAGCCGTATCAGACCAAAATAGGTAAACTTAGACATTTGTCATCTACAGATGTTCATACAAGTATAGATAAATAGATGGAGTTTATTACTGTAAACCACTTTCATTGACTCCATGTATAAATTTGATGTTTTATGCCATTAAAGTAAAGTTGTGGGAAGTCCATTTAGATTTATTTATAACCATATAATGACTCGGGGAGACTGTCATACACCTCCCTGTTGGAATTCATGTACACCTCTGTCCTTCCTATGAATATAACTTTGCTGTAGTATTGATATTTCATTAAAAGACAACAAAAACCAAACATCAAAACCCTGTCACTGCTACAGCTGGATTGAGCAACAGATGAGTTTGAAAGCGATTTCTTACTGGCTTCTCTTGTGTGTTTAGTGAGGCTCAAGGCCATGACAATCCAGTGTTTCTTAGGGGATCACCCCAAAGAAAGACCCGTACTGTGTCTCAAATATTGACCAGGCAATCCTCTGAGACAGGTCGCCACTTGTTGTCTGACCCAGGAACACCCCTCTCACCCCCTGCACATGGGGATGTATTCTTCCCATCTGAAGGTAAGACAGGCACCACATATCTACATATCATGACAATGCAGCTTATGCTGCAAGGAAAACTATGTTAAGGCAACTAAACAGACACTGGTTGGCATGACAAATTTCAGTTTTCTTAGCAGTATGCATTAGGTTTTTCTTGTGACCATCTAGGTTAAATCGCTATCTTGCAAGGAGGAAGCCAACGTGACTCAGAAATGTTGCGGTTTTCTTTGAGGTCCTTTAAAACAGACTGATGCAAAGTTGAAAACTGTTCTGTGATCAGGTGCATCAAAATTTAAGATCAATTTCTTTAAATCATGGATGCCCTGTTTTAGGTTTTCGACTATAGAAAAGGTTTTAAAGCTTTGAAAATAATTGCATTCTGTTTTTATCTGTTCTATACATTTTTAATCAAGGCTGTGCTCTGTTATAATAAAGATAAAATGTAAAAAAAGAAAAAAGGGTACTTAATTACATTCTGGGAGAATACGTCTCACACCATTCACCTCACTTCTCAACACTTCAACACTTCTACTCAAGTTACGTAAAAATGTGTGCGCAGTTTAATGTTACACAATGATGTGGCCATGACAGTACCCATTTCATAATCTACAGAGTAATAGTAACTCTGATGCAATCAAAGAACAACCATGACTTTATGCAACTCTGCAGAAATTTTTGCCATTTTTGTGGAAGTATTGGTTGGAAAAATTCTCTTGTTTTTGAGCAAAAATGATGAGCTTAAGAACAAAAATTGTATAAGGATTTAGAGCTCACTCAACCTCACCCTCATATAAAAACACATACCAACAACTGGGACTACCTCTTTGTAACAGCCTTAGGAGGTGGCTGTTTTCTTCTTTCACTCATCAGCACTGACATTATACACTAATAGCCCCTTCAGATGTTCCCTCTGACTCAATTTAAAATAATATTGAAACATTAGTTACAACTAAGGGATTCAACTCCAAATGTTTTTCTGCAGGCTTCAGAGGCACCTGTGCAGACATTCCAGGCATACTTGGATTGATTGCCCAGCTTCCTTGCAGCAAAATCTCACATGATATTGGAAACTGACACAAAATACAGCCTGAGCAATAACATATATCACATCAAAGAGCTTAATTTACAGATGTAGGGAAACATTTATTTAGGCTTATATACAGATGATAAATCATATAATAGACTAAGACTTTGTAGAACATACACAAGGAAAATAGTGATTTATAAACTAATAAAAAGAAATCTTTAATGCTTGCTTGTAGGGAGGGTTTTTTCTTGCTAGAGCTCATTTTCTGTAGTGGTTTGTAGATGTATTATTGTATTTCCTTGCCTTTTTGTGGTCATTTTCAGTCTATCCACATTGTTCTTCGACCAAAACTCACAGCGTAGTAATCCATAATGGTGAAACTGCGCCATGCTCCAACATGTCATATGCTCCCATTCACAGCCATTTTGTTGTCTTGTTGTGGGTCTTGGCAGTGTAAATAAAGTTTGGTCAAATTCTACATCTTACAAGCTTTCCGACGATATCTTACACTTGAACGACACTTTATCAGTCAGGTATAAATACTTGCGCGTAAACAAAGGAGCATCATTGCCATTTTGCTGCAGTTACGCACGTGGGCGCACCGGAAAGAGCGAATATCGAACAGCGTTCATTTCTTTGCTTCATTATAACTTTTTATCCATTTAGAACAAAGGATAAAAGCCATAAACATGTCCAAGAAATTACAAAGAGCCAAATACACAGTGTTGGAAGTTCTGGAGGAAATACAGACACAGCACAATTTGGCACAGTTTGGTTTTCAAGTGGCCAAATGGAAAGTCCGCCTGGTCCTATCCACACTAAAACCTGCATAAAAGCTATAAGCTTTGTTCTGTTCTCATGAAACCTTGTACAGTTGTAGTCAAGGAGTTGCTGAATCCATGCAGTGGTATCTTTATGCACAGAATGATTTCTGTCATGATGTTTTCATCTGTGTACAAAAAAAAAAAAAAAAAAATTGCAGAGGATATATTTTTTTTACCTATGGTTTATGACAATTTGCACAGGCATATTAACATTCACAATGTTTCTGACACTGGATTTATATTCCATAGGGTCTTACCTATCCATTGAGAACACACTTATGTATATTGACCTGAACATTACAGAGTTATTGTTGATTTAATTTGGGTAGGTCTGTTCAGGCAAACTACACCTCCCAAAACCCCAGGGCTTAAAGGGTTAAACTAGCAGCACTTCCCTGTTATCTTTAACATGCAATTCAGACTGTTCTGCTTTTTGAAGAGTTTCCAACAAAATGCAGCTTATTCTGTGAAAGCAGAAATTAGTCTGTAATAAGTGTAGATACACTTAGGATAAATACTGCTACTTGACATTTCACAAGGCCCATCATACTTGAGAAGAAAGTGCCTTGCTGAATGTACAAACACCCTCATATTTCATTTTTCACCTGTCAGCATAAACATATGAAATGCTCTTTGGTGTAGGTGGACACCTCTCACAAACGCCTCTTTTCTCTGTTTCAGACATCATCCCTGAGTCTCCTGACTTCATGCAGGTTTAAAGAGCAGAACAACCTTGTTCATTTTTTTACTGCTGACCTGGAAGTGGTTCTGCAACTTTCTTCCTTCTCTCTCTGGCTTAAGAGCAAAATTCTCCTCAAGGATTCTCATCTCTACCTTGTCTAGACTGCAGGAGGGAGAAGAACTGCATTTTTTTATTCTGATACTACTTTCACTTGCAACAACAGCTGGAGGCCAAAAGTGAACTTCAGCAGCCGTTATGAACCCTGTGATGTGTGCTGAAAGTGGGGTTCTGTCATGTACAGAAGCAACAGACTTTGATGCAGTACAGATAAACATTTATTTACTTAGGCTGGTGTGTCCTCTGCAAGCCCTTTTAAATCCTGAAAGAGCCCAACTAGGACTGCTTTATGTCAACTTACTGTCACTGGTATGTTAATATGTGCCATAAAAAGACTGTAATGTATCACTGAATATTAACTGATTGATCATGAGAACTGTCAAAGAAGCAATCTCCTATAAAAATGACCCAACATTATATGGTATCCATGGTAATGTGGTGTAGACATCAGTGAATAAGAGCAGAATAAGAAGTTATAAACATATACATCCCAGGAACAAAACAGAAAACTATTTTTTTTTCTTTTAAATGAACCCGATGGTCACTTCATTTTCTTGTCAGTCATTTTTTATGGCATTATATTTTTTAAACATTTTTACTTGTTCCTGTTTCTGTCTTATTTTTCCTCTTTGCTACCTCAGTTACTGTTTGCTGTGTTCTTCTAAATACGCTTCTTCTTTCTTGTACTTAAAAAGTGAAGCACTGCACAGTGGCCTTAAAAAATATCTATTGTAAAACTTGTTTTTGAGGTAGTTTCTCATTTTTCTGCGTTTGTACAGGTTATCAATAAAATGTTTATTTTTCTTTTGAATGTAGCCTCACAGACACCAACAAACTCTTCAACACACATTTATCATTGCTTTTACAATGTTTTTTTTTGTTAAGCAAAATTGTTAAGCAAATTGAGCAAATGTGTTGAGTAATTACTTTGAGATGTTAACCAAAGATAAAAGACGAAGATAAGAGATCACTGCAAGTGACTCCAGTGCTGATTTTACTTACTTAGGTTATGAGTGTTAAGCAGGTGGTAGTTTCTTTTCACACTGAGGTCAAGCGTGTGTGTCTGAAGCTCAACCAAAATCATCAGTGATGTGTAGCAGGTGTAAAGGACAAGGTTTTATGTACATTGATGTTTGTCTTTCTGAAAAAGTATTTGTGTTATTGATTTCCTCTTTGTGAGTGTATGTGTGGGAAAAGACGATATTCTTTTTAGTTTGAGGCTTGTTTGAAATGTGTGTGTGTTAACTTGAATGCAATTTTTGTTTATTTGATGTTTTATGCTATAAGAAGCATGTATAAAAGATGTGTTGAGAACATATCTGTATGGCATGTACATTTTTCTTTTATTAGCTTGTGTAATAAAGTTCCCAAACTCTAAAGCCTTGTGTGTAGTATCTGAAATAATTGTTCCCTTTAAATGGCAGCTCTCAAAATGACTACAATATGAGGAGACATTGCACCCGCTGTCAGGGGAGCTATCATAGACAGAACAAGGTTGTTCCACTTGTGCACCTCAGAGATGGCGCACACTAGAGGAAGACCAGTAGTGAGGAGAGAAAATGAAAATGATCTTGTTTTATGTGAAGAGACAGAGCTTGATGGGATGAGGCAGTGGCTTTCATAAACAATTTGCATCATGTATTACAAGAGCCACAGTATCACAGACTTGTACCACCTATGTCTTAAAGATGCATGTATGGTTTATATACTTATAAAATATTTTTTATACACATATAAACACACCTAAATAGCTTTTTTTTTTTAAAAAAAAAATGTTACTAAACAGAAAATGTAGCATTTGTCTTTGTCTTTTAGGAAAGATGAGTTGTGGCTTTCCTGTTGTCAAAACAAGGTGTTTCCTGTACCTTCACAGCCAATCAGCTTACAAAAGATTAAAAAAAACAAACACTGCATTTATTTTTCTGTGTGGTCTGTGTGAAGCATGCCTTAACACCTTTTTTGTCTGTACCATGCTTTGGTTTCAGCAGTGGAGGAAGATGCATTCTGATCCTTTACTAGAGCAAAGTCAAAGTCCTGAAAAATAAATCCTACTTGTGCAAAAGCACATGCATATCAGCAGAACTATGTTGCAAAAAAATGACAGGAAAGGCACTAAAACATCAGTTTGTAAGGGGCATATTAGCGCTGTAGCTCAGTGAGGGGGAACCAGTTTGAACTACTGTATGTATAGTTTTAAAAACTAAGACATCAGATAAATTTGAGGGGCCATGAGATGGTCTGCAGGACAGGAAAGGGGAAAAAAAATGTTATGATTCACACATTTGTGTGCAGTTTGCAGACTTTTCCCTGTTTGATTTTTGGAAGAAAAACAAAACAAACAAACAAACAGAAGAAAGCATAATTTAATAAAGTGACAACAAAGAGAGATGTGTGACGACATTAACATTTCAGACATACAGAAAAGTAGCAAACATAAAATGTGGACAAAAAGTTGGGAAGTAACATTTTTCAAAATTCCAAAATTTAATGGAAGCATAAAGGGCAATGAAAAAAAATACTCTTTTGAAGATGAAGCTTATCAAAATTATGCTTAAGCATACTTTCCACCATGAAGCTTACTGTTGAGCCTCTACATGAACAGGATGCTCAAGATCCCCATGTAAGATTGTTTATTATAGAGCTATTGACCAAAGAAGGACTCTGCATCTTATCTGATGCTCCGATGTGCAAATGACACATCTGCACAGTTTGCATTAGCATAACAGAAGGATGTTACCCCTTTGTGGACATCGCAGTATTATACTGCATGAGGTAAAATGCCTGAGATTACAGCATTAATAAATTCCCTTCATTGGACAACATCGCCGTCAGTGATGTGATTTTTGCAGCACATTTGAAGCGTTCTGCTTATAGCAGTTTAAGTGTCTTACCGACAGAGGTGGAGCGCCGTCATCCTCCACAGTGACAGTGAGTCGATACTCCTGCTGGCGCTCTCGATCAGGAGGGGCTGGACGTGTCACCATCTCCCCGGTCACACGGTCCATGCGGAAGGTTAGGTCCTGGTTTCCAGCAGTGATGTAGTAAAACAGCATAGCGTTGGGACCAATGTCTCGATCAGTGGCCATCACTCGGAGAACCGATGTACCTCCTCCCACATTCTGCAAAGCACATTTTAAAAGGGGGCCTCATTTTCAGCTGCCTAATGAAAGAGTTAAAAATCTTTACTCAAAAGACAAACACTAGTTTTTCAAACGTAACAAGCAAATGTGTGTCAACAAATCCTTACCTCGCTTACGCTGACATTGTAGCCCCTCGGGCTTTCAATAACAGGTGCATTATCATTGACGTCCAGGATGTTGATTGTGAGCGAGTGGTCTGTGTATCTGGGCGGTGAGCCATTGTCAGTGGCACGCACCTGTAATAATACATGTGAACTTGTGTGTGATAGGATGTAAACCTCAACCAAGCAACATAGATGTAGAAAATATGTGCATGTCTCTTTGATGCCTGATTAGAGAAAATCCTTCAATATTTCAGACATAAATGGATCATTACAAAATCTTAAAAACAGTAAAATATTGAGTCATTACATAAATACTTATATGGTATCAATGTCAAAAAAGCCTGTTTGGCTTTATGTGAAACAAGTGAGAGATGTAAACAGATTGTTTGTACTGAAATGAATGTGTGATCTGAGAATGTGAACTTTAAATGCTTCAAAGCCAAAATATAAAACCATTTGGGTATCTGGGGAATAAAGTCTTATCTACATGTGAATTGTGGCTGACCTTTAATAGGTAGCGGTCGACTGACTCTCGGTCCAGAGGAGCATTGACAAAAACCTCGCCATAGCTGTTGTTGACTGTC
Source organism: Melanotaenia boesemani (assembly GCF_017639745.1). Lineage (NCBI taxonomy): Eukaryota > Metazoa > Chordata > Actinopteri > Atheriniformes > Melanotaeniidae > Melanotaenia > Melanotaenia boesemani. Next base: position 9,970,925 of record NC_055697.1, read on the forward strand.
TTGATCTTAAACACATCCTGCATGTTGCCTGCCACCAGAGTGAAATTCACCTGAGAAAAAACAAGTCAGAATGAGACCAGAATGACAACAGATTGAATACTGCTTTAATGTCCTATAAAACTTTATTTAAATTTAAAATTCTGATCTGTGACAAACCTGAAATGTACCAGTATTTAGCTGTGTTGCCAGAAGAAGAGAAACGAGTACTTAATGTAGAACTAGAACACTCAATGTGTTTTTTTCTGAGAATTGATGTTTTTAGCCTTATTTAGTGCTCCATTTTATGGGTTATTTCTGAATATAAACACATTTTTTACATTTCCTATGGACAACTATTTTTACAGGTCAGTTTGTGCCAGATTTCCTTTACACTTCACTAATACCTACAAAGTTTAGCTATAAGAGATTATTTTATTGTAATAATCAATATTATTGGGCTTGAATAATGTGTCCAGAGGGAGTATCTAACATAAAAATACTACTGCAAACAAATTAATAAAAAAAAAAAAAAAACTAAACTTTTTTCTTAAATCCTCAAAGCCCACCCTTTACTATTATTATTTGGAAAATAATTCCCTCATTATTTTTTTCATTTTGGTCATAGAACAATTAAAACATTATATTATATTTTTTCAAACATTAAAGAGGTTAAAATCCAGAAATGTTTGGTAGTTTTGAACCAGTCTGAAGTTGTTCAAGTGGTTCATGAAAAAAGCTGAAAAAAATATTAATGTAAATTATTTAATAGCAATTTTTTGTTTGTGTACATTTTTGTAAGACAACTAAAAGAAGATGATTCTGGATTAAATAAATCATGGTCTAGTTGTAAAGCAGCAAACTTGATAATTTAAAAAAAAAAATTTTGAGAAAAATGTCATAAGGAAGGTCGTATGGGTTCAATTATTTATGCGGCACCAATTCACAGCAAAAGTTAAAGTAATTGCAAAACACTTTTTATGGATGATTTTCCAGTATAGAAGTATTTGGACAACCAGCTATAAGGAGATACTGACATCAGTGCAGAACCTCAAGCATAACCTCAGATTTTAATACTTGTGCCCATTGGTGTAACTTTACTTATGTTCTGTGGTAAACTCTGTTAGCCATGTGCTTCCATCTGTCTTTATTCTCACCAGTCCATTTAATCCAGCATCTCTGTCCCTTCCCAGCACCACTGCCACTTTTTTACCCATGGGTGTGTCTTCTGCGACGCTCACAGAAGTATCCGATGTAATATCAAACTCCGGACTGTTGTCATTTTCATCCAGAATAGTGATGGACACCTGTGAAGATGTAAGATCATTTGTGGGTTCTACCACAAGATTAACAGGATGATTCTTACCTTTAAAAGTAATTGAACCCAGGCAAACAAAGCCAAAAATATATTTCTATGACAGTACATTTTCAGATGATCTACAGATGAACACATTTTATGTTGAACTCATGTTCAGTTAAATGAAATCAAGGCTTACCTTCTATACTTCCAATAAAAGATGCAATGAATAAAAGAGGAATGCCGTTAAGTTTCTACAACAGAATAGACATAATTCAAACAGCAATAAATTCAAAAACAAAAAAAGTATTTTAACATATTTGGGCTTAAACAAGCAAAATTCACAAGAAGGGACATACCACAGTAGAGTCCTTCTTAGGTCCTCCATCATCAGCTACAACCGTCAGGGTGTAGAGATCCCCCTTTTCTCTGTCCAGCAGGCCTGTTACTGTGATGCGGCCCTGAAACAACACACAGATGAGCAGATACTTTTACCTCCATTTCACACAGACAGAATTTCTCAGACACATAGTACAGGCAAAAAGTAGAGAAACTCGCAAATATCAGATAAATCAACAAAAAAAATCCCCAGTTTCTAATTTCTGAAAGGAATCATGTAACTTCAAAGAAGAGAAGCGCTTTGATCAGCTTACAGTCATGCAGCAACAAGATTGCCGGCTTAAATCACAGAGGGGTTTTTTAATCACACCATGGTTAATGGATGACACATATTAGACAGAAGGTGGGTGTAGTTTTTCAAATGCACAATAAAGAGGCATGAACATTGTGCTCACTTGATAGGTGACCTTTCCTTCACTGCTCCCTCACTCACCGTGACGCTATCTATCTTGAAGAGGGCCAGAGCTGCAGGAGACGTGTCAGGGTCAAAGCGATATTTCAGCTGGTTCAAGTTGTCGGCGGACTGGGCCTGCACCTGAACCACCTCTGTCCCTGTGGCGATGTTCTCCCGAAGGGATACCTCGTAGCCAGCGGACAAGAAGGCAACGGCCTCGTCCAACTCATTAAGTAAGGTGACGTAGACGGTGCAGAAGCCTCGGTGGAACGGAGGAGCTTGGTCAGTGGCTGAGACATTCATAAGATAGGTGGTCTTGGTCTCGTAGTCCAAGTAGTCCACAGTGGTGACCAGACCAGTGCTCACATCCACCTCAAACTTGCGGTCTGAGCCGGATACAAGGGCGTATGCAACTGCTCCGCCATCACCTGAACAGGAAGATAGGACAGTTGGCAGGGAAAAGCTTTTACATGAACAAATTATTAGAAAAAGTTACCGTCTCAGCTATGGTAAAAGCGTAGCATAAATGCTGGAATCACTGAATTTGAAACTACTGTAGAGAAACTACGGTGACAAGTTTCTCAAATCTGTGTGTTATTTCCACTGTTTTCAGGGCTGTTTTGTTGGCTATGTTGTGTTTATTTCAGTTTCAGGCATGATCTGATGTTTTGGAAAATGCATGACATACATCATAAAGTATCCAAGCAACAGTTCTCAAATAGGAAGTGAATAGAGGAAGTTTGAGTTGCGGAGGAGAAGTAGAGATTTAAATGGCTGTCCAAGTTATTTTAATGTTTTGGCACATCAGGGTAACAAAATTTTATAAATATATATATATATATTTATATATTTATATATATATATTAAAAAAGGTGTTTAAATTTCTCCTATGCAGCAGCACCCTCTAGTGTCCGGGCTGGTGATCTACAAACTGCTGCAACTGTCAGCAGATGTTGAAAGCCACAGTCTAAATGTAACACTTATTGTGATTTTTTTTTCACTCTTCTGTTGTGATTATAAAACTTGTTCCTGATGGGGCCAAAGAGAAGTGAAATCCAGCTGCTGCTTTAGAGGTTTGAGAATAGACTCACCAGTGTCAGGGTCTGTTGCACGCACCACAATCACTGAGGTGCCGATGCCAGCAGTCTCTCTCAGGCCCAGACGGTTGTACTGTTGCTGGGTAAATACTGGCACTTCATCATTGGCATCATCAACATATATGATCACCTGCAACAGAAGATGTTAAACTGCTTTTGGGAAATTTTGCACTTGGATGAAACATAACTTTGATGTTTTAGCATCTTCACAGTTTGAGTTTATTCTGGCTGCTCCCTTCTTTCTCACCCTCACAGAGCTCCTCATGCTGCCCTCGTCACTGTTGTAGGCCTCCACTTCCAACACGTGGGAGCTGCTGGTTTCTCTGTCCAGAGCCCTGAGGCCTCTTGTCACAAGCCCAGTCTGTCTGTCTATGCTGAACAGATTGTTGCTGTTCCCTGTAATCATGCATTCACAAACCCAAACACACCACCAGACCGAGTGAATGAAAAAAGGGAAAGCGAGATAGCCAAGAGAATTCTGTAAAAATAATTAAAAAAACATTCAGGAGAATGTTTAATCTAGTTTCTACGTGCAGATCATTTCACAAGATGCACATGCCAAGTAGCTGAGAAAACTCCTCCTGGCAAAGTGAAAGTGAAGTCAGAGGTTTGGGATCATTTCTGCTTGTCAGTCTGTCAGCAAGACTATGCAGGAATTACCTGATCAAATTACTTGTAAGGTGGAGCAAAGTACAATAAGAACTCTTTAAATACTGGTGTAAATCTGGATTACTTTCTTCGGAATTCAGTAACAAGCCATAACTTTTGCCGGAGGATGGCTTTCTTGAGTGGTCAAGTTTCAGCTGCAGACAGTGCAGATAAATTTGTTTAAAGAACCTGTCATTTATGGTGTTTGAACTTTTTTTTTAAATGATACTGCTCCCTTTACACACTTTTAGACATGTTTAAAACAACATGAAAATCCAGCTTATACCTGCTAAAAATCATCAGAACTATTTCTTTTCTCATTTATTGGTAAGCAGGAGATGTGGGAAGTCCACCTGGACAAAAAAAAAAAAAAAAAAAAAAGATGGAAAGCAGCACTTACCAGTAAGGATCCTGTACAAAACTCTGCCATTCTCTCCCTCATCTGCATCTGTGGCTTGAACCTGCACAAACACAGGCAAAAGTCTGTAGTAACTGAAAATAAGTTAAAATCAACTAAATATACAGTCACAATCAAATGAAAAACCAGCTGGTGATGTACAGGGAATCAGCAAGGATTTCTTATTACAAATATGTAATAAGAAATCAACATATACAACATGTACTATATAATAGAACCGATGGATTAGGTTACCAATAAATGTGATGTTCACTGCAGCTCTTGTGCCATTACTCTAAAATTATAGATTTTGCTTTCAATTTGGATTTTATTAATTATGTAGTTTCTTACAAACAGATGAATTAATAACAATGCTTCATTTCATTTGCTCCACATTCACTGGTGCCCAGTGTCTTGTTGCCACAACAACCCCATCATAGCTTGGCAGTGGGAGCTTTTCTCTCCCTCTGTTACAGGCAGATAGCCAGAAGCACCCCAAAACCCTGGCCTTGCACGGACTGCACGGCTCTGTACCATACACAGATAAATAGTGGAGCATGCTGGGATGCTGGTGAATGGGCCGTGTCATAAGACTGACTTCTGAATCTAGAGAGCCACAGAACTGCTGGCACTGGATAAGGCTGACTTTGTGTCACATCCCACTCCTCTGCAGATATGCAAAATCTGTGGAGGTGGCTATAAAGTACATAATTAACTGCATACAGAGATACACTCTCAAGGCACTACAGCACATGTGCACGTCCACTCAGATATGCACAAATACAGGCACATGCACTCTCAAAGTCTGTCTTGCCCTGCGTGTCCTCCTTTGCTCTCTCTTGCTCCCTCTGTGAAGAGAGGCCCAACTTCAGTCTCATTAGCTTTATAAAGAGATGTGGAGAGGAGAGGAGAAAGGGGAGGACAGGGGAGGGGGAGAAAGGAGGGGAAAGACGCTGGGGGTCAGATTTGTGAGTGATGAATAGGGTATTACACAGTGGAATGAACCACTTAGGTCATAAAAGGGGTGCGTGAAGTATAGAACTACGTTGCAGAGCCAGATGTTTTAAATGTGATCTTGTGGAGTGTGAGCACAGAGGTTTTTCACAAAGCCTCTGTGTGGATTAAAAACATGCTTTGCCTTTCATTATCTCCCATCACTGAAGCAGTAAGATTTCATTCCAGCTTTGCTGTTACCCACATTTTACCCCCTTTTCCTTCTCGTCCCCCCCCCTGTTTTCCTCCCCACTGTTTCCCCCTCTGTTTCTGGGAAAGCAACAATTTAAGGGGGAAAAACAAGTGTGTGGATCCGCAAAACAGGTCCTTCCTCAGTTAGTGGAACTAAGCAAGGTGCTGTTTCACAGAGTCTCCAAAGTGTGGGTGTGAGTATTTACTCTACAAGGAATTTCTTTCATTTTACTAAAATGTATTTTTAGAAAAAACTGTTGACTGCTAAGGATTTAAAAAAAACATGAATTGTTTCAAAGTTTCTAAAGTTGGAAGCTTATTTGGTTAGCATGTGCTTGAGCAGATGGCAGTAGGGAGACGCAGAAAGGAGAACATGCTGTGTGCAAAAAACAATGAAAATCTAAGATATGCATGCCACTTACAAACTGCTAAAAAACTTGGAAGTGTACCACTGTTTAGACTTTACAGCTATAAAAAAGGTAACTCTAAGAGTGCCTGCAAAAAAGTAAAGAAGGAGTTTAACAGTCTTGAAAGTAGCTGAGCAGTCAAATCTGAAAGCGTGGTGAGAGGAGAGGAGGACCTTAAAGCTGCCAACCTAAGAACAGTGTGCCTAATCACAAATATATGCAAGCCACAGTATGAGTTGCTGAAAGAAAGTTTGCGTTTTGAACAGGCGTGTGTGCATGTGTGTGTGTGTGTGCTGTATGTGCTTGGAAGAGCTGACTAATGAACAGACTCTCTAACGAGCCATCCTGCTCCACTGGCCTTTTCACGGCTTTCCTGGCATTTGGTCTTAAAAATAATTTCACGTCCCAATGTGTTTCCCTTAAACCGATAAGCCATGCTTTGTCTCCACTGAATTAAGGACGATGACATTTACAAATGTTACAATGCTGAAGATGGGGGCGCGTAGAGATCGGTGGGAGGGGGGGATAATTGGTGACTGGGGGTATAAGGGGTGGGTGCTTTACATTATGCACGGGGCATTTTAATAAACCTAATTTGTTTTATATTGAAGAAAGCCTGTCAAGCATTGACTGTTTTGTAGTTCTTGATTTAATAGCTACATAATTGTTGCAAATGCCAAACATTCACTGAATCTGCACATGCATGCATGCATGCATGGGAGTTTCCATGTTTATGTGTGTGTGTGTGTGTATAATGAAAGCTCTTGGGTGTATGATTGTAATAATGAGAAAATAAGAAAATAAACTTTAATTTAACCTCCCTGCTTGGTTATGCTTAGTGGGGCAAAACAAAATACATCAAGAAAGCTGCTGTAGCACCTTGATAGAGGCTGATCACACATGCACCCTCTCTAACAAATGCTGCTTTCTCCATCTAGGGCTGAGACAACATGAATACCACTGACCCAGGATCCAACATTACTTTTACTTCTCATACTGAAAATGTGACTCTGTCCAGCCTGGCAACCACCACCTCCACCTCTGTTACTGTATCACAACCTCCACCTTATTCCTCAGACATCCATGACCCAGAATTCACTATCATGGTGGTGCTGGGCTTGTCGTTGCTGCTGGCAGGGTTAGCCATCTTCATGGCGGTGTGGCGGCGCTTTGAGCAGGATGGGGACTTTGAGGCGAGTTGTGGCCCAGGGGAGAGTTTGACTCGTCAAAGAAACTTGTCCAGTGAGCCCCAACTCAAGGTGTGGAAAAGGCTGGGCTCATACCGGCGCTCATATAACCTTTCCTTCAGACGACCGCCTCACCGCACACCACACCAGCATGACAGAAGACACACGTCCCAGCCTCCAGCCACACAGACATCACAGCTGGAGACCAGCGTGGACCCCCAACTCACTATACCCTGTCTATACGACTATGTTACTGAAATCTGATTCAAGGACATGAGGACTGGCTGACTATTCCTCTAACACGATATGCTGTTTATTTCATGGCTGTTAACAGAAAAATAAGTCTAATTCTGGGAGTTTTTCTTTTTTTTTTTATAAAGAATTTGTTTATACACTCTGATTTCAGTTTCAGTGTGGATGATATTTGCTATAAAATTTTTCAAAAGCACTTAAAAAGCGCACAAACAGCCATTGCAAAAGGGCAGCATGTGTAGAAATGTTGAGAATGGTCTTTGTTATCACAGCTCTGACTTATATTCACTATAGATAAACATAATTTAATCTAATTATGACTCAGCCGATTAGCCGTTCTAATCACATTGACAAATAATTTTTATTAAAGCACTAGAATTAACCTACAGGCGGACTGAAGCCTCCAAGAAACAGTATCTAAATTTGATCTATAAGATACTTTGACTATGTGCTTGTAATTTTACTGTTGGTACTCAAAATCTTGCAACACCACTAGTCTTCTACACTTACATTACTAATTGCTCTGCTGCAATAAACTCCACCCATCTAGCAATTCAGCTGCATTAAGACAAGCCCTTGATTCCTCGTATAGTCTCAGTGCTTTGTGAGTCCTCAAAAAAACCCAATACAATTACAACCTGAGCCCAAAAGGCCACCATCTGTAAATGATTCAGTGAGTCCTTAAAAAATAAAGTGATCTAATTTTGCTCAAAGTGCTGGTTTTTTTTTTCCAGATCTGTGTCTACCTGAAGGATGCTTGTTCCTCTGGGCACAGTTTCCAAAATGCTGGTTTCATAGCTGTTTTGGAGAAAGATGGGCCTGTTGTCATTAACATCCTGCACCTGAACAAATACAGTGGCAGTGCCTGTCCTTCGGCTGCCTGCTGGACCATTGTCTGTGGAGAAAGAAATACATTCACAAAACTATATAGATATATACTATATAAACTAAAGTGGATCATATTGTTAAGCACAGTCATTGTGCTTGTATGATGGCTATACCAGAAGCTTTGAACATATAGTGAGCTGTATCTCAGAGAAGTTCCAGTATGTTTCTCTGATAGAAAAATAGCATTTGATCAGGGTTGTTCCACTCAAACATTCAGAGCTGAAAAACCTCTGAGCAACCCATAAAATCCCCCTTCTGTTGAACCTACAGCAGCCCACAGCTCAATCTGGATTTCTCTTTGCTGCCTCAATCTTGTGTGCTTAATTGCTTAGGTTCTGGTATGTGTTTTCAGATTACTGACAGGCAAAATGCAGAGTTAAAATTTCTTTCTGTGTTAAAAACATCAACGACAACAACAAAAACCTTCTGATGTAGTAAAATATATTATAGAGCTTAAAAATTTCCATAAAACAATCTACTGATCTATAGAACAAAATACAGAAACAAAACGTGTCTTTTTTCTAAAGATGTAATGCGGGAAAATTGTTGATTCATCAAAACTTAGGTAATTTCCATATATAGAGGTATGAAAGAATGGAAATCATTACCGAAACACATTAAACTCACCACTAACAGAAGTCAATTCAAAATATTAGAAAACAGTATCTATCAAAGTAGAGAATAATTATATATATATATATATATATATATATATATATATATATATATATATATATATATATATATATACAGTATTATGGTTAAAACATATGTGTATTTATAAAGAATATATAATATAATAATGTAAGGATAATACATAGAGTTATATGACATACTGTCTCATATTGTGATTTTATAGTTTTCTATTTTCTTATTGTATGTATAATTCTGTTGGACCCCTGGAAAAACAGCTGTTGCTTTGCTGCAGCTAATGTGGATCTTCATAAACTAAACAATTTCCATGCTTCTGTAATTTAGAACAATGTGTATACTTCTGTTCTCTTGCACTGTTTTACATTAAGTCTGCCTCTTCTTTCCTGACTGATGTGTGTGACCCTTCTCAGCAGATGAGCTTTCCTGACCCAGTGGTTCCAAAAACAGGAAAACCTCAGTTTTTGTTCTTTCTTTTACTAAACAGGAACAAAGACAACTTGAGTTGAGCAACTGTCTAACGTCACTGCAGCTGTGCAGGCAGTGTTTTGTTTTTGTATTATGTTCCACCTGCAGGACATTTTAGCTTTGAAGATGAAAGAAAACACAGTTATGATAAATATAAGCAAAGGCTGTTCATTTAAAATAAACTACAAACGCTCATTGATTATATTAATTGAAAAAATGAATGACACACCGATAGCTTCTATGATCAGAATATATGCTGCCTGGGTCTCCCTGTCTAGGCCGACCACCGTCCTAATGACACCATCTCTGAAGCCAACGCTGAATTTTCCATCTTGGTTACCATCTAAAAATACACAAAACAAAATGTATTTCCAAAATTACATACCAAACTCTGAATTAAATTGGTGGGATTAGAAAAGAAAAACATCAAATCATCTACATACATTACAACTACATATTACACCAAGTATGCAAGAGAAGCTTACCACACACACACACACACTTACAGAGAGATGGATGGATGGAAGGTGCTGAGATTCACAGCACAATACAGTATTAGTAGTTTCCATAACCCTACAACACTGTAACCCAACAAGACACAAAAACCCCTTCCACTGTGACCGCTGACCTGTGATGAAGTAGCTAAGTTCGGCGTTGAGACCAGTATCATTGTCAGAGCAGCTGAGTCGCACTACAACGTAGTCTCTAGGAACGTTCTCCTTCATGGAAACATTGTACACCTGAGGGTTGAAGGTGGGCGTCTTATCGTTTACATCCAGAACTGACGAACACACACAAACACACAGACAAAAACACAAAGGACACATGGATAAATGCATATGAAGACAAATAAGGCAGGTGCTGCAGTGAGAAGTAAAACTTATTAAGTATTAGTTAATTAGAACTTCTGCCTATCTTAAGTATTATCACTATTTTTGACCCATCTGTTTCATATGAGAAACTCCCTCTTCTATCATGTCCAAAGCATTTAGAGCAGAGATTATTTTGACATCCCACCAGCAGGTGGTAGCATCTTTTTCAGCAGTCTTCTTAGATGCAAGTGGTTTACTGTCATAATTAATTAGCTCTTCATCAGGGAAGGTCCAGTCAAAAAGCTTGAAATTAAACATGCAGAAATCAAACCTAAGCATCTAACCTGAGACAGTGAGGGTAGAAGTAGAGGTACGAGGGAACTTCCCTGCATCGTATGCAATAATCCTCAAATGGTACTGTTCAATCTGCTCACGGTCCAGGACAGTGGTGGTGGTGACCACACCAGTGGAGGTGTTCAGGTAGAAGTCCTGACGAGGCATTCCCACCTGTAAAGCCATTGTTATCAGGCCATTCTGGCCCTCGTCGGGGTCCACCGCCTGGACCTAAAAGAGGATAATAATGAGGGGAATACAGAGGAAGGGCAAGTCATCCAAAAGAAAAGATCAACAAATGGTGGAAAAACAGAAATATATGAATATTACAATGTCTTTTAAACAGAAAATATTAAGTGTAGTCATGCTTTGAAAACATCACTGAATATATTTAATAGCCACTGTGAATTGTTTTCTTTTTTTTAATATGAATTGATATCACTAAATAAACTTCCACACCAAGTTTGGCAGCAAATACTGACAGATCCAGGGACTGTGCTATACAATGTTTTTATCCCCAAAAGCCTAAAAGAAAAAGAAGAAAATTTTATTTGTCTTTTCACATGAATAAAAGGAGAATTTTTACCCTAAAAAATGAAGTCCCGATGGGCAGCCCCTCAAGTACTTCAGCAACAAATGGCAGATTGAGGAAAGTTGGGTCGTTGTCATTGAGATCCAGCAGGTTGACAAATACTGTGGCACTGACTGATGCACGCAGTGGAGGTGTACCACCTACAGAGAGCGCCAGAGGGATATAAAAGACAAAACTCCATGCACAAACTTAACAGCTTATCTCATGGTCAAATGAGTTTATTAATTGAAAAAGTCAGAAAAGTTTCCCAGCCTTCCTGACACAACATGTAGTTCATTGCAGAGCTTGGAGGATGGAAATGAAAGCTTACTCTGCAGAATGATGCACAATTAAGTTTGCTTTAATGGTCATTCATGATTTAATCAAATTTGAATAGTAAAATGTGGGTAAAAGAGCAAAATACACTGCACAACACACATTACTTACGGTCAACGGCTGAGATGACGATGGTCCTCATAAGTGCTGCGTCTCGGTAGTTTGTGCTTTCCCTATCCAGAGCAACTCCACTTGTTCGGATCTTTCCTGTTCTGTTGTCAATGGTGTAGAAAGGGTTTTCTGGATTGATGCTGTATACTATTGTCCCGTTTTCCCCATTGTCAGGGTCTACTGCCAACACCTGGAAGGAGGAGGGGAAAAAAATCATTATATAACAGACGGTTTATAGGGTCCTTAACCAGAGCAACCTGAAACTGTGGAGACAGGAATGATTAATGACAGAAATTGGCAGGAGAGAAGAAAGAGAGAATGAGGAAATGAAGCAGGGAAGAAATAGGAATAGTTGGTATAGTATTGATAATAAGAATGCGCCCTTCCGTGCCCATGCAACTGCTGTAACTCATCAGTCAGCTAAAAGAAAAATGGTAACTGCTTCTTTCTGACACAAAGTGGCGATGGGTGATGAATGCCTGAAGCTGGGAGCCCAGCTAAAACATTGGCTGATTTTTAAAGAGCTGATCAATTATTTAGCGTGCTGACTAAAAATGCTGGAAACTGGTTAATTGGTCATTAGAGGAACAAAGGCTTTGTGGGTATTTAATTATTAAGAAGACATGTTAGGCAGGCATCTTGAAGTCCCATTGATTAGCAGCTGCACAGACAAGTAAGGTGACATGAGTTGTGGAGAAGTGTCTGGACAAGGTTCATTCAACTAATCAATGCTGGACCAAACAGAGCACATTAAAACATGGTGAGCAAATATATTAGCCTTATCTATTGAACTGTGGTTCTGGTTTGGCTGCAGAGTAGCTGAAAAGAAAATGATGTTTTGAAAGGAGATGCTCAAGGAAGCTCATGGTGTGTGTGTGTATGTGTGCATGTGTGTGTGTGTGCGTGCATGTGTGTGTGGCTGGATGTTGGAGGCTACAGCAGACAGCATTGATAGTGGGGTGCTGTGAGATTTGAGTAGGCTGATCCTTACACTGGGCACAGCAGCCAAATTCATCGGCTCACTGGACAATTCTAGGAGGACTCAGCAGGTGGCTTCTTGTCACCATGGAAACACTGGCTAGGCCAGGGCTACACTGGGGCCAATTACAGAGCTGTAAGCCTGGGTGGTCAGATTTTTCAGAAAAATGGTCAGAGGGGCAACAACGTCTGTCCACTGAGTGCCAAGAGTCACATACAGTATGCATCGCATCACTGGATGCACCATGAATGAAATCAACTGAGGAATAGCTACAAGAGAGCATGAACAAGTGGAAAATATATAGCAACAGAGAGATGCTTGTAGGTTTTATTTCTTCTGCCCCACCACTTCTGCATTTCACTCTTTTACTCTGCAAGACATGGTCTTGCTTCCTTGTCTGCCTAGCAGCTGAATAATTTGCAATGCATGTGACTGCAGGCTACATTTTAATTAGCTATCAGACTCCCTTAATTACACTCAGTGACGCCTCTTTAATTAATGGACAATCAGGCTTAATTACCAACAACACATTGCCAAAGAAACCAGCAGGACAATGAGGGAGTTTGGGCTAATAGCAGAGTTTACATTCTGATGACCTGCGCAGTAATAGATATTTGTCCATCGATTATGGAGTATATATCCAGATGGATCTTTCAGCATGAACTTTTTAGGTCACAGTCTGGCTTTAATTTACAATTTCACATCTTTGATCATTTTGCTCTGAAATGATGTGTTTTCAAACCATTTGACAAATCAAATTTATAAAATTGCAACACAATTTGAAATAATAAAAGAGAAAAAAAACACCAAGATATAAATACACATTTGGATAAAAAAAGGCCTTATCTCTGCAGATTTAATACTTTATATATTTATTTAAGAAAACTCCACACCAAAATTTTGCCCTTTTTGAATAATGATCTTCCATCAACATCATCACCTATTCAGTCAAGTAATGTTGAACAGGTAAGACCAGGAGCACTCACAGAAATGACATCAGTGTTTATAGGACTTTTCTCCACTACGTTGGCATAGTATGGCTCTTCTTGCCACACGGGGGCGTTGTCATTGATGTCGAGGATGGTGACGTTCACCTGAGTCAAGAGGAGAAAAGTTTATGACACGGATTAAATATCTAAGTATCTACGTCTGTGATGAATGACTTCAGGTTTACAAATGAAAAGTCTTATAAATAATGCAAAATACAGCACATGTACTAAACTTATCATAGAAATAAAGTACCTTTGAAATGTTTTGATGAATAAACTATAGAGAAGACACACTAATGAAGTAATAGCATGTGAATAAGGCTGTATTTAGGTCATATGTTGAGTCAAATGTTGGCTGTAAAAGTTGTTACCGTGGCAATGCCAGTTTTCTGCTGTGGTCCAACTCCTCCATCCACAGCTCTGACTATCAGGATGTACTCTGACTTCTGCTCTCGGTCCAGCAAGGCTGTAGTGGTGATCTCTCCTAAAATACACATGGCATCTCATAAAGAGTGGATAAAAATGAAAAAAAGGAACTGAGGGGCAGAAAAAAATAAGAAAAATGAGAGGAATCTACCCAAAAGTAAAAGGCTAAAGAAGGAAATAAGTGAACAGCTGCAATACCGTTGAATGAATAATAAAACACACTTGCAAACCCACAACGACACACTGTACATACCTGAACGTGAGTTAAGACGGAACTGAGAGGAGCCCTCCAGGGAGTAGATGAGTGATGCCTGACCAAACTCCCGCGAGGCGTCCAAATCACTGGCATTCACAAGCAGCACGGTTGCCCCTGTAGAGGAGGTGGGGAGGGGGGAAGTAGACATAACAAAGTTACAATGCACTGAGCTGGGGAGGAGGGGAAAACATAAAGTCATATAAAAAGGAGAGACAGTCAGAGACAGACATGCTACAGAAGAAGGCTGGAATGGTGTTCACAGAGCTAATTTCTTCACCTCCCCCATCCACAGCAACACTAATGTCGTGGCACTGAGTGGGTTTGTGGATTAGTGGTTAATCAGCTTGTTTGGCACAGCCCATATTTGGCACAGAGCTGATCAATACCCAGGTTGGCAAGGGGAGGATATGCTAGCCAGAGGCGGAGGTCTAGCCCTGAGCTCTGTCTTCCAGAGCCAGCCTGAAGCTTCCAGCTTGGGGCCAAAGAAATTTAGGCACAATCCTTAAAGCCTAGCCTTCATCCAAGCTGCTCAGCTATGTGTTATTTATTTATTTATTTATTATTTTGCTTGTTTTTTTTGTTTTTTTTTAATGTGGTGCAAAACATAGACATGACCAACGTCTGCAGGAGCTCAGACAGAGAAAGGGGCGGTTAAATATCCCATTTCCCTCTAGCGACTGGAAACTAATCTATTGTCTGGGAAGAAAAAGCCTTCTGAATGCAGGCATGAGAGTGAATATAACAGCCAGTGATTTCCCTTGAATAGTCAATATCCCCCATTTTGACAAAGAATTTCAAAACATTATCCAAACAAAACAAATAAGAAATAGCAGGCCAGAGGAAGGAAACAAAATAAAACAGAAGAAACACACCCCTTAGGAGGGAAAAAGGTGACTGATGAATATTAGGACAGCTCAAACAAGAGGTAGTAGTATCTGTTAAACATTGTGTTGATGAGCTGTACAGGTTGTGCAAACCATAATTTGTATTCTAACAACTAAACTGTAACCCCAAATGCATGAAGTGACTCACCGGCTATAATGTTCTCCGGGATTTTGACAATATAAGACTGCTTGCTGAACTCAGGCGGGTTGTCATTTTCATCCTGGAGGAGGTATAAACATCAACAGCAGCTCAAGCAAATGTGCTAAACAATGAGAAAATGCAAATTTGCTTGAAAAGAAGAGCTAAAAAGGGGTTGAAGCTGTCATTGCACATTAGCACTAAGATTAACAGACTAAGAAATATAAAATCCTTTTAATAGTAAAACAGGACTGGTAGTATCTTCCTGATGGCTGTTCAGCTACAAAAGTCTCAGTAAATAATTTTAAGGTAATACCTTTAGCATTTAAGTCAGTCTGGCTTTTTATTGTCTCATCAATTAGTTAACATGTTAATGTAAAGCATAACTAAGATAATCTATTAACTACCACACATTGCAATAACAATAGCAGTAGCTTTAGAAGCCCTCTAAATGTAGCCTCAGACGCAATGCAACAGGATGCACAAGAGGATACAGATACTACAAGAAGACAGATTTGCAAAGGCAGTAAAAAAAAGTATTAATAAATGTATTGTTAATGCCATTATCTAAAGCAAAGGGTGAGCCGACAGGAATATTTGACTATAACATGGAGAAGCATATGATTTAAAATGGATTCAATGGATAACATTTCTCACAACCTCCCACTCATGAATAACACTGTGTTTCACACCAACACATCCAGTTGTGTGGCTATTCACAGAGAAGCTCCCTACTGCGTGAGCTGCTGAGAAATGTTAACACTTTAACAACAGTCACTGGTACCATTATCTATTTGGGCTCAGTGTTACACTGGTGCAAAGCATTGTGTGAGTGTGATGCTGCCAGCTACTGATAAACCCCTGTGGTGTGAGTCACGACACTGTAGAGGACAGAGAGAGTCAGAGGCAGAGAAATAGAGGGAATTCTGAATTGTGCATATCTATCCCAGTTGGTTTTAGCTTTCTTTTACACAGTATTTCTCCCTCATGTAGGATGTGGACAGACATTCTTACGCTCCTTGCATATGAAACAGTATTCATCCATACTTTTCTGTCTATTTTTTCTAAGAAGGCTGTTAAACCTATAATGGAAATATATCATGGGAAAAGAGACTGAGAGCCCGAGGACCGTTTATTAGCTTGGATTTCTCATTTTATTTTTACTGCTGAATTTATAACATCTTAACAAAGGTCAACAACTGTGTTTTCTATTCAAACATTGACGGGAAAATAAAGAAAACATGAAAGATTACATCTTACGTATTACCTTTAACTGAAGAGACACTGCTGGAAATAACAAGGAAACACTCACATTGCTTCAAATGGAAAATAAAAAAAAATATATAATTGCAGGTCAGTTTTCTCATTTGGTGTGCCATCTGTCATTTGTGAAACCTCACAACCATCAGAGCAAGTGTCTCTCTGGATATGTGTCAGTAGAGCTAACACTGATGAATGAATAAGACATCCTTTGACACACCGAAGTGACAAATTCAGTGATAGATTACAGTGATATTCATTATATTGGGGCTAATATGTACATATCTAAGATAATGACTGTGTTATAGGACAGCAAAAAGCTGCAAAATGATGATTAAAAAGCAATGACAATGACAAAGTAGGTAAAACTGAAAATGAGACAGAGACTGCATTAATTTAAGCTGGGACTATGAATAAAACAGCAACATCAGTCATGTTGCACATGCAGACATGACTGCCTTTAATAATTTGAAAGAAAAAAGCAATGAAACAATCAGAGCCCAATGTCATGTCATGATTTCTTCAACATGACAAAAGATAACTTGAACTTAACACTGAAAGCCAATCAAATGCCACCAGGCTTTAGGGAAATGTGCAGGGTAAACCATGCAGCAATATCAGGTTGAATTAGAATCAAGAGAATCTTTTTTCTTCAAGTCCTTCATGTATTGAAACATATCTGATTCCTGTGAGTGTGAGTAGACAGCTGTGACTTTTTCCAGAGTCTTAAAATGAGACTTTTAGCGATAACAGTGACAAAAGCAACCAAATTCTAAGTCGAGATATCTGCACAGAGTCTGATAAAGCTGCAAACAAAGCCGTAGTGAAACACGGATAAAAAAAACTACAGAGAGAAGAAATAGTGAAACCCAAAATACAAGTTACAGACAAATGAAGCAATCCACCATGAGCCAGCCACCTCACAATGGAGGGATATTCAGGTAAATGTAAGGCAGTTAAGACTTCATTTAGACTTCACCCTGCTCTTAGGATCAAACCTAAATGGAATTTTAAGATTTAAAGGAACATTTTCAGCATGGACAGATACTACAAGATTTTCAGGAAAAAAAAAACAAATTTTAAGTATGAATTATCAAGAGTCCCACTGTGGGAGAAAGAAAAAAAATCTGTATAATTCATTCATTTATTTGTTTATGTATTTACCATTGAAGGAATTATCTAGATAGATTCTGCATAAAAATATATTAAATATATTGTGAACTGTATATCAAGTCAATTTATTTGGTAGCTTTACCAGCAACAAAAAACTGATATGATGGACTGAGTTAATGAGGAAAAAAAAAAAAAAAAAAATCTGTCTCATCCTCGGTTGCACTTGCATCACATACTTACTGTCTCGCTGGCTGAACAAAACCATGGAGAAAACACACGTGCTCTGATAGTTATATACATTTTGAAGGTATTTTTTATTGCTCTAACATAAGACATACCAGTGAGGACATAGGCCATATTGCTTTTCATCTATAATAATATTCAAAATACCTTGAACATGAATGCATACTTCTCATGTTTGAAGATGGTCGATATGTTGATGAGAGTATGCTGTAGGTTAGGGATCACCAAAACTACAGTATACTCTTATTGGACACATTGAAAATCTGCAGGACACTGGCCCAAGAGGTCTGGATTCGGTGACCCCTGCTTTAGATGATAGAGATATCCAAAATGTTTCTACTCACACTGTAAGGCTCAGTGTCTCTAGCTGTTGGCAGTCAGTACTTTTGAAGGAGTGGCTGCTATTGCCTCCAAAATTTGTGTTGTTGTTTTGTGTATCTGCTGCAGGATTGTACTTACTATCACTTCCACTGTGACGGGGACAGTGCTGTTGAGTGCTGGGTTTCCACCATCCTTAGCCATCACTGTCAAATAGATCATCCCGTTTGGAACCTTCTCATAGTCGAGCGGCTTCATCACAGTGATCACTGTTGGAGAGAGACAAACATTTTCAGGTGAAAGGTGGGAATGTGCACCTAATGTGTAAAGGGAACTGCCTACAAGTAAGAATTTCATTGCTCAAGATAAAACTATGCAGACAATTAACATTTTAAATCTGGGTTTATTTGTGACTTGCATCAGGATCTAAAAGATCTAAAGCATTCCGAGTCTATAGAGATTCTTAAACTTACATTGTTGTAGAGAACATAATCAAGAGTTTCACTTCCTAAAGAGTACCTGCGTAGCCTTCCACCATGATGATTTGGAAGTAATCACCAAAGGCTGACACTGAAGTGATAGAGTATGTCAAGAAGTTGTTAGGAGGGGAGTCCTCATCAGTAGCCTGTGGGTGGGCAGACAAGGGTGGGAGAATGGGGGATGAGAATACTTTTAACATATGCCTGACTGACAGTCAAAAGCCCAAAGGAAGAAGTTTTGAGAAAGTGAGACAAAACAGCAGATGCTGCAGCAGACAGTGCTAATATTTTTATGTGTATGTTTGCACAGTATGGGTGTGTGTGAGTTTGAGCATGTGTGTGCAGCCAGGAAGCTGTCAGTCAGTGGTGGCATGTTATTGGACAGATTAAAGCTGATTCTGGCTATTAGTAGTGCTGGCGTCAATATTGGATGAACACCAACTGAGCCCAGACAAGCCAAGCAGGCAGAGGACAGATGAGCCATACTTTACAGGGGTAATCCACAACATCAACAACAATAATGACACCCTTTCATTATTGTTGAGTTGGCAGGGACTTAAACATGAGTCCTCCGGCTGTGAGGAGAGTGTACTGGGCTTCACTGGCATTATTAGAAGCTGGACAGGTTGTCAAAAACACTCACTTGTATCTCTCCACATCAGGCATATCTTAACTCTTTGATTTAATGCCAGAATGTTGAGAAAGCAGTACATTTACTCCCTTGCACCTTCCAAAACAGTGGCTTTCTCTTACATACTGTCTTCCCCTTTTAAATTTCAACAATTAGCTCCATATTTGATATTTTTTCCTGCATAGAAGTAAGAGAAATCAGTGGTGGCAAATCAGATGTATGAGTGACAAAGGAATGTAGAGTTTAAAGGAAAGGAAAGTTCTCAGAAAGTATGCCCCATGTAGGAGAAAACAAACCACAGATAAGAGGCACAAAGCAGAAAAGTCTCTTTGCTCTGCTTTTTAACACATCCTCTCCTTCCATCTGTTTCAGTCGTCCCCATCTTCTTCCCCTTCTCACTGCTTTCCCAGAACAGCAAGTGTGCGCTTATATATAAAGTATATAAGATCCAAGGCAAACCGCTGACACACAAAATTGCGTGTCTGGCTTTCCTCTTCCTTGTATTAATATCGGCAGCGTTTAAGGTTAGCGCAGAATAATCAAACACAGTGAGCCAAGCGTTGAGGCCAGTTGTCACAGTGTGCTGTGGCAGGGTAAGCCCCCAGGGATGTAATAGTTTTTCTCTTCTGGGTGCAATCAAAGCGAACGCTGAGCCATTAGTTACCATTGTGCCTGTGTACCTCTGCCATTTTTGTGGCAGTGACTGATGGCCAACACGCCACACTGACCTGTTTTCTTGTTGGGAACAGTAGACAAAAATATGTTACTACATGGTTATAGTAACACTGGGGAAACAAAAAGAAAGGCTTTTGAGTCTGTATACTGGTGGGATTTGAGCAAATCACTTTATAAGGTGTTGTTTTTGCCAAAATACACATTTTGTAAGTGTTTGTAACAGTAAAACAACTGTATTTATGCAGCACTTCCACAAAGGTGTTAATATTTAGAACCATTGGTGGTCACAGATGTATGTTTATAGGGTATTTTAAAGTAAATAAATAATAAAAAAAACCAGTTGTAAAACAGTCTCTGAAACAAGAGTATTTCCTTTCATTTTTGTAAGTCTGCTTCTTATGTGCATGTTTATAATCACATCTTACCCTGATCCGTGCCACTGACTGGACTGTCTTTTCATTCTCTCTAATTGAGCCCGAGTATGCCTCCTTCTGAAAGAGTGGTTCATTGTCATTAATATCCAGCACATTTACGCGGATCCTTCCAGTTGTCTCCTCTCCACCACCATCCCTTGCCAGCACGGTCAGAGTGAAGCGACGCATTAACTCGTAGTCGAGACTGGCCTTCAGAATAACCCAGCCTGTTTCTTCATCCAATGAAAACCTGCAAGTGAAACACAAATGAAACCAGAGGAAGTTTTTTTCTTCCCCCAGCATGCTGTTGCTATAACAAACCTGTCGGTTTGCAGTACAAATTGCTGTGAAACATTGTTTACATGTTTGAGGTTCTTTAGTCTGACAACATCTTAACCTCATTGCAACATTAGAATATGCTGCAGATAACTAATAATTTTCATTCTGGATGAATTTTTCTCATGTTTAAAGCAATACATAAGCAATGAAAACATCTAACAAATGCAATAGATGACAAAAAACTCATCATGTTGCTCAAAAATTATGCTCATATGAAAACTATACTCATAGAAAAATTGTGTTTATCTGTGGTTTAGACAGAGCAGATGTTAAAATAAGTACCAAACATTGTTAAAGCTCAGCTGTCTCTGATGAGGATGTCAGCCAAAAACAGTTCAGTACAATTGTTAACAAAGCTCCAAATAAATGAAAAATGAATATGGTTGTGTTTTAACATGTGCGAGTGAATGTGTGTAATCTTACTGGTCTGGCTCATCACTGAAGTAGTAACGCACAACCCCAAAAATGCCTGCATCTCCATCTGTAGCCTGGACAGAAAAACAAGAAAAAGTGCTCAGCTTTAAAGTCATGTCTAACGCTTTATATAGTGCTATAGACAGTTTTTTGATGTTTTCTCATTGAAAAAAAGCGCCAAGAACTTAAGTTTGTGATTTGTTAAATGGATAAACAGCTAAAACAGGGACTCATCTCACCATAAAATGTATGTCCACTGTCTTTCTGCTCATCTGAAATGAGTTTTGCCCAAATAACCTGGTGGTTTCACTGTGCAGACTTATTTAATGCTTTTTCTTGTTTAACAGTTTCAGGTTAGGTATATGTAGATGTAGCAGTGGGCTGTTTTGAGACTGTAATGGTTGTCATTAGTCCTCCAGAGTGGATGTGACTATTGATCAAGATCCATGATGGATCCCAAAACTGAATTATTTTAGCACATCATGTTCTGTAAATGTTGAAAGTTCTTTTGCCATTTGTACTCTTAAAATATTTCTGAACTTATTGAAGATTTTCTGACAGAATCAATGATCAGTGGTGAGCCAAGGTTTATCCTTGCTTGGAAAGACTAAACCTCCTTTTATACCAAATACTGGCACCCACACCTGTCACTAATTACTTTGTTGATTGTAATATCTCCCTGAACAGTGCTTTTGCTGATTCTATAAACTTTTGTTTTTCTTTCTTATTTTTCCTTTCTTTTTTGTTTTCCTCCAGGGCTGAGATTATGATTAAATTGATTTTTATTAGCCTGATTTTTCAGTCTGATATTTTGATCCTATACCACATGTGAAAGTGTGTGTTGTGTTAGCCTTTCCAAATGTTCTTCTTAGTGGTGATAACCACAAAACCCTAACATTCACATCTTCTTTAAAGCAGAACAGTGAATTTATTATTTCCTATTTTTGATCATGTTATTCCTCTGCATACATTTGTGATTGTGTGAGTATGTGCTGGTCTGGCTGCATAAGATCATCTGTCATAACTGCATTTTGCTTCATTTATGAAATTTCTCACTATAACAGCTGTCTGTGACTGTACGATAAAACATGAAAGCCATGCTACACTCTCTGGAGGTGTTGATTGGATTAAGTCTGATGGGAGACGTGATACATTTCCCTCGCCTACATGACCCACCATTGCCTTAAAAGCAGCATCAACTGCTGTCATGTGTTTAGCAGATAAAAGGCGTGTCAGAGAAAATCATATAAAGAGCAACACTTTCAGGAATCTTGTACTTCATAAAATACCACATTAACACAATAAGTCTTTAGAAAAACACGCACACACACTTGTACACACGTGCACGCTGTTTTGTTGTTGTGACGGTGCTGATGGATCACGGTTGGAGAGGGTGTTGTAATAGAGTTTCACTTCACTGGCTTTGCAGTCACTTGAAGGGCCAAACTTGAATGTTCCTGCAGTCCCACTCTGTCAACCACAATGCTGGTCACTGTGATTCAGTGATGCCCTGATACCGGCCTTGTTATGTGAGCTTGTGCATGTGTGTGGGTAGAGTGCACACTATTGTGGATGTGGCTAAAAACCTTGTGAGAGAGTCAGTGTATATGCATGTGGAATCAATCTGATTTGACAAGCAAAGGGGATGAAATCATATGCTGCATTTTTAATGTGGATACAAGTGTGCATGTGTGTAAAGAAATATCTGCCTTTAAATGCATTTATTAAGGTGTGTCTGGAAATGCTGCTATTTAGCTAAAGCCCACTTTGTCAGTGTTTACGACAGTGTCAGTGTGAAGGTAAATTGATGGTTGTTTGTGTTTGAATAGCTCTTACTTAAAGCGTGAGAGCCTTTCTGAAAGTGAAGTGTTAGATACTTAATACATATGATGTTTTTGAAACTCCAGTCAGGTTCTTATATTAACCTTTGAGTGTTCATCTGTTGTGTCTCAATGACCTCATCATATAATGCCACTCAACCCTCACACTCTTTTTGCATTCCAACACAATCATCCTCCCTTTTCCTCCTCCCTCCTCCATTATCTTTCCGTTTTCCCTTCTGTCTAGACCTAGCTTTCTACTTTGCATCCGAGCTCTGTGTCTGACTCCACTGTCTCCCCTCTCCTTTACATATCTACGTTAGCACACCCTTGCCCCTAAACGCTGCCCTCCCCCTCTCTGCTCCCAGCTGAATGACAGGCCCATAAGTGCACCAATGATAGCAGCAAGGGTGTTAGCGTGACAGCTATCGAGGCAGTGACAGGAGCTGAGCTCAGTCTGGGAGCTAATGCTGCCTCTGCAGCCGAGCCCCTCAACCCACAACCGTAGACTGGGGCCTAGAGGCATACGCAGAGAGAGAAATAAAAAGGGGAAGATGATAGCCATCTATTTTCTTTCTTCACTTTCAATCACTCAGTGACCTGCTCCGTTTCTCCAAACAAACAAACACCATAAGAGTATGGTTCAGCCACTTTGCCAGCTGCTTGCCAAAGACTTTTAACTTCAGACACTGAGGGCCCTCAGCAGATGGATGGCTGAGATTTGTATGTGCACGGATTTGCTCTCAATTCACACCATGGGCCTGAATCCATGTCACCAGGGTATTATGAATTTGCCCCTTGTCACCATGGCAGCTTAAAAATTTTATAGTCAGGGAGCTTGAAGTGATGGAAAAGTTGAAGGGTGCACAAGAACAGGGTGGTGGTAGGATTTAATGAAGAAGGAAAATTCATGGAAATTAAAACTGGGAAATGTGTCTGATGACCATTTTCATAATCTCTACTACAAGCATTTAACATATAATTGTTTACCTGTATATGAAAAAATTCTTATTCTAACAGAATAAAAGTAATAAAGTAAAAGTATAGTAAAAGCAATAAAGCAATCCTTATTAGAAATAGTGGATTCAAGATGTAGATAAATTGTAGGATGAAACCCTATCTATCAAGACACACAAAGACAAAACAATATTAGTAAATTCTGGGGCTGAGCTTTAGTGGTAAAAAATTTCTTTGTGCTAAGAAGCAGAGCAGTCAGGTGCAAGTGAGTCAGCGATATGATCAAAATCCAAACTAAGTTGTTTAGAACTTTCTGCACAAATAGTCACAGCACCGATGATTGCCAATATAAACTCTGAAAACCCCAGGGTCCTCAGGCAGTAACTACAAAAGAGAAATTAGTTCTCAGTTGACCAGTTTGGTTAAATGATGTGTTTCTTCCCATCAGAGAGGTGAAGCCAGCAGGCAAACAGAGCTCTCTCTCTCTTTCTCTCTCTCTCTCTGTATAACTCTTAAGATTTGTTTCCAGATTCCTTCAGTTTTTATGCAAAAAGGAACACAGCCATGTACAGCATAAACATGTATAAAAATAATCAACTGCTTTTAAGGGAAAAGAAATGAAAGCATGTGACAGAAAGACTGGACTTGTCTGTGAGTGAATGGGCATGTGTGTAAACTGAAGAGAATCCAGCAGCAGATTATCATTTCAACTATCTCATGGATTGTGAGGGAGGTTAGAGATGCACAGGCTTTTCTATCTTGGGTGAGCTGAAATTTAAATTGATTGGCTCCTAAAATTGCTTTTTCTGCAGGAGCTTTGAATGGCATGGAAAAGGAAACCAATTACTGGCTGTCAAAGCACGCTGTCAAAATAGCGATGACCCCGAGTCCAAACACAGACAACCTCCTCTGTCTCAGTGTTGCACACCTAAACACAACCACAAGGAACAGATAACAAACAGACCCACACAGGCACAGTGAAGATGTCCAGTTCCTGACAGTCACTGTGATGGAGACAATGATAAAGGCTTGGCTGTCAGGTTATTTTCTTTAGCTCTGGTTAGCACTGCTTATGTGATCTTCCTTAGAGGTTCTCTGTTTCACTCTCACATTTTCCATATTCATGATAAGATCATAGATCAATCTTCACAAATGTATTGCAAGAAGAGGACAGAAAGCTGTCATATGCAAACAAGAAGTCCTTTATGTTAACATTTTGTATATTTTATTTGACACATTAGAGGAGTTCAGCTTAAATGTCAATGACAAATATAACAAAACAAACAAAACAGAACTGTCATACTTCAAACTGTCAAACTTTTAAATTTTCTCTTCATGTCCATTCATTTAGTTTTGTCTGCTCCAAAAATTGCTAACGAGTAAAGACAGTAAAGACATCCAATGTTAAAGCAGTGGAAAAGAACATGTTTGTATTTCTGGTTAATGCTATAGGGTGAGGATGGGAAAAAGTGAAAATTTGATACCACATTGGAGCTATTCTGATTAGTGTCCAGTTAAAAATGCCACATCTGCTTCACTCAACTCTCCTGTGACTAATCTAATGACTGAATTTGTTCTTCTTCCTAACTGCTCACATTATCAACAGAAAGCTGCTTGGTAAGACATTAATATCATACAGATGTTTTAGGTTTCTGACCCTTTTCAGTATACTAATCTCAGATATTTTCAGACATGACCTCAGGTCATATTTGGAATTTGTATATGACAAAAATAAGGAACATATGATATCTGTGAGTAATTTATGTTCTCATGCAGTGTCTTCTGTCCCTATATCACCAGATATTCCACCTGTCTCAATGAGAAACGGTCCAAATTCTTCAGGTATTTAGAGAAGTATCTCGTATAGATATCTATGGATTCACACAGTGTAAGTGTCCCAGCTGTGACCCAGAGCACCTGCTTGGGGTTGATGGGAACAGTGTGTGTTTTACCGTGGACACTTTCCTGTAATGGCGATAGTTAATGTGCATTTACGACTGTTTTATTTCTCTAAACCATTAAAGAGCAGGTGGGGGTGCTCAAAGCAACGGCTGTCTGCTGACAAGATTGAAATGCCTGTTTCTATTATCTCCTGACCACCTAGATAACAGAGAGAGAACAGAGCAGATACAAGTTTAACACTTTATAAAAAGTGCCAAGGATATGTCCAAAAAAGCTGTGATGGATTGTAAGATAAATTCTATTTAATTCTTCCAACCACATGCAAATCTCTGGAAACAAAAGAAAAAAAAAGACCCTCTGGATCATGCAAGAAATGAGGTTGAGAGAGAGATGACTATATTGTGGGCAGAAGCTGTAGATGGAGTTTGAGCCGCCAGTGAAAAGGCTTAATGCAGAGCTCTCAGTGGCTGGCAGCTTCACTTTGCTAGCAGGCCTTTGTCCTCCCCCTCTCTTTCTTCTCTTGGCCTCAATGATGAGGGGAAAAAGATTAACACAAGAACAGGGAGGATGTAGAGAATGATAAAAAAGTAAAGAGTACACTTTGGAGACACGTTAAATGTGAGAGAAGACAAAGCAGTAATGTGGGGATGGAACATGTCTGGTTATGTTTTGAGGAAGCAGGGCTTAAGTCAAGAGATGACACAATTACAGACATCTGACTCAAAAAAAAAAAAAAAAAATCTTGACTTTGGCTTTGTGATTTTTAGTGTTTCAATTTTAATTTCTCTCTTTTGATTTAAAGCTTTAAATGTGAAAATTTTGCAGCAAAAATATTTTTTTTTACTTTTAAATCATTTATAAACCACAATGCACTGATTAACCATTAAAAAAAGAAATTAATTAACATGGAAAATAAACACTGGCTGTATCCTAGTTGTTTTATTTGTAGCTCTGTAGCTCTAGCACACCTCTTCACTTCATTTGTTTATCGCAAAATGATTTCTTTTCTTGTTTTCAGGAAGGAGGTAAATAGACACCACAGACTCAAGTAAAGGTGGCAAACTTTCCAGCAGAACCAGCCTGGGACACTTAACAACAGTTTTGGACTGTTTTATTTACCCGTTCATCATAATTATTAAGACAGTTTATATAACTAATACATTCAAATTTTATTTAGAAATAAAAAAATATGAATTACTAAGGGTGTGGTCACTTTAAGTGAAAGGCAGATGCCAACGATGCAGCCTGATGATCTCTGAGTTCTGAGACATCACTTGTTTGTCATTTCTGGCTACAAAAACTAAAGATGGTGAGGACCCACATTTTAACTGTACTCCATTTAAAAACAGTAGCCCACACATTTTTTACATGCACAAATTTATTAAGCAGGTGACACCAACTCCAGTGTTGGCAGCTCTCTTAGAGAGTGGCTGGTTAAGTCCTCATGTTAACTCACACCTCTCTCACCATCTTGTTTGGCAGTAGTTCCTCTCTGGAAACTTAAGTCCTGATATCAGTGCTCAGATAGTTCTTAACACTTCTTAACAATTAAAAGTTCTTAACAAGTTTTTAACACTTATGACTATCACCAGTTCAGTTGCTTTCTTTTGCACCCGTTTACATCACATTTCACAATGTCAGAAAGCCACGATGGGAGTCCTCTTATCAAAAGAAAGCCTATAAGCTACCTCCAGCAGGAAAGAGTTGGACCTTACCCCTTTTATTACAATAATGAATTATAATTACTGCTGCCACTGTTACCCTGTACATGCTTGTCTAAACAGTGGCGACAATAAAATATCCTCCATTCTGTAATTTATAACCTTCTGCCAGAGACATTTATCACTGTGCCACATGCTCTTGTACATGGTACATCTGCTCAGATCCAGCAAAAACACAGCAAAGGATGGATAAAAGACTGACCTAAGAATAATGCTGCATCTGATCTGTTTCACAGAAACAAAAGCAACTTTAAGAAAAAGGGCTGGATAAACTGTATTTCTATACTGTATGACTATTATATACTGTGTAGACATTTGCAGTGAAGATTCTGGTGGGTATAAAGATCTAGACAGAGTGCCGTCCCAGCAGTTTCCAGCAAGGGACCATGTGGTGAATAACTAACACCTGAAAACCATTAGCAAATCTAATGGTGAGACAGAGAAAGAAGAACTGAGAGTATACAATAAATAAGAAATGAAAGAAGGCAGGTCTTCTAAAACCAAAGGAGAAATAAATCTGTGAATCTCTGATATAGGCTGTTGTTTTGTGTCTGAAGTCCCCTGGGTAAGGAGGAGCAATATGAGAAAATGCGTAACAAAAGGACCCAGACGAAAGAGTAAATCACAATAAATATTTATAATGATAAGTAATGCTGCAGAGCATAAATATTAAAGAGTAACTGCTTCTCTCTGTGTGTTGTTGCCTTTGTTTCCTCATTAGGGCCTTTTCTGGTATAATCAAAAACTTAGTGGACCACTAGCCCAAAGTCTGGTTCTGAAGAGGGAGAATGTTATTTCTGAGCGACATGTTAAAGCACAAACTGGTTATTGTTAAAGTGAAAGTAGAGTTTAGCTTAGTCTGGTAAACAGTAAATGGAAGTCAGTGCAGTGTCCTGATAAGGATAGCTGCACAAGCTTATGTGTGTTTGTGCTTGTTTGTGTACATATGTCAGTGTGTATTGGTATGTTCCACAGGGATGTAGAATATGCACTGAGTAATACATCGACCAAGATTGTACATGCTATGAATATCAATCATGAAAATTCATTCCAGCTACATTATCAAACTGCTTTTTTGGCACTTTTTTAAAAAAACAACTGGGGACCATCATGCATAATTTCAATTAGCATAGGCATAAACTATTTTATGAACATCACTCAGATCTAAACCTCTGCACATAAAGCATTGTCACAACAGTGTCTGTGTTTGCATAATTATATATATATATATATATAAAAAACAACTTTTCACGCTCTCAAACAGCAGTGACTACTTAGGAATAACATATTTCAATGTAACTATTATCACCCTTACAATTATCACAAGGTAATTTAGTCATTGCAATCTGTTACTTTATCATTGTGGGTGCAATATCTTTACTAATGTTCTCAAACTGTTTTCCAGACAGGTTTCAGGAGAAAAAAAATGTGTAAATCATTCAAGCAATTAACAGTATAAGCCAGGGATCCTCCAAGTCCGGACTCTGGTCCGGCTCAAGACCGTGAGGCACGTCAGTCCGGACCCAGCCCAACCTGTGTTTTGAATTACAAAACGCTTCCATAAATAAATAAATAAATAAATAGTTTATAATGTGAAATAAAGTGTCCCTAGACATTATTCACGGTAATCTAGTGATAACAACTCTTTATGTTCACCAGGTTTTGCCGTCTCCATCATCTGTAACTAGACTGTATGGTGACAGCCAACCTGCCCTCTGTCTGTGAACCAGACAAGAGGACTTGAGCAGAGGCTGCTACAAATGACAGGAACCAGTAGCCTGTCAGTACACAGGGGTTTGTAACGTTAGAGCCAGTCAGAAGCAAATAAAAAAAAAAATTGTTTAAAAAAACACTGTACCTACCTACCTATATAATACTATAATTTCATAATAATTTTCAAAATACTCATTCTAATTTATTATATCATATATATCTATACATACTGTATAGATATGTGTGTGTGTGTGTGTGTAAATCAGAAATGTTTTCTGTAGATTATTAAAATATTTGAATAATGAATTAAATTGTGCAACTGTTCAAAAATGTATGTATTTACATACATAAACATATGCGCGCATGTGTTTTTTCTTTTTTTTTTTTTTTGAGATTGTACATGTTGCTTGTTGGTGTCTTAGAAGCGAGTTACATTAAAAAAGAGTGCTGTCCTCCCATTTATTTCTACTACATACTGCAATAGGATGTCATCTGTTGGATTTTTGTCTGACAAAAAAAAAAAAAAAAAAAAAAACACAGAGGAAAGTTGAGTGAAACTTCCTTGCTGTGTTTTAAGGCCTGACGTTTCTCATTGAGACAGGCACAAGAACTTTTCAGACATGGGACAAGATACATTTCTGGGTTTAGTCTGTTAAAATATGACTCAGAGACTGGTAGGTTTTATACTCATCTCTTCATTCAGATATACTGACAATGGCTTGGCAAAGTGTTGCCCCTTTGGAGAAAAACTGCTTCAGTCTTCCAGGGATTTGAGACTAAGACAGAGTTAATGGTTTAAATGTGTTGGGATGGCATCATCAAGATTAGACCTCTATCCAACTGAGAATCTGTGGCATTACTTAAAGATTGTTGTGCACCAGTAGAACCAATCTAACTCAAAGGAGCTGCAGTTTTTCTTTAAAGAATGGGCAAAGATCCCTCCCAAAGATATTTACTCAGGTATTAGGTGTATTGAATATGTTAGCCAGGTACTAGAAAATTGGGGCTCTGCATGTACTTTTCAGTATGAAAAGGGAACTGACTTTTTTCCCTCGGTCTTGCTTCTTAAGCATGCAAGCTGTGTGAACCTATGTAACAAAACATTCAAGGATATACTATACAAAGAGAATTTCTCTTTTTATTCTTTATTTCCAAGTTAACACTGGATACATATACCTGCCTATAAACAACCATGGACTGTCATGAACTGTAATAGACTTTTACAGTTTAGTTTGTTTTGTGCCCCATCCAGGGGTAAACCAGGAGGCTGGATGAAACTTGAGGAGTTTCTTTGTCTGAGTGTCCTGATACAAATGCAGCACTGTAAAAATATTTTATTAACATGTTTAAATAATCCCTAACTATTGTATGCTCTCCAACAAAACTGTTACACATCACCTAAACGCCTTGTGATTTGACGGTCCACAGAAAAGACCCATTTGTTCCAGTCAGATAATAAATAACAAAACTAAATGTTTATAAGGTAAAACACCCCTCTTTTAACTGATTTAAAAATTTATTTGGATCAGATCAGTCTGATCAGACAGAAGTGTTTACATGAGTTTTTTTTTTTTATTTATTTAACTGGAGTATTAACTTCATTTAAAATGGCCCATGTAGGCTCAGCTAATAATTTTGCAAATATCTGCACATTGTGGTTCTGACATACTTAGCTTGTGGTTCAACCTTTTGACAAAAAGTACCAGGGTGCATACATCAGATGCAAAGTCCACAAGATCAACAGTGCAAGTTGGAATGGAGCTTAAGTAACCCCCTTACATGGGTTATCACAATGAAAATGTTGCTAATATGAGCAAGAAAGTGGCATTTCATCACATAGTTACATAAAATTGTAATAAAAGGAAAATAATAAATGGAGATTGATTTAAAGTTATTATTACAGAAACAGTCACTGGCTTATTCATGCTTTAACTTTGCCGCAATAAATGTCTTAGCTCAGCATGATCCTCTGCATGATCATAATTTGATCTTAATCATAGGGTAGAGGACAGGGTAGGTTATTTTACGTGGTGCTGACTTAAAGGAGTGGGTTGAAAAGGGTTCTAGGAAAAAGCTGAAATTTATAAAAAAGGAATATTAAAATTCTGCACTCAAAACTTCATAATTTGCTGAGATTCAGTCAAAGAAATAAAAAGCTATTACATTTACAAGCAGGGCATTGTTGCGCCTTTGAACAATAGCTAATGGATTTATTGTCTTTCTGTGCCTTACTGTGAACTTTGTGTTATTTATACACAATACATGCTATAACCATTCCTAAGTAAACACCTCATTATTTGCACAAACACATGTGAGGCAGTCATGGCTTGTTTAATCAGACTGCAGTATGTAAACAAACACTTGGTTATTTCCAATGAATTAAATCTGCTGTAACCTTTTAAATTATGACCAACCACCACAAATAAATAAGTCTTTGCAAACATATTACTAAAGACCAAACCACACACAAAAAACAAAATGTTAATTTTATTTAGTAACTAATCAAGAGGTGGCCTACAATACCAACAGCTTCATGCCTTTAAGCACCGTATTAACCTTGAGTGTGCTCAGGGGAGTCTGCTTTGTGTATTTATATTTATTATCTGTTTGCTTTCCTTTTTTCACAGTATGTCCAAAAGACTGAGACCACACTGGGATTCAGCCATATTTTCATGTTAACCTTAAACATGCAGCATGTAACAAAGTCCAAGGTCAATGAAGGAAATATTTAATATAACATTAAAAACTGTGTTTCTAATGGTATCTAATTATTTTACTGAATTAAGCTTTTTTTTTTATTCTCTCACAATGAGCCATTTATATCTACTTGCTGAGGGGTCACATAGATGGCAGCAGCCACACCCTCTGAGCTTTAAAACTGCAGTACTGGCTTTGTTTGTGTAGGTGCTAGAACACCGTTTGAGATAAGTAACGCTTAAAAAGGCACATAAAAGAAGACAGTAGACGTGTACACATGTAGTTACCTTTGGCACAGTGATCGCTGCACCTCAGGCAACAGTATCCACTCAAAGGTGAAAACATATTTAAATCTGGAAGAATTTTTGCCACTGACGGCCACCGTCCATTTACAACTGCGCTTGGATTTTAAGTAATTTATATGGTCATCTTGACATATTAGATGACAGTAATTCTTACACACTGTACCTTTATAAACATTGAGAATGAAAGCTATTACACTTAGCAAAGTTAGTAGTTTATATACCATTAAAATTTACAACTACTCTTTAATATGTAAGAGGGACAGATATTAAACATAACCAGTTAAGTATAGTTATTAGCCTTCTCAGTGTTGCTTGGAAAAAAAGATTAATAAAGATGCTGACTTCATGTCTACAGTACACCCCACTAAGCATTATAAACTTAATAAGGTGGACTACAGGTTTTGACAATCATATTTTGTTTTGGATGACACTTTTCTCAGTTGAATATAATAAAAAAAACAAAGGGCTGCAATTATGACTAATATGGTTATATCACCCATTTGTATGTATTTATTGTTATTTATTTACAAGAAGACTGACATACAGTACAATCAGTATTGGAATGAAAGGCATTAAAGGAGATGAGGCTGGTTTTTAAGAAACTGAATTACTGTTTCATGAAGACAATATTTTATGATGACCATCCTCCGGCCATCCTAGGTTTGGCAGTGTTTCTCAACTCTGTGTCTGGGGCCCTGCATTTACCATAAGAAGTGTAATTTTTTATTTCAATAGGGTCTTTTGGACCTGAAATATCCTGGAATCCTAAATTATGGAAACCAAGAATTACAACAAATTTAGAGATGTAGGAGATGATTAAACTCAACTTTGGGTGAAAGTTAACATAAAAAATTGGAGCTGTCACTCAGTTTAAATCCTTTAATAATGATGCTGATATTTACAATATCACTTTAAATTTCTACCTTCCTGTTTCCACCTAGTATTAGCGTTCATCCTGCATGATTTGTTACAAGTGGATGGCTACAGTACACATGTAAAAGCACTGCTGGGTAGCAAGCAATGCATAAGATCATATTTGTAGGTGGCCTTAACATGTGGCCATATCTTTATTACAGTACACTGTAAATGATAATGTGTCCTGGGCCTCATTAAAGGACTACATATCCACCTGATGTACCTTCAAGAAAGCCATGGATATCAAATCAGGCTGGTTGTGTTACTTTTTTAATTTCTCCCATCTTTTGTTTTTGTCTAGTCTTCTGCTAGGATTTCTCCATTCCGGTATTCTGTATAAAGCCAGTATAAACAGTATACACACACAAGCTTTGTCATCCACAGACATCTTCCTGCTCCTCCTTCATGCTCTTTTACTTCTCTTTGACGACACATCTATTGCAGAACAAAGCCTGTACATATGTTTGTCAAATTCCCACAACAAATGTGTTGCAGGTGAATCAGAAACATGTTAATACCTGAATCTTCAGTGTGTTAATTCTTGATTTCTTGCTCTCTTGTTTGATGACTATTTTCAACATAATGCAATAAAGATTAAAAACATACAAAAAAAGAAAATTGATAAAAATGATATTGCAAGTATTTTAATAATAAAATTGAGTCAAATAAGAGTTATATGTTTGCACAAGTGCTTGCTGTTCCTTGTGCTTTCCACTGAGACAGTGTTTAGATGACACATTTGATCTACTCCAAGCCAGTTTACAGCTCTCACTGAGAGCCGTCACATCTCATTCTGTTTACAGCCCATCCACTCTCTGCAACCAGCAATCAGGATTCCATGGCGGGCCCACGCTCCAGCATGAGACCAACATCAGCTAGACTTATCAGGTATTAGGCCCTGCAATCTCCATTTCATGAGCACCCAATCTATAAACACTATTGATTTTCACACTGTGCTTTTTGGCACTTGTATCTAGTGGACTGTGGGTGCTCTGTCACAGAAGTGACTGGTAATGAATAATAATGCAGAGTTATGGGGAGGCAGTCAGAGATTTTTTCCGATCTGGTTAAAGCACTGACTGCCTGTTTGGACAGAAACCAGGAGTAAGCACTGCTGAATCTGGCACATGAGGTGGAGTGCTTTCTAAAACACTAAATGGGAGAAGGCTAGGCTATAGAGGGGAAAATAAAAAAAAGACCTTTTTTCAGAATTTTGTATCAGAAAATCAAAAGCAGAAAAAAATTTCTGATCATTAATTGATAGATGCTGAATTTGAACCAATTTATATTTGTAATTTGACAATGTGCCTAATGTCTGTACAGTAAGTAGCAAATAAGCTCAGGTGTCGAACACGAGGGTTTAAATATTAAAAAGCAATTTCAAGGTAATAACAGGAATCTTTTCTCCTGTCAAAACAATGCTCTGCAGGCTTTTTGTTAAAGGACTTTACTGTAAGCTAAACTGTTCACCATGCCCCACTGTAGTAAGTATCATTGGTGTTTTTGTGCTTTGGTAAGTGGCAGCTTTGCAGAACTCACCATAAATAATCATTTAGTGAGATCTCAAGCACACAGGGTCACAAGTGCCAAACACTGCAAGATTTTATGCCCAATGAAACAAGCCTTGTAAATGTTACTAGTACAAAATGGCTTTTTATTGTAATCTGTTTGTATTCCAGTTAAATCTCTCTCCAGGAATAAATCACCAGAAACTGTTGGAAGCAATGTATCTTATGTTCAGCTGTGTAAACACAGCAATGTGGCTTGTTAAGATACTCACCAGGATACGCAGCAGTGATGTACCAGGGGGTGTGTTTTCAGGAAGGCTGATGTTGTACAGCGGTCGGCTGAAGATGGGCCGGTTATCGTTCTCATTGATAAGGTCAATAAAAACACGGGCAAATCCCACATGATCAGAAATAGACTCATTGGCAAAAAGCTGTAAAGAAGACAGCAATGTCTTAGATTATGCCTCATATATTAGAAATACACTAATAGACATTAACAGCGACTTAATAAATCATCAGCACCCCCTGTGAGTATCAATCTTTATAAATATTAACTAAAATTCTGTGCCCAGTGGAGGGGATGCAGGCTGCTGTGTCTCTCTTGTTGAAAACAGTGCAATCTCCTGTTCAGGGGTCCATCCCAGCATTCAGTTTCCTCATAAAAATGTGCAGGTATACACTATATAAGTACGTAGAATAAATTGAAAACTCACTGAAAAGGTGTAGCTGCGAATGAGTTCATAGTCGAGTGGCATGGCAACCCTTATCCGAATGTCGGCATGCCCTTGTACTGCTGTTGGGGAAATGGTGAAGTACTCCGAATTGTTTCCTGTCAGAAACACTTGGAACATGCTGTTCACCCCCTGCCACAGAAGGTATAGAAGAGACGTTCAAATATAAAAAAAAAAAGGAAAATAAAAATAAGATGAGGATATACTGTATACTGCTATACTCTATCAGTAACAAGTATAGATGATAAATTAAATAAACTGAGAATATATTCAATGTAATGTTTCTGGAGTATGATTAATAAATTAGGACCCAAACGTCACAAGAAGATTCCCACTGAAAGATGGCAAGGACAAGAAATCTCTTCTGATAAAGATAAAGTACTTGAGGAAAGGGAAAAAGGCTTTGCTGGTCTCTTCTCAGGTAATGATACCGGTTTCGAAGAGAATTTTTATATGTGCATAAATCAGACCACCAAGTTCGGTCCTCGAGATCTACCATCCTGCAACTTTTAGATGCAACCCTTCTCCAACACACTTAAATCAGATGTCATCTGCATGTCATTCAGCTCTGCAGAGGCCTCGTAACGGGTCAGTCATTTGATTCAGGTGTGTTGGAGAAGGGTTGCATCTAAAAGTTGCAGAATGGTAGATCTCGAGGACCGGACTTAGGCACCCTTGTTATAAAGTGTATTATTGGTTGACATGACTAGATTGACTTTGTTATTAATAAATAAAATGTGCATTTCTGTTAAATCTGTCGTGTTACAGTTGATAGCTGGATAGCTGATACCTGATAGCTGAATCCAAAACAAAAGTTGTTTGCTGACACTAGAAAATTGCCTACTTTTTAAAAATTGTATTCTATACCTAATTTGCTTTGACATGGTCCAAATATTGAATTATTGAAGTGGAATTTGTCCTCTTATAAATTCAAATTTCACTTGAAAAATGGGGCCCACACACAGCAATCAACTGTCCAGCCGGTTCCCGTGTCCTGACGCCGGGACTGGTGTTACGCAATGCAAAACTTGACAGCAACTTGGAGTAAATCCCTATGCATTGCCCACAGAGCTGTATAAATCCAGCTGAACTGAATAATAACCAAACTAGTGAGGATGTTTAAAGCCATACACTTTAATCATCATATTGTGTGACTTATGAGAGAAAATTAAGACTTGATGTTATTCCTGATGACAGCCATGACTATCTACCGCAATACAGATACATATTTCTGCGTTTGTTGCCAGCTCACAACAGTACAAGTTGCCAAGACACTGTTTATGATTATGCAGATTATCTGAACATGGAGTGTGTTTTAGAATTAATATGTTATGTTATGTTTTGGTGTGTATAATGAGCATGTTATTGTTTGATTTGTGGTTAGATTAAAGTCTGAATAACCTTTAAAAGGACATCTTCATGGGTGCATTTAAACCAAGTTAGGGTGTGACATCACAGCTCAGAAATAGCTTTGACTGTCTTGGGGTAAGAAAACATCTCCAAAGTGCTCCTGTGTATATATAAAGCTGCAGTGCAGCCAATCACGCAACTATTGTGGCAGATAGAGGAAGACGAGTGGAGTGGTCAATTGGCATTATGCTGACAGTTGAAATAGCCCCCTTGTTTTTGTTTTCATCTCTGGGAGAACCATTGTGGCTGATGACTCCTATTTAAAAAACCATCCAATATGCAGGGGATGTCACCTCAAACTGCCCATAAACGTAATTGCCCATCCATTTGCTTCTGCCTTTAGAAGCCACCAATAAAAGCATCCTGTCAGACATGACTGCCACAAAGTTCGGTGACAAGTTCCAGCAGCAAAAGTTTTAAAGATGCCAGCCAAGCAGAAGAGGATATGGAAGCAGTGACATAGGCACACACACACATTTACACATATATGCACACAGAGAATGAGGTAACTACCACTTTATTCATAGCAAAAAATAAAAATTTCTTCTATACCTTGACACATGAAAAAAGTGAGATCAGAACCTAAGTGTAGTAGAGTGTGAACATATCCTAAATGTCACTGTCATGTAGGTTTAAAGGAACAACACAGTAAAAAACAAAACAAAAAAACGAAGTCTTAGGCTGTGCTTTTTGGAATAGATTTTCATTTAACAATGTTAAACTAAGAGAACACATGCATTTTTTATATAAATAAGAAGAAAACCACATTTCACAGTTTTTCTTGGACTTTCCTGTTGAAGCTCTACCTGCCTCATACCCTTCAAGTATGAAGAAAATCTGCCAGAATCTTTCCTGATGGTTGAGCTAAAGCTAAAAGCTACTCAGAAGAGAATCAATCTACTGTAAGAATCAACTTTTCCCCATCGAAAACAACACAAACCTTACAAATAATAGCAGTTTGAGCAAGAGCTGAACGTCTGTGGAGCCATACAGTCCGCATAGCTTTTACAAAAAGTTGAGGCTGCAGACTGTGCAACAATATGGACAGCGCAACTACCTGACACGTAAGTAACATTATACAAATTTACAGAGTATAGCTCATGCTGAATCCGCTACAATTTTTAGGTTTGATTTGTTTCAGATGGTGACTAATTGGCTTTTTCTGTGACTCCCTTTTGAATAGCTATTAGCTTCAACTCACTTGTTGGTGAACTGTATGAGCCTCCTAGTAAAATCAAGTCTTACCTATACCTCTACAAGAGGTAAGACACTGATTAATGTACAAAACAAAAAACTCATTGGCAGTGGTAAAATGTTGGGTGCAAACTAACATGCCAACATAGAACTCTAATAAGAAGCAGAGTGTTTGGATTGTCACCCAAAATACGTGCAGCAACTCAGTAGCAGTACCCCCCTCTCTGCTTGGCACTGCAACACAAATGGAAGTAAACACACCATCCCTAGAATGGATAAACAGACCTACCTCTAAATATTCCTGCTATCTCTTCTTTAAGTGTTTTCTTTTCTCTGGCTGCTGTTCTCTCTGTTTTTTCCTGCATCACCAATTATTCTGACTTTTGGCTTTGTTCCATTGCATGTGACTTTCTCTTCAATCATATTTCTTTAAGTTCTACTTCTGTTCTTCTCTCTTCACTCTCCACAAGTCTTTCTCTCTTTACTCTCCACCCATTTCTCTATCCACTTGACTTGCAGTTATCTGTCAAATTCCACCCTGGTGGCTGCTGTGCCTGAATCAATCAGAGTTGACTAGCTTTCGGCTTATCTGCACCCTAGGTGATTGATTTTCCTCGTTAGGTATAATTTGATGCTCTATCCCATCTCTTCCAGAGCAAATTAAATTGTAGTCAAATCCAATGTGCTGGTGTGAGTGAGCATGGATGTAGAAAGGGGAGAGAGAAAATCACAGAGGCAGAATAGAAGAGCAGGCGTAAAATGTTTAAGCTCTGTGTACAAGTGTGTGTGCCCATGTGTCACCACGGTAGGTTGATAGTCAGAGTTAATGGGAAGCGGCGAGCATACGAAAGGAAGCGGCTGTAGACTGCACTGCTGCTGACAGTCTACTCACCAATAATGTTGCTTAGCAAATAGTTTTTGGATGCACTTTTATAAACAAGACAAATAAATATCTTTAAATGAAAACACAAAATAAATAATACACTTCAATCAAATGTGGCAGCTCTAAAACTGTAGTGGGATGAGGATCTTACAACAATCAAAACTGACAAAACTGAAAAAAGAAAATGTGAACTACATGTTTCCATAGGCACAGAGTCATCATAAGGTGTTGGGATTGGATGAGTTATGCATGCACAAACAAAAGCAGTAGCCTTGATCAATTTCCACAAGAAGAAAAATGGGGATGTCCTTTAAATTATTTTTTTTGTAACTGGATTTCTCTCTACCAGAGAGTATGGGGCATGTTTTTTCTCTGGAACTTACATAAAAACTTATTTGTAAAAATTGTTTCCATGCCACCTCATGTGCATTAATATTGTTTGCATGCCAAAGGAGGCTCGTTGGAGCTGGGGATCAGTTTTGTCTAACATTTGCAACAGATTATAAGCTAATATTATTCACATCTGTATATTTATTTTTAGATCTGTGTGAGAGCCACTGCTGCAATCTAGCTGTGCAGTCTATCTTCTCTGGTTTATGTTTATGTGTGTGTCTTGTCAGCTTTACTCACAGACAGTACAGCTCAGTTGTATGTGTTATGGCTGGAAAAATTATACACCAAGTAACTTGAAGTGAGCAGACAAACAAGCATGCAAGTGAAGGCAGTAAAAACAGGTGAGGTGACAGCACTGGCAACTTCTTCTGTTACTGTTGCAATGAAAGCTTCTATTCAGAAGTTTAATCTATTATTAATCCCTTATTGTGATAATAATTTTGTTTAGATTCAACAGCTAGACTTTATAAATGTGCTCCAGGCGCGATCTAATTATCTAATTATTTTCTTCTCTCCCGACCGGCAGAACTGTAACTGGACTTATGATCTCTTGCCTTGAAGAGTTCAGAGAAGTTGAGGAGGTTGGTCATTTTGATTGTCTGATATATTGATAATTTGTTTGTTCATAATCTGGGCCGTTTTCTCTCAGAGAAATTCCTACGACTATTACAAGAAAGCAAAGGTGACAATCACCAGGACCTCCTAAAATAAATAAAAATAACAACAAAAAAAAAAAAAGAAGAAAAACACAAAACAAAAATATATCACAACAATAACCAAAGTACCAGAAACCAGGGCACCATCCATCACGCCACCCTTCCTCCCCTCACCCAATCCCCCCACCCTACACCCTCTCTCCACCCACAAATACCCTCCACCTCCTCACGCCCCTCTCTCTTCCCCCCAACCACCTCACTCTCCGTCCTTTACCTCCAGCTCCACCCACTCCTGCCCACACCCGACCGATCTCCTGCTAAACAGGTGAAAATAGACTTAGGAGCGCCAGGACTTAGTGCCCCTGAACTGAAAAAGCTGGTCGCTGGCTATGTTGTCAAGGACATGCTGCCCATTTCCATTTTAGATTCTAAATCATTCTGACGCATTGTAGAAAAAAACCGACCAAAAGTGGTGTCAAACTGCCACAGAGAAAGTGGTCTGCAGGATACCTTGAGAGAGAATATGACATAATGGAAGCTAATTTGAAGGCTACATTCGGAGAAGAATACTTTGTTTCCACCGCTGCTGAATTATGAACGGTGAATAATAAAATTTTTATGTGTGTAATAGTTCACTGGATTAATTCCACTTTACAACGCAACAAGGCCGCTCTAACATGTAAAAGAATTAGAGGCAGGCACACCTATGAGACTGCATGGTAAAGTTGTTGCCACTGTAACGGATAATGCATCCAGTGTTGCTAAAGCAGAGAATGTCAGCCCTGTAATTTTTGAGTCTGAATCTAAAAATTAAGAAGATGATGATGACTAGGAACCAACTTTTACAGATGTCATAGAAGCTCTTTTAACTGCATCTGGTAATGGACAATTTAGCCTCCCTTCCTCCACACTACAGATTAACCTGATTTCAATGTTTCAAGTGATGTTAACAAACATCTAAATTCCTGTACAGACACCAATGCTGCATTTGGGGAAGCATTGCAAAATGCACTTCTTTTTGGACCAAAGCAAGTCGATCAACATTAGCATCTGAACAGGTAGAAAAGGTTAGTCGCAGGAAGCTAATGGTACCCACATCCACAAGGTGGAATTCCCTATACAAAGTCATTTCTAGAATCATCACAATTCCCCTGAATAAACTGGGAATCGAGTGCCTTAATAAAAGGGAGTACCAATTCTTAAAAAGAGTACAGCACTGTGATGAAGCCCCTGACAGTAGCACTGGACATCTTGCTAGGAGCACCTGTGGGGCTTTACTACCAACACTCACAAGCCTGATGGCAAAGACACTTGCCCTAAAAGATGACCTCTCTGGAATAACAGCCAGCCTTCTGGATGTCATTGTAAAGGTAAGATTATTATTTGATAATTGATTTTGGTGGATTTGTTGAATTTATTGTACAATTCATGGTGGGCAAATGTAACAAATTTGTTTTAAGCCCTGTGTACAATTAGAACGATAGAATATAATAAAAGATCAATTATCTACCCCTGTACAATATCAGGGATACTGATCATCATTAATCATGAAAATTAATCATACATTAACAAAAGATTACAAAAAAGAGGTCAAAATATCCACAACCAAAATTAATTCTCATACAGTACTGATAGCACATGAGGTATTTTAGGTCGGTAAAGACCACAAAATAATTAAAATAGCCAATGGTATAGTAGAATAAATTTTTTCTTAATTATATCATGCTGACTTGTTTTGATACTGTACTGGAGAGACAAGGAGGACTCAGTTTATGAGGCTTGGTTCTTTCCCTGAAAAGGAACAGTCTGTCTGATAGAAGGTTTGAAAAGCTTTTGCAGGTGAGATATAACCACTCTTTCACTCCGAAAGAAAACAAATAACACAGGGCCTAGTCAGGAAAGCCAATAAATGAGACTGAACTAACAGCCTACATGTGGCATGCAGCAGCATTTTGTTTTGCTATATTCATTATTTCTCCACTCTGCACTTTACCTACTGTTAAAAGATGTAAATGTTAATAATTTTGAATACAGTGAGGAGAGATTTTGAGTTTAATTATTTTATTGCTGTATTTTATTTGCATCTATTAGTAGTATAAACACCACAAAGAATTTTATTTTATATGCTGAAATATGCAGAAATATAAGTTAACAGAAGAAAGACTTCCTTTATTTTATTAAAATATGATGGAATGTGCAGAAAACAGGTTTAAATGTTAAACAATTTTGTTCAAGTCAGAGACTGTTGCATTTAATTTCAGTTTTGCTTGATGTAATTTGCATGAAGTTAAAAGATTGAAACTAATAAAAGAGACTCTTTCATTTGACCTATTATGTGATGGAACATCCAGAGAGAAGAGAATTAGGCTGAAAGGTCTATTGCTTTGTAGCGTATTCAGGTTGTGCATGTTTTTAAAAAAGTAACCAAGTAAAATAATTATTAGAGTGACAACTTACTTTTGAAAGTAAGTAATCAGTAAAGTAACTGAAATACTTTCTTGGTGAAGCAAACAGTAACTAATTATTATGTCAGAGTAACTTTACCAACACTGAAGTCGACAAGACAAAAAATTAAGTCAGTCAACCTGGAAGCGCTTTAACGTGCAAAACCACTTTCCACCACTAAGGCCTGGTTAAAAATCCTTCCTATCCATTCAAACAAGAAGCTAGCGACGTGAAAATATTGCTTTTAGCTTATGGAAGCAGATTGCTGCCAGTCAAAAGGGTTGGGGGGACCTAATTACAGCTTTATGTGATAGATTAATATAAAAATGGGAAATTTATCACGTTTAGGGTTAGGGTTAGGAGGAGAGGAGATGCACAGAGCAGACGAGGGGAAGGGAAGGAAGAGAATGGGGACGTTGGAGCAGAGAAAGTCATTGTGAGAAACTTCCTGTTGAATGTTTTGCTACCAGCTTTAGCAATAAACACCACTCCGCTCTGCTAGTTCCACCAGAGTCCCATGTCTGCTTCACCACTGCTGGGTAAAGTGAAGGGAGCTCAGCCTGAAGCTAGCTGTTGCTGCCAGCTGGTAGGCAAAGTGAAAGGAGCTAAGCCTGAAGCTAAAGCTGAGTTGTCACTGATAGTGGAGGCAACAGACCAGACCAGCACGGTTACTAAACCTTCACAAAGTGTTGCTTCAGGAGCAAAAATACCAGATGGAAAGAGGAGGAAAATAACTGGCTTTGTTGCTGCTCCTGTAGATGCTGTGTTTAGCATAGCAGGCGGCCCTTAAAGGGGTAGTGCACCTTAAAATGTGTTGAGCTGTAAACAACATAG
The DNA here is from genome assembly GCF_017639745.1 of Melanotaenia boesemani. Taxonomy (NCBI): domain Eukaryota; kingdom Metazoa; phylum Chordata; class Actinopteri; order Atheriniformes; family Melanotaeniidae; genus Melanotaenia; species Melanotaenia boesemani. The sequence goes on from NC_055697.1 coordinate 10,013,976, forward strand.
TTTTATTAAATTGTGATGAAAACCACATATACTGTTGATAAAATTTCACATTTATTAAATTTCTTTTAAAAAATGGGACTTTGTGGATCCAAAATGGCCCACAATGCCCCCCTACAGGGTAAAACCAGGTTTTATTTTTCGTGATGTAAAGCCGTACTTGAGCCAAACTTGGTGCTCCTCTATGATACAAGGAAATTTTTAAAACCTCACAGCCACCTCCCTCCTTATGCAAATGCGCAGTTACTCGCCTTGCAGGCATGGAAACCGTGCCCACCAATGCATATGTACAGATCTGAGCTTTCATGGTGTAGATTTGCTAGTTTCAGACTTCTATTCTTTCACAGAGTTTCTAATGAAATATTCCTGCAAATGGACAGATTTGTGCTTTTGAGGGTCGTAAAAGTAACACCAGACTTTAATCTTTACCTGTGTACTCCCAACCCACCCACTCTCTGCCCCTTGATTACCCTACATCCCGCACCCCAACCCTTGCAGCTTCTGGCACTTTTCAAAATTTGGCAGTGGGTGGAGTTACACAAAAAGTAGGGGATGTAGTTACACTTTAAAGCAATTTCGTCTCCCTGGCCCACTTTCTCATCTACCTGCTGGACAATAAAAGAGCCCATATAATGTTAAAAATATAACTATGTAAAAAACTGTTGTTTATGAAACACTCACAATGTGAGTAGATATCAAACCTCTCCACTTTTCGCTAAATATACAACACAAAACAAAAACAAAGGTAAAACGTTGTGGGTGAGGGCACAGTGGCTGTGTCCACGTTATATACACTACCGTTCAAAAGTTTGGGGTCACTTTGCCATGGGATTCAATAGGGAAGTGACCCCAAACTTTTGAACGGTAGTGTACATGTTTTGTGAATCTTTGTGTCTCAATTTAATTGTATCTTGGCACAAAATTGATCTATTGAACATTTTCTATTGCACAGATCAAGACTGTGTAGGATATACAGCAGTGATGCACTGTAGAGGCCTAATGCAATGAAAATCAGTGCAGGAATATGAGGCTGAGATGAACAGAACGGAACAGTAAAGAAAGTACTCTGGCATCAAAGATGTTGAATGTTGTGGCTATTAAGATGTGATTCACTCACCTCATCCTTATCTTCTACTTGGATGAAGAGCGGCAGAGCAAAGCCCACCTGAGCCAGTTCAGTGATTCGGACCCGATACTCTGAGCTGTTGAACTTAGGGGCGTTGTCATTCTTGTCAATTAATAGGATGGTGAAGGTAGTCATCACTGTTGCATCTGATGGACTGCGATCTTCTTTCAACTCTGTGGCCTTAAGAGGAGCAACAAAAATTGTTTTATTTGAATCCCCATTAGCTGCAGCAGAACCACAGGTATTCTTCCTGGGGTCCGAAAGAAGAGGAAAAAGTGTGGAGAGAGACATGAGAAAATGTCATTCTGAATGGAGGCTGTCAGCGCACAATCTCTCAAGATATTAACAGCTGTTCATTTATTGGATCAAAAGGTGAACAGGAGGCCTAAAAGCAATCATAAAAATGGCCTCAATAAGGCCAGTAGTAAGCCTACACGTATACATTCACACATACACTGAAACACACAATGAGATTCAAGAGAAAGAAGTCCCATTGAAAGGACACAATTGCACACGCCCTCTGTTTCTGGTCACTTTACTATTGAAGATATGAGGCCTCTGGAATGAAAAAAAAGAAAAAAAAAATCACAGAAAGATGGGTGAGGGCAAGCACTGCCTTTTATTGATGGAGGAGTGTCACAAGCAATATGTGAGGAGCCAGGAACAGCATGCTGGTCTCTGGGTAATCAAGGTAGTTTAGCCTCTTCGTCCCCCCACTCCTGAATCATTTGACCTCTACCTCAACACGTTCAGCACTATCTAAGCTGCCTGAAGTTGAGAAATTAGTTGTATTACTATGGCACACCACAATCAATAACAACGCCAGCTAAGAAAGCACAAGGAGAGAGAAAGAGGGAAAATTCACAGAGAAAAAAATCCATATCTTATAAATACATTTTTGGGCGACATTTTCTCTTTTTCAGCACTTTGCTCGCACTCTTTTCCTTGTTTATAATTATTGATTTCAATTAAAGAGATAGACCGCGGCTGGTATATATTAGTCAGAACCTTTTTCATTTTAAAGCTCAAAACCACTTGTATCTCAATCATTACCTGCCTATCATCATTCTAATTCTGAAACAACCTACTTTTTCTTTTTAAATCAACAATACTTACAGATTAATGAGGAAATGAGTAAATACATGCATGTGACTGAGCGCATTAGGTGCTTTCAAATGATTTGATGTGACATAATCAAGAATAAAACAATGTTAAACAGAAAAAAACTACTTCCACTTCCAGTTGCACTTAATGTATTTCCTATCTTCCTGTGGAAAGGACTAAAATACTGGAAGAAAGAAAATAAAAACAGAAAAAAAGGGGACTGGACTAGGTAGGAGGGTTGTGAGTTGCTGAGTGTGAGAGGAAAACAAAGATATTCTAAAAAGCCAAGTGAGTTGGAGTTCAGGCTCCGTGGAGGGACAGAGGGATTCAAACATGCTTCAAACAAAAGTGAAACATACAAAAATTGAGAAACAAAGAAGGACTCAAAATTCTGTTCTTTTATCTTGTTCGCCCTCTGGTGACCCTCTCCTCCTGGCTGCTGGCTGTTCACTGACTATAAGTCTCTGAAGGCCATGTCATACAATCAGAGGCATAAATTTGTGTGGGCCACAGTTTTGCACATGCATACTGACAGCCTCCCCCATTTAGACACGTGTTATGGTCAGTGGCCGGTGGCATTTGGATCTTGATATCCTTCCTCACTGTTGTGTATTTACATGTCAGACTGGCACGTCACACAATGTAATGTATAAATACAGGATCCATGGTGGAGCACTGAATTTCTTATGTTGGCTTAGAGTCAATCAAGATCAGCCACTGCATTGAGCTTTAATACACTCATATCACAGCTCTCTCTGGATCCAGTGGTAAAACAAAGTTTCTATTTTTCCCATCTCCCATTGAACAGCTCACCTTGACAGTGAGAGTGAATCCTGCGGAGTAGAGCGGGTTTTCTCTGTCCAGCTGGCCGTTCACCGTCAGAGACCCACTGATGTAGCCCAGGGCAAAAACGCTGTTGGTGTTCCCTAGATAAGGGGTGACAAGGTGAGATACAGAAAAGAAAGTCAGAGAGAAAAACTAAACTGATGTTATGGATAATTCAACATAACTCCAGGGATGCAGCAAGGAACCTGCAGAGGAGAGGGCTGTGGACGAGCCATGTGTATGTCTCCATTTCATGTAATATGAATATATCTGGTGCTGGGTTGTCTTTTATCTCTACCTGCCTTGGGCTGACCAGCCACCTCCAACCTGTTCACAAGCATGTTTCTGCATGTCTTTGTTATTTCTGTTACTGTTGTTGTACTGTTGTTTCTACCATCTTTTTCTGCATCTCCCCCGTTCTCCATAGCTTCTTTCCTGAGTCTTTTCCTGACTGATAACAGCAATGATTCTGATCAAAGCATGGCACAAACCACATACTGGTACTTCAAATATACTGGCTTGAAAAAAATCTGTGCTGTTATTGATTTTATTTATTTATTTTTTTTTTTTACATTTTGTTTTCTCAGACATATGCATTGTTATAAAAGGGCAAACATCCATTTGTCCATCCAATTTTCTGTTGGCAGGCAATTAAACAAACATGGATATAAATAATAAAGAATGTTTTGTTTTTGAATTTATTAAAGCTTTATGGAAATGTACACACAATATACCTAAACAAACAAGTTATTAAGTCACAATTGTTTGGGATATTCATATTTTGATATAAACTGAGCACAAAAAGTAAGGAAATTAGTGTTTGGTCGATTACTTCGCTGTTGTAACAATGCTTCTTAGCGATAAATCTTCTCCCACTGGAAAACCTGTTCATTTAGCTATTAAATGGTGCCACATTTGCAAGGAAAATGCATTTGTGGGATTTGTGAGATGAGCAGCAAAATTGGTATGTGGGCCAATGGAAAAAAATGCCAAATCTTCTCTGTCAATTCCAAACAGCTTATTCTACTATTGTCTGTTGTCATTTATTAGACCGGATAATTAAAGTCCGAAGAAACAACTGGTAATTTAATTTATTCATTTAACAAACACAAGACTTAGTAACATCTGGAAGAACCATACAGAGCCAAAACAGGCACCTCCTCCTCATGCAGATCACCAGCTTGGTCATACACTGCTGTGGGATGACATCCCATTCCTCATCCAGAAGTTTTGCAAGTCAGCTAATGTGGTTGTTGGTCACTCTGGCATGAACAGCAACAAGGTCAGGACTGTAGACAGGCCAATTTATCCTCTCCCATATTCTCTAAGTAGTGTCTGATAAACCCCACTCTCTTTGATCATCTTGAAGGATAGAGTTTGGTTCTAGACTATGGAGATATGGGACTGAAACTGGTTGCGGAATCTCATCTCAGTATCTCTCTTCATTGTGATAGTCACTAATGATGACAAGTCTAGTTATTTCTAGTAAGGGAGATGCCATCCTGCATCGTCACACTGCCACTACCTAAAGCTGTTAACCTATTGGTGCAGCAATCAGGATAGCATCCTCTGGGGTTTCCACACTCTTTGACCATTTGATCCCAAGTGACCACTGTTACAGGGTCAATTCTCAGAGATCATGCACACCTGGGGTACCAGAAGCTCAAAACAAGAGTTAACAGCAGAATAAGCTGAAAAGATTTGCAATTTTTTCATGGATGCAACCCACATACTCAAATCTGCTGCCCATCCCACATATACATGTCCTATACAAATTTCCATTTAAAATGGAAATAAACAATAGGCTGGCTGGTCTCCTGGGTCCCGGGGGTCCTCTGGTCTGAGTCTAAAAATACTCCACCAAACACAAATTTCCTTACTTTTGATTTTGAGAATACATCTCTTAAGAACTTTTAAAAATTGTAATACAGTGAACATGTATGCAGACAAGACTGATTCATTGCAGCATTGGCACACTGTACATTTTTTTAGCTACATAATTTATCATCTCTTCATGAGCTGTATCAACTTTGTCATAAGTCCATATAATCCAGAGAGAAGCATGTCAAATTATAAACGCTGCACTTTCCTCGTTAACAAGTTCAAGTGTGACTGCTGCTCTGCTCTTCAGTTAAACAGGTTATAATATTAGAGTATGGCCCACTTGGGTCCTTCCTTCGTCTTTCTCATTCCTGCTTGTCCTATTCAAATTATGTCCCTCTTGTTAACTTTTCCCCTGTCATCCTCTTTGACATTCTCCCCAAAGCATTTTGTGGTTGTTCTTGGCTTATTTATACCCAAAAGATGGAGAAAGCATATGAAAATACACAGAATAGTTTGCACTGCTGTACTTTTACATATAATTTGCTTTTGTTACTCCCCTTGGTCTGCCTGGTGTCCCTAACCTTCTTCCTTCTGTGAAGCCAGATGAATCATCTCAAAGCAATGAATGCCAGCACAGTTTCATTTTGATTGTTGTTGTATGAGACTTGAAGAGGCCTCTGTGCAATTTTAGGAAGTGGCAGTTCATACTGGAGAATGTTACCAGAGCAAAGTCAAAGACAAACAATGCAGCAGAGAAGGCTGAAGTAGACCTGGAACTAATTCTTTTATGTCTTGTTAATAGAGTGCTTTTAACAACTGAAAATCCTGTGTGCTGCCACATACTGTAGGTTTAACAGGATAGTCTCAGGATGATAGCAAAACAGTGAATATAAAAAAAGACATCACATAATGTACACAATACAATTTACTTACTATCAGAAAACTGTGCAAAAAAGAGCATTGTATGCAGTTAAATGTGACTACAAAGCAGTCATTATATCAGTGATATTTTTATACAAAAGTTAACAAAAAGTTAACTTGGAGAAAATATGGTCTCTCAACCTTTTTAATTTAGCCGCTGTGATTTAGAGATAATATAAAATGAGCAGATAAAGATTCGGATTACAAAGAAATATTGAATATCTAAAGCTTTCAGAGCGTTTTGGGAGATGTTCTGTCTGGTTTGTATTCTAGACGGCTACTGTAGAAGGCCAAAATATTTCCTTTTCTTGTCTGTTTAATGACAGTCCTCTAGCCTTTTCTTTTAAAAAGCCACATTTTGATGTTAGAGCCAGAATTGATTTCTCACATTATTGGTCCGTAGAGTAGTTTTGTATGGTTTTGTAAACACTGTGTTTGGCTGCAAATTCTAGATTCCTTTGACAATATGGGACAGTGAAGACTGATTTGGTTCATGTGTTAATGCCAGAAGTTCAGAAACCAAATGCAACATCCTCTAAAGAACGTATGCTCTGGACCCACATGTGTTTTCTCATATTATGTTTTTCTGAGTGGGATACATGGTAACGCTTCAGCTGAACTTTATGGAAAAAGAACTCTCTCTTCAGAGTTTTATAGTAAAAGCGAAGGTCTAGACTTCAGAGAAACATGTTCTGACGGTGAGTCTACGATGTACAACGGCTAGGGGTCAACAGATTAACCCATGCCTGTGTTCCACACTCCAAACTCATTGCTCTATTATTGCCCTGTATCTACTCTGGAATGAGAGGAGGGAAGCAACAGCACAAAGAGAACAGAGCCAACGTAGAGGAGGGGAGATGGGCCAGCAAAGAGAGCAGAGCCTTTGGGTAATTAGCCTGGACTGAGGCCAAAAAGGTGGCGAAAAGCCTGCAGAAGGGACAAAAACTACAGCTGATTACATCCAGCTTACATAATCAATTTAATTGTGAACCTCAAGAAAAATGAGTCTGCAAATATTGATTAATTTCAACATCACCCATGGGCTTGCAATGATAAAAATGATATTGTATAAATGCTGACAAGAATATATATTAAGACCATCCTGTGAACCTAAGAAAAGTATCACTCGGCTTCTATGATGAAATGGATTGTTAGTCATTGCTTTGCAAGGAGCGAGGCCAGTTCTGCAGGAGCTGCTCTAAGAACAAATAATACATTGTTCATTTTAATAATGTCCATTGCAATCTACTAAAAGCAGCAAAAGTGATGGCTTGTCTAGGCTTTTGGTAATGTTTCCTGTTTATTTGTTTTCCATTTCCTGTTAGTCCTTTTCTGTCTCTTTTTGTAAGTCTAACATACCTGCACTGTGTTAGTTCTACATCCTGTACACTGTCTGTTTCCTTAATTTTTTTATTAGATTTTTCTCTAGCTCAGATTGTCTTTTTTCTCAAACACTCCATCCAGTTGTAACCAGTGCTTCTAGTATTGTTATTTTGGTCTTTTGCCTCCTTAGTATACAGTATTTATTTTGCTCACAGCATTCAGAGAATTTACAGTTTTTACTTTTTCTCTGTCTGTCTATGCATGACCATTTCTGGAACTTCAGCCGGTCTTAAATCTGAATCCTCCTGCCCAAATTAACTATTTTATCTATAAGCAAATTAGCGTGGACTCACAAACAAGTAAAACTACTGATAATAAGGAGTACGTACTTTATTTCAATTTTCCAAATATAATAGGGCATGTTAAAAAGATTTGAGCGCAGCTTATTGTCTCCGATCAAGAAATCCTGTATTTGATTTTCTTCATTAGAAAAACTAATGTGTCAATCGTCAACCTAATGACATTCAGATTTTTCACCATTTTTCACAGTTCAGAGTTCTTCACGCTTTTATTTATGGTAAAAGCAAAAAATGAAAATGTGTGAATATGCAGTAAACCTGCTTAAACCTGAGAGCTCTGTGTGACTGCTCAGAGAATTTTCCGGCTGACTGGAATGTTAAATATCACCACATTCACCTAATAGTGACCTCAGGACCTGGGACAGTGCAGGCAAAATGCAGATGATGGCATCTTACTACAGACGTCACAGCATATTTATTTAAAAAAAGCATAAAAAAGAGAAATACATCATCATTTTTTTTATGGTAATATTGTTTATTCGGTTGTGCCAATATAAAGAGAAGTGCTAAAAAAAGGTTATTATCATATAGTTCTAAGAAAAGCTCCCAGGTTGTTGTAGATGTGGTCTTGGGTATGTATTCACCGATAGTGTCTTCCTCTTACATTTCCAGATTAACTAAATCAGACATTATCTTCCTTGTAAGATATGCTCTCCAACCCTTCCAGCTAGGCCTCACTCCTGTTTTTAAAAATCAAGGCATCCTGTATCACTGCTATGCAGACGATACACAGATATACATCCCTCTGAAGCGAAACAGCCAGACTCCTTTAAACACCTTGTTAAACTGTTTAGAAGCTTTTAAGTCCTGGATGGCTAAAAATGTTTTAAATGAGAATAAGACTGAAGTTCTGTTGCTTGGGCCTCCAGACTGCCATGCTGGCACTGCCCAGATCTTGGTCCTTTGCACCAATATAGCAAAACCTCCATCAAAAACCTGGGAGTAATTTTTGTTAGTGCCTTTTTATTTGACAAACATATAATTGCCAGGGTTAGAGCCAGTTTTTATCAGCTTTCTGTCCTGTTCTGAGTTTTAAAAAGTCATTCAGTCTGTCAAATATAAAGCTGATAAACACAGGATCAATAAATGTGAATCTTCACTCTAGAAACGATGACACTTTGTAATCAAGTAATAATAATATAGCTACTGTCTGAGCCAGGCTTCTTATTAGAACTGAGAGCATCTGAGCTGTAAGCTGGAGAGACTTATGAAACAAAAAGCGCCAGTTAATCTGTGTCTTGCATCAGAAGAAATAAGCTACATGAAGTTGATGCTAACAGTTGGTGGAGAGTGAAGCGGAGGTAACATACATCATGGATTCAGACCCACTCAATGTGGAAATTATGTCTCCAAATTGCTTTGTGAGCTTCAGTGGCCTGACTAGAATGCCAGTCTACTCAAACAGCTGCCCCTTACCCACATGAGTGGGCACTCACCTGGCCAGGCAGTGACCAGCGTGTATAAACACACAACCCCACAAACCAAAATGTTCACGTCAATAATAGCAGATTGTTGGTTCTACTCTCTGAATGCATTTGATAATAAGGCTTTCAAAGTGACCTTCCTCCTCGTCTGAACAGCACAGAGCTTGAACCTGAGAGACAAACTGAAGTTATACAGGCTGACTCACAGACTCTCTCAGTGGGAGAGGAAATATAATCATATTCTAATTGCTGATAGAAAGTATTCTCCAGTGATCTGCCAGGACACTGTGATTAGACCCTCAGGGCTTGAAAATTGCTGCACACAAAGACACACTCAAATTCAAGAGAAATAACAGCACACCTTCAATTTGCATTTGATTTTCATATTTAGTGGCTATGTTTTTGTTTTTCATCTGTGTGCTGGTATGCAGGTATTTTAGTCCTAAAATTCTACGAAGAAAGAGTATGAATCTGCGTGTGTCTGCATGTGTGTGGTGCTAAATGGCAAACTTTGATTCTATGATGTGAGACTCCAGGGGATTAGCCATGCTCTCACATTACCAACAGTACTGGACTGGAAAATGAGAAAACATGCCATGATTTTGTCTAGAGCTGGCTGCATAGTTAAATGCAGTCCCTCTCACACGCGCCAAAATGAAATACTTGCAAGCGCACGCATGCACACACGCACGCACACACGCATGCAAGTGAGCAGCTATTAGTCTATTTCATGCAAATTTTATAAAGGCACAATAGGTTCAATAGCAGGTGCTACAATTACAAGATATAAGTAATCCTAAAAATTCACCACTACTAAAGAATCTCAGCATAACCAAATTAAACTAAATCACAGTGTGTGGATTTCATATCATCAACTGACAAACACATCTACATTCTTGTGTCACAGACAATGAAGTGAGAGCATGTTTCATTATTTAAATTTCTCCTCTTGACATACAAAGAAAAGGGAGTGAGAGCACTGATAGAAAAAAACAGAGGAAGAAAATGGGAGCAAACAAGACTTTTGAATAGAAAGCGAAAATTGTGAAGCCATTATGTGAGGATTGCCCATGAGAAAAGAAGCAATGAGGTGTTTGATCTGACGAGTTCAATGGGGCGCACGACAAGTGGATGACAATGACTTTCTCCAAGCAATGAGCTTCTGAGGACAGCAGCAACAGGAGTTTTCCAAGTGTAATCGCCATGACTAAGCTAGTGACAACTGTTTTCTCTAGTTTGTGACAACACCACGGGGGTGCCTGAACATTTTAGTTATCTTGTATGGCATGCAGCCAAGGCTCAAAATCTTGGGGGGAAGATTTTTTTTTCTAAATGTGCACAAATTAGTGTCACTTTTAAGGATTTTGCCTACAGGCAAATCATGTTAATGATGAGATTTTAGTTATTGTCACAAAACTGGTCTTTTGAAAATCTAAATGAACAGATTCTCAAAGACACTGACTTGCTTGTGCACATGCTTATCCATGCATGGACATATACCACTCTGTGTATGTCAGCTATCAGTGCATATATGTGTTTGTGTGGATGTTAAGTGGAGTGATAGTAGCCCTGAGGGTGTTTCAGCACTGGCAACACGCTGCATTTCATGAATATAAACTAGTTTCATCAAAAGTTTTTCTTAAAAAAAAAAAAAAAAAAGAAAAGAAAAGAAAAGAAAAAGAAAAGCAAAAAAAAAGACAAATATTGCAAGGTCATGTGTGGCTGATTATTCCTTTTGTTCTCAGAGATCACGCTTGTTGATATAGATGGTAGGATACACTTCACATGTAATTGAGGAAGTGCTTTGAAAAGCAAGAACAGTGATGAACAGCAAAGCAGTGTGTACAGCAAGTCCATTTTTTTCTTTTTTCCTCTTGAGAGACATACTCACTTTGTAACAGACACTGAAATCAAAAGTTCATTTATGTCAATCACTTAAATATACTGAGCTCAACAAAATGCATCCAATGAGATTTCAGCATTGACAAAATGCTGGCGTTAGGACAACAATGCATCATGAGGTTTGATGAACAACCAAATGCAGAAATCACTAGCAGTAGTTGAACGTCATAACCAAATGACTTTATAGATAATAAACAAAAGTGCTGCAGCTGACAGGAAATCCAAGGAACTTGTCAAGTAAAAGCAGTGTAGCAGAGGGAAGAACAAAAAACTGAAAAATCCAAGAAGAAACAGGAACAATGACAACCCTAGGCAGGACAGACGAGGATCTGGCAATTAGAACAGCTGCATTTATGCTGAAGGAGCCAACGACTAAAAGCAGAGCCGCTCTAGCAATCAGAAAAAGAAACCTGGTATAGAGAATGCAAATCTACAAACTGTTGAAAGTACACCATCATACTGAAAATGTATAGTTTAATTAAACATTTATTGTTCTGATATTTTCATTTTAAAATCAAATATATTATCTGTTCATCCGTGTGGTTTCATTTCTGATAAATAAATATATTCTGGGTGTTATAAAAATAAAAAATGTGTCTAAATGTACTGAATTAATACATTTTATTTAAGCAAAACAAGCAGTAAAAATATGAAAGGAGTCAAAAATATGAGGAGGTATCTATTTATACAAGAACAATAAAATACACTGACAACTTTACTGGATCTGATGGCAGATCTACTCTTAAACGTGTGAAAAGAGTCAACAGTCCTGAATGTTGTGACTGAATTTCTGACAGAACAATGAGAGAACAAACGCTCACAATCTGGTGGAGGAAAGTGATGTTCTCATCTGTACATGGATGTGTCATCCAGAGCGGTATCGCTGCATTTAAAATCACAAACTTTTTGCTTCTGTACCACAGCACCTGTTCTCCCATCATCACTTTCATAGCTGATACATCATAAATGTGGTCATCTTTACTTCCGTGCACATAAAGCCCAAACTCTCCTTTCTATCCAAACCACTGTCAGCCATAAACACATGACCTTGAAATGTTTCTGCAGAACTCCACTGTTCTCTGGGATGTGTTTATCACAACTCTGCGCCAAAATGGAAACAGAAGAGGAAAATCTGCTGGCTAATTTCCTTTTTGTGTGCTGATCATGAAGCTGCTGCTGCAGCTGAGGACACAACTCAGGAAAAAAAAGTTATAAAATGAAATATTAATCAGAAATTCTGAATAAGATGGCCATTAAAAAGAAGAAAACCACAGCTGGCGTGCTGTAAACAGAATGTGGGTACTCCCAAAATAGTGAATACTCCCAAAATTCTGTGCGTTGATGACGTTGGTGTGCATTCTCTATATCACAAATGAAACACTACTTAGAAGACAGAAACAGGAGCAGAACGGTAGCGATGAACATGGGGCTGGGCAATAAATGGATTTTATTTGAATAATTCAAATGAGACCTTTATGATCATTTTGTTTTTAAAATCAGAACTTTTTTCCCCTTTAATATGCACCACAAATGCTCTACTTGGGATTCACCCATTAACAGTGGGCTCAGGCCTCCCCCAACCCATAAACCACTGAGACACACTCAAGCGTGTGCACACATCCAAAGCAGAAGTAAACAGCAGCAAGCATAGATTAGCTCATTCCAGAAAGGTATATTGTTTTCAGTATTAGCAGCTGGCTCAGTTTTGAGACCTCAGATTCAGAAGAAATTGATGGCAGAACAGCCATTTTTTTTCTCTTGGTTGTCTGAATATAGTGTCTTATTTGGAAACTGTAGGTTATAATGGAGCCTGACGACATAAGCAACTTTCATGAACAAATCTCCAAGATGTTTATATTTAATTCCACAGGGTGAATTCCTCCCACTTTAGATCTAATTAAATTGGTGTAAACAAGGGTCGATTCACCAGAAAGTACCAAGGTTCTGTGACTCCAGAATGGATCCAGAACCAGAACGGCGTTTGTCTGAAAGCATTAACAAATACAGTTAAATGAGCCGTCACTCACAGCTGGAATTTAGGTGAACATTAAACAGCAGCAAAATGCTGTTTGCTACAAGATGGAGAAGATGGCTTTAGCCCACTCATTCCCATTAAAAGACAACCTACATCAAGGGAACCAGAGTACCCAGAGAGAACCCACGCATACACAGTATAAACCCTGACGTCATCTGACAAAAGTTAGGTGTTTAAACTAAAATTGCATCCTTAACAAATACTGGGTTGATGTTGAGATGTTATTTTAAGTTAAAGGTGCTTCGGTAAAACAAAAACTACTTTCTGCTCTGTCTGCAAAAAACAGTGTTTCTCTTAATTACGCCGTCTTTGTTTTTTTAATTCTCAAACTTTGTGTTTAAAGGGCCAACAGATTCTTCAGATTCGTTCATCCCTCTCTGGTCACAGTTGGCCATTATATAGATGCATTGTCATCATTTTCTTCTTCTTTCCTTGGTGGTGGAACACAATGATTTGGAACATTACCACAACCAACTAGCAAGGACTGTGGGGTCACCAGGGCCCCTCACTAGAACCAGGCTTGAGTCCTGTGCCCATGTCTATGGGGGCTTGTCCGAAGAAGTGAAAACTAACCAAATCACTAAATCACCACTAGCTCCACATAAGTACACCCCACTACAGCATTATACCACCTTCATGTTACAAAACAAACTCTTTCACTTCTCCACCTGGGAACAGAAATGCATTACACACTTCTGCCACTTATTTTCAGACAAATTTATATTATTTCACACTCTACTACAGAAACACGGGCAAAACCAATTGTTTCAATATCAACGACTGAAATTAATAACAGTAGATTCCCTTTAAAAATAATGTATTAGAATCATCTCCACTAACTGAAAGAATTATTAAAATCAACTATTTTAAAAAAACTAATATCCAAATTATATCTACTCATCTCTAGATAAAACCCTAAAATAACACTCCCAACAAACAGATGGAAAAGCGACCTGGATTTTTCTCCCAATCCCGGTCTTTGGGAATAAATCTGTAAAAACATCTTCACCATGATCAGAGGATGTGGTTCTGTTGGCTTCATAAGGCGGAAAAGCAGGGATGAGAACCAACACCTTCAAATCTGCAACTATTTTCCTTAGCTGAAAAAGGGGGCAGTGTCCTCTCTGGTGAGGAATGAGAACTTGCTCCAAGTGAAGGAGTTCAAGTATCTCGGGGTCTTGTTAGTGACTGAGGGAAGAATAAAGCGGGATATCAACAGACAAATCAGTGCAGCATCAGCAGTGATGGAGACTTTGCATTGGTCTTGGTGAGCACATCCCACCAAGAGGAGGCCCCTGAGAAGACCCAGGACATGTAGGAGGGACTATGTCTCTCGGCTGGCCTGGGAACGCCTTGTGATTCCACTAGGGGAGCTCCTAGAAGTGGCCAGAGAGAGAGAGAAGTCTGGGTCTCTCTGCTTAGGCTACTGCCCCTGTAACCCGACTCTGGATGAGCGATGGAAAATGGATGAATGGATGCCAATTCTACATGTAAAACATGCTACTCGATACATGATGCTTCCACCGATAATGACAAATATAATACCAGATCATCCTGGCGTTGCTATTAACCGATCATAGGTTTTCCAACAAGTCCTTTAACAAAAATAGTCTGTTCAGACCCTTTAAACACACCTCATAATACTGTCCTGTAAAGTACTACCTCTAACTCTGCTACTAGCGCTGTGAGGGAAATAGCCTCATGTGAGTGTTTTTATCCTTCAAATGCAGCTGCTTTCATGACCACTATGGGTCACATAGTCTTTGAATGTGATTTTAATCCATATTTGTTGCATGAACACATGACATGTGGGTATGTTTTTTGGCAGGACAGTATCCTATTTTATCTCTGAGGCCAAATTATCTCTGTACTCACTGACCTGCATTTTGCTTTAAATATCCAGTATCTAGCAAACATAGACAGGTATTTACCTCCAGCCTGGAGGACAGAAAAGATACAAACAAAACCCAATTACTCAAAATTCTCTTAAAACTGCATCCAGCGTCCTGAAATTTAAAACCAACTTCTGTTCAGCTACAGAAAATGATCTTCATTGTTTTCCTATTTCACAACAGTACTGAAGCTGAACATTACTAATTCTTAACTTGCACATGCTGTGGCAAACTTTTAAACTGAGCACTGAACTGGTAATTTAACTGTACGTCTAGTTGTGACTGACAATTATGTTTTCAAACTTGTTTAAGAATTTTTATTAATCTCGTCAAGAATAGACCGATTTAATCTCTTGTAGCCCTTTAGATTCTTCATTATGTACAGAGAAATTGGGATCGACTATCTGGAAATTACTCTGTGTAGAATAAGGGATGCTTCTTAAAGTCCCCTTTATCCTACAGATAAATGGATATAAAGGACAGTTTCTTTCATCTGTAGGAGAAGCTCAAAATTATTATATGGTAGAAATTTTGCTAAAATACAACCATATCATTTTAAGATAATAATGACCAGAAAAACATCTAACTTCATTTCTTTTTCACAACACACATATCTAACACATTCAGTCTGACCTTGTGTTGCTGAATCACTGTATGTTTTCAATTTTTGTTGAGATATGAGCCTTGCAGTGTTTGATAAAGTAAAGTGTGGACTTGATTGCAACTGTACTGGATTGTTGGACTCTAAAACACACCAGAAGGCTTTTGATTGTGTTGCGATCACTGTACCAGAGACTATCTGCCTTCTCTGAGAGATTAC
Source organism: Melanotaenia boesemani (assembly GCF_017639745.1). Taxonomy (NCBI): domain Eukaryota; kingdom Metazoa; phylum Chordata; class Actinopteri; order Atheriniformes; family Melanotaeniidae; genus Melanotaenia; species Melanotaenia boesemani. Next base: position 10,029,528 of record NC_055697.1, read on the forward strand.
ATAGCATTGCATGGCTGAGAGCCTTAGAGCGTCTAATTGAAACTCTGAGAAATCCTGCTGACACTGTGGTGACAATAAGGGTTCCCAATGGAATTACAGGTATTAGGCTTGTCCATATTACAGCATGCCTGCTGATACAAGGTGGGTAGTAAGAGCATGAAATCAGAGCATCAGGGTGTAACAGTACTGAAGGATAAAAATACGTATGGAAAGGCCGACGACAGAAAATAATCGCCTTTACTACTTATCACTCTGTCCAGGCGGGAAATGGTGTGTCCACACCTGTCTGACCTCTTTAGCTGTGGGAGGCTCTGAGACAGTGCAAGTCATCCACTCTGAGACCTACTACACTCAAGAGGGCTGTCTTGTCTCACACCTGTGGCTGTGGCACACAAGGTGTCCACAAGTTGCTTCAAACAAAGGACATAAAGTCATAAAATGCCTGTAGCTATACTGTGTGAGGATCTAGAATGTATGTTTTTTTTTTTTTTGATCTGCAGCCATTTACAAACTCCCAAATAAAGTAGAATAAAGTTATCATCTTGTTCCTCTTTATAAAGTTATACTGCTCAGGTTCTGGCAAATTAAATTTCTTCTTTGTTGCAATTTCTTAACATGGAGAAATTGCAGTAAGAAAGGAGGAATAATCTAAAAGGAGAGGGTTGAGATGGAAGGAGCTTAGGATGGGATTAGTTGTGCCTGTGTGTTTCAGAAGAGATAGACCCAAGCACACACAGATAAACAAAAGCTGATATGAGCAGCTTGAGGGACGTCCTTTGATTCTTTAAGATGCTAGGCTGAGTTTTATTCTGCTTATTCTTACACTGCCATTACAGCACAGTGGCGAGGCTACACACACTTTACACAAGCTTAACTCTCATCCCAATGGACAGCAACACTCTGACAAGATTTGCTGAACTTTCTGAAACAGAAATCACAAATTTTGAAACAGAAGTTTCTTTCTTGGGCTGCACGGTGGTGTGGTGTCCAGGTACTCTGGCTTCCTCCCACCATCCAAAGAGATGCATGTTAGATTCCTTGGTCATTAAATTCTTCGTAGGAGTGTATGTGTTTGGTTGTATGTCTATGTTGACCTTGCAATGGCCTCTGATTTGTCCAGGACGTGCCCTGCTAATTGCTGGGATAGGCTCCGGACCCCTGTGACTGTGAATTGGCATATATAAAATGAATGAATGAAGTTTCTTTTTAATGCGTGAAAGTTTACATTCAGTAAACATTAAATAACTAATTTTAATATAATTTTTTGTCATCTTCCTCTGCCTGGCTTTATATGTGAAGAGGGCCATCTGTCCATGTGTATGTTTGTAGACGTTCCTGCATGAGCATGTACTGTGTGGACACATTATGCCACAGTCAGATCATCTGATCTTTGAAGCGTCAGTCCCTCAGGTTGTTAGTGCCAGTGACACTGACCAGTGTTGTCTTCTTTTCTGCTTTGTTCATCCTCAGGGGTGAGTTTGAGTAGATAATGGCTGACATGTTTAAATTGGTTGTTGCTGCAAAAACCGTTGCATTATATGGTGCAAATGTGAAAAAATGCTAATTGCAAAAAGCTTATGTTAAACATGACTTTTTTTCCCCCCAGAACCTGTCTGAGTCTGTTCATTCTTTGGTCTTTACCTTTAAATTGTTACTTGCTGTGAGGATTTTCTGACTTTAACTTGTCATATGTAAAATACCCTCCTAGTGCTGACAATGACAAAATTAAGTTTTCCTTTTAATTATTTTTTTTTTTCTTAAAAACAACAATTGGTGTAACATAGTCCAAATTACAAACATCTTTTTATTTGTCTTAGTTTACCACAGGCTTTTTAGTAAACCTGCAACAACTGGGGTCATCCTGCGATCATGCAGGTGTAAGAGTAGAGCTGTGACGTAAAAAGCAAATTTAATATCCCAGACAGTAACTTAAGCTTAAGCAGCCTGTGAAAAAAGACTAAGCAAGCAGGAATTTGATTCCCTTAAGAGATGGTTACTTCTTAAAAGAGAGAGCTCAACACCTGGTGAATCCTTCTGCTGTTATCTGCAGTTTTTAATGTGCCAATTATCAGCATGAGACTAGAATAAATTAATTATATTAAACAAAACTTTAAAGGGCATTAAAATCAGCTGTAAGAAGCATTACTCAATATAAGTTCACCTGTGGCAAAGTTTTTACTGACTCAAGAATGCAGTTTTGATGACAAATTGTAGATGAGAAAAAATTAAATGTCCTTTTAGGTGAGTGCATGTATTTTAATTTCATGACATCACATATTTCTAGTTGAAAATTAGCAGCGTCAGAAAATATTTAATAGTGACTTTAATCAGGTTATCCCCATAACCTTTATCAGAAATCCCAAATACATAAATCCCAAAAATGATTTAATTTTAGTGTTGTTTTCCTCTCTGTGATAAAAAGTGTATTAACATGATTACTACTTGATTACAGAAGAAAAAAAATTTTAACATAAGAGGGTCAGCATCATCAATAGTTTTATCTAAAAAAAAAAAAAAAAAAAAAAAGATCTGGAGGACTCAGTAGAAGCGGTTTTGTGTTTTTGTAGAAATTACGGCAGCACCTATAAAATGACAGATTGTTAAATAAAAATCATCTTGATGCTGTAGTTTATTTAACAGAAAAACAACTAGAAATAAGACAAGTTGTAAACAGTAATTAAGGCCTCTCAGGAGCAACAATCATGTTTGTTTATGTTTGGGAAGAAATCTCGGTGTGCATGTAATAAAAGCTCTATTTCCATTACCAGCTGTGGGAATATTCTTTATTGATGCTCCATTTTGGGACTAAATTCACAACCCTATAGCTCAAGAGAAGGCTATGGAGAGAGTGTTTGATTTATAATGAGACCACTGGGTCAGGGGTCCAATAAGGGATAAATCAGACCCTATGGATAAGGGATTTACCATCAGCACCTTCCCCCTGAATCATCTTCATCATAACAGATAATAACAACTGCAACACTGGAAGTGGAGTGCTGCGGTGATGCTATATCTTGTACACATCAAATTCCCAGATCCACCCCCCTGATTGGAGGAGGGAGAGGAAATCCTCATATCGAGTCCCACAATCATTAGTTTGGATCACAGCTGCAATTAAACCCTCGTTTATCTTAATTACTGAACTAATGAGACGAGTCCCGCAGGAGATAGCAGCACTCTCTGAGGACACTCGGGGCGAAGAACGAAAAAGCAAGAGAGGCGTCATGCAGAGTCACACTTAAGTTTACAAACAAGCACGCCCTCAAGCTAATCTGACTGCAGCAGAACACACAAGCCTGAAGACATAGAAACATATGTGTAAGTATGCATGTCCAAACACATGCAGAAAAAAACATGCATACAGATGCATACAAATACGTAATCTGAAAACCTTGGCTTTCTACCTTCATCTCTGGCACTGCATCACCCCTCAACTCCCATTATCTATCAAACTTATAATGATTTCATCAAGCTTACAGACTCCATCTCCAGTGCGGTGCTATAACTCTTGATTTTGCAACGACGGGGAATACATCGCACCACCTAATTAATGTCTTTTTAATGCCCTTCTCCTCTAGAGCTTAACTCAGCCGTTCAACTTTGCAACAAACACAACACACACAACAATACAACATGTGGCAGCAGATGGTAAGTAAGACTGAGTAGGTGTGTGCACTGAATGGAAGCAGAGGGTTTACGGTGAGCTCAATGAAAAAGAGGGCTGGGTGGTGGACTCTGTTCAGGGTTTACAGCAGCCAAGGACACACATGAATTAAGATGTACACACAAATAATTCAAGACTTTGTTTGTGCCCACATGCATTCACGCACACGGGGTCAAATTCCCTCATTCAGGTTTGAGGTCATGCAGTGACTCAGCAGATGGCAGAAACAATGCATATCTTCATCACCCCAAATTCCCATGGTGCGACAGGTTTATCAAGCAGTGCCAGCCCTTATCAGCCAGCTGGCAATTCTGGAGGCACCCATGTTCCTCCATCTTGGCCATTCTAGTTTGACAGGAGGGCAAGCAGAGTTTACAGAATACAGTCCAGAGAAGGCTCTAATCTCATCACTGGGTGTTTATTCTCACCACACAGATCAATGATGCAGTCCTGAAGAAGCTTTGACAATCTGCTGTGCTTGAAGTTTGAGATGCTAATAAAGCACTCTGGGTGTATTACAGTCTTTCTACAACAGTGCTTACACACCAGAGTCAAACAGAAACATGGACTTTTAAAGAAATAGAGAAAAGAGCTTAAAGGAACGTTTACAGACTACAAATAACAGTAATACCTCTTGTATTATAACAGAAAGGCTGGCAACATAAATATAAAATAGATTTTGCTTGAAAAACAACTTAAATACTCCAAATATTAATAATTTAGTTATAATTTGAATTAAGTAACCACTTATTTGAATAACAATGAGTTATTTGATACTTAATATCAAAACCGTTGTGAAGCAACTTAAGATAACATCTCTCAACATTAAGATGTAAAAAATGGCAAAATTACATAAACTGCTGTAAACTGCAATATCAAAAGTTATGCAAAGTTCTGAAAAACCTTTGCATGTCAGGGACAAAATATAAAAACAAAACAAACCATACAGAGAAGGAGAAAAGACACTTGTTCATATGTAAATATACATTTCCTCATTTGTGTGTTAAGTTTGGTTTCTACAGATTTCACTGAATGGGCACCAGTACTATAATAAAGATCATTGCCAGTGAATATTGTTTAATGATGCATCCATAAACTTTTATTAAGCTGTCTAGTAAATCAGGGCATAGATCAAAGACTAATGTTTCTGAATTTATGAAGGTGCATAAGTTGCACTGAATGCTGAACAATATGTGCAGGTCTGGAGGAAACATAAGCTGCCATCTGGATTTTCAGTGAAGGTGTTGCCTGTTTCAGCAAGACAAAACTAAACATTTTGTATGTGTTACAATATCTGAGGTGCTAACTTGTCTGTCTGCAGTAAAGAAACATGCTAAAATCCGGTATCAGTTAAGAATAAGAAAAGAATATTTATTTTTGTTCCCAAGGAAGAGAGGATAGAACATTTCAACAATTTCATATGGGTGTCAGAGGTCCAACAACTTTGTTTTCAAAATGTATTACTCCAAATTCAGCCTTGGTCCTTAATTTCAGCCTTTCCAAATGTGGCTCTAGTGTGCTCTAATGAGAACGGGCCATTTCTGTGACTGAACCTTTAAATGTTCATAAGTGGTGCCCGTCCGTACCCCTCTCTGGGAGAGCATCTGGCTTTCACTGTGCCTGCTCTGTGATTTTAGAGGGCAGGCTCAGCTAGTTTTGGGTGAGGTTCAATGACTCACCTTTTTTAGCACACATTCGCTGAAAAATGTGGAGCAAGTGAGAGAGGTGACAGAATTTTCTCATTTTTAGGTCTCATACACAGACTATGAGGACACATATGACTGTTAGAAAATCTTTAGATAGTGAAATTTGCATAATATGAGATCTTTAAGGGTTGAGAAACTGTTTTTATTTACATTTTAGTGTTAGTTCTTGGAAAAAAAGCTGCACACTAAGAAAGCAGATGGTGCAACACAAAGCTTCAGCTGGAGTTATTTAGACATTTTTATTAGCTGTGCTGCACTATGCATTGTAGATTTAAAGGAAAATAATCTCATAAAGGCATAAACGAGAGAATTTACTTAAACTGGTTATAATCCCAATGCATGCAAGTGCATGTAAATAAAATCTGTGCTTTTTTTTCAAGTATCGCTGTTGCTTATTGTGACTTCCTCCCACTACAGCTTTTAGTAGGAATTAACTACAGTTTAGTGGGGCCTCTTCCATTTCCACGCAATCTCCAAGAACCGTAAAAAAGGTTTTTTCTTATTTTTTGAGGTACCTTTAAATTTCAGACTTGGAACAATCAGAGAGGGGAAATTGATGGGAATGCAAATTCTCTTAATTTCTTTTAGCCTGGTTTTCAGAGCAAAACAGTGTTTTTGGGATAAAATAATACAGTACAGCACAAGGCCAGTACAAAAAAAATTCTAACTTCACTTCATCCTACCTACTAATCATCTCCTACACATGGTTTCAATAGAAGCCGGTTAGAGTTTGAGATTAATATATTTTTTATCCTGTAAAGTTACCAAATGCCTTCAAGCCATGCCTGATTTATTTATTTTTCATGACGGTTTTCCAAGAAAATGATTAACAAAAAACATATGAGTCTCAATCTGGATAAACAACAAAACTTATCTTAGAGCTCCACCAAGTTTTATGGAAATCTGTTCATGCATTTTTGTGATATCATCCTGGCAGACAGACTGACAGACAAAGTAACTAGCAGGCACAAACATTTTCTTGGCAGAGGTAAGAAAACTGAGTTGAGAGGTATGAAGGCAGGATTGCTGCAGCAGCCCTTATCAGCACCGTGCAAACTGTATTACCATCTTCTTTAAAGCAAAACTCTCAGATATAGCAATACCAATACAGGTTATGGATTTTAGGAAGAAAATCTACATGGTGGTCATTAGATCTGACACTTTATCTTCAGCTTTTCTGACAATTTATTTCTTTAATAAGTAGGAAAACAACAAAGGACTCAAAGTGAGTCTCAAATACTTAAGATCCCTCTTTTCTGCTGAAGGTAAAAGTTTGTCACTCTGACAAATCATAATCCTGTTTTGGTGGCGTAAGCTGACTTTAGAATGATAATACTGAACGAAGGCTGACTTGTGCACAACTGAACCAAAGCACTGATTAATAACCGCTTACAGCCGAGCCTATTCTCTAACGCCGTGCTCTGCTCGCAGTCGTTATTGACTGTTATACTTGATGAGACTTGTCTATTATTGCTGCAGAATTATGATAAGAGGAAATCGATTTCTCTCTCTGTGCTGTGGATGCCAGATTGATTATATGACTCAGACCTGAGATGATGGTGTAGCCGATTCCTCTTGGTCGGCCAAGATCCTGGTCAATGGCTGTTATCTTCCGCACCTCATATCCCTGCGGAAACACACACAACACAGAGTGCATAAGCTCTATGTAATCTTCACAGCCATGTTTTTTTTTGTGCTTTTTCTGCAGTGTTTCCTACTTTAATCTGACATTTCAAGGCAAAAACCCATGTCACAACCCAATAATACAACAGCTCTGCTGTGAGCTTAAAGAATATTAGTAGTACCTGCGCATAAAAACAAGCAAACAAACAAGATATCTTAGTGTTTTTTTAGCCTTTGAAAATCAGGTCAGGATGCAGACAAATATTTAACTTATCTTTTAATTCTTTACTGTTTTATTGGACAAGGGAGAAAAAAAGGAAAACAGTAACAGAATGCTAAATCCATCATGGTTGTCACAAACCATTTTTTTCTTTAGGTGTGTTAGCAGAATTTCATCGCTGTTTATTTCTCCTTTCATTGTTTCAAAGCTCTCCTGCTGCGCCAATGAGTCTGCTACTTGACAAAATCACAGTATGACAGCTCAGAAAAAAAGAAAAAAGGGAGAAAGAAAGCTATTTGAAATGTCTTTGATCCACTGTGCTTTCTCAGCCTTCGTGCCTCAATCAGACAAGGTGGTGATGCTTAAAAACTCCTGTGCAGCAATGAGCGATTGAGAGACCCTTCCTGCTTCTTTCTCCCCTCCTCTCTCCCTCCTTGGTCCTCCCACTCACTCACACCCGAGTGGGCTGCTTTCCATTGATCCTGCAAATTGTGTCTAAGACGTGTTTATGCTCCATTTCTGCCAAAGCATCTCCTGTCATTGACCAATTACAGCAGAATCAATTACAAGCCTTTTAAAGAGACTGATTCACACCATTCAGCAGATGAGAGGGAAACACACACGGACACACACTCTCATGAAGGATGTAGAGAAAATAAGGAACAGAGAAAGTTAGCTGGGAGAAGTGATGCTGAAGTAATGAGCAATACTCTCAAGCTGTCCACACAAGTGGAATATGTTCAATCAGCCATCAAAAATATTATCCCCTCCCCTTCAGCACACACCAATACACACACCAGCACACACATACACATCTCCCTAAACATGTTCTCTCCATCTCCATCCTTCCATTTCTGGCTATACACAGAATCACCCACCTACCCATTCTCCTTCCCTCCCTGACAGCCAAATTGTGTGTTTGTCCGAGAAGAGGCTTAATGTCAGTTCAAGCATAGATTCAGAGCCATAACTGTTAAAAACTTAGACCTATGATTTAATCTAAAAAAAACAAAAAGAAAAAGAAATGTACTCCCTTGTCAAATTTCTCCCTGGATGACAAGTTGATTGGCTCAAGACTACTAGAAAGTGAGAAATTGGGAGAACAAATGGACAGAAACAAAGTGGGTTCTGACAGAAGCTGAAACAGAGGGGCTTTGTGTAAGTCTGCACACTCACACCTTTGAGAGATGACCTATGACAGGGAACCCTGTTTTATACCCTTATGTGTAAATGTCATGGCCCTTCAGGACAGTCGACACTCATTCTGTCACTGTATGCCCTCGGCTTATCATCACTAAACACAACAAAATGGAAATGACAAATACTTGCTAGAATACAACATGAGGTCATTAGGTGTGTTAGTGTGTGAGTGTGGTGGTACCACTGGCTTTATCAATGTGTTTCACTGCTGTTACAGTCCTTTATCTGCTGCAGGGTCAAAGTGGCTCAGTAACGCTTTCAGACTTTGCTTGTGTATCTGCCATGACTTCTTTTTATGTTGTCACTGTAACAGGATTACACACTGCCCCCTACTGTTAGAGGCAGGAGGACTCCAAGGCAGTATTACTGAGGATTAACACTGCTCAGCTGCTGTGAGAAACCTGGAATCTACTCACTAATGTCAACTTTGCCACCCAAATTAATGACTCTATCTACAGAAATGCTCTCGTCTTAATTCTGTCATCTAACATTGCATATTTCTTCTTCCTCTCTCATTTTATATTCTCTTATTTCACCCCAAAATCTTATTCTCTTTTTCTACCCTTACAACCCTGCAATTCCCTTCTTCCTCTTCCTCCACTTGTGACCTTCCTGGTGACAGTTGATGAATCAGAGAGTCAGGGAGACACCGGGCGTCGACTCCGTCATGCCCCGTTAATATGCATGCAAATGTAGCACTTGACATTTCTACTATGGTGCATACAGGCTGGTGACGAGGGATAAGCAAGTGGTTGTGTGAGTTGTGAGACTGAGGGAGAGACAAAATGAAATAGAGTGACAGAGTGAGTGAGAAACAGAAATAAGGAGCGACAGTATTATACCCTTGTGTGTAATTCCTTCGCTGCAAGTGGAAACATTGATAGCTGGACCATTAGCCACCTGGGTACTGAGTTAAAGGGCTGAGTAGAGGGAGTGAGTGTAATAGCGCCTGAGAAAACAGACACTTAGTATATTAGATATCCATTATAAACCTACTTGCAATAAAGAAAAAGGGAAGGTCATTGTGAAACCCCTACTGCTTAGTACTTCATGGAATTCAGACTTTATACATATCATAAATCCCTTACACCTAGTGACCTTTGCTGGAGGCCTAACATGCTTTGGGCAGGACTGTAAATCTACCATAGTAATTACAGTCTGCAACACCTGCTGTATGTGGGGACCCCAATGTAAGTTTGGGTGTGTGGGGACTCCTAGAGATGAGCCTCAGGAGGAGAAGGAATCCTGCTCTGATTACTATTTAGGCCTTTATTTGGAACTACATGTCCACTGCACCTGCTTAATCCACCTTCTCCATAATCATCTACAGGACAGGTGAAGGTGCAGATGAGTACTGACATGAAGAAAATGATAAACTAGACGGTTTCATTTTAAACTTGCAAGATTATATGAACCGAGGTGCTGTGACTTTTTTATGGATGTAATTACTGACCAGGGGAACGTTCTCCTCTATGTTGGTACTGTAGGGCAGATTGGTGAAAACTGGATCCATGTCTTGGACATCGGTGATAGTGATGGCCAAGTTGGCAAGCCGGGACAAAGGTCTTACTTTGTCTTGATCCTAACAGAAAGAAAAACACAGGCATTAATTTGACCATGTATAGGAGCGTTGGGATTGTGTGTAGAAAATGTTCTGTGTGCCTACCGTGGCATTGACAGTGAGCTGGTAGGCTGAGGTTGTCTCATAGTCTAAAGGTCTGATGACCGTGACAGTGCCTCGGGCACCATCAATGGCAAAGAAGGCAGAAGGAGGCTGGAAAGAGAAAAGAACACTGCCACCAGTGCCCTGGTCTGGATCTGTGGCGTTCACCATATATATTGATCTGCCCACTGGTGTGTCCTGAAAGACACATTCAAACAGAAAAACGCAGTAGTGAGATCCTTTCCAATTAATGCAATAGAAAAAATATTAAAGAACACTACTTCAGAGTTAGATGCTGAATATGTGCAGGTGGTTTATGGATAAACCTTTTTCTTACTTAAAAGCTGCAAATAACATATGTAATCTTGCCATAATTTGACATCACTGGATCCTCACCTCCACAAGTTACCCCTAAGTTGCAAGATTGGACACAATATTTGTGTCCAATCTGGAGAAAAAAAAAAAAATGACTGGGATGCCTGCTTCAAACACTATTGATTGGTTACAAGCTAGAAGGTTGAATCAGAACCTTAGCTTCAGATGACAAATGGTAGCAGAAAAACAGTTGTTCTTATCATTAACAACACCGGACAACAAACAGACAACAGAGAGCAAGATTAAACCCAAGTGTATACAACTGCTCCTGGATCATCGCTCTCCACTATATAGAAACAAATAGCATACTTCTGCCTGCAAGGATTAGTTTCCCCAGAAAAAAACAAACGAAAAAACAAACAAAAAAACCCTTTACCATCATTTACTAGTATCCACACATCCAGCGAGACTGCAGTTTGTAAGACTGCGGTAAAGGGCAGAATTCAGAAGGGCTGGGATTATTATTATTATTATTATTATTATTATTATTGGGAATAATCAGACAAATGTTGGAGTCATCTAGCCACCTTTATACTAATAACACCTGGAGCTGAGCTGTGCTGTAGGATATTTAACATTTAATCTGCAGTTCTTAATAAATGGTGAACATTTCTGTTGAAAGGTTTGATAGAAGATGAAGTCAAAGTTTTGCTCAAACAAAACTTCTGTAAATAGAATCAAAAATGGTAGAGAGGTGACGAGATAATGATGACTTTTTCATTTCCCATAGTACTTTGTGCATGTGGGCAGTTGCAGAATATATTTTAATAGTTGGCCTCTCAGGCAGAAGCACTGTTATTCAATGCAACCCTATTGCGCTAATCACTCACTTGATTGAGCCGATTTCTTCTCAAAATGAAGCAGCTTGAATGTCATGATTGTCAAAAAAAACATTTGCTGCACCTTATTGTCTGGTAATATGAACAGTGCTTATCCTTGCTGTCCACCAAAATTACCTTGGCTATCAAATGAAGTCACATTAACTGAAAGAAAAACAGTAATGCCCAGCAAAAAGCTGTCTGATTTGGTCACAACTGGTAATACCTGCCATAATAACAAATAAAGAGAACACTGTATAAACAAACACAGTTCTATCTTGTCTTGGCTTGTCTACAAGTTTGACAAACATTTTTATTAATTGGAATTTTATCTCAAAACAGCCACACACACACACACACACACACACACACGCGCACACACACTCACACACACACACACAGAGTTAATGAGAAATGAGTCCTATAGATAAAAAAAAAAAAAAGGTTGTGCTTGAGAATGGAAAGTACTTGGATAAAAATGCCATAACAAGGCTCCTTTTCTCTTCCTCAACTTGTTTTCTGCAGTGGGTGTGCTTGACCACATGGGAAGGTTATGTGCCGAACTAAGCTTTGGATCTGGACCCTGATCCAAAGCTTAAGTGACACAGTAAGAGGACTGTTGACTCCACAGTCTGTCTCTGCAAGTATAAGGGCAATATGGAGGTGTATTTGTATTTGAGTGCGTGTACACTAGCTTGTCTTACAGTAGCTGCTGGGAGTAGCTGCATGTGATAGTTTGGGTACAGCACATGTGGATGCTTGTTTGAAGACTGTGTTTATGTGGAAAGAGAAAGTTGGTGGAGCTGATCTGTGAAGATGTGTGTGAGACTTGGACCTGTTGACCAACTGTCAGACAGCTGCTGGACATAAAGAGTAACCCCTCCACGTCGGCTAACCCTCTCCACCATCTTTCTCTTTTTGCTTTTTCTCAGTTCTTTCTCCACAAACATACATTTTTCTTGGAGGGGTAAAAAACAAAACAAAAAACTACTTCATTTGACAGTCACTTTCTCAAACTGCAGCACTGTGAGTGAAGCAAAAGTATACCATAGATTACTAGTGAGTGCAGGGACGGAATTACTAATCTACACCCCCACATCAATAACGGCATTTTGATAAACATTGAAGCTGCTTTTCTTTGATATATTAATTATGCTTGTCAACTTGTCTGTTTACAAGAAATCTGGAAACACCTCTGAAGGTACCCCACAGCAGCATGACACTGGAGCACAGGAACAAATTAAATGGGAAAAGAAAAATTCAACTGGAGGCAAATAATTAAATCATATTTTTTCTGTTATGTGTGCACACTGACAAGAACATAGCTGTATTTGTGTATGGCATAGATGTTTATGTTATCAATTTGGCTTTGATGTCAAGGATGCAGATTGATAGCTAAGCAACTGGTGAGTTAGTGTGTGTTGGGATACTTTTTTAAGGATGAAATTAGAATGCACATAGGAAAAATGTGATGCATCCTTCCCTCCCCTAAAGCATGCTGGTTTCTATCTTTCTAAACAGCAACCTCTAATACAATGCCTCAGTAACATCACCCAGTGTCGAAGGCCTTAAGGTGTAGTACACATTACATGTTTTTATTCTGATATGCAAACACATAAACACCTGTTTTGATCTACAGACGCAGTGTTCAAAGCTGTTAAGCAAAAAGAGTTCAGTGCAGATGACCAACTCTCACTGGTATGTGTCAGTGTGGTACTTCACAGTTTAGCATGCTTAGCTTTGAGCAGGTCAGGATCAGAATAGGACCAACAAATGTTCAAAATCAGAAGAATCATATTCCAGGGTGGGGGGGTCAGTTCTGTTCTTCCTGAAGTCCATGATGATCTCTTTTTCTGTGTTTAGTGCCAGACTGTTGTCTGAGCCCCAGGTCGTTACTTACTGGACCTACTCTCTATAGCGAGCCTCATCTACCTTGGAGATTAGACCAACCATTGTGGTGTCGTCTGCAAATTTAACGATGATGTTACCGTGGGCTGGACCGAAGTCGTAGGTGTAGAGGCATTACAGGAGGAGACTTAGCATGCAACCCTGTGGTGAACTGGGGATCAGCGTGGGGCTGGAGGAAAGGTGGGGACCAAGTCTCATAGTCTGGAGTCTGTTGGTGAGAGAGTCCTCAACCCACGAACTTAACAGGGGGGAGGCTCACAACGTCCAGGTTGGTTGTCCAGTTGGTTGTCCAGTTGGTTCACATTATTTATATAATTTTTCTTGTTTTTAATGTAAAAATGCTCAGTTTGAATAAATGGTGCATTTTTATATTAAGACCAAAGCACAAAAACAGCCTTGGACTGTCAGCCCTTTATGATAAATTTCTCTGTATTTCACAGCAGTTCATAAATGCAGCACAGCTGGTATTATGTTCTTAGCAGCTCAGCATGTAGCTCATTAGAGAGTAAAGAGCCATCACACATATAGTCTTTTACTTGCCTTTCATACCTTCTACTGGGCCTTGATACCATTACCATCAGGACATTGATTGGGTGATCAGGTGCAAAATGCTAGGCAGTAAACTGCTCTGGTTTTATTAACCTCTGAGGCTGCCAAAGTACCTCCCCATCAATGAGACACACGATAAACAATACTAAGCAAAGACTGGCAAGACAGGTGACTGCTGGGCTGGATACCACTGCAGGCTTGGTTTGAAGCACTGCATGTGTCGCTACCTATTATTTCTTGAGTGCAAAAGCCAATTGGTTTGTCATGGCTTATATTCCTGCATATATGCCTTGACAGCTCTTTGTAGCTTCTGAAAAAGTGGGGGTTATTTCTGCAAGAAAGAAGAATGTTAAGTGGTGAGACAGTTGAAGAGGAATGAAGAGCATTCCCTGCTGTGCCTTATCTGAAGTGCACTGCAGGAATCATCCTCTTCTCCCTCTGAAAGTTACTGCTAATGGAAGACGAAGAGACACATACTACAGAGAAATATAGAAGGATGGAGGAAAACAGACATTTAAAGGAGGAACACAGGATGTTTTGGTAGACTATTTAGATTAATCGTTTTGATGATAAACTATGGGTTCAAATTTTCAAATTATAATTATAAGCATTTCACCAAATAAATTACTCCTGAAATTCAAAAATACTTCAGATGTGATAAGCATTAAAGTTCTTGCTTATTATGCTGACTGTTTATTTCCTTCATTTTTATCAATAAAATGTGCAGAAAGAAATTTATTGCTGTTTCGTAGAAGTTCAGGTTGAACATAAATTACAGTTAGAAACTAGTGTAAACAACATTCCTGGGTTGATTAAATTAAAGCAAGCAAACAAACAAAACTCACAAAAACTCCTGTAGTTGAACAAACTGTACAAGTCAGAATTCTGCAACGACCCATAGATCCACAGAGGAGTGTAAGGAAATACTAAATCAATAAAATTTCCCAGGAGCATCATGAGTACCTTCTCGAAAAGGAAAAAATCTGGACATGCAATGACTTCTCTGAGTTGGTCTCTCAGCCAACTTTGGAAATGGGCAAGAAGGACATTGGTCACGCAAATGACCACAATCCCAACGGTCGCAGCAACTGTGAATTTAAAATTTTCTGCAGAGATGGAGGGGGCTTTACAGGGACATTTCATCAATCAAGCTGTTGCAATATTCTTGCAAGGGAAGTCACAGATAACAGAAATCCCACATAACAGTCCCAACAGCATTAAACAAGGTTTTTCTAATGACATAATCTTCAAACCTGAGGCCATAATCCATATCACCATCATACATCTGGTGGAAACTATAGCGCTGTTCCTCACTTGGTTAGCCAAATACCAGTCCTCTCTAGTGTGACTGCAGTATGCTACAGTGATCTGGGAACAGTTTCTTGAATTCAAACTGCATCTGGCTGCACAAAATCCACCATTTCAGCACTTTAGATCACACAATAAAAACAACGCTGGAAGGGCTTCATGAGAAATTTGAATGTTAAAAGTGAACCATAATCTAAACAACTGAACATAACCTGCTGTTTTAACTTTGATGTACTTGGTCCTGTATGACACTGTTGGAGTAATTTCCAGTGAAGAACTGAGGTCAGTCGAATCATACCTATAAAGATTAATGATAAGCCGGAACTGCAAAACCATGATGGTGCTACAAAGAAATAAATAAAGGGGACCTAAACTGAGTGGTAGGAATAATCACCATACAGTGAATAAGTCTGATTACTTTCTAAACCTACTGCAAGTATAAATAAGGGACTAATGATACACTTACAGTTGCACGATGACAACAAACAAAATTTAAAAAGGATAAAAAAAAGAGGAGATAGAAAGCAAGGATATAGATAAAAACAAATCAAAGTCAGAGTCTGTCACAAACAGCCATATGATGCTTCTAATAACGAGGTGAGGCTCCTGTTCAGTTTTAATGGTGCCTCTGCTGTAAAGTATGGTGTGTTTGCTCTGTTGTCTCATAGGTTGACAGCAGCAGATTGCCTTACTCCTGTGAACCAGATTTCATGTTCTACATGACAGTGAGAGTTCTAGGGCCCCAGAGAGTCAAAGTTGGATAGACTTTAGGTCTATACTGCTCTGGGACCTTAAAAGGTAACAGGCTAGAGTCCACTGAGGGCTGGTGCTGAGTGTAATGGATTCAGCTCTCTCCTTTAGGAGTCCTTGAGAGAGAGCAGTATCCGTGGTGAGGGATGGGACACTGTATAATAACAATTTGGTTTAATTCTTTTTTTTTTTTTTTGTCGCTTGTAATGCTAGAACTAAAGCCAAATTCATTCAGCCTGCAGTGTGAAGGCAAATTATACTCTTGAGTTGAACAAGCTAAAAGCCTGAATTTGTGTACGATTAGTTCAAAACATTATGCAAATTCCAAAACATTACTTTTGTAATGGAGAAGTAAAGAGGGTTCTGTTAAAAGCATAGATAGAAGAAGCAACAAAAAGGCAAGATACACAAATTTCTGAGCACTTAATTTTCCATTTTTCTTTAACGATCAAGTGTTTAAAAAGAACTTTTGAGCGTCTTACATTTCTAGCATGTCGTTGTTAATTAAAAATAACAAAAACTGACACCTGTGATTTCTGCTTCACCGCATCTCTAAGGAAATGTAGACTGGGATCCATTAGCTTGAGAATTTATAGCATAATGCTTATACTGCTCTGAAAAAAAAGGAGAATAAAAACCGCTCCATCACACCTGATTAGTATTCTTCTGTTTAGTACATGTTCACTACTAAAGTCATACTGAGTTGCTGTATTTCTTCAAAATGATTCAAAATAAACTACTTCACATATATGTGGGCATGTTTCTCCATGCTTAAGTACTGTCCTTAACATGACCAGGTTTAGCTTCATGTGGTACATTTATAACACAGATGCAGCATTGATTTTGTGCTCAGAGAATGTTGTTTTCTACTTGAGATTTCTAACC
Organism: Melanotaenia boesemani; assembly: GCF_017639745.1. Lineage (NCBI taxonomy): Eukaryota > Metazoa > Chordata > Actinopteri > Atheriniformes > Melanotaeniidae > Melanotaenia > Melanotaenia boesemani. Next base: position 10,046,197 of record NC_055697.1, read on the forward strand.
AAATGGTCCACAGATCACAGCTGATAGCCAAAGATGGCTGCTCTGCAAAATACAGTAATGTAATATTGATTTTGCATTTAACTATTTGATTTTATTTACCAATAAATTCAAAAGTTTGCAAAAGAATTACATTTAGTAGAGGAGATTTGTTTTGTAATGTTAAGCTTCTGCAAATATGTTGGCATCAAACCTAAGTGAACTTGAATGTCTAGAATGACTGTGCCTAATTTTCTGCAGTGAAAAACATAATTTCTGAGGGAAGTATAAATAAACTCTGCATCATTAATGAAAATAGGAATGAAATGCCTCTCAAATAGTTCAAATATGCAATTCAACTCTGCATGAATTCTTGCTAACTAAAAACACTGAACTGATCCTAGCATACAGAAGCCACAACAACTAGGAAACACTCACAAATAATTATTATTTAAAAGATTGTGCTTACCATATCTATAACAAAAAACAAACAAACCAAATGAGAGAGCAACCAGCCAACTGATCAGCTCACCCATCAAAATGGAATCTTTTAGTCCTGCTTATACTGTAGCCTGTAGTGGCCAAAAATGCAGCTGCACCCTGCTGACTGACTGAGGAATCTGCCTCAAAAATCAGTCTTTGGCATGCGTTGAATCCAAACTAACTCTTCAAGCTTTATTCAACCTGGTAAGGTCCATGGAAAACCTTAAGACTTTAGAGAACAATTCTTTGCACTTATTTTGTCATAAATGTGAAAAAGATGGTGATTTGAAGGGGCAGTGCTTAGGTTTTGCCCCCTGCTGCTTATAGCTTCAGAGGCCCAACTGTTTCATACAATAGAGCCACGATTACTCCTACACTGCTCGCAAGGTTCTCGGTTCCTTCCCAGCAGTCTGCTCTCCGCTTCCAACCCAGCAGGCATGTGATTACTCCAGCTCTGTTCACCCTTTCATTTCCTGCTTCTCTCAGCCGCTGTCCCGCCATCATTGCCTCCCACATGTGACCCCTTGTCCTGCTACCACTCGCATTATTGGGACTTTTGTGAGGGAACGTAATGCAAATGAGAAGAAAATTAAGCATAATAATGACCAAGTATTATAAGGTAAGGAGAAAAATATTTTGAATAAAATAATTCTGTTAAAATCCTGAGTTTATCATGTGCAAAATATTTCTTTCACACTGAATCTGACAGAGGTGCTTAAAATCAAAGATTGACTCAAAAGGCAAGCTGCTATGTTTTTTTTTTTTTTTTTTTTGAGCTGTTTGTAAATCATTTGGACCTTTTTGTAACCTGCAGTAGTGGACAGTCACAAGTTTAGTGGACATAAATGATTTATTAATGGATGAAATCTGAACAACGGAGTACCTCTGTTAGATCATTTCTTTGAGAAAAACTACAGTCAACACCTTTTACTAATCATTAAACCAGAGGAATGTTAACCAAAATTTTATACTAAAAAAGAAAAGTTGTGAACCATGAATACATATATATATAATCCTTTGAGTTATATATTCTGCATAATACTGAGATACAACATAAACTGATGTAAACTGGTGAGCCGGGATGGTGGTAATGCCTTTGCAGTGTGCAGCTTTAGCAGAAATGCTGAAGCTATGAACAGTAAGACCAAAATTAATCTTAAAGGTGACACAAAGAGCCATATTTCACATCCGAAATTAGCTTATCAATAATTCACTGATATTGAAACGAGAGTAAAAGTCCTTCATTTGCATGGTTTCTATAGTTAATAGAGGAAATTTTTCCCAAAATGATTTATGACCTGTTGAAAAGCCAGAATTGTTTAGCTAGCTTTAAAAATGCATGATTTTCCAGATAGACATGGTAAGTGTGGAATTGGTGTTTTGGCCCATGTGAGGACCTCTCCACAAATATAATTGTGATTTAGGCTTATAATACACTGGCTTTAGGGTATACCAAACATTACAATAGTGAAGTTAAATGATTGAGTTCTTTAGTTCTTTGCAGACATGTCCTTCTCAATGTGTTGCATGTGGAGAAGACTGAGGAGTCTTACAGTGAAATGGAAGTTGTGCTGACACCCACCCTGCTTTGTACCATGTCTTAATGAAAATTAAATAGCAAAGATGTAAAAGAAACTCACATGTACAAAAACTGTGTAAACTAGTAAACCTGACTCCTTCAAAAGCATGTCTAGAATACTCTGAAAAACATTGTAATTTGAGATGAAGAGAAAAAGAACAGTTCTGGGCTGCAGAATGGTGTGATGGTTAGTACATCTGATTCACAGCTAGGAGGCTATAGCTTGAATCACAGCTGTGGCCTCTCTGTGTAGAGTTTAAATGTTCTTTCCAAGCATGTATGTTTTTTTTTCTCTAGGTACTCCTCTCACAGTTATAAAATGTGCATGATAGGTTGACAAGTCATTCTGAAGCCTCTCTAGGGTTTAGCATGAGTGTACATGGTTTGTCTTGTATGATGGAAAATGAATTAATGAACAATTCTGTGAGGAAATGAAAGCATTTTGTGCAGTTTAGTCATGGCAGCTGTCACAACAGCTCACAAAAGGGGCACATGCATATCTCATTAGAAAATATATAACTAATTGTCAAATATTCTTGATTTACATAAATTACAAGACATATAAATATGTTAAAGCTTTACAGAACTCATTAATGTTTTTCTTCAACACACAATGGCAAATAAGTTTTTTTTTTCATTTCACTTGCTCCTTTTTAGTGACTTTTTTCTATCTTAACAAAAGTTTCATCTTAAGAGCTCAAAAAGCAGTTATCCTGACCAGTTTAAACATTCATCTATGTTTATCTGTTTGTGCTTTACTGAGAGAAATGAGGGGTGTCAAGAGTGTCTTCTTTTCTCCTTTTTATTTTGTTTCATGTTTCTACAAAATGTTTGTCACACTTGTATCTTGTTTTTTTTCCCCTCTAGTCTGTTCCTGCAGAAATAATTCAAGTTCTCTTTTGCTTTTCCAAACCTGCCTCCTGTTCTTGGCTCCTCTCTCTCCTGAACTGTGACAGTTGGCCTTTTCTTGGCAAGTCATTTGACCTCCTGTACCCAATGGATTTCTGTTAAATTGGTCAGGAAGACATAATGCTTCACGTATAGTAATAAGGACCAAGCCTTTGTGTACTGTACAGAAAGTGATGGCAAAAAAATGTGACCCATTATAACTTCCTTTCTTTCCGTTTTGCTCTTTCACTTGTTTCCACTCTCTGACCTGGCGGAGCAAATTTCTTGGGAAGCACTCAGCCGAACAAAATGATTCCACACCAACAGACAGCAAGATGAGCGAGGCAAGGACAGCCTTTGAATGAGTGTGTGTGTGTGTGTGTGTATAAGAAAGAAAGCATGTGTCTGAGTGCTATGCACTTATACTCTTAACTTTAGCAACTAGGAGCAGTTCTTTTTCTTTTTTAAATTTTTTTGCTTAAAAAAAGGCTATTAGGCCACATTCTCAATCTTAATGCCTTATTATTTAAAAGGCTAACAAGGTTAGCTATTTTGATTTGTTATAATTAGAATTATAAGGTTCATGATCAGGGTAGATTTAAGTGATGGTGAAAGTAAAGGGTTCTAATATAGAAAATCAGCACAGCCAATTTAGGGTCTTCACGAGGACAAGCACAACGGTGTGTGTGTTTATATGTATGGGAGGGCTCCTATCAAAAAGAAAAAATAAATAACATCTTTATCACCTAATCAGTCTTCTCCCCCAACTGCCCGACCTCAGTCTCCCTGTCAGAGCTCAGGGCTGACTGCCTCCAAAGAGCTGGAGCTGTTTGTTTAAATGTAAAGGTAATCAGGTCCAGCGTGCCGCAGGGATCCACACAGCCAGAGAGAGACAGATGGGTTGATCCCCGGGGAAGGGTACAAGGACGGGCCAAAGCAGCAAGTTCTGTACCCTCTATCTGCTATGAGGTGTTATCTGTATCAATTCAGAGAACAAATATTGTGATTGATAATGTGTTTCTGAGCTTAATTGATAGAGGACACATGTGTTTATCATGTTTAAACTGCAACTATTTGGTGCAGTTTTAAAAATCTTGCTCCTCTCATGTTGAAGTATTTCTGTGTTTCTGACATAGTTATGTCAAAGTACACATTGATGCTCTTGTTATCAAAGTTTAGTGGTCAAAAAAGTCTGTTTGAACCCCCAGTCGCCTGCCTAACTTCATGGTTGAGCTTCAGGTGTCTCCCCTTAAAAAGAAATCTTCCTTCCTTAACCCATGAAATGTTGTTCATTTTTAGGTTAGGTTATTGGTTGAATGTCAGTGAAAAAAATCATGTTAGGGACATTAGAAAAAAGATGAAACCTATGTGGAAGAAGACAAAAATTAATTATATTTGAATGTTCATGCAGAAAAAAGATCCAGCATTCTTATGCCACTGCAACTATTTATTTATTTATTTTTAAATAAATCTAAAAAAATCCAAAGTGACGAGTTATTTTACAAAGGCCATGAGCTGAAACATCACGTGTTATAATAGTAACCTTCACAATTTATTTTATAATTAGAATAAAACAAGATTTATTCAAGGATATAGTGTATTTATTTTAATATAGATAATGCACATTTTAGGTTAGTAATCTCATCTCTAGGTCTAAATTCATTTTCAGGTATGCAGTGAAAATAAAACAAGCTCAAATACTTTAAAATAAATTTTAGGGCTGACATTTGCAGTGCCCCGATTAGCACTTTCCTTTTTTTCCCCCCCAGCCTGGGGCATCGCGTGATGCTGATAACTGCATCACATGCCAGACACAAGATATCAACACCTTGACAATTTTAAATGTGAACCATGGGTGATCATCAAAGAAACACAAAAGGGCATTTTCAGAGGAAGTGAGGAAAAGAAAGTGAGAGAGCAAAAGAAAAGACATCAGACCAACTTTTACTGGCTGGAGAGAGCTCAGAGAAGAGACAGGATGCATGATGTATGTCGTCATTAGGGAGTTCAGTAGTGCCACTTTAAAAATAATTTTAGAAAGAAAAAAGAAAAGAGTCCTATTAATGGTTTTTCAGTCAAATGCTGCCAAAATAGCATGAGAGTAGAGCCAGAGGCAACTTTAACTGTCCACAATAAATTTTCCCAAGTCTAGAAATTAATATCATGGAACCTGTTAAGAAGGCAAACAGAGATTTCTATTTCATAAATATATTTAAAAGTCAAATTGACATACTGCAATTTAGTGATGGCAGTGAAAGGTAAATGATAAAATCTATTTGCCTTTTCTCCAAACAGAGAATCTGGATCTCTTAATTCCTCCATGTCTTCAGTACTCTTTTTAAAGAAGTCATTTTTTAAAAAAGAATTAAATGCAAATTAGAATCGAGCTGATTATCATATAAACGGCTATTGCCTAGGGCACTGAGAAAGTAGCTTTATTTATTTATTTTATCATATTTTTCATGTTATCCCATAAAACTCTGACTTTAATCAGTCCACACTTTCTTTTAAAGACATAAGGGAATCTGGGACTAGGTGAAATAAGCTTTTCTGTTTATGAATGTATGCAGGCAGCCTGTATTTTTGTTTCAGTGGGTTTATATAGCAAAAATATAGACTCAAGAGCAGGGAACACACTTGACAGCTTAATTTACATCGAATACTCTCTTGCTGATCATTGCTCAATTAGCCAGGTGCTGTCTGCTCTTGTTACTCCACATTCTTCAGTGAAGGCATTCCCCTGTAAAGGTGCAACATCGCAAATCCCCATAAACCAAGGCTGAGGGACAGTTGTACAGGATTTTTATGGCAGCTGGATTGTGTTTGCTGTCAGTCACCAGTGAATGATTTGACTTTGATCTGAATACTCAAGGAATGAGAAAAATGCTAGTTTAATAATTACCCAGAAGAAACATAAATGAAAGATTATGTGAAGTTGAGAGGAGAGATTTAGACCAAACCCTAGTCGAGTAAGGGACCCAGAACTGGAAACTGACCTCCATAAAAATGTATCTAGCCTTAAACTACAGCAAAAATGGAAGTTATTCACATGTAGCCTTTTATTTGTGACTTGAAGGCTTCTTTTTGACAGTTAGTGAAATTCTAATTTTTATTGCTTCAACTAAAGTAATCTGATGCTGTTAGGAAGATAGAAGTAATCTCTCCAGATGTCTAATCTTTGTGTTTTATACAAGGATCTGGATTTTATAGCTCTACAATGCATTTTAAATACTCCTCCATCCCTTTAAAATTGTTGAGGCATTTATTTGTATAAAAAAAAAAAAAATGCAGTAAAATTTAAGGGAAAAAAAAGAAAATGACTGGAATAAAATAAAATACAATTAAATATAAAATAAATCAATAACAATAAATAAATACAAATTATAGATAAAATTAATAATAGTAAATGAAAAAAATAATGCCATTATAAAAAACGAAAAACAAACAAACAAACAAACAAACAAAAAAAAAAAAAAAAAAAAAAAAAAAAAAACTTTTAAGGGGTTTTTCTTAAAGTTTCAATGTACCAGCCAGTGGAGTTTATAATACATCTCAGTGTTTTATAGAGGTCTCTTCCATTTTCTTTCCAACTAGAAGACCTCAAGTCTAACAATACAATCTAGTCAACATTGTATGTTGGTCCTTGATAAAAAAAAAATGTTGATAAAAAAAAATTATTTTAAATTAGGTTGTGAAAAAAAAATAAGTGAAAATAAATAAAAAAATAAATAAATCATAAAAATGATAAAAATAAATTATTAACAATGTTAAATAATTTATATAACTAATTGTGTGAAAAATTTTTAATGCATTTAATGCATGCGCAGCATTCGTCATTAATGATGGCGAGACATGGAGGTGTCTAAAGGAAATATGGAAAAAGTGAGTTAACTGGCTCTATGCATGAACTTGAGGGTATCACACCCATGGGAGATGATCCTTTAAAACCCACACTTTACTGGTGAGAGGGTCCAACACCTGCTTTTTTTAGCATTTAAAAAAAAACAAAAAAAACAAAAAAAAACTTTCCACATAGTTTGCGCAAACATCGCTGCTCTGGTTGTCTGCACTCTGCAGAGCATGGTAGCCTCCTCCTCCCCCCTCCCTCTCCTGTTGTAAATCACAAACAAGCAGCAACCTCCAGCGGTGAAATGTGAAGCCTATCAGGAATTGCAAAAAATTGCAGTTCACCTCTCATCCGCTAGGGGCTGGCTCCAAAATTGCAAATCCCCATAGACTTCCATGTTAAAAAGGCCAACCTACAGCAGAAATAAAGCCTTGTACAAAAATCCATTTTGGGATTAAAAGGTCAAGTTCACCTTCATGACAACTGTGAGGGGGGGTAATTTTTTTTCTAACTTGTATGTTTTTTTTCTAACTTTGGATGTTATTTAATCTTTAAATTCAGCATAATTAGGGGCGTGTCCTTTTGAATGACAAGTATGAAATATCCGCAGCAAGAAGGGAGAGTGTAGCACAAATGCAGTCTTTAGTCTGCTAACAGTGCACCTTAACTTTAGCCCACCTACCTTCATTAGCTGGTTAGCTCACGTTAGATCCGAGTTGGCTCAGTTAGCTCTTAGCTAGAGTTTGATAGACGTCAATCATCCACCCCCATGCTCACAGCCCCCCTCTCAGCTCCAACACTTTGCCCATTTTTGTATTGTTCGGGAACGACGGCAGGCGTGACGCTGCCAAGATGGCGATGGTAGGAACCGCCCAACGAGCTTCACTTTTGCTCTTCAGAAACCTACGGGTGACGACACGGAAGCTCCGTCCATCTTTTATATACAGTCTATGGTCTGTCTTTGATCAGATTATTGGCTTTACTGTCGCTACTACCGTCTCTCTTGTTGCGTTTGTTTATCGTTCAGCTTAGAAGGAGGAAACTCACGGTTCATGGTTCACACTGGCACATATTTACCACAAAAGTACAGTTTTTGGACGCGGTAAATAAAGTAAGTAGCACTCATCAGTCTCATGTTAATCAGATTCATGTCAGTGTCACGGAAACAAGGGGATGTCTTCACTAAATCATTGGTGCTGTGCAGATGTTGGAGACACAGGTCTTATCATTTAGCGGTCATTGATGTAGTGAGAATATTTATAAACTGGTTCTGAGATACAAATAAGAGAAGCTCTCCTCTCTAATAAAGTAGCTGACAGGTGGTAGAAAGGATTTATACTTCAGATATGCAGGGGAGGGTCTAGACTAGGGGAGGGTCTAGACTAGGGCACTGACCAGAAAAGGTTGGCACATGAGATATATATTTTTTTAAGGTCTTGATTTTATGTAATATTGAACTGATTATTAAAACTAAAGTGATTATCTAATGTGTAAAAAAATGAAGAAAAACATTTGTTTGCTCTTTCTCTTGATACAATACAGCAAAAATGGGCAGATTTCAGGCATAGTCGCGAATGGTATTAATCATGATTAATTAATTTGTAAACTGTGATTAATCTGATTAAAAATTTTTAATCGCTTGACAGCCCTACTTTAAATATAAAATGAAGAAAACCTGAAATGCCCTAAAAAAAATTAAAAATACACTGTAAAGTAAGAAAACGTTAACACATGTTCAAAAATAGCTGAGAATGCAAACGTCTGCAAGATTAGCTCCAGACTTCTTGAAGATGCCTTACACAGTCACTTCAATAATAATATATCTGAAAAATCTCAGAGTTTGTGTTAATAGTAGGTACATTTCTTGATCCTTTGCAGTGTGCATGCTGATAAGAGATGTTGCTTCATACTCTGTTGAATTGTTTTTAGCTTTCCCATTTTTTGTTGAGGTTGGTGATGCATCCATATAGATAAGGTACTGATAAACATAAAAACTATTTTGACATTTTAGTTTGGAGCCTAAAGCTTGTTGCATACTCTGTAAGAAGCAAGAACTTTTTTCTTCTTCTTGAGGCTGCATGAACAAGAAAAAAAGTTTGTATTTGTATTGGTCCAGTCAATTCAAACTCCACGAGAAGCTTCATCCACAACAGGGTGGGGATAACTTCAAGGGGGGTGTCTGTGTTTTTATGTGGAAAGACTAGCTGACCAGGTTATTTCATATTTAACAATAAACTTTGTCCGTGGCAGGGCAGGGTTGTGCACGCAGCGGTGTCCATGTCTTTAAATCCCACATGTGTTGTATACATTAGAGCCACTTTTCAAAATAAGCATAACTGGCCAGAGGTTTGCCGATTAAACGCCTTTATATTCTTAATTTATCATAAAACAGTAAACGTTGTCAACTGTGGGAGTCGTTCAGAATAATGTCATTGCGCCTTCTGTCGACTAGATGGCGCTCTGACTCCATTTAATCCTTAGTGCTCCCTGCTAACTAATGCGACAGCTAGTAGTAGGATGTTCAGGAGAGCCGGCTCTTTTGCCTCAGCTCTCAAGGAAGAGCCAGCTCTTTTGGCTTCCGAATGGCTCTTAATTTAGCATCTTTTGAAGCCCCATAATTTACCTTTCCTTCTCAAACAATGAATAGTTTGTGTTTTGAAAACCTGTTTGTGTGCAACAGGTTTTGTGCATTTTATCTGATATAAAACCACTCGCTTTTGTTTAACATTTCAACAAAACTGTTTTATTCCACAAATTTAAAAAAAACAGCAAAAAATTCCACAAATAGAATGAGAACCAAACTCAAGAAAGCAGCATTAATGTCCTCAGTGCAGGTTGGCTTTCAGAAAAATAAGATGCCTCATCTTAGATGGGCTGATCCAGTTTCTCCTCTCTGTGAGTTGGGTTTGATGACACTATGCACTCACGCACTCTCCTCACAGCTGTCTGATGTTTCACTCACAGCCTGTGTCCGAATGTGCACCCTACTCCCTACATAGTGCCCTATATAGGGGTCACGCCATTTTGTCGGAGTGTCCGAATATCCGGAGAAAAAAAAGTAGGGCACTCAAAATTACCCACAATGCATCTTAAAAAGTAGTGAGCATCGATGGTCACTAGACGGGTCAATATAGACCACAATGCATTGCGGGCAGAAGCTCAACATGGCGCAAGGAGGCGAAGAAACTGAGCTGCGCAAAATAAGCAAACAAAGAATAAAATACAACATAAAGAATAAAAATAAAAATATTCACATACAACTTTGGATTAGATTTGTAATGACATCTTGACATGGGTTGTGGTTGCCATTGTGACGGCGATAGTCACGTGGTTTGAGGCTAGGAAAAAACAGGCAGTTTCTGTCCAAATCGCCAAGCGAATGAGTGCACAATGTAGTGTGCTATGTAGTGAACGAGAGGTTAGGGATTAGGATGGACATTCGGACACAGCCACAGTGTTGCTCTGTCTATCCCCCCACTTTGTTTTCACATAATGGTATGATCCAGTATCCTCACATGTGATTGACCGCCTGTCCATGTGGGCCAATCCAAACAAAGCAGTGCAGTGGGCAGAACTGAGGCTGAGCACTGAGAGTTAAGTAGCAGCAAAAAAACAAACAAACAAACAAACAAAAAAAAAACAAACAAAAAAACTGGGAAAAAACCAAAACAAAAAAACAAACAAACAAACAAAAAAACAGGGAACCTGCTTTCACTTGATGCGAGCTGGCTCTTCTGATTCTCTACAGAGCGTCGGCTCTCAGTGCTGCTCTTTCGCGCATGGCACATCACTAACAGCTAGAGGCTGAGAACACTACAGTACTACGAAGAATACATTCATAACGACATTGTGAAATTAAGAATGACTCACCGTGTCTCAAGTTTTAGTTTAACTTTGTTTGTCCTGTGTCATGATAAAGGACCCGTGCTTTGTTTTAATTGGCCATGCTTTTTATTTTACGTTGCATTGCTAAAGTTGTGCTAACCTAGCTTAAGTTACTCCCTGTCCTTTATGTTAGCCATAACATTGCTGTGCTTATGCCAACCTAGCATAGTCTTAGCTAACAGCTTAAAAGCCAGCAAGTAACCACAAAAATAATGAAATGTACAAAATACTAGCGAGTACAGAAAAAACGTTCATCACTCCATCAGCTGTGTGTTGAGACACATATAAAGAAAGTTAAAAAAAAGTTAAAATGATGAACATTACTCTCTGTCTTCAGCAACTGTCATGATGTCCTGTCACTCCTAGTTTTACTTTGTCAGAAAATACTAGACGCCAACTCAAGCTTTAACAGCATCTTACTGTGTGTTGTTGTGGAGTACATAAGTGCCAGACTATTTGTGACCATTACATGTTTAAAATACATCTCTGTCAAAGATGACATGTTTTGACATCTGAGAAAAGCGTCTGGTTTTTATTTTGGTTTATAGGAGTCATGACTTCATGGCAAAGAAAATAATGGAGTAGAGAAAGTGTGATTTAACATTAAAGTGCGTCAGTGGGCTGCATTAATAATGTTTTGCCAGTAACTTCACTCATGATATTGCTTATATATAGCATACAACTATGGTCAGCAATTTTAAGAGAAATAAAATAGAACTTATTTTATTCATATATATTTTTAGATTAATCAGCTCATTAATCGGTTATCTGAATTGTTCTCTGCCAAATATTGGAATCAGCACTGGCCTAAAAAAATCCATATTCTATTCTATTCTATTCTGTTCTACAGTCATTTAGCAGACGGGTAACCCGAGCTTGCTTGAAGGCAGAGGGAAAGACACTGGATTTAAAAGAGGAGTTGATAATATGGGTTACTGCAGTTTTGATTGTAGGTAAAATGCGCTGCAGGATGTCAGAGGGAACAGGATCAAGAGGACAGGTCGTGGATTTTGAGTTGACTAGAAGTTTAGAGACTTTGTCCTCATTTAGAGAGCGGAAGGAACAGAGTGAGGCACCAGTAGTTGGTTTGGTAAGGCTGAGTTGGTCAGGCTCAGTGAATTGGTTACTGATGGTAGCGACCTTTTCAGTGAAGTAGGAAGCAAACATCTCTGCAGTCAGCACAGTGGGAGGCTGAGCAGGTGGTAGAGATAGAAGAGAGTTAAACACCATGAACAGTTGTCGTGTGTTGGGAGCATTGCGGATCTTGTTCTGATAAAAGGCTATCTTGGCCGCCTTTAGGTTGGATGTGAAAGTTTCAAGTTTTTGCTGGTACTCAGACAAGTCAGTGTGCTCTTTTGATTTGCGCCACTTTCTTTCTGCAGCCCTGAGTCCGGCTCTGTGCTCCCTTAGAACCTCTGTGAGCCATGGACTGGGAGGATTTTGTATTGCTGGTTTTGACACCAGAGGACAGAGTTTGTCCAGAGAGGAGGCGAGAGAGGAGCAGTGTTTCTGTAGCCTCATTAACAGACATTAAGAAGAAGAAGTGTGAAGGGAGGGTAGAGTAAACCTCATCAGACAGCTGTGTAGGTCTGAGGGATCTCAAGTTTCTGCGGTAGGACACCATTTTTGGAGCCGCTTGAGTGACATGAGGAAGGAAGACAGAGAATTTAACCAGGAAGTGGTCTGAGAGATGCAGCAGGGTGACAGACAGGTCGGCTGTGGAGCAGTTTCTGGTCAGTGCCAAGTCAAGAGTGCTGCCAGCTTTGTGTGTTGGAGGAGTCTGTACCAGTTTGAGTTTGAAAGAGTAGATGAGAGCCAGAAAGTCAGTTGCCTGTGGTTTGCCAATGTGAATGTTCATGTCTCCCATGACAATTAGCAGAGTGCCATCATCAGGAATGTCAGAGAGAATCATGTCTATTTAAGAGACAAACTCATCTATACTGCCACCTGGAGGGCGGTAAATGACCAGAATGTATGCAGTGATGGGTGTAGAGACCTTTACTGCTTGATACTCAAGTGATGAGCAGTAGCCATAGGATGGAGAGAAGTAAAGTTCCACTTTGTAGAAATAAGAATGCCCGTTCCACCTCCTCGTCCAGCTGAGCGAGGTGTTTGGGTAAATTTTGCATGGACAGAAAGGGCAGCTGGTGTAGCTGTGTGGACGGATCCAGGTTTCAGTCAGGGCTAGGACCTGAATGTCTGAGAAATTTATCAATGAACTGATAAATTCTGTTTTGTTCACTGCGGACTGACAGTGCCAGAGACCACAGGTGACAGAGGATGTGGCAGACGTGCATGCAACTGGAAAGGACAGGTTTTGCGGATTGCAGTGTCTAAGGGTGACACGTCTTGGTCTGTACCCCTATCTGACAGAGATGGGTTTGAAGCACATTGTGCGTTGATTTAGTTGTGAGGAGGTTTAAGCTCATGCCCTTGCTCGGTGGACTCGCGCAGGTAGACTCACAGGTCTTTACCCTATGTGGTCTTAACCCGACGTGGGCCGACACAATGGCTGACACCTCGCTCACCACCATGTGTGGTAAAGTACCTGGAGCTGACACAGCTGAGCTCACTTTGCTTGATTGCAACTGACTGAAACCGCCTCTATCTGCTTTGCCTAAGTAGTATACAGTGGGTGTGACCCGCGTCATGGCCTCAACTGGCTGTAGAGAGAAGGTCCTAATGACAGAGTCCCACACCAGCAATGTAAACAATAACCTGAAACCAAGACAGAAACTCAAGCAGTAAACTCACCTAACTGACTGTACCAACCCTGACTGAAATCAGTGCTTGTTCTGTCGGGCTCTAGTGTACATTTATATAATTTCTCCCCACCTCGATCAGCTGTTAATTAAAACTTTCCATTCAACCTCGTATCAGGGGAAATGCAGAAGCTACAACTTTCAACTTAATGCTTTTGCATGTTAACAGCGGCCACTTCAAATGTCCGACCAATCACACATTACTTCCCCACGAGAAGAAAATTCTGTTCAGCTGTGTCATGAACAAGCTGTCATGAACTGTCCCCATTCACGTCCGAAAGAGCAAAATAATGTAATTTTGTTCTTGTGGTCACGAGAACAAGAAAAAAGTTCTTGCTTCTCATGGAATATGTAACAACCATAACATGCTGTGATGTAAACATGGCTACTTTCTGCAACCAGTGCTGCCTCCTGTGCACTTCATCCAGCCACTAATTCAGAGCATGTTGTTGCGATAAAGCACGGTTTTTGCATACAGAGAGTGAATGGTAAGTTGTAAAAAATTATAATTATTCACACATTTTCAGAATTTTTTTTTTTTTTAAGTGTGAAAGAGATTATATTCAATCCATAACGGTCAATTTATAGCATTCATTTGTGACTTTCATGTTTTTATTTGTCTCCCTCAGGCAATGATATGGAACTATCCTACTAAAATAGAACATAATTTACATAGGCTGGTTAAATAGGAAATCCATAGTTATGAAAGACTGCTATTTTTTGTCTTGTAGGTGTTGTATCCATCCAGAATATTAATAGAATTACAACCCCCCCCAAGCACGCCACTTTGGAAACACTTTGGTTTGATTGTTTACTTTCATTGTGCCAAAAGTAGTACCTCCTCATCATAGCCAAACTGTTTGAGGGCAACGAAGACATGCTGCACTTTAAACATGACATTATCTAATGAATTGTGATGCAAACGTTAGAGGTTCTTTCATCTTAGCAACAACATGTGGGACTCAATACACTCTGTACCATTCAATAGATACCCTGCTCTCTTTCCTTCACTGCCTTTCTCTTCTATCGCCTTCGATCTACTTCAGTGTGAACTCTGTACGCCTGAATCCCCTTTCTGCAGTTTGGTCCTCTGCACTCTTATTCAGCATCTCCTATCTGTAGCCTTGAGAGCATGGGGCATCATGAGAGCAGATGGTGCAGCACTTCCATGAGTCTTAATGTCTCAAATGTCCTTTTGCAGACACCTGCTCACACACTTACACAAACACAAACATTATACAGAGCCATTGCAATGATTGGAAATTTTGTCCAATCCCATAGCTAATATGTAATAGTAAACGACAACATATTAAACACCAAAACAATGAACATATTGAACAATTTTTAAACAACATTAATCTACCAAAACTAAAAAATGAAAATAAAATAAATTTAGATGCACCTATTACTGTAGATGAACTCCACGAAGCTCTCCAACATATGCCCAACAATAAAGCCCCGGGTCCAGATGGTTACTCAGCAGAATTTTACAAGGAATTCTGGACAACGCTAGCTCCTACATTTTATAATATGTTGTTAGAAATACAGGAAAAACAAAAAATACCGCAAAATATGAACTTAGCTAATATAACACTATTGCTAAAACCAGGCAAAGACCCCACACTTCCATCCAGTTACCGTCCCATATCTTTAATAAATGTAGACCTGAAAATAATTAGTAAAGCTCTTGCCAGAAGGATAGAAAAAATAACCCCTCTTATAATACATCCGGACCAGACAGGTTTTATAAAAGGTCGACATTCATCTACTAACACACGTAGACTAATTAACCTCATTGATTACTCTACTTTACATAATCTAGAATCCACAATCATTTCTCTAGATGCAGAAAAAGCCTTCGACAGGGTAAACTGGAAGTTTCTATTTGCAACACTAGACAAATTTGGGTTTGGACCTTCTTTCATAGAGTGGATTAAAATATTATATAATAACCCAAATGCATGTGTGAAAACCAACGATCAAACTTCTCCAAGCTTCCGCTTACAGAGAGGCACCAGACAGGGCTGCCCACTCTCCCCCTCACTTTTTGCCATTTTCATAGAGCCGTTAGCAGCTGCTATTAGACAAAATACAGAAATTAAAGGAATCCAGGGCAAAAATATAGAACATAAAATAAGTCTTTATGCAGATGATGTATTACTCTTCCTTCAGAACTCACAAACATCACTCTCTGAGACAATCACAGTTATTAATAAGTTCTCATCAATATCTGATTATTCTATTAACTGGTCTAAGACTACAGCCATGTCCATCAACTGTGACCTACAAAACATCCCTAATATCAAAATACAGACAGGAAACATTAGATATTTAGGTATAAATATTTCCCCCAGATTATCAGATTTAACAAAATTAAACTATGTTCAGCTACTAAAAACAATAGAAGATGATCTCTTACGGTGGAGGCGCTTACCCATCTCACTAATGGGGAGAGTTGCCACCCTTAAGATGATGATTCTACCTAAAGTTAATTATTTATTTTCAATGATACCCACTAAACCCTCCACCAGTTGGTTTAAATCTCTGGACTCTTTCATATCCAAGTTTCTTTGGAAAAACAAGCCGTCACGTATCAGTCTTAAAACCTTACAGCAGACTAAAGATAGAGGAGGACTGGACCTACCAAACTTTAATAACTACTTTATAGCTAACAGGCTGCAGTACATCTCCAAGTGGCTCAAACCCAGTTATCTGGATGAGCCGTGGCTAGATGTGGAGCAGGCTTTGTGTGAGGACTTAGTCATCTCTGACCTGCCGTTCATCAGCTCAACCATTAAACCATATAAGTGCTTTAAAAGCCTTAACATCCGTTTTTCCTTAATGGCTTGGTGGGAATTCTGTAAGATAACCAGATCTTCCCTCTTTCCATGTAGACTTACACCCATCTGGAACAACCCTGACATCCTGCAGAACAAAAAGATGATAAACTTCACTCAATGGAAGACTAAAGGAATACAACAGTTAGGACAGATAATAGAAAATGGAAACTTTGTATCTTTCAACACAATTGTCTCACAGTATGGAATCAACAGCAATAAATTCTTAGAGTACCACCAACTAAAATCAATTATATGTAAGAAGTATACCCCTGTACAGTTAGACTTGCAGCTTCCTATCAGAATAGCAGAATTCCTGAATCATAATACTCCAAAATTATTATCAAAAATATATAGATTACTTGCAAAGCTAGAAGACAGGATATCTCTCCCAACTTCAAAATGGGAAGATGATTTATCTAATAACTTTGATCAGAAAAGATGGTCACAAATATGTTTAAACACGTTTAAAATGACTCAGAATTCAAATATACAACTAATACAATTCAAAATTCTCCATAGAACTCATTATACAGGACACAGGATGTTCAGGATGGGCCTTTCACCATCAGATATCTGCCCACACTGCTCTGAGAACACCTCTGATAGCTACATCCATGCGCTGTGGTCCTGCACACCTGTCCAAAGGTTCTGGATTAAGGTGTGTGAAGATCTCTCAAAATGGTTTAAAACTAGTTTTCCTACAAACCCCACACTTTGCCTACTGGGCGACCTGGGTGACACTAACATAGGAATACACTCCATAAACTTGGTCCTCGCAGTCTTATGCATCGCAAAGAAAACTATTCTTGTGAACTGGAAAGATAAGAATAATTTGTCTATCCAGCAGTTTAGAAATCTCCTGTTAGATCACATCAGCATTGAGACAATGTCTGTCTCCTCCAGGAACCAGTCAGATGACTTTCATTCCCTCTGGTCCCCTGTGACTGGCTACATCACTTAATGTAGGTGGAGGATTGCGGCTTCGCTGGGATGGGGGCGGATGTGGGTGGGGGGTCCCTGGTGGCTTCAGGTCTCCGGTTGTCTCCTGGGTGGGGATCTAGGCTGCTCCGCTGCTGGGTCGGCTGGGGGTTCCGGTCTGGGCGGGCGGCATTGGGTGGGCCCCGGGGTGGGGCTGCCTCGTGGCGGTGGGGGGTGGCTGCCGGGGTGCCTGGGTTGGTGTCCGTCGGCCCCTGGCCGGGTGGCCGGTCGGGCCCGGGGTGGGCCGGGTGGGGGCCCCGGGCTCTGGGGCGTCGGGTCTCCCCCCGCTCCTGGGGGTGGGGGGTCTGCCGCTGCTGGGGGGAGCTGGGCCCGTCCTGATGTGCCATGCCGGGGGTTGGTCCGTGCCCTGGTGCTTGGTCGCAGCCCCGGAACCTGGGTGGGGGTGTGTTTGTGTGTGGGTGTGTGTGTGTGTGTGTGTCTGTGGGTATGCTGGTGTGTGGGTGGGTGTAGAGGGACGTGTGTGCTGTATGTGTGTGTGGGTGTGTATGAAGGTCTGGGTGTGTGCGTGTATGTGTGTGTGTGAGTAGTGTGCGGGTGTGTGTGTGGAGGTCTATGTGGGATGTGGGTGTGTGTGAAGGTATGTATATATGAGTGTGTGCACGTGGAGGTCGAGGTGTGTGTGGAGGAGTGAAGGAGTGGGTGGAGGCGTGAGTATGTATGGAGGTGCTTGTGTGTATATGCAGGTATGTATGTGAGTGTGTGTGTAGTGGTGTATGTGTATGGAGGGGTATGAGAGTGTGTGTGTATGTGGGCACCGGTGTGTGTGTTTATAGGTATGTGCGTGACGTGTGTGTGTGGAGGTATGTGCACGTATTGAGGTGTTGGTGTATAGAGGTGTGTGAGAGTGTGTGTGCGTTTGCAGGGGGTTAGGACATGTCCTCTGGGGGGCGCCCTGGCTGGGTGTTGGGGGCGGGGGCCTGGGGTTCCCTTCCTTCGCCTCGCCCCCCTCCCACTCAGAAAGAGGAAAGTGGCCCCTTGGGCTGGGGGCTGGCCCCTGGGGGGGTTCGTGGCGTGCCTGGGTTGGGGTGCCTGCTCTGGGCCTGTGACGCCCTTCGGGGCCTGCGGGGGACGGGGGCGCCCTAAGCCACTGGCGGGTCGTCTTCCAGGGGGGAGGCTTACCCCCCTCTGGACCTACATCTCCTGACCCCTCCCCTCCCCACTCTTCACTACATACACAGGTAGGGCCGTGGGGGGTGTGCTTGTTGCGCTGGGCGGGGCAGGGGGGTCATCATAGTGGCCCCGTTGCTTCGCCGAGCGGCAGCATGCCTCCCAGCTTCTAATTCCACTTAGTCACTGAGCACAAATAACATTTGCAACATACAAACACGTTTTGGGGGGTGGAACATGCAAGGTCAGGTGGGTGGGACTGCTCAGGTGGCCCCACCCCCTCCTCAATGCAGTTACTGCCCCCCAATTTTAACCCTCTTTTTTTAATTGCAAACAGCACATAATATATTCCCTCACTAGTGGGGGAGGGAGGGGGGATGGGGTCTTCAAGCGCCCCTGTCTCCATGGATGGCCCGGGGGCGGGGCGGGCCGGGTGGCCTGTCGCGTTGGCCCGGGGCGTGGGCGGGCTGCCCCGGGGGGTTTGGCTGCTGGCCCTGGGGGGAAGGTGCTGTTTTGGGGGTGGGGAGTGGGGGACTGGGGCGGGGTGGGGGGGGGTGGGGGCCTGGTTCGTGTCTCCTCGCCTCCTGGCTGGGGCTGTCCCCCCGCGGCGTGGGGTGGCGGGAGGATGGTGGTGGGGGGATGGTGTTTGTGTGTGTGTGTGTGTGTGGGGGGGAGAGTGGTGTGTGTGTGGGGGGATGGGTGGTGGAGGGATGGTGTGTGTGTGTGGGAGGGTGGGGTGTGTGGAGGTGGATGTGTGGTGTGTGGGAGGGGGGTGGTGTGGGTGTGGGAGGATGAATGGTGGAGGGATGATGTATGTGGGGGAGGATGGGGTATGTGTGGGAGAATGTATGGTGCAGGGATGGGGAGTGTGTGGGAGGATGGATGGTGGAAGAATGGTGTGTGTGCAGGAGGATGGATGGTGTATGGGAGGGAGGATGGTGTGTGTTTGGGGGAGTGGTGTATGTTTGGGAGAGTGGGTGATGGAGGGGTGGTGTGTGTGTGTGTGGGAGGATGGGGTACGTGAAGGTGGATGTTTGGTGTAGGAGAGGGAGGACGGTGTATGTGTAGGAGAATGATGTATGTGTGGGAGGATGGGTAGTGGAAGGATGGTGTGTGTGTGTGTGTGTGGGAGGTGTGAAGGTGGAGGATGGTGTATGTGTGGGAGGATGAGTGGTGGAGGGATGATGTGTGTGTGGGAGGATGGGGTAGGTGTGGGAGAGTGTATGGTGGAAGGATGGTGAGTGTGTGGGAGGATGGATGGTGGAAGGATGGTGTGTGTGTGGAAGGATGGATGGTGGAAGGATGGTGTGTGTGTGTGGGAGGACAGAGTATGTGAGGGTTGGATGGTGTATGTGTGGGAGGATGAATGGAGGAGTGGAAGGAGAGTGTGTGTGTTTGTGTGTGTTGGTCTGGGGGGGGGGGGGGGGGCAGGACTGGTTCTCGGGGTGTGCGGCTGGGCGCTGGGGTGTGGGGCTGGCCTCTGGCAGTGGCCGTCTGGGCGGGCTGGGTCCCCCCGGGTGGCGTGCTGGCCCTTGGCCTGTGGGGGTGGGGGGTGTCCCTGCGCTCCTGGGCCCGGGCCCTCTGCCCCGTCTGTCCCGGGCGGCCGGTGCCCGGGGGGGTCGGGGACTGCTGGCCTCGGCCTGCCGGGGCCGGTGCCCTGTGTCCGCGGGGCGGCTCCTGCTGGGGTCTCCTGCTGCTGCCTTCCTGGGCGGGCGAGTGGTCGTCTCTGTGGACCGGTCGGGATCTGTAGCCTACGGGGGGGCTGGTGGCCTGGGTCTCGGGACCGCTGGCCTGACTCTGGCCTCTGTTCAAGTGAGGTGGCATCTGCATGATCACTCTGCATGGTCACTCCTTCCTGAACGTCTCCACACAGTCTTTGCGTCGCCGTGTGGCTGAGTTCTCCAGCATATCCACACAGGTTTCTCTGCGCGTGTTCTTGAATACAGCAGTTTCACTTATATCTATTATCATATTTTTTTTTCTTTTTTTTTATTATTATTATTATTACTCCTACTCTTATTATTATTACTACTACTATTATTATTATTACTATTATTGTGATTATTATTATTGTTACTATTATCAACTAGTTGTGTAATGACCTACTGGCCAGGATGATCTTAGCTATATATGTTGCAAGTAGTATGGATTACATGGTTTTCTGTATAATGTTTTAAGTCCCCACCCGCACTCCCCACACCCTTTCTGTTTCTCTCTCTCCCCTCCCTCTTCTCTCTACTTTCTTTTCTATCTCTCTCTCTCTCTGTCCCCTCCGGTCGAGTCCAGCATTAAGAGTCTGATTTAATAAAGTTTTTCATGTCATCAAGAGGGACTTTATACATGTAGTATAAATCCCTGCTTGATAGAGTAAAATTGCCCAGCACCAGACAGCAGCCAGACAATCATTCTGTTTGCAACGATGCTGGACAAGACAGGTTAAAAAAAAAACAAAAAAAAAAAAAAAAACACCAAAACAAGAAACGTCATTATTTCCTAAAAATATTCCTATATTAAATTTGACGCCAGCTTGTGTCATCTTACAAAATATGGGCACCTTCTTCTTTTATTTTCAATTAAATATCTGGTTCGGTAACTGATTTATTTATTGACATTTTATGTCCAGGGTTTTCCCAGAAACCTGCTTGACTTCCTGTTTGCCTTGCTACAGAAAAACATACTGCCATGTCATCACAGAAATGATTGACATTACAATGATCCATATTTGTCCATCACATCTGCCTCCTCTGTACTTTACAGCAAATGATCCACTCAGAAGAAAACAGAATGATCTATTTTATGATGAAACAGCAGGAGCAATACAAACATTAATGCAAGAAAATCTCCTCGCAGAAAACAACTGTATTCAAAGTAAGTGCTGCCAGTTTCACAGCTGATGAAACAGTTGCTTCATGCAAGAAAGAACTGTAAACTCTATACTTTAATGAGCTGAGCCCAGGCCAGAAGTGTAAGAGAAAGTTGTATTTTGCAAAATAACCGTAATGCCGGACTTACAAAACTAAACAACAGTGCAGTGAAACTACTGGACAAGACTGCTGGAGTCTGTTCGCAATCCTTTTATAATGCTCTGCAGCAGAGAAAAATCAAAGACGAACATGCAAAGAAAATACTGCATGCACAAAGCAGATTAAAAAGAGTCAGAAAAATATGCCACTTAGCCTTACATTAGTGGAAAATGTAACTACAGTGTTTTAAGCTCTGTTTAAACCAGGACTACTAATTTGGTCCTGTGAGGGCTGCAATTCAGCAGGTTTTCCATGTGTATGTACGTACAAATACATTGAAATCCTGCAGGTTTCAGATCCTCGTAGGACCAAATTGAGTAGCCCTGGTGTAAACTGTATGATGACAGAGAACTGAAAATGGGAACTGAAGGTTGTTTTGAAGGTAGTGAGGAGAGGAACAGGAGGACAGTGAGATGCTGGATCTGCCATATGAACCAGGAAAATGGCCAAAAAAGCCATTATGCCATTTAGAGGTTAAACTAAGAACATATTTATTACCTTAGTCTTATACCATGGGAAAAGTGTGCATGAGAACTATCAGTGAAGTCCACATAGGGGCCCACTAAAATTGTTTGTACATAGGGTCCAGAATGTCATGCTACGCCCCTGAATAACACAAATACAGAATGGCAACATGTGTAATCTTCTCTTCTATAAAAGGGATCACTAGGTGACAACTGGCATTTCCAACAACAAAGAAATATCTGTGCAGTTATTCAATCATTCCACTCTTCTTCACTCCCTTTATCTCAATTAGTAGAAGTGGATGGTGTAAAATTAAATTTAATGAATTAATCTTATTGATGAAAGATGACATCAATTATGTAGAACTAAACATGATCAGAGGAGAGTCAAGGACTTCAAGTTCTGACTACTTTAATACTCTAATTTCTTCATTTTTATGTTCTCCTTAAATCTTGTACAGTATGAGTAGAAGTTCTGTCTCATACTGTACTCCTCCTTTCAGATGGCTTTATTACAATCCATTGGCCTCTGTCTTTCTTGAAGGAGAGTCTTAATTATTCCTTCCAGTTGTGCTTTTTCAGACTCTCCCCTGTTAACCTACCTTTTCTACAAGCATGCTCCTGGCAGGGCAGAGAGGAAAGAGTTGAAGAAAAAGGGGGATAGGTGCAGTCGAATGCACAGCTCAATTATACATCAAAGCCCTTATGTTGGGGACACCACAGAACAGTGAGCCAAGGAGGAGGTGGAGAGGACAAGAAGGGTTTCACTAGGATGAGGAGGAACCTCAGTCATTATTGAAGCTCAGATTTAGATTATATTAAAGGGAAAGTAGACCTTTTTATGGTCAAGGAATATATATATATATATATATATATATATATATATATATTTTTTTTTTTTAATGTGGAGCTTTATTAAATACTCATTAATAATTAAACTTCGCGTCGTCCATTAATTTATGATAATGGCCACCTTGTCGGGCATTATCCCTTACTTAATTGTTAGCATCTTGCCCACTGTAGACAGCATTTTAAACAACTTAAACTCAATATTTCATAGTGGTTCAAACAAATGCTACAGTGTATATAGGATACAATTTCACATTGCATCACTCTTGCATTATTTAGTTAATTACTTTGCTATTACATGATTGATACGTAACCTGCCACTGATCAGCTGAGTCTATCAGGCTCTGCTCCAAACATATTGGATAGCTTGCAAATTCTGTAACGACTGCATGTTTGTGCTTTTCCAGACTTTTCACTCATTTTGGGATTAGTGTCGCAGAATTGTGATCACAGCTGTTCAGCAACAGGATATGCTGGGCCCATCAATGGCCAGATTTACTTGATATAACTGAAATAAATTTACATGAAAAACAAAGTGCAATGTTTGAAGTGATCTTCAGTCCTCTTTTCAAGTGAAGTTGGTCTACATTATAATGTGCCAAATAAGATCTGACTGACTACATGTAAGCTAATTTCACACATAAACACTGGAGATTTTCAGAAAATGGTGAGAAGGAATTCTGGTCCATCTTTTTCTTGAAATGCTACAGACTAGGTGCAAGGGAACAGTTGTATAAATGTGCATGTGAAATTAAGCTGTGGAAATAGCAGTATTATCTTTACAACTCACAGAGATAGCAGGTGAGGCTCCTTGATATGAGATGCGTGTATCTGTATACAGTCACAATAACAGGAAGTGAGTGGAAAGTAGTGTACAGATCAGCAGAAAGGATTAATTCTCACTGGCACAAACATCTTCTCACATGCACAATGGTTATGGTCTAGACTATTTGCTGACACATTCACTCACAGCCTCATCTGCTAATACAAAGATTTTTAGGGGCCTCAGAGGAAAACTTTTGCAAAAATTCCACAGTGAATGTTGAGGATATTTATGCTCCCACATGGTGCTGCTCTGGAACATATGCAGAATATTTCAAGACTCCAGTGCATGTGTGAACTAACACTCTGAAAATGAAGCAGATATTAACAGTGTTTCACTGAGGGAGGGTGGCGGGGCAATTGCGATTCACACCCAGGGAAAGAATCACTGAGTTATTTGCATAATGCCAAATGGTGGGGTTTACACCACGACTTACACCATGGCAGATGAACAAATATTTTCCACACATTTATTTCTTACCTCTTCAACAGAACATTGTTCCTCTAACTATGATATCATACATTATTTTTTGCTTCTATATACTCATAACCATAAACACAAAGAGCTTCAAAATATGAAGGGACTGATGAGAAGCATAACTGTCTTTTATGTCAGCAAAATCTTGTCAGAATTCACAATTGTGCAGGGATAGTATTAGAGAGAGTGCCAAAGGAAGGGTGGGAGTCAGTGTGGAGGGAGGAGGAGGGTGGGCGGCGGGACCGCTCACTTGAAAGAAAGGGAACGCCAGGTTGATTTATTCAAAGAGTGAGGAGTGGGTGAATCAAACTTTAATGGCTTTTGGGAGCTCAAGCGGTCTTCTCTCCCCCTTCAATCCTGCCCCTAACTCAGTCTCTCCGTCTGTGCTTCCACTTCCCTTACTCGTTTCCTCCTTACCCTACCTCTCTCTAAGCCTGTCTCCAAAACATACTTTGTGATGGTCACTCACAAACATGAGCCCTCCCTTTCTTGACAGCAAAATCTGCACCCATCTTTGAATAGAACAGAAATCAAGGTGCTCTTCATGCTCAGGGGGATAAAGTAAATGACAGATAGATAAAGAGTGGAATAGGAGATGATTTACCTTCACGAGTGGCAGCATGTGCATGATGCGTTGGCAGTATTTGTTGCATTAACCTCTGGAGTGGAAAGGATGCACAAAAAAAATGTCGTACAGACCCAGTGATCTCTTTGACAACTTACTTAAGCAGCTATTTACCCTGAAAGGCTTCCTAAAATCTACAAAGGAATCATCATTCATGGAGAGAATGACTACAAGTCCTTACTTTATGAATGTGCTTTCCACTGACTCAAAATAAACCCCACCAGAGACATACCTAACTGAAACTGAGAGCCTTTTTCCTGCATGAAATATGAAACAAACAGCTGGTTAAACATCCTGGGTCTTCATAAATTGGCCATATGTACCATATGTACATTGCTTAAAAATCGGAAGAGTAAGTGCACAACTTAGATTAGTTTGTGCAGGATGATCATGTGGAATCCTCTAATCAGTGCTGTCAGACATAATGATGTAGCAGATGGACAAAAATCTCATAAATCGCAATAAACTGAAATACCAAGAGTTAGAAATATTACCAATAATATGTTATAGCACGAAGGATATAATATGAAGGAACAGATGCTTTTATGCAACCAAAATGTGGAGAATTTGACATTGTAAAACTCTTTAGTGAAGATACTCACCTAAAAACTAAAGCTTTTGCTTACAGTTGGGCTCTCAAGTCCAAATTTATGTAGGAGAAACTTTGTAATGGTGCCTGAAGTAAGTAAAATATTGACTGCTTTCCATTTAACCTTCTCACTTTATCCATTTTTTTCTCTTTTTCTCCCTAAATCCTTCCATCACTCTCTATGGGGCTCAGGGTCTTAGTGTCAGGCAGAATTCTCTTTGAGGCCTATGCCTGTCAACCAGCCACCACTCAGCTCAGTAACCACTGGATTCCATTACACTGAAGGAAAGACCAGGAGAGAAGATACTGAAATAATTATGGGGTAAATCCAACTTCTGCTGTAGGAGGCAGAGTGTGTGTTTGTGTTGTCTTTCATGGGAAGAGTTTGTTAGTTTGTGAGCAGTATGTGCAGGGTGATAGTGTCACAAATATTTTAAGGCTAATTTAAAAACAAATGCAGGTTTTAAAGCAGCTTTCCAACTGCAAAGACATTAATTATCCACCTGCAGTGCACGCTACTTTTTTTTTTTTTTTGCAACCTGATAATCAACTTACCTTTGGATGCAGTATAAACTACAAGATACAGGGCAAAAGGTTATAAGAGACTAGGGATAGAATTGTAGCTCTCAGATGTGAGCAAAAGCAAAAAGAATGGACTATAACACTTGCATCTGTTCTACCTGACAGCGACAGAGGGCACATCAAACAGCAGGTGCCTCTGTTTTGCAGCCAGAGCCCTCATCAAGCACTAAACAGCTCATTCACAGGCATAATAGAGGCTCTCAAACACCCTCTGCCAATATTGTCTGAAAAACGACTGCATTTGTGTGTGTTTTTGTGTTTTGAGCGTATGAAATGCTGTCATAATATTCAACTCAAAATTGTTTGTAGGAAGTAGTAGCCAGTAGTTGGAGGCTGACATGATGCTTTAGTAAATTTGCCTCCTCCACAGAAATGCTCATATCACAGTGGTGTTGGCAGAGGACACACTTAGCCATCACAAAATTAACCAATGGAGTAATTTTATGGGATTGCATATAATGAAACATGGGCTGACAAACTATTTTTGTGGACAAATCAGGCTTCCGATTCTGCTATTATGTTTTTCCCAAAGACCACTAGCTCTGAATGTAGAAACTTGTTCAGATCAGACTAGAATCAAGGGCTTTTCGTACTTCAAATATCTGACTTTCAACCAAGGGGCTTCCAACTTAAGTAACTCTGTTTCATAGCATCAGCCGTAGTTCATCAGAGCTTACTGTAGGTTAGAGAGGGACATTGAGATATGGCTGATAGAAAATTGAGGCTGAAGAGGGATTTTCTTATCTGCCTGACATACCTGAGAGACAGTAAACAGATACAGTTTGAGTATCTGTCACTTGGAGACTCTTGCCCATCTGCCTGTTTGCCAATATATTTAATCCCTCTATATGCTGCATTACAGCTCTGGTCAGAACTCTACTATACAATCTTGTGTACATCATTACTGTGTTATCAAAGGCAGGATTCCTCTGCACTGCGTAACGGTATAGGGAGCAATGAATGAGAAAACTGGCAAGCGGATGAAAGAAAGAAAAATTCTGCTAAGTTTAAAGTAGATAGGCTAAAAAAAAACACCAAACTTTAATGAGTTGTACTTGTTTAAGGTGATTAGAAATTACACACAGTATGCACAAGTAAACTTTAAAACAATAAATTAACTGGAGGTGAATCAAATTCTGTGTGTAGGACAACAGAGCTGAAGAAGGGCATTTGGGACAGAAATGACTTTAAATACACATTGATGAAGAAAAAAAAAAAAAAAAGAAGACAAGTAGCTAAACATACACGCAAACTAGTTTTTCTCTTTGTAGTAATTCATTATTGACATACTTACTTATAGACAACTTAGGCTGGGCTTACACCAGAAGACTTTTAAAAGATTTGCACAAGACTCTGAAAGACTACCAGCTCACATCTAAAGACCAATGTTTAGAGTCTTAAGTCTCAGCCTAGTCTCAGACTGAGATTTGACAAAGACTGTGAATCTATAGGGTCACAAATTACAAGACTGCAACTAGATTCTTTTAGCATTTTTTGTGACATGTTGGACAGTTGATATGGAACAGGGCTGATCTGCACACTGTAAAGCAAGCAAGGGGAGAGTTTCCCTCCAGGAGGAAATTACACATCATCATTATTAAGTGTGGCTTAGCATCTCCACCAGGTGTTACACCGACTCATCAGAATCTGGAGGGATGAGTTTTTATTCTCTTATTTGTTAGATCATTATACTGTAACACATAAATGATCCACAGCAGACATTTACTTCTAATAACCACCCGCTCCTCTTTCTGGACGGTCCACCGACGACGTTTCATCACCGCTTCTTGTTCGTCTTTTTTTTTTTCCCCCGTCCTTTCTTGCAGGTGGTCTGAACGTCGGGATTCCTGTTTCTGCCTTTGTCAGAGCTCATCTATTGGTTGTTGATCGTGTTTCGTCACTGCGACTTGCGATAATATCTAACATGTCAGAAATTGTCGCAGATCCAAGACTGGAGAAATATTGACGTTAAACAGCACAGATTACCAGATCACACCTAACGACCGAGATGACGGGAGCGCGCTGTGACTCCAGCAAAACTCCTAAGATTTCCTAAAGACTTCCGTTTTTAGTCTGCGACCGTGAAAATCGTTTGGTGTGAGCCCAGCATTAGTGTCTAAACCCATTCTTTATTCTAAACCTAATAATAATCCAGTCACAACTTTGGCCAGAAAACCAAGTTTTGACCTACAAAAATCCCCCTAAACATGTGGCGAACACCACTTGGGCCCCATACAATCTGCTGGACCCATAAGTATAGTCTGCTGGTAGTTTTTGGACCCCAAGGACACAGAAGAACAAGAACACACACATGCATAAATACAATATGTATATATATATATATATATATATATATATATATATACATATATATATATATATGTGTGTGTGTGATTTGTCGTCCTGTCAGTTTGGCTCCTTTGCTTTTACTTTTAGAACAGTAAGAGATGACACCTACTGGGCACTGGCAAAGAAATGTTGGTGTTTGAGATCATCTCAGTGGAACTGAAAGAAAGAGCAAGTCCCAGTAGGACTCTGTTTGGGGTCAAATAGCTGGAAGGAGGTGTGTAAGTGTACTGTATGCGGAGGCACGTTGTCTGAGCAGACCTATCCCACACAGATGAAAATCTTGGTATAAAGCCCTGATCTGTAGCAGACTACCTGTTATAGTAAAGGAATATGAGAAAAAACATGCAGTAAGTTGTAGGTTCACTCTACTATCATCCAGTGCTGCAATGAATTTCAGTCCATCTGCCGGTGACAGTCGTTGCTCTTTGTATCTAGTCTTAGCTTCTGGCTTCCTGAATGTGTGGCTGTTGTAAATCTGGCCAGCTCATTAGGACTGACAGAGGGAATGCTAGCAGCCCACCTGCTCCCCTCCACCCTCTTTATGGCTCTACAAATTAAAATAACATTAACACACAGTCTCTCCACTCTTCCTACTGCAACGTTCACCTTGCCACTAACATTGCTGTGTCTGCTCAGTGCTGTTCAGGCCTACTTCAAACAACTATTAGTCTGTTTGGACAGCCCTTTAGCCCTCTGTGTTGTTTTCTTTTAACCTCTGCCTTCTTTTAGTATTTTGTGATTTTGCTTGTGTTAAATCTCATCCTTTGAATCCTTTGTTGCTCTGTCAGTCCAGCTCCTTTACTTTTACCATCATCCCTCACATCCATTACCTTTCCCCATCTTTTTCTCTGATGTGCTGATGGCACTGTAACCCCAGTTACTGTGGCATGACCAGTGAGTGACAGCATGATGAAGTGATGTCGCAGCATGTTTGCTTTGACCGCTAGAGGTCAGGTAAGGTCACGGAGGTAATGAGGCCATAAAAATGCAGGTACAGAAAGTTGTGGGGAAAAAAGATAAGATGAAAAGGGGTAGAGGAAAGAGAAGAATGTGCAAACAGAAAGAAAGCAACTCCTGAATGAACAGAGCTCCAAAATGGACACATACATGTGGAGGAGGTGGAGGGATTCATGAGGAACTCTCTGTAGACAGACTGCTGCTTATTATCATAACATGTAGTCATTAAAATAAGAGTGATTTTGCTGTGTGTCATTTGTCAAGCAGGGCAGGCAAACCCATTAATTTTGACTTGTGAATAAACAAATTTCACTTGCAGAATTCTCAGTTTGCATGTTTTATTTTCTCTAAGTTCTGGTTCAGTATTACAAGCTTTAGCTAATGTAAAAAAAAAGAATGCTGGTGAATAAGGACTCATGTTTAGTGTTTTAAGGACTCTGATCTATTAAATTGCCTTGTCTTAAAATACATAAGCTTGAATTTTATAGAATAGCAGGACTGAATAGTGATGAAGGACTAACAATATCTGAGCAACTGAGGGTCAAACACAGTCCTTTTTAACAGTTTTCTCAAGGCTTAATGGAAGCCTATTGTTCACAGAGCTTGAAAAGTCTGCATGTAGACTTTAAGTGAGTCCCACACAACTGTATTTGGTTCCAATGGCCTGAGAGAATCTTTACTTGTGAGTGATCTAAACAACCTCATCTAAATACTCCTCATTTCCTCCATTTATTTGTCTGACTTTGTGGAAAGGGAAAAGAAAAAGCTAGTGGCTTTGAAGTCAGAAAGAGGTATGTACTCAATATAAACACAACAAGACATGTGGGTGGTTTTTTTGTGTGTGTATTCAAGTCACTGTTTGAAGTCCTCCACTCCTTTCTGGCAATTACTTCATATCAAGGATTAGATGAGGGGAAAAAGCATTGAGGAGACAGAATATGGAAAGAAGAGAGAACTAAGGAGAGAGGTTGCACATTCAGATAGAAACTGAGAGGAAAACAGAGACTGAGGTCCCCACTGCTAGGGACTGATTTTACACTCCATAAAAGAAGCTATGCAGACTATCTCCACATGAGTTTAAAACATGAGCAGATCACAATACAGCCATATCCAGTAGAGACCAAAGCGCACTATAAGGAGTTGATGATCACAGTAAGTTTGATGCAGCCAATATGTAGTTATGATATTTTGAACAGAGCATATTTATTATAATTTTTCCCAAACAGTTTGGAATAGTCATTACTGGCCAAAATATTCACTGGATGGTCACAAGTGTTTCTGGAATTATTATTTTACTGTTTAGAAAACATGAAATTGTCATTTTCTGATGATTTAACATTGAATTTATGTTTTCTGTAAAATTTAGTTGAGCTAACTTAATAAAAATAAATCAAATTTTCTTTGATTCAAATTTAAATAAATAAAATTTGTCTTTATTTATTTGGGTGATGTAAGTTAACACGAGTCATTCTTACCTCTGGGATCTGAACAGTGTATGGCTGCCCGTGGAAGTTTGGTGCATTATCATTCACATCCCCGATCTGGATGTTTACTGTGTCTTTGACCACCTGAGGGAGGAAACACCTTTGTAAAACAGTTCAAAAGTCATACAGTTTATGAGAACTACACACTCTGAAAATACAGTATATATTTCTTTTAAACCAAAGCCAAAATTAACCATTAAACAGGGCAAGTATATGTGATAGATTCCCCACAGTAGGTTTTAGAAACTAAGCAACACTGAGTGATACAGATGTCATATGAGAAAGGAATTTGACTGAGTATGAAAGTGAGAGACTGAAGAGGAGGCAGATTTCTAGATCTATAAGTGACATGTAGTCATAGTGCATCCAGGATGTCAGCATGTGTAGGAATGTGTCATGACTATGATCAGAGTGCAAATCTGTTTCTTACCTCTTGAATGTCACTCACGTAGAACTCAACCTGCATCTCTGACTTCGTCTGTTTGGAGACAGAGACACATCATCATCATCATCAACTTTTCATGGAGATGGGACTCACAGGAACAATGCAGAAAAATCAGAAGGAAAGGAAGATTAAGAAATGGCATCCAAACTCAAAGTGCTTTGTGTGCATCTCTCGTAAGATAATACTGTACTTCTCAATTTCAACATTTGATAATTTACACTCCATCTACTATTTTCAAAAATTACCTTACATGTTTTTTTGGGGGGTAATGTCTATAACGTGTGCGGTGCGTGTGATGTTTTCACCTCACGATCGAGCTGCTGTCGAAGCCAGACCACACCGGTTTCCCTGTTCACAGAAAAATACCTCATGCCCTCTTCGCCTGAAACCCCGTACATGAGGGGCTCCCCCTCAGGATCAATTGCCTTAAGCTGGGCTACAGATGAACCTGCCAGAAAGAGTCAAAGGTCAGAGGTCTCAAAGGGTTATGGGCCAGGGTAGAGTTTTAATCTATACATGACCAATGAAAAAAACAAGTCTTCAAACGCAGCACTGCATATGTTCTATTCTACAATACAATATTTCTCTTAAGATGTTTATCAAGCTGCCAAACAGTCTTCACCCCCATGTACAGAAGTATGGAAGATGACCCAAAATCCAAACAAAGTTAATGCTTTTGTTGCTAATTATGTATTTCCAGCATCTGTAGAGTTGTCATCTTTCTGCACGATCTTTAATTAATATGTCTATGACTAGTTTGGCTGTATGCAGTATTATCTACACATGCTTCGTTTTGCTTTGATTTGAACATCAACACTCATTTCTGTTATCAGCATTTAGGTTTTCAGATCATGTGCCATAGAATAGGCAATGCATCTAGCTGGACCCTGTGTATTTATAGTAGGGTATGTATTCTGAAGTCATGGCTAAAATACACAAGAAACAGCAGTGTAACTAGTCTGTAGCTTAAATAGCTAGATTTAAAAGTAACATTACCAAACACCATCTGTACAGTCCTTTACAAACACCCTATTTTGAATGTTCACTGCAATAAATATTCGTTGCTTCTAAACAAACATGTTGAATTGTTATATTGAAGAGGTGAGCTCAAAAAGATGCAAATGATTTGCGTATAACTGACATCCTATGTCTCAGTATTGCCATCTTTGTTGTTTGCTTCAACCTAGTTCTATTAATTCTGACTATAAAACTTTCCTAGGATAAGTCGAAAATGTAAATATACTGAGTTAGGTGAAAAAAAAGGAATTCAGAGCCCTGACGAAGGTTCACTACAGACATACATGTAGATCTCTGAGGAATGCTGATGCTGCACAGAGCAAGCTGGTACAGGTCCTCAGCTACCGATTAGAATTAAAAGGTTACTTAATACAAGTAAAAAGAAGAGGGAGAGTAAACTAACTGATCATACACACATATCATGCACAGTAAAACACACTCCTGCCACATTTTTCCAAGCAGGTACTCAGACAAAAGAAGAAAAGCCAAACTAAATCATGTCTGTCACTTGTGCAGCAGACCTCTTAACACAGCAACCAATTAGGCTTCACAATCACACATCCCTCTCGTTTTATTAATACACCCCATTTTCCTATGAAAGGGTGGCAAAAATGACTAATTAATATAACGATTTATGAACCCCTCTCATTGTGGTCTAATGAGATTTATGCAAATTCAGCAGCTTCCAATATGAGTTATAATTTGGTTGAAGACGGTGCAAATTAAGCATTTTACCTCAAAGTCATCAATAAAAACCGTTATTTCTCGAGTGTTCGACTCTCTCGACTGTGAAGGAAATATCTGCTTCATGTGGGCAGACATGCTCTTGACTGAATGATAACAAATTATCATTTGAAACTATAAAGACTTATACATAGGAGGCATAGCTGAGTGGAAGAATAATTCCTACGCTGAAGAAAAAAAGGGAAACTATGACCACTTTATTACAATATGGTAAGTGGAGACTTGTGTTAAAAAAGTATTTTTTCCCCAGTCACTGTGAAGTTAAATTACCTCTTAATTTTCTCAGCCTCATTTAAGACTAAGTTAATTTCATTGATTGTTATTTTAGCCTTGCCCACAGTTGCAGACAGTGACAGAGAAAAACTAGATGTGTTAAGTTGAAGGTATTAGCAGCAGGATAAATAAATGTGGTGAGTTTATTTTTGTGACTCGAATCTCACACTTACTTTCCTGAAAACATAAACGGCCACTAAAGAACTTTGGTAGATTTTCATACTTGGGCTCCTTCTGCTCCTTCTTACAGAGGCTAATTCAGCGTCCATCTTACATCCAGTTTCTCCTCTGAGCTCTCTGCAACCAGTCAGGTGTTGACTGTTTGAAGTGCAGTTTTTCAGCTCTGAGTCCCTGCAGGACAACGACGGTTACAAGAATGCGTAATGAGTAATAAGGTCAGAAACTTATGTAGTACTGCTTTGCTGCTTCAAAACATGCTAACAGATTCAAGGAGTAGGGACCAAGTCGGAGTATTACTTTTACAAGCACTTGCAGAAATTTGGATGCCTTTAAATATAAACATAGTGCTACAATTGGTCCATGTACTGTTGAAGAAGAAGTGGCAGAGGAAGTTGGAAATCCTGAGGAAAAAGGCGCAGAGAGCCCTTTCGCAGATTAACCTCTGGCTGTAGCTAACTACATCTGTCACTACTGTTGCATCCTTCATCAACCCTAGCAAAACCAGTAATTGTGGTTTGATGTAAAACACTGAATTGACCTGAACTGAATGAATTCAGGACCAGAGATATGCTACTAAAATGCTTCATCAGCAAAGTGTGAAGTCATTTAAAATGACTTAAATGCAACATTCTGAATAGTCCTCCACTGCAGGTTTGATGATGGAAAGAGGATTTAAGTAAAGGTAACGGCACAAAGTAACGAGGGCCAAGGTTCTTGTTTGGACAGTGTGTGTATGTGTGTTTGTGCATCAGTGTGTGTTTGTGCGTACATGTACAGAGCAGATATCCTTCTAATGCTTATCTGTAACACTGTGGCACCAAGCCCTTTCCCCTGACAAATGATGATATTTAGCAGCAAGTGATGCCCGTAGTACTGTTATGAATGATACAGTGCACATTAACGTTACCCCGCCCCTTCCCCTCGACTCTGCAACACTGTGCTCGTGACAAGAGCAATGGCCTGGAGGAATCATCTTTCTACTTCAGCTTACTCTCTCCTATTAGCCTGTGAGTTTATTTATTTCTCAGCAAATCTCTACGTTTCCACATGGATGTACTGAAGTAAAACCAGAACAAACAATCTGAACCACGTGGTAAACCTGGGTTACTTGCTGGTTACATTTAAAAGGATGCATAAGTTAATTTCCCAACCAATTTACTCAACCAGTTCCATTATATTTCACAGAAAAACATTAAAAACATGTTTTTTTTTGTTTTTTTAACAGTGGCTAAACTTTGAAGAAACTTCAGGGGGAACCTCAATGAAATATTGAGAGTAATTAAATTTTAAATAGCTGAGGTCAGAGAGCAGAGAATGGGTGAGCCACAAGGAAGGATGAGCCTAATTAGAAAGCACAGCAGAATGACCATTTATCTAGAAAAAAAAAGAAAAAAAAAAAAAGGAAAAAAAAGGAAAAGGAAAGCTTTGCTTAAAAAACTACACTTCATTACTTCTACAACTTCTTTAAAAGTTAAACTATTGCAGCTTATGGAAAAACATAATATAACAAATAAAGTCTGAAGCGGCATTGGACTAAAAGTAAGGAGAGGTGGAGGAGAAGACTTGATAACCTGAACACAGCAGTGCCTGAATGTTTTACTCAGCTCAACCTTTTAGGAGAGGCAAACCGCGTAGTGGCAGGAGCTAAATCAGCCACTGGAGGACATCAATCCCTGCTGGATCAATAGGAGTTGCGCGCGTTAGATGGGGACTAACCTCAGCCCTGCCTGGGCCTCAGGCTTCTCAAAGAAAAGAGGCTGTAGGCCAAAGCCCTGTTTATTATGTTGGTGACATCTCTAGACCTCTCGTTCATCTGAGTTCTGATTCACTGGGACAGGCACTGTCAGCCCTGCAATTTCAGGCATGCTGTGAATTATAGCTTTGAATTTTATGGCACACAAAAGGCTTAATGGGTATATGGGCACTGTTCAGCTGTCTACCACAGCAGGGACAAACAAAAGAGAAGATGAAGCCACCTCAGATCAATGCTCAGTCTGACTGACTGTGGAGGACAGGCTGGAGAGAATCTTGATCTTTACCTGCTCTGTATAAATACTTGATGGATAGTCTTGGGCAGAGCTGGTGAGACTTGGGGCTGAAGTCATGCAATCAGTAGGCTGATGAGTCAGTGTGGTGCCACTCATGTTACTGCACTGCCTTTCTGCTGACAAAGAGAGCCTTCAAACACATCAACAAACCAAACCGGAGCCACGCTGCCTCACATCAATCATTCCCATCAAAAATTCACACAGGCAAACACCATCTTGGACTAACTTGCTGCTTGAGCTTACAGGGTATTCTGTATTTTTACTTTAAAGTGGAGCATTTGTCACCTCTCAGATGTAAAGAAAAATAGAACATTACACTCATTGTAGAGTAGCTGTAATGGAAAGCCTTATCATTTATCACATAGATGAGCTACGATTATAGGAGGGTGACTCTAAGCTACAGTGTTGTATACTTTTCAGCAGTACATTCATCAGCCTTGGGGTAACATGCAGACTGTTTATAAGGGATAACACATAACTAAGTCCTTCTAAGTGACTGCTATTGAAATAAAAGGGGCTTGATTATTGAGTATTCTTGAGTGTTTGAATCACTAAACTAAAAGAACCATAGATTAAAAAACTGAAGCGTGAAGCACACTTGTATAGGAATCACACTTCAGAATTATTCAAATGAGAAAAAGGAATGAAGTGATTTTTAAACTGTAAATTTAACAGCTCAAAGACAAGCACTGCATTTAACTTAGGGTTTCTCAGTGGTGTGAGCACTGTCGCCTCATCACGACAATCACATTTGTCAGTGTGTGTCGGACACCATCATCTGGGGACCCCACATGAAATGGTACTGGCTTCGTTCCTCCAGGACAAATTTTAAGCAAAATTAAGGTCTTTTGGAGTGCAAGCGGTGCTCCTGAAGCACTTTTTTTAACACTGTAGTGGCATCAGCCATTTTTTATGGAGCTGTCTGCTGGAGCAGCAGCAAGTCTGCTGTGGAAAAAAAGAAACTAAAACTGATCAAGAAGGCCAGCAATGTACTGAGATGCCACTTGGATCCAGTAGAGGTGGCGAGAGAAAAGATGATGATGCATAAGCTCCCACTCCTTCCAGAACACTTTGACAACACTGCAGAGCTCCAGCAACAGACTCCTTCACCCCAAGTGTGTGAAGGAGCACTATCACAGGTCCTTTCTTCCTGCACTAGTTACTGCATCACCAGTACTGCTCCCAGTATACAAACACAAAAAGGCAACATATTTTCTCTTTCTCATACATTTTTCTATTTTTTTTAATCCTATAATTTTCTAAATCTGAGTTTGCATGTGTACCCTGTGGTTGACCAAGCTGCCACTGGGCAAGTAGGAGGAATGTGCCCCTTCTCTTGATAAGCCTCAGCCACCCTGCGACCCCAAGACTGGATAAAATGGGTACAGAAAAATGACAGAATGAATACATGCATTTAACTTCGACTTCAACATTCAAGGTCGGTGAGGACTTCACTGAGCTGTTCATGACTGTGGAGTAAAAATATAAGCTGTACATTAAAATTGATCAAACAAAGATCACTTCTGAGCTGAAATCCTCTCCAGTCAAACCAGCATTTGACTCTTTAGTCAATCTGACTCATATGAAGTACTTTAAAAGAAATTTGTGAGTCAGATTTCATCAGGGAATTTAAGTCATTGTTTCAAGCCCTTCCTTTAAAGAGGCTCCTCTGGGATGTATGTATTAACTTACTTCCTTCCCACCAGCCAACGACAGTAAATTAATCTCTTCTATTCCATCAGAAATAAGATGGAAATGAATTGAAATCAACTCATTGCTGCTTTCTCTTGCCCATGGTGCTGTGAATTCTGTTAATGTCTACAGATTCAGGATGCTTCTGGGTAGCCAGTTAGATGTGGAAATAAAGTTGAATCTTTCTATCGGGAATGATAATGGTCCAGCGGCCAGACACTGAGAGCTTGATCCTCTATTTCCATACAAAGAGAGATGTTAGCATTCAGAGGACATATTTTATAGCTGAGGAGAGGATGTATGTTGATTGTTTATATTCCTGTAGGGTAAGGACAGCCATAGAGAATCAGACAGTTAATAAAAAAACCAAAGAAAGAAAGAGAGAGACACAGAGAGCAAGGTTTGCTGAATATATCTGCAAGCTTGTATGTTTCTCTTCAAAAATGTGTCAGTAAAATGGTGCATGTATTGTAAATTAATTCAATTTGCTAGTTAATTAGTTGATATGAAATATGAATAAAGTTCCTCTGAGGAGGTTATATTTAAGAAACAAAAGGCATCTATAATTTCTGTTTATTTACCTTTTTATTTTTCACTAACTTTTTCTATTTTTGTTGTGTGGGTCTGTGCATGCACACGCGTGTGTGTGTATGCATTCGTGTTTGTGACATCAATAACTGTGATGGGAAAGAGAGCCGAAGACAAATAGTGCCAGCGGTCTGGCTTTAAGTGACTCCTGTGTTTCAACAACACACACCATGAGAGTCCTTGGGAAAGTGTGTATTAATCCAACAGATTTATGACTAAATCTGTCACGGATGGGAGGAGAACACCCTCTGCCTTTCCTTTAGCCGTTCCAGGGAGAAATACTCACCTCCTAAACCACACACTAAAAATTTACACAGCTTTTAACTTACCAGGCTGTACATACTCAGAACCATGATATACTCATCCGGGATGAAAACTGCTGATTTATTCAGGCAAGCGTTGATACACAGCTTGAAAGGATGCATAAACACATTTATAGTAGCATGTACGGACATAGTGGTGCAAAATGACAAGATGCAAACAGGCTGACACTTGGTACAGAAATTGTTTGCTCTGAGGTAATGAAAACAATTGACTTTATACTTTCACATGATTCTGCACTAATGAAAACATGTTATACACATTTATATTGGACTTTTACCAACAGACTGCTGTAAATGTTATACATTGGACCATTAATACTAAATGTGGGGTAGTACACAAATTGCATGCATGTTGTTGCCTTCAAAGAAAACTAGGCTCACAGCGTTAAAAAAAGCCACGGAAATGTTAGAAGCTTATGTTGATAATCAAAGTTTGTTCTGTGTTTCTCAGTTTACACAAAGGAAGCAACCCAGTTTTTTATAGTTTACAATGATTTATATCATCAGAATCTATGAACACCTCAAATAAAAGTGTCTTCAAAGACAAAAAACAGTCCACATAAAGTAAGACATTTAAGAACCTCAGCAAGTATTATTCGAAGTTGACCGTTCAGACATGAATAATTCATTGTTTTGTTTTGTTTTTATGATGAGAGCAATTCAGCACAGTCCAAAATGAACTGATGAGTTTGAGGCACATAATTGAATGTATGGCCCAGGATTGGCTTTCTAATACATCCAAGTGGTGCAATGATGAAAACACTGAGTGACAAGGCTGTGACTAACCAATCACATTGCAAAAGTCAGAGGACAGTAAAAGACATTAGCGGACAGTCGTCCCACGCGTTGGTGAGGAGAGGCAGACCTGTCACTACAAATTCACACGTAGCTTCTTTCAGCCTGCAATCACACAGGAAAGCTTTTTGCTCTTGCTATATTCTGCTCCTTCCCATCACGGTCTTGCTGTTTCCAAACTCTTTCGTTTTTGTCATCCTTTCGTCACGCTTCGTCGTGCTTGTGGAGGCCAGACAGAGGGACACAGGCAGCGCTGATTGGAGTGGACAGGTGGCTGTGTGCTTCTGAGGCTCCTGGAGTGACGGCTGAGCCAGTCCGGCCTGTCATTGTCACAAAAGTCAGTGGTCGCTCCAAACACACACATCCACTCCAAACCACACCACTGCCAACATGCCAACATGTCCATCAACAATGGCACTTTGTGACACCTGCCTAATTCTTTCTTCTTTTTCCTGTCTTCACGTCTTGCTTCATTCATCCAGTTTTGCTGCTCACTTCAGTTTTTAATCCCTTTCTTACTCTGCCATTTGCCTTTTCTCTTCTCTTCCAACACTCCCACTCTCCCACAATGGCCCTCTGCTGACCTCAACAGGGCTGACTATTACCTGTGAGTGAGCTAAATCACAGCCGGGTAATGGAACATGCCACCTTCACTGAGAAGCTGCACACACATAACCACATTCACATTAAAACAAAAGCCTCTCCATTTCGACCTTTTCCCTTTTCTCTCCCGTTTACATGTTTATCATTTGGCCCTTGTGTTACTGAATTATAGGGCTGGTGTTGTTTCTGTCAGCCCTGGGGATGTGAATGGGAATGTTGTGGAATGGCAGGAGCCGAGGTCAAGAATGAGGCTTTGGCAACTTTGAGTTGGCCCACAGCTATACAAAGTCAGTTGAGCATTACCTCGGAGAAAACACTGCCTTCATCAAATAAAGCTTTACCAAGGAATGTGAGAGTCCTGTTCTATGTTATTACATGCTGGACATGTTTACATATATGTATGTATACATATAGCGCACATTTTTGTTTGTTTACTTATCCTTAATGATTTTTAACTGGTATGAACAAATGAATAGCACATAACTCTGGTTTTAGTGTCCCTTAATTGGCTTCGTTCATCTACAAATCCATTTTAAGATTCTTGTATTTGTTATTAAGTCTCCTCATGTCCTCGCCTCTTTGTATTTGTCTGAGCTGCTTCACCCTTACATGCTATTGTGCTCTTAGATCAGCTAACTAGATGCTTTAACTGTCCTGAAAAGTTTTTTATAAATCCAGAGGAGACAGTTTTAGCTCCTAAAATATGGAATGAGCTCCTACTGCAGGTCAGACAGGCTCCTTCTCTTGTTGTTTGTAAGACTAGTTAAAAAACACACTTTTACTCTTTGGCTTTCAAGCAAGTGTGAGTTGTCATCTGTTTGTACTTGTGTTTTTTTTTTTTTTGTCTTCTAGCTTCTATGTGGTCATTTATAGCTGTTTTATTGTTCTAACTTTATTAGTATTTTTATCTTTTATGCTTTTTTTCTATTTTTAATTTTATTTATTGTACAGTACTTTGGTCAGCTGGTCTGCTGTTTTATGTATGTATGTATTCAGGATTTTAGGTGAATTGTAAGGCATATCTTGGTCATGTTATACAACTGGACTTTTATACAATTCATATTTTTTTATATTGTATTGTTATTTTATTTATTTATTTATTTTATTTTATTATTTCACACATTGTATGATTTGTCTTTAACATATTTTGGGGACAAGAAATGAAAATTAGCCTGAGGCTATAATCTGGTGTGTTAACATTAATATTTCATAAAATGTTCATTAACTTGCATTTTCCAGTCCAAATTGTGGGATCTGCTTGGGTGAGCTCTGTGTGCCACAGTGACCAACAAAACGATACTGGTTGATCTTCAAAAACTCCTGGTTTAGGATCCCAGGTTGCCAGCCCACAGCAAAATGTGACCCGGCCTTTGACCAGCATGTGAAGGAGGTGCCAAGCTGTGTATGGATCTTCCTCACACTACTGAGGCCCAACAGTGGAAAATAAATAAAATTGGTCTATTTGTATAGTTTTTTTTCCCTTAATACTGTGGGAGAGTACAATGATCTAATCCACCAAGAAAAACAAACTGCAACAAGGGAATCTTGCAGGGGATTTTGGAACATTGTTGTGGGGGTTAATATAGCTCTGTTTTTGATTTGGTGGCTTGTTAATTATTTAAGTGGAGCATTAAAGCCTGAGCAAATAAAGGAGTCATAATTTATTTTTAGCTAAAGTTGTGTTTAAAAAAAAGAAATGTAGCTGTGGAAAAAAAAACCCCAAAAAACTTTCTGTGTAACATGAACACAACTGAACTTTTACTCATATCATACCACATTGTTATAGATTTATTTTTTAGTCAGTGTTACATTAAAAGAAGTTGTAAAAATGAGTCAGTAATATCTTATAGGTGGGTCATACTTTAGCAAAAGTACACATCTGTGTCCTCTATGCAGAGTGGAGGGCACGTGCAGTCTGGCAAAAAAATTCCTGGTAAAATCCCTGTTTTTTACCTGGTCCGAGGATCAGGAAAACACACCATGCACACTCAATACTGTTGCTATCCTCTCAAGTTATGCTTCTGAATCCAGGATACAAGTATGCTACAGTACCTGAAAGCACATAGTGGACAGATTAAAGGTGATGAGAGACAGAATAATGAGGGCGTCTTCTTAAGATCATCACAGCACCCCCTCGATGTTAAAGATGCAACTGACTTTCCAGATGTGGATGTAGACCTCATTTACCTTTCCATTTTTAATTGGAAACTTTTAAATTTTGTTTTGCTGCAATAGAGTTTCCTGACCAGTCCATATGGTGTAACAGTTGTAAAATGACATGGTGCTCCAGACACCACACTAACATGTCTGATCCTGCATGGTCAAGTCCATCTCAGCTCAGTCCAGCTGACCAAGGCCAGCTGGACTTTATATGGGCAGGGATACTTGTGTATCTCTATCTTCCACTTCTCTCCTTCTCACTCACTTACGCCCATCTGCTGTGAAGCCCCTCTAAACCTCATCTCCCCCTCTGCCAGAAATCTATTCCCATCTCTCCATGTGTATCACCTCCACTTTCACATCTACATTTTCTGACAGCTCCCCATTCCTTCATCCTGCCTGTTTCACTCCATCTATTTTCTTTTCCTTCTATAATCCCTGTGCCCTTTCCTATCATTGTTTCACCTACTTTCTTTTAATTTCTTCCTCCTCTGTTTTTTTCTCCCTCTTTGCTATCTTATCTCTAGCTGTCCCCAGAAAGGTGACAGCAGGGGAGAAAAGAGACAAGGAGACATTGAGGTAAAGGAGACAGACAACAAGAGAAAGGAAATAGAAAAGCTTAAAATGTGTTAAAACCTGACCAGCTGAGTTCTGCAATGTGGACATGCTAGAACCCAAAATGTGACTTTGTTTGAGTGCATGTGTTTAACTTTGCATGTTTTGTCCGTTAGTGTATGAGACAGAAGGAGAGTGACTATGATAAGGCGGTTGGTGGGGTGTGTGTAGATATTTTCAATGTGTCCCAAAATCCTGCTGTTCTTCAGCTCGAATCTGATATGCTTTTGTTACAGCCACAGCAGTGTTATGTTTTTTATTTTTATTTATTTATTTATTTATTTTTTAAACACGTAACATGTCATGCTCGTTTTATGGATTATAAACGAGCTCATTATTTGTATTGCTCATTAGCTTCAGGTCCTAATTAGGCTAAATTAATATTGTTTCCTGACAAAGACATCAGCACAGGCAAATTGGCAATTGACCTCTTTGGTCAATCAGGAGAAAGGGACAAAGTTTTAAGGGGCAGCATAAATACTGCAGAGAGCTGCTCTTGTTGATCAGTTTTGTACTAATCCATCTGTCGTCCTCTAACATTCTCACTATCTCCTCAATAAAAATGTTTCTTTTAAACAGCATGTTGCAGTCTAACCAAAACTATACGTAAAAAGTTTGAAGGGGAATAAAGGTACTGAACACATATAATACAGAGTGGTCTCACACCAAGTTTTCCACATGTTGTTCAAACTCAACTTAAAATAGATTCACTTCATTTCCCCTTCATTTTTTTCTCCTTCAGTCTATGTAATAACAAAACAAAGAAGACTGAATGTTTCATTTAAATAGTGGATTTTTTTGTTTTGTGTGACAGAATATTTCTGTGATGTTGATAATTGCACCTTAGTGGAAACTGCTTTCTCGTCTGTTCAATTTTGATGTGAAACAAATATGGCAACAGATCTGTTCAACAACAAAGGAGCAGACATCAATAACCCATAAGAACCCAACGTGACATATTTGTCACATCCAGTTTCTGAGACATTTTGCTTCAATTTATGGTATAAACTTTGCTCAAAATCCTGTTGAACACAATCTCATACTCGTCTTCTGTAATAGATACCCAGAAGCAGAAACCCATATTATAATCTTTTTAATATATCACATGATAATAAATGGCAGATATCCCCCCAAAAAAATGTTAATTTTTTTGTTACATTTTGTTAAAGGGCCGAATGAAGACATCATATTTAAAAAATTGGACTTCTCTTACCATTTTTTAATGGGTCGGGGCTTAACGGGTTAAGTAAAATAAATCAGTTTGCCAAAAAAAGAAGAAAAAGAAATCTTGTCAATCCCTGAGCAGAATATTTTGTATTATTAACTTCTGCTTGTTCAGATGTGAAATCCACTTTATTACATAATACTGCAAACAAAAGTATTTCATAAGTACAACAAAATACTTGTCTTCCAGGGGCGTCTGTGGGCCATTTTTATGTCCCTACCAAACAAAACCATACAACCTTAAACCAATCTCAGTGTCCCCTCCAGTATTTAACTGCTGCTGACAGTTAGAGACAGTGCAGCTGTGGAAAACTAGAGCAT
Source organism: Melanotaenia boesemani (assembly GCF_017639745.1). Taxonomy (NCBI): domain Eukaryota; kingdom Metazoa; phylum Chordata; class Actinopteri; order Atheriniformes; family Melanotaeniidae; genus Melanotaenia; species Melanotaenia boesemani. The sequence goes on from NC_055697.1 coordinate 10,089,813, forward strand.
CTTGCAGATTTGGGACTTTGGATTTAACTTGCTATTGTGCTTTGGCTTTTTTGTGATGTTTGTGAAATGCCTTAGTTCGGTTCAGCCATTTGTAATTGACTGTGTCATAGCTACTAGCTGTTTATGGGAGCTAGGACAATGTATTGGGATTTTGTGTATTCTGGAATTTTGTGCATCTGGTCACTCCAGCCAGAACTGGTTTACCTGAATCTTGTCATTTTGCTTGGTTTTCAACTTTCTTTTTTTTTTTTTATACCCATTAATAAATTACTTAACCTTAAACTTAAGCTTTAAAAGCTACAGTGTGTAAGAATGACTGACATCTAGTGGTAAAGATGGGCATATAAATTACTTCAACTGTCAATGTCAAGAACAGTTGTGAATGGACGGTGGCCATCGGTGGCCAAAACCTTTCCAGATAAAATTTTTCCAGACATAAACATGTTTTCATCTGTGAGCAGATCCAGTGCTCCAGCCAGAATTGTAACATAAAAAAGGCTTATCATGGATAGGTCGGAAAAACATTCCTACAAAAGGATGTTGCCATGTATGGTAGCATAGGTTATAATAATAAGGCAAAGCTCTCTGTTTGGTTTCCTCCATTTAATAAATGGTTTTCTCATCTAAATCATACCCAATGAATTCTGGGCACAGATCGATTTAGGTGAAGCGGCAGATACAAAACAATGACTATTGATAAAAGTAGGATGGAATATAACTTAGTAATGACTAATAATACCACTGTGGTGGGAATTATTGTGTGTTGACCAATAAGAAAAGAAATTGACTGAATCTAATTTAAGGTGAATCTGAAACTAGGCATAGACATTCTGATAGGGTCTGAAAACTTTCCTTTGGCTCTGTAAGTTTGCAAAGAAGCCCAGTGCTGTTTGCAACTGGGACTGGTGGCAAACTATGACACTGGTTGAGAGAGAAAATGAGCACGATTTTTAAAAAGGATCAAGGTGGGGACACCAAGTTTGCCGTATTGCTTTAAAAATGATCCACACTTTTAATGAGGCAGTTTTAAATGTCAGACTCCTCCTTGGTTGGGAAACAAGAGCGGAGCTCCATTATGCTGCAGTGTGTCCAGCTCATCAGTCGACAAGTGTGTGAAATCCCACACATATATTTATATACAAACAACACCAAAACACACATGTCCCTTCTTTGCTTGTCTTTGAACCAGCTGACATGCACACTGAGGGACACTTACATATCAGTAGACATTAAGTGCTACTACAAAACTGACATGGCACAAATGTGTATGAAAAAAAGCCACAGTTTCATCACTTTTAAGAAAATTGCAGCATAACAAGGCCAGAATAACAATAAAAAAAAACAAAAGCAAAAACAACCTCAGAGACACCAGTAAACAACAGAAAATGGCTCTGAGCCAGAAACAGGCCTATAAATGGGGGACAGAGTACAGGCACCCCACTTGTCAATTAATCCTATCTGGCACCGGCACACTGGCCTTTATGAGAACAAATGTCAGTGCTCAAGACAAGGACGAGATAACCTTTCTTCATGCACACCAGCCTCCAACGATCGACACTGATAGTACACTGCAGCCATCTAATATGAGCTGATCCTGCATGTCAAAGGGTTTAGCAAATTTGCTGTTCTGGAACTGATCAGATTCTGTTCATTCAGAAACGAGGCCTTGTCACAGGCACAAGTTGAGGCCAAACACTTGCTCACAGTGAACAGAGGACAGACCCTGAACATTTACAAGACCCTCCACTCATCAAGGACACTTAACCTCAAAACAAAACCAGAGATGCAATTACATGTTGCATTTTCCTGCTATTTATCATGTACATGTCTTGAAGACATAGTTTTGTGTCACTTTGTGATCATTAAATGTCTTTTTTTGCTTTTTTTCCATTTTGCTAAATTAGCTTTTTATATTTGTTTGATAGTTGTTTCTGTTCTATTTTCCTCATGTCATCCGTCACCATGTGGTCATTTCATATCTATAAATGATTCATTTTGTTCCATCAAGATAATTTTGTACCTGATTTTAGCTGTTTCATGTCTGTTTTTTAATATTTATATTTTGTAACTTTGTATTTCTTATAGTCAAGCTGAATATATTCTTGATTTGTTGCAGATTTTGCACAACTGTCTTTTTTTTTTCTTTCTTTCTTTTTATGGTCCTTTGCATTTCATTTTGTTGCATTTGACATTTTAGCAATTCTGTGTTTTTATAGCCCTTCTGTAATTCTGAGTTAATTTTGCGTCACATTTTGGTTGTTTAATGTCTCTTCAAAGTCATTTTACCTCACTTTATTCATGTTTGTTCAGCCTCTCGTCATGGTTTTTCTGTCTCTTCCTGGGACAGCTATTACATTTTTGGTATAAGACCTCAGCCATGACCATCTGTCCATGACTAGAAATCCTCTGTTTTTGAAAGAATTCTTAATGAAAAATAATGCTTTAAAATTCTCTAACCTAATATATCTGTATAACTGAGAAATAAGGCCTTCTGGTATGCATTGCACTTGAATTATGACACATGCTTGTCTAGCTTCAAAGAAGCAAAAAGAACCAGAAAAAAGCAGATACAGGCAAACCCACAAAACACACACACACACACACACACACACACACACACACACACACACACACACACACACACACACACACACACACACACACCCAAATACACCCAGATATGCATTCTCCCTCTCATTCCCACAGCTTTCCTGCAACAGAGTAGAGAGAGGTGGTTGCTGATGTGAAACATCAATTTCCAGGTTAGCTGCTCTGCGTGGCTCAGGAAGGTATCAGCTGTGCCCCACCTGGTCCAGATAAGCAGCTGCAAGAAGCCGATCTGCCACCCAGGAATGCACTTCTCAGCACTGGAGAATGGAGTAATACGTGCACACATTCACAGACACACAAGCACTCACATACATAAGTAAACAAAGAGTTTAGCTGAAGTACACCAGGATCAATCAACTAAATGTGAGGGGAAAATGGGAAAGTCCAAGTTAAAAATCTTGTATTAGTTTTTCAGTAAATGGAAGTTGTAATAGTCAAAGTCACTCATTTCTCCAATTGTGCATTGGGAACATAGAGTGGCAGGTCCCCCCTGTTTACACTTCAAACTTTTGACTTGCTACAACTGCAGAGATTCAATTGGGTCAAAACATGAGGTATTTAAAATAGGAGTCCTACAAAACGTGTAGACAAACTGAACCATGAGATAAAATTAATTTTGTAGTAATGGAAAAAAATGGAAAGCTAGTATAACCACTGAAAACACTGTGATGCTCTTTTCAATGGTTCTGTGGGTCTAATCTCTGTCTAACACAAAAACACCCTAAGCTAAACCAGCTTGTGTTTTTCTTTGTGACTCAGGATAGTGTGTCTAATGCTAACAGATACATATGTATGTCTAAACCATAAAGACACAGACATAAACATAACCCAAATCATCAGAGTGTGTGCTTCATTTGGAGCCTAACAGAGTCTAAAACATCTATAACTGTGGTTGCTCAGGTAATCTAACCGCTGCTATCATGGCGCCGTCTGTCAGCATGGTGCTGGGTCCCTTAGCGTCACTGCTCAACCTGGTGTCAAGACAACATTGTAGCAGACAATTTCTATTAACTATTACAACCACATATATCACACAGCTCACAGGTTTTCAGACTTTCCCGTTTTGCCTCTACCTCCCTGTGTGGCCACAGGATAAGAAATATTTTTAAGGAAAATGGGAAGATAGAAAGAAATCACTATAGTGTGAACTGTGTAAGATGACTGAAGAAAACACTGAAAAAAATTAAAGGCGCTGCTTTCAGGGTAGACCTAAACAACAATGAGCAACCAGAGACAAAGTGCTGCAGTAAATCTCTGAAGAATGTCTCAGTCAGACAGATGAGGTAGCAGGTCATACTTTCTTGTCCCAAGGTTTTTTTTTCTTCTTTATTTATATGTTGCAGGTAAGTTATATCATTTCTGATCAGTGCTGTCACTGATGTAGGCCAAACTGCCTTCAACAGAGTATCACAAACATCAAATTACTATGTACTATAAAGAAAAGAATCATTTTATGAGTGGGTTACAAGTCATTCCAGAGAATTTCTCAGACTACAAACAAACAAAACGATGACATGCTCCTCTTCACACAAAAAGTCTGTAAGGTATTACAGACGTATTATGTATATATTGTACTTTACAATCCACATACCCCATGTCCAGAAAAGTTTGAAGTTTTCTAATACAAAACTATATTAAGTTACATCTATAATTCAAAAGAATTGAGCTATTAGTTAATAAATGTAGTTAATATGAACCTTTATGCAATTTATATATGGCAATATTTATAAAATGTACCAAATGTACATGCAAAAGTACCCTGGAACATTCTACATGTACTGAATTAATTGACTGAGAGGAAATTAACATTACTAGGTGCAAGCATCCAAAACAAGGATGAGTTATAGCTCACTCTGTTGTATCACACTTGGTCAGAGAATTAATTTATAAACTGATAAATATTATCAATACAAAACTGCAACTGTTGGAAATGCTAAACATTTGAACCCAGAGGGTTTCATGCACCAGAATCTGTCTTGACATCATGATCAATATGGGCTGGATTGCATGTTGGAAAAACATTTTGACTGAATATAAGCTGATCTATTTCAGCTTCAATAAAGACCCAGATATTTTCCATCAGCTGAAGCAGTTTGTCTTTCCTGGCCATCAGTACAGAAGTGAAAATGTTTAGATTTGTTCACTACACTTCATGCACGCTACTTTATGAATCAGCACAGACGTCTGTTCTGCAGGCATCCAGCATACAAACTATTTACAGAAGAAACATCAGTTGTAAACTGAACGAAAAGGCGAATAAAGGACCTAACACCTCTCAGAAACATAGTTTGTATTTACAGCTGTCATTTATTACACATATTATGTACAAAGAAAAGCAATCACCAACTCAGCCCTAGGTAACAGCAGGTGTGTATGTTTGCATCATATCTTTCGAAAACTTGGCAGTAGTTTTCCCGCTATCCATATGAAGTGTTGTCATGCTAACAAACGTAGCGTGTTTGTCAAACTTTTTCCTTTAAGAGTTACTATACCTTCCTGACTCGTACATGGAGTAGTGGATGTTCACAAGTCACCTTAATCCTCTCCCCTGCCCCATGGCAACCCAGTAGGAATTGGGCCAATCAGAGGATACCTTAGCCAAATCCTGCCATTCCGTGGAGTACGTTTCTTCTTCTGATATAATTACTTACTTACTTATAACTTACTTGGAATATGATGGGTTTAAAGCTAATGCATCTAAGATAACCTCATTGTGTTGCTCTGTCTGACCCTAGTTTAAACTTCTGTGTGGATACGGGCTAAATTAAAATTCTGGTGGGACAAATGGCCCACTAAAAAATGCCATGCTTTGGAGTTTTATTGATCAACAGATGTCACAATTGGACGTTAAACAGATAACCAGAGAATTAGCTGTTCCTGAAAGAAAACACTTTTGTCTGCCCCTAAATTATTTGTTCAAATATATGGGAGGTTTGAGGCAACTTGGGAGAAAATGGCTCTAAAGAAATTACTTTCCAATCATGATCCGAATAACGCCACCAAACTGCATCTTATCACCAAAGGAATCAACAAACCCCTGAAAAATGGCAGGGGGTACATACCAACTGGGAGACTCTCAGATGCCTCCTGCAAAGCCTCTCAACATGAGCTCCTCATTTCAGGTTTTCTCCCCCCTCCTTTGCTTACAGCGATGTTTACCTGAATACCCCTTTGCATTCCTAGCCCTATCGTGGTCTCTTCAACTAGCATTTCAAATGTGCGTCATAATGCTGTAAAAGGTGTTTTATATTCTTACAAAAGTTAGCTAATGTTCATCTCTTGAATCTGACATTTCTTTTGATAATAACGCAAAATTCTATTATCAGTAACAATGAGATTAGAAAATAAGGTGATTCCTCCCTAAACTTTCATCGCAGTGTATTGATGAGATCTGGTGAAGATTTGCAGATTAAATATGAGAAAAGATAGATGTCTTTTTTTCTTTTTTTATTCAGCCCCATTACAGAAAAGGAAGACGAAACACAGGAGAATAAGGTGTACCAGAACAAAAACAAAACACACACACACACATACATACATACAAAGCCATGCATACGCATACATACACACTTCATAATCACTTATTCTTGTTGTTGTTAACCTTATTTCATGCTGTATGAGCAATTCATCAGTGTGTTTACATGTGCATCACTGCAACAACATATAACTTACAGATGTGTTCAATTGTCCAAATCGGATATTCCAAGACAAGGGAATGAAAAAACAGAATCATTTGTAACATTAATCCACACACTGATGTTCAAATGGAAATCTAAGTTGTGTCTGATCTTCTGCCAAAGCTGTAAAACTCGGTCTGCTCTCATTGGCTGAAGACAGTAAACCACGCCTCCCCCGCAGGCTTCGTCTTGTAAGGTTTATCCTCCACCTGCAAATCTTAAAACCAATTTTCTGTTTTAATTTGTTTATGAAAAGAAACACTCTAATCATTAAAGGTATTGTGTCCTATTAGTAGATTACTATCAGTCCCTGTGTATTATGTATTACTGTAGATTCTAATCATGTGGAGCGCAGGCGTGTTGCTTAATTAGTTGCAAAATAATAAACAGGAATAACGGAGGCTAAACTTCTTAAACACAAAAACACTAAGCGTTGCATCTTTCTTTCAATCCATTTATTCTTCTCTCTTCTCGGTCCAGTTCTGATAAAAGCAAATTCTAAGGCTGCATTGAAAATGCAGATAATATCAAAACAACATCTCTCCTGTTGGAAATTTCAGCCGAGTGTGAGACAAAATGGTGTGAAGGATTCTAAGTCTTCATAGGCACTCATAGGAAATGTTGCTATGACGAGTGTTGCATGAATGGGCCACAACAACACATACACAACGTGCTACGTGCAGGTAATATAACACAGCAACGTGCTGTGATGGATGGTGTATTTGCAAAAACAGCTCAACTGTGGACCCCATTATTTCCTGAAGAAGGAGTGTAGCAGCAAGAAGCCACCTTGGAGAGATACAGAATGACCTACTAAACCAAAACAGATGTTCCCTGATGGCAGCATCATTGAGAGATCAATGTTGGTAGGGGTCAATGCAACAGCTTGATGGGAACTATCAAAGTAAAACAGATCAAATATGTCCATTGCTTAAAGTGAATTTGGCATGGCCTTTTCATGTGGAGAAGAAAATGTTCCAGATCCCCTACCCAGATCACCTCAACACCAAGGAATATTTCACAGCTCCAGCTCATAGAAAGGATTTTTAACACTAAGACACATACAGAGACACAGCTACTCTCATATGTACAGCATATCCACCAACTCAAACTAACAAACACTGACAGATACCGAAGCAGTTGCCAGATTTGGAGACAGGACAAACACACTGTATTCCAACATGGCAAAAAGAGGACAGAAAGTGGGAGTAAAAATGGACCAATGTGCTACTGTGATAGCAGAAAGAGATGGCAACACATATCAAGACCATGTATCCTGAAATGAAGTGGGCAGTGATGGTTACCAACTGACAAACAATGTAAGCACTGGAAATATTATTTCTCATGAAGAAAATATGAACATGTTTTGTGTTTTGGACTTCTACATTTAATTATTTACATAGTTGTGATATATCAGTTTGGGTACCAGTGCAGTGAAACCGACAATTAGAACAAAAAATGTGCAGTATTTTCAGAGGTTTCAGAGTTAAAGCAGAATTAACCAGTTGTTTTTCTGTCACATTACAGGTGTGTTATTCTTTAGGGCACTGTATCACAGAAAGTGAACATCAAGTCTGGCCATTTTGGACATGCACGGTGGTGAAGTCTGTAAAAACGCTAGAAGAAATTATCAGAGGAAGTGAGGAAAAGAAAAAAGTTACAGAGCAAGAGATAAGACAAAAGTCAATGTCAGACTGGCTTTTACTGGTTGGAGAGAGCTCAGAGAAGATGGATGCTGGATAAGCATTCATTAGGCCCGCTTTAGATCCATCATTAGGGGCCTAGTGGTTAGATAGGTGGACTTGGGGCTTGTGGACTCAGGTTCAAGTCCCTAGTTTGGCAGCAAAGAACAAGGCCCTTACCCATTAACCCTTTGGTGCTGCCTGGATGCTGTAACATGGCACCAAACTGCTCCTAGTAAAACTGGGATGGGTAAAATGCAGAGAAATTATTTCCCAATTTAGATATATAAAGTATATATTATTATTATTATTATTATTGTGTGTGCAGTAGTAGTGGAGCTTTAAGCCAAATAAAAAGGTAACGTCCATTACATTTTAATAGATGTGTAGAAAAAGACTCAATCACAAGAGACCATTATTTACAAAGTCTAAACGGAAAACAGGTATTATTCTCACTCATGTTAAACTTGTGTCTTCCACTAAAAAGTAAGTTTTAGGTTTATTGCAACGTTATAATTAGGCTTATGCTATCATATTGTATTAATAATAAATCAAAACAGTATGAACAGACTATTAAGTCCTGCTTGAGAAGCACTGTTTGCTCACCCGACATTATCAACTGGCATGTCAGTATCAGCGTGCCTTGCAGGCTCCTTAACTGCTGGCTCCAGGCCAAAGTGCAAGTAGCCCGTGTATGTTGATGCAGCTTCTGTACGCTTCTTGGTGTGTGCCACATGACTAGTTTGTAGTGGAGTGTAAAGTGTCAGAGAGGTTTTAGCTGAAATTTCCAGCAGGAGAACAAAATGGCTGATACAGTTTAATAGCTGAATATGGTGAATGAGTGGACAATCTGAACCCAGATTTGCTTGGCTGCCCTCTTTGATTGTCTGCTATCTTTTAATCGCTGCCACCTGTGTCTCGTCAGCCTGTTCATAAAGTCCTGTCTGCCTCCCCTGCCTTTGTCTGTATGTTCACCCAGCCTGTTACGTCTGTTTTCTGCTTCTGTTTAGGTGGCCTTTAGTTTAATGAATACTTTTGGAATTTTTTCTATTCATCTTCCTGTATTATCACCTTGGTTTTGTAGTGCTTTTTGGTTAAGTTAAATATTAATTAAGCTTGTTGCTTTTTTCAACTTCCTGTGCCCTGCATCTGTGTCATCTTTTGTCATTCACCACAACAGAAGCATTTCTACCAAAACACCACAAATCTACAATAATCATTAACAGTTGTGCATACTGTTTTGATTGTTGGTGCAAGCAGGCTGAGATTTTCAAAAAAGTAAATCAGAAAGCTGATAAAAGAAAGTGGAAAGAAAGTACTGACAAGCCACATTTAATTTAATTCAGTTGTGTATAGCGCCAGTTCACAACAAAGTCATCTCAGGGAACTTAACAGACATAAAGATCAATTCAAGCCAATTTACTGTGATCCAATCAAAACAAATCCACATTAGTCCAACTTATAATAAATCTGTTCATACAAGTCAGTTCAGAAAAAATAATAACCTGTCTAAGGAAACCATGAGATTGCATCAAATCTTGTCTTCAATCCCCCACCATGAGCATGCACGGTGGACAACAGTGGAAAGGAGAAAAAAAACCTCCCTTTTAACAGAAAGGATAAACCTCCAGCAGAACCAGGCTCAGGGAGGGTGGCCTTCTGCCTCAACCGATTGGTGTGGAGAGGATTTAATGCACTGATGGAGTTAAAGCCATACATAAATAGTATCAACATATTCTGGGGAGGACATTAATAAGTTGCTCTGAGGGGCAACTTTTTTGTGCAACATTATTGAATTGGGAATGCCAAAAAGCTAATTAAAAGTTCAATGTATTTACTGTGGCAATAGAAGTATGTGAAAGAGCACAGGAGAGGAAAAAGAGATGGAAGAAGCTCCGTCAAAAGGTTGGCATTTTGAATGTTGTACATTGTCCTAAAACTAATACGTACAGCCAAAGGTTTACACCTCAGATAAAGGATAAAAATGTGACTCAGTCTGGCTTTAAAGCCTTCTGTTCTTTATATGGTTGGCATCAGTGGCTGGGAGTTGTCAGTGTGTGATTATCTATCAAGTTTAAAACAAACCCAATGCTAAGTAAGACTATCTAGGTTAGCAAATTCAAATGGTTACAGCAAAGCTACCAGTTCCAATGTTTGCAAGCTGTGAGCAGTTCATTAAAGATTCTATTTATATTATTTACTTTTGTGTACATGTGCATAAATGAACACTGATTATTATGCTTCATTCCACTGATCAAGAATGTTGAAGTTTTGTTCTCTGTAATAAATCCCTTTCACAGTGGTACAATTTTGCCAGTAAAACTCACCATTCTAGCTCACTGTGGATGTTTCTTATTTCCAACAAATGTTGTGTTTCCACAAGTTAATTACTCAGTAGAGAGCTTAATCTGCCAAATCAGGGCAAAGTGGATTAAGAGATACGAGTGTTTAATCAAAGTGTTCTCTCAGTCTAATTACACATCTCATTTCCTGACACAACATACACTGTTATCTTCCACTACATTTAAACATTAGCGTCTCTGTTTAGATGCCCTCCCTCACCAGTGTTGAATGATCCCACTGCCTTAATTTGAAAAAGAATGATTTAGTATAAATAAATATGTGTATATCCAAACTAAACAGACATCTAGAGGTGCATCTGAGGACACAGGCATGTATGGGCTGAGCATACTGAACAAAGACATCTGAACAAATCCTCTGATGGAACTTTGTGTCACAGCTGTGTACAACAGACCACCATGCATCACAGATATCATTCATAACAGCAGTGCTTCTAGATTCCTCCTGGATTCTCTCTTTCACATGTAACAATCTGACAACGTCGGATTTGCTTGCAAGATAGCATTGGAAATTGTAGTGGACTCAGTTGTGAAAGACATTAGAAAGTATATGTCCGTGGTTCCACTAAGTCAGAGAATTTCTCAGACTTCCAAAACTAAACCTCTTACTCTGGACAGGGCAAGAGAAGTGTTTGGATGTGTTCTCCATCTATCTGATAGATAATGTGCAGAGTGGGCTTATGGATACCATACAGAGCAGAATCTACTGGCTCAGAGGCCATGCACTGAAGTTACCAATCTTCTGTCCTGGTAAGTAGAACCAAATATTACCACCAGTATGTGGACATGCATGTAGATTCATTGTACTTGAGGACAAAGGTTTGTTTATCTCTGCCTTACAGTATCAATGATCAATGATCTCATTGTGCAAGTGTCAGTCAGCTAGTTGTTAGTCAATGGTGTCACCTCACAAAACCCACTCACACGAAACCATCATGGCTTAGCCCAACAAGCGCCATGGTAACCGAAAGTGACCGGAGTGGCTGTGGAAACCCAATCCTTGGGCTCAAGTTGTTCAGTTTGGTCTCCAGCTAACAACCAGTTCATTTATGTTCATGATGTCTATGGTAAATTAACAATCTAATGAAGTACAAAAGAGTACATAAAAGACTTGCTCTACTATGTTGTTAAAACCCACTTAAACAATTCCTTAATCTTTTTGAAGTCTCTGTACTGAATGATGAGAAGAGAGAAAATGAATCTTTCTCTTCCGTCTTTAGTCAAATTGGGAGTCAGAGTGATGCCAGCACTGAATTACTGCTGGGCCACTCAATTGAGTCAGCATGCTAAGTTTATGTCTGGAAAAATGTGTTTGGATTTAAAAACAACACACACAGGTCTGTGTATGTGTGTTGTTTCTGTTAACGGATTGGAGGGCCTCCTTGATAAGGACATCTGCTGAGCTAATAAACAATAATCTTGACAAATTGTCACTGTCTGATCACTCAATCCACCCTCACAATCACACCATCATGGACAACATCAAGGACATGACTGACAGCTCACTGGACCAGTGGAAGGCATTGCTGGACTGAAGCCCAGCTGCCTTAGCAGAGAACACTAATTCATGGCCAGAGGGCAGCCTGAACAGATTGGTCTGTGAAACACATCTATACCCTTCACTTTTTATTATTTCAGCTGACTTCATGAAACAATGGCTCTTTTCCAGAATCTTTGTTATCCTTATAGACAAAGATGCTAAACCTGGAAGCTACCACTCAGTGGTCATGATGATGATTTGCTGTAGGCTCTGTGGGATAGTATAAGTTTTCCTGGCTGCAGTGCAAAACCTTCAACCAAGATAGTAATGAAACAGAAAAAATATTACTGTGAAATGACTGTTACAGAGAGGATGTTTAATATATGAACTTTCTTGACTCAGAGAAAAAAAATAAAGAAGGAAAAAATAATTGGTTGCCTATGGCCATGAAATGCACCCACGTGCAAAAAAAGAAAAAAAAAAAAAAAAAAAAACAGCTATGAGGGAGTTGACATGAGGAAACGCTCCAAGACTCACATTAAGAGTGTTGACAGATGGGCAGAGAGTAAAGGTCACGGGATGGAAAAAAAAAAAAAAAACTTCTAGAAAATCAATCCTATATAAAGGATTTTAATTCCAAGCCAGCGACACCCTCAGAGATTATGAAAAGCCAGACATCTTCAAATTGCCTTGTCAATCACTACACCCAACAAAAACGGCAAAAATAAATAAGTAGGGGAATAATAGATCCAGGAGGAATTGGACTCACCCTGGTATCTGGCTTCATACTGTAACCCCCTACAGCCCCCAGCTGCAGTGGGACACCACATATAAGCAAGCGTAGAATAAATAGGAATTGCTAAATCTGGACAAACTTTCAGTCACACGCTGAGTAAAGTTTTTGCTGTAGCCCTGCATTAACAAGAATTTCTCAGATGACCAGAGTCTACAGAGTCCCCCCTTAAAAACCAAAGAAACATGCTTGACATCCTGTAAAATCACTCACATCATTATCAGCGTGTCATACATCGTCTCTGACCTGTTTGGCAGTTGCTGTTTAAGTGATATGGAGGACAAAAATTTTCACTTGCAGTGAATAAGAAAACTTTGCTTCTTTTTGTTTAGACCATACACAGTACACACATAAAATACAACATGTTGGGACCTCATAGACTCACCTATAGGCGTGTCCTCATAGATCAGAAGGTAGGTTGAGAAGAAGTAGTTCAGAAAACGTGGCGGCTGATTGGAGCCTGTGGGAGAGAAAGGGTAGACATTCATGGATAAATATTCAGAAATTTCTATTCTGATCAATCAAGGGAATAATGTTATTTTTCCTCATCTTTCAGATCCTGAAGATGACCTGTTGGAAGCTAAAAAAAAAAAAAAACTCACCAAGAGTTAAGAGTCAAAGCAACAAGGGTCATTTTGTAATGACTAATGTCACATCTCTAAAACACTGGTTCTTGTGGAGTGAGGCAAGGAATGGTTAGTAACAACCTACTAGAAGTTTTCCAAGGAAGGAAACCAAATGAACTGGCAAGATATCTCACTGGTGGCTGACCTGTGTTGTTTGATCCCACAGAAGCATTACTGTTGCACAAATGGTTGAAAATCCTAATGTTGGTTAAAACAGAGCAAACTGTTTGGCCAAACAGTAGGGAACTGCACAATATTAGGCAAGTAGTTCTACTAACATAGCTGATCTAGGTGGATCACATCCTCATAAAAATGTTGTGTAGTTGCCATTTTACACAGGGGATTTGTTTTTACTCTGCTTCATAAATAATGTATTTTATCTCCTGCCTTAGAGCAAAATATAAAATAATTGTGCATACTGTATGGCTGCACTACACAGGGGGACATGATTGCATTTACTAAAAGCATGATGGAAGTTAAATCTGAGTAAATACAGCACAAATCCATCTCAAAATGAAGCCCACAGATTCCAGTTCTTCTCAAATATGTATCTATGGGCAGATATCTAAATTAAACAGCTGTTCAGGTGAAAAAGTCAAGTACAACGAGTCTTGCTGCCAACTGTTAAGACTTTGATTTAATTACAATACTTACCTTTGAACTTATTTCCTCTTTGGTACAATTTAACCTCTGGTAAGTATAAGCAGATCTCTTTCTACAATTGTCTGCTTTTCAAGCTCGTGCATGAACCCAGTGCAGCCTGTGGATAATGCAGGAACTGTAATGTAAAGTGTAAGTGAACACTTTTTTTTTCATTACAACAGTATAGATAGATTAGCACTTAAGGTATTATGATACGTTAAGGCTCAAATGTAGAGAAGCATCCATTAAAATAGTTTATACACTAATCAAGCAGAGCATCTGCTCCAATATTTAAGCACTCAGCAGGCAATAAAAAGGGACTCATTCCCTCTTCTTCATCATTAAAAACTGCATTTACCCAGGAATGTTTTTTTTTATTATTATTTTACAGCAATTATTGACCTGTTTTTTTTTTTTTTTTTTTTAATCTGCATTTGTTTTGGCTGCATATTAGTAACTCAGCAGAGGAACAAATACATAAACTTGATCAAAATTGGCAAATAATTTATACTGATTTCTCTACATGGGAAGAAACATACTTGACGATGGCTATGTTAAAGGGTTCATTTTCCTTGTGTTAGGTAGGTATCTGTAGTGTCAGAAGTTGGTACAATATAGGCTGTTTTTTCTTTTTTTGTTTTGTTTTTTTCAAAGACAAGCTAATGGTCTTTGATCAGCTGAGCGGCAGACAACAGACACACCGAAGTGAGAGAAGGGGAGGCCAAACCTGATGTGAGAGTGCTTTATAGAGTGAAGCTGCGCTTTGAAAGTTTGAGCTGTTCGTTCTGTCATGTGCCTGGCTAAGTGGAAGAAGCACCTCATTTTTTGGCTTGTCAACGTAGCTCTTAAGTGCAGGAACATGCAACGTGCTTTAGGGGAAGGGAGGCAGAGAGGGTTAAATAGCTAGAGTGTGTGTCTACCTGCGCCTTTATTACAGTGAATCACTGTGGGTTGGATAGAAAAAAATACAGATTAGATCAACAAAATAATTACAGCCATGATCATCAATCCAATTTACTGGATCAGAGAGCCAACGCTCAAGAGAAGCACAAGGTCAATATGCTAATGGGTTAGACAGAAAGATTAAGGGACAGAGAAAAGGGAAAGAAGAAGAAAGAGGTAGTAAAATATAGGGAAAAAAAAGCAAAAGATGTGGAGTCAGAGTGAAAGGTGAGCGGTTCAAAGACTCCAGAAAATGAAAGCCCTGATGAACTCATTGTGCTTGATGGAAAGGGGTTGTGGCACTTACTTAATAACTTTCCTCGCTGTTTCAGCACTATGTGTGATAGGACTCGTCTCCTACCTGTCACTATGAGACAGTTACCATGACGCTGCACAACATCCAAGCTTTCTTCCATCTTTTATTTCTCAAGCTTTCATAGTC
Organism: Melanotaenia boesemani; assembly: GCF_017639745.1. NCBI lineage: Eukaryota > Metazoa > Chordata > Actinopteri > Atheriniformes > Melanotaeniidae > Melanotaenia > Melanotaenia boesemani. The sequence goes on from NC_055697.1 coordinate 10,105,067, forward strand.
ATACTCTGCAAGGAGTCAGATATTTTCAAGTAGTTCTTAGAGCTGAACTATCGTGTGAGACATTGCACAAGACTGACTCAAGTCAAAAGGAGTAATTTGGAGGAACCGGATAATACGTGAAAAATTAATTAGACCCTGAATACAAGCGAAAAAGAAGGTTGTGACAGTAAGATCACAATCACATCTTAGCTTCTCTTATCACTGCATTGTGGGGATTTATACTTCACAAGTCATTGACAAAGGAATTATTTATCCTTAATTCTTTCTTTGACTAACAATGGTGGATATACTTAGATGTTGACAGTGCATATATTTTTAAAGGTTTTTTTTGCTTTTGTTTAGGGAAGTTTGACACAGTCTTTTTCAATTATTGAACTTGATAGCTCTCAACCATCATTCTCTACTTTCTCCCATCAGGAAGATACTCTGGCACAAATTAAAGTGAAATGGATGCACTGAAACTAGAATTTCTGATCATTGTATGAATTATTCAGCCTTAATACCCTTCTTTCACACTCTCAAAATGAATGTCTGGTCTTTGTGGATTTACACATAATCATTCCTTATTGTGAGGAGAACTCACCTTCACAAAATGAGTGTAGGAAGAGGAAAGGAAGGAGGATCTTGGCACCTGTCATCCTGCCACCTAAACCCGCGCTCCACAACATCACCTGCACCAAAAACACAGAAGACAGCCGCAGTGATTAAGCTGGCTGATTACCCACAATACTGTTTCAGTCCAGCCAAATGTCTAAATACCCTTCAGCTCATCTACAGCACGCTGGGTGAATTTCACACGAGTAATAGATGTCGTCACTATAATTACGAGAAACAGCTTTGTAACCAAGCAGGTATTTTTCCTTTAGTGTGTGTTCGTGGAAATGAGAAGGTTGATGAGGGCAAATTCACAGTAACAGCTCATATACACCAGTGTACATGTTGTTTACCAGTTATACAGTTGCGCTGTTAACTGTCTGAAACATTGTGTGCAAAATTGAAAAAAGCTTTAAATATAAAACTCACTACAGAGGCAGCATTAATTAGAAGTATTGACACTTAACATGTGGACAGTGTAATTAAAGTTTTTCTAGTGAGGACAACATAATAAGGATGCTAAATTTCTTTATTGTTTGTTTGTTTGTAGCAGAGCAGCAAAGACACTAATTAACTACAAACTGCTGTATTGTTTTATGCACGACTGCCTACACTGACCTTCAGGTAGAAACAGTATCTACTTGTGTTTGCTTTAGCGTGTTGGTATCAGACATACAGTGGGTGTAACGTTACAAATAAATATGTATTTTACTAAGTCTATAAGCGAAGATTCTTAAAATATGAATGATTTATATCATTCCAGGCTAAAAATCATAACTGTAGATTCAGTAAACACTTATTTCTGACCTCTTACTGTCGCCAAACCAATTTATTTTTCAAGTTATACTGTACTCTGGTAGCAGATGATACTGCAACAAAAAATGTCCTGTTACATCAGCAAGGGATCAGTAAAAGTAGTCCAGTAAATTAGTTGGCCCACAACAAGTCTTTTATCCATAAAAAAAAACAGTTTTAGGTGGAAATTTAAGAATTTTTATGGGTTAATAAGTTTTTCACTTGCTGACATGATCAGTATCACACAGCTTATATTTACAAGTTAGCTTATAGTGTTCATCCCTCACCAGTTTGTTCAGTTTCTGTACACTCCCATCACTTGTCCCAGCAAGGTCTCAGTGGTCTGCAAACCCATTCAGTAACAGTTTCATTTTAGAGGGTTATCTCTCAAAATTCTCCTGTTTACTGAAGCCCACTGTGTTACAGCTCATGGTAAAAAAATTTGCAGGGATGGGCTGCTTATCATTTAGGTATCTCATGGGAAAAAAATAAATAAATAAAATACATGAATAAATAAAAATAAACAAACAAAATAAACAGAAACCAGAATGAGAAGGTTGATGAGGGAAAATTCACAGTAACAGCTGAACACAATACAAATGCAGCTCTGTGTTGCTGCTTGCTGGCCTTTCCCTGAGATGCCGGTAAAGATGTACAATATGTGGTGCATTCAATTCAGACAAAGTAGCTGAAATTTACAGGTGAGTGAGAAAGAAATGCAAAATAAAAAATGGGCTGTCATTGCTTATTGTAAAAATATGTGTCAGTCTGCATGTGTGTGTGCATTTATATTAGTGCATGTATGTCTGTTTATGTAGACATTTGTTTTCATTTGGCTTCTTGTTTCCTCAGCATTATTGCATTTTGTTTTCTGTAACAATGCAACCTCCACGGTTATGTATAGTACCCAATTCCTTCTGTGTCCCTCCCCTTTTCTGCTTTGGTAACACATATTCAATCTCCTTTCTTGCTGAACCCTGAAGATGTTGTTCTCTCCACTCATGACCTTTCCTTATTCCTTGTCCTCTCAGACAGATCCGATCCGCCAGTAGACAGTAATATGTTGACTCAGATGGAAGTGCAGATAGAAAGATGAAAACAGTCTAAAATATATTACACATTTCAACGACTTGAGCTTTCCATCAGAAAAAAAAAAAAGAAAGCTTCCTTTATAATACAGTATGTTTTGTGCTATTTGGTATAGCAATCCTGTATTAGGCAGCATTACCTGGACATCCTGAAGCACTTAAGATGCAGCCAATTGTACACAGTTTGTCTGAACCCAGTAGCTACAACAAAAGAAGCAACAAGACCTGAAGGCAATATTTGTCACGATCATAGGCTGTGTGGGGGTCATGTTCGTCATTTTCTGGTTGTAGTTTTGGGTTGTGGTTGTGGTTTTTGTCATTAGTTTCTGTTTTGAGATCATGGTTTGGGTTTTTGGTTTTTGTTAGTTTTTTCCTTGTGTGCTCTGTGGTTTCTGTTTCTGCCTCGTTAGAACACCTGGTCTAATTACTCATCCACTTCACCTGTTCCCCATTACTCCCTCTGTGTATATATGTCCTTGGTTTTCAGTCACTCCTTGTCAGATCCTCGCATGTGCTCTTATGTGGTCATATGTGGTACGTGTTGTATGGATTATCCCTGTCTTGTGTGGTTCCCTGTCTTGAGTTTTGGGAAATAAACCTTTCACCTGCACCGATTCTGCCTCCTGCCCTGACTGCCTGCAATTGGGTCCTCACCTCCACCGCAGACCGTGACAATATTTCCATTAATTCTATGTTCGATGTATGATTAAGGTTAATCACTCACCCTAGGACAATCAAAGTCCGTTCTGTTTCTCAACTCTAAAACAATATAATAATTGTACAAAGAGCAGCGAACAAGCGCCACAAGTCTTTTGTTTTTAGTTTTTAAATCCACATTGAGTTATTTCATCAGTACAACTCCAATTACACCAGGCTCCATATATTCTCAAAGCTCCGACATAAATGTACACAAGCAAAAACAGTAAAAGTATACTAAAAGTTAAGATGCATAACAATGTAATACCTTGAAATCTGTAGTGAAAATTTGGAAAACTTTCTTTTATTATTTCCTGCTCGGGTGTATAGGATTTTGTATCATCTATATAATGGAGATGTGATATAGAATGTAGGATCTGCAGAAAGAAGGATGTTGCATTGCTCCTCTCTGCTACAGAAGGGGTAACTACTTGCGGTTTAAATGCATTGCAAATCTAGAACAGAACATTAAATGCAAATAACTTTTTTTTCTTTTTGAAAATAATTGATTTCTTCTTTTTGTTTTTTTTTAGTAATCACACTGCAGCATTATATTTTACCATTAATGATTAATGAAGTATTATCCTACTCTATTCAGTCTTGGCTAATATTTGCTTTGTTGTATATAAACCATCTCTATGTACACTGCATGGATGTGCGCACAGGCACACAGACACCCACACACACACACACACCTTCTCCACTCTTCACTAATCCTTCCTCCAAATGCTAAGGGACACTTTTGAGATGACGAATGGTAGAACCTGAGTGATGGATAGGGGTTGAGACAGATATGTTGGGTTTGGGAAAACAGGAGCAGCCAATGAAAATACAAGTAGTTCTACTGCAGCAGGATATGGCTCTCTAGTTTCACAAGGATTCAGGAGGATTCAGTATTAATTAGTTGCATGAAAACTGCATCCAAAGTTTCAGATTCAAAGTGATACAGGTTAAGGACACAATAATTACACTGACATACTTGGCTTGTCTCTTTAGTGTCCAAGGTGTGTAATACTTAAAGCTTAAGCAATAGCATGTCCGAGAAAAACATGATGATATTAGCCACTAATTACTGATCTTAACAAATTAGTCTTAAAAATGAATATGACAACTATAAATGAATGAATTTGATGCAATTGTAATTAATGCAGCAATAAAACTGATAAAACTATCAATAAAATTATAATTTCATATCAGATTTTTCCAGGTTATTTGACCGTTTCTTTTCTTTCCTTTGATATTGTTTTTCCATATAAGGTCTTTATTTCTGGAAGGACATTTGGCTTCTGTCTTTCTTGAATCTAAGCTCTCAATACTTGGAGCGCCACAAGCTGAAGCCTATTTGGTACATTTTGGGGGACAATGCAAAAAATTTCAGCTTATAACAAATCAAGCTGAAACCGTCTGCATGGCATGACATCTTTAAAAAATAAGTGGAAAAGTATATTCTTTGTGACCAAGATTAGAAAAATGTTTACTCATTTGGTATACCATTTGTTGCTACTCTAAAATAAAATAACTGTGTTTTATTACAGAAAAATGGTTTGGTGATTAGTTTCATTTTAACATGTTTTATGGAGAACTCAGATTATTGTGTGACCATGAATTTTATGGTTTAGGTGAATACAGTAAGTACCGCTGCAATCACTTCACTAACAATAGAGTTGGGGGAGAGGTGCAAGGGGGGGCATAGCAATCACAGCCTGGAAGCTCTCTCAGAGCATTCAGCTTGGCCCTGGCTTCAGCTCTCAAGAATTAAAACCAATTCATTGATAAAAGAATGTATGAGCCACAGTTCATATAAAGGCCTGATTAAACACTTGAGAAACTGATGTGCACAAAGCTTTCTAATGCTCAGGGCCATAAATGAAAAGACCAGTGAACTTCTTGGAGTGGTAAAGGTATGGGGTCAAATTAGACTTGTATATATTATAAGCTTGTAAATCAATTTTCACAATTTTTTTTGTAGGTTGTAGTTGTAAATAATGCTTTGTCAAACTGTAAAATAATAAGATTCTGGAAACAAATTTGTTTAAATGTGGAACAAAATTGAATTTGTAAAAACAGTTACACGAATATACTAAGAAAATAGTGCTTTTGGACTAAGGGCTCCTTTATGCTCCTTTATTTACGTACGTAAATAGGTGCGTACGCTTCAAATGTGGACAAAATTAACTGCCCGGTAGGGCTGGGCGATACCGCAAACTTTGGTATCAATCCGATATCAAGTAAATCCAGGGCAAGTATCTCCAATACCTGTACTTTTTGCTTAAATTAATTATCAGTCATTATTATTATCATAATCAAACACAGTATAAAGATTTTTGTCAAATAAAAAAACCTTTTACAAATGGCAGAACACCAAAAAATTTATTGAAGATTTTGCTTTATTTGTAAACAATATAAAATAACATCATCAGCAATGTAACTAAATAATAAAATAATTCTGTTATTTACTTTTATTACACACAATGGTTTGGGAAAATTAAGTCAACCGTGCAAATGGTCTAATCAAAAGTAAAGCCTACTATTGGTTGGCTCTCATTAACATTCTTTGGCTTTTTGCCCTCAAAGTATTGTGCACGAAAGAGTAATATTGATCTCATCATGCAGGTATTGAACGATACTGGTACTAGCCTTGGCATTAATAACATCAATATTTGATCAATCTAGCCAGCCCTACTGCCCAGAACTTCCGGTTGGTACATGGATTAGGAAGACTAGAAAGACGTTCCTCAGCCAAGATTTTCCAAATAACAAATCATTCCTGTGAATTTATGTGAACTGTAAAATAAGTAGGCAATAGATTAAAGTTAAAATGCAAAAGTAAAGAAAAGAAAAAAATCAAGAAAAAAAAAACAGCTCACCTGCGACAGACAGCAAAGTAGCATTGCATTGAAACTGGGATACGTTTAGTCTCAGACCTTCTGAAACATGATTCACTACTACCTGCAACCCTGGACCTGAAATGCAGCATGCTCATCGTTCACTTGTATCTAAATCAAGACCTATCGTGATTATACTGCAGAGATTTACAACAGCGAAGGGAATATAAGAAGATAAAAAAAAAAATGCCTTAGGAAAATACGCTTCCAAACCCCCTACACTAAAATGAGAATCTGAACATAGCACAGGATTGGTGCTGCAGAGATGGGGTTTCTGTGTGGAGGTGCCTGCTGCAAAATACTTTATCCATGTCCTGCTGTGATATGGCTAAAGAAATAGCTGACCTGGCAGCACAAGGCCAGAACCTGCATGATGTTCGGCCCATTGACAGAACTAGGGAGAAACTGAGGATTCCAGGGGAGATCCTCAAGGTGTGCAGGAAATCAGCTTTGAAATGAAATATGCTGGAAATTAATTTGTCTCGTGCTTTGATACTTCGGATCTTGAAGCGCCTCCAGGGACTGGAATGAAACTATTAGACACATTAGTGGTATTAATCTCACCAATTAACACCTTCATAGGGCCCCTTCTTTCTTATAGGCTTTACATTTGACCCTCCAACGGGGTCATGGAGGAAGAGAGATCTCCTACTTCAGAGTTCCAGGAATTTTCTGCATTTTAGTTTTTATCTGTTTTTCATGTTAGACGTTCTGCTGATGGTGTTTAGAATTCTTTTCTTTGTTCATGGGGGCTATCAATCTCTTTTTGTTGTAAACACATACAGCACACACACACACACATATATATGTATATATATATATATATATACATATATATATATAAATATATATATATATATATATATATATATATACACATAACATATGTATAATACTCTTGAATTTTAACAGCCTTAGTAATCCTGTAAAGGGAAGTGAGGTCATTCCAAAATTTAAAAGGGCTAAATCAAGTGCAGCATTAAGGACTTTCAACTTTCACGCATTAGGTGTGACACGCACGTATTTCAGCTTGTTCACACACTACATGCTGTCGTGGAGTGACAGTGGCTCAGGTGGTAGAGTGAATCGTCCAATAACTGGAAGGTTGGTGGTTTGATTCCCACTTCCCCAGTCATCTGTCGTTGTATCCTAAGGCAAAGCACTTCACCCTCCTTGCTTCTGGTGTTAGAATGAATGTTGGCACGGATTGGCTGCCGGGTTTCCGTCATCCCGGGCAGCTGTGGCTACACATGTAGCTTACCAACACCAGGTATGAGTGAGGAGTAAATGAATAATGGATACAATGTAAAAGCGCTTTGGCTGCCTTGAAAAGCGCCATATAAATCTAATCCATTGTTATTATTTCTCACACTTTGAAATCATAGCACAATGAAAATCCAGCACAGACAAAACTGTCAAACTTAAAAAATTTTCCATGGCGTTGGAACATGCCTTAACGCTAGCATGGAACCACAGCTACAGAACAGCCAATCAAGGAAGAATTGTTGTATCCGGGTGGGATGTGGGTCATTGTGCGTGGCGTTGCAACCTCCAAGAGGAGGCGAGTCACTTCCAGTGAGCTGGCCCACCGGTATATTGCACACAGCAGTAGTACAACAAGTCCCACAATACACTGCATCGGCACATCAATCAAAGGCAGCAGTGCAAGTCTCCACAGCTCTTATGTGAACTGAGCACCCTAAAGATACAGGAGGAAAATGATGTTGAGCTGAATCATACACTAGAAATCATTGTGTGGCAAAGCTTTGAAAATGGAAGGATGTATTGATAGAAGTTAAAGTTTTATCTTCAGGAGTTAACCCACAGATTACACAATGTTTTCAAGGCACCGTAAGAAAGAAACTAGGTCACACAAAGCACTGCTGTTAACTTTGTTACAAAGTGGAGATTTTAAAACATAGCTTTTGTTTGACGTTGATGGACGGAATAAAGCCGGATATATAATTGCTTGAATTTTACTGAATAAAATATTAATGTTAAAGTAGAGTGATGAGGCTCTTTGAATATTCTCGTCATTAATGTTGTTGTTTGAAGATAAAAACATCTAATAACCTGTGTTAGTTTTAGGTTCTAGTAGGAAATGTTTTTATTAGCAATTACAATGGAAAGCTGCAGAAAAAAAAACAAATTCAACTAATTTTCTTCCATTTATTTACTGAGTTATGTTGTTTTATAGGCAGTGACTTATAAGCTGTTAGTTCTGGGTTCAAAGTGTGCAGTGAGGTCGTCTCTACTCAGTTTCCAATAAACATGTAACATGTCCAGCCCTTGACATGAACATTTTTTAAAAGTTTTGGCCCACTGTGTATTTGAGTTTGACACCCTGCTCTAGAAAGCTCTACGGAGCAAAAACCTCCATGGAACATAAGACGGAGGCAGCTGGATGTGATTAAATTATTACTGTGTGATCAAACAATCATGATTTTACGGTCAGAACAGCTTTTATGAGATTAACTATTTTTATTATTTAAACTGATATTTACAATAAATATTTTAACTGCTGCTATGTTACATGAACCCTGTTGTTAAAAAGAAGCTCATTTGTTATTTGAAAATAAGCAATGTGCCACTTTTGATACATTATTAAATTTTGTAATTGTGATCTGAATCACAAAAAAATGATGCAATTAATCATGATTTAAAAATGTAATCCTTGCCTAGCAGTATCGGACACATTTTAGTTAGTAGGCCAATTGTAATTGTAATATTTATTTCTGTTTAATAGCATTGAATGCATGCATTGTCTCAGATGTAAGGGAAGAAGCTCAGCATTTTATCATATCATTTATATTCATGCCGCTCACATCTCACTCTGAGTTGACAAGCCCTGAGCATTCCTGCAAGAAACTCATTTGTCCAAAAAAGCTGGGCTATGTAAATATTTTTTACACTCATCTAAGAATAGCAGAAGAAGGGGTGTAATTACACTGATATCTAACTGTTCATTTTGAATTAGTCAAAGAGGAAAGATGACCATGAAGGCAGATATGTGTTTATCAAAGGAAGGATAGAGAATGTTTTGCTCTCTCTAATTAATTTATATACTCCTCCATAAAGTGAGGGAATTATAATCTGTGCAGGGGACTGGAACATTATTTAAAATTACAGTATGGATACAATGAAAACACAAATACAGTTTGTCCAAAAACTTATCAGAGAGAGTGGCTTGGTTGATGTGCGGAGGACTTCCATCTATTAAAGAAAGATTTTATGCGATATTCCACAAGTACAGAAGCCGAGAGCGGCCGTTATTGGCTATTACTCTATTTTTAATCGTTATCTTGAGATAATGAGTTAAATTTCTCATTTTCCGAGATAACAAGGACCGTTTTCTACAGTCATGATGTATATCTGTAATTATGTGAATGAGTGATTTGTAAACCTTAAGATGTCAGACACATGGCAATTTCAGTCTTTGTCAGACTTGATAGAAGTAAAATCAGATGTATTGATCAGTGACAGATGTTCCTCCGTCTAATTTTAGCTTGCGTCCAGGGCTGTACAGAACACCTCTGTACAGGGATGCTTCTTGGACCCACCAGTTTGGTGTTGGGAGAGCCAGAATTCTGCATCTAAAGCGTGATGGAGCACTTGGAGGAGGCCCTTGACGTCCCAGTAGATCACAAACACAATCAATTATGTCCAATATAATTTCAGGCTCTTGGAGCCCTGCGCTCTACCCACCCTGAATTGGCGACTGCTGATCTTGGTCTGGCTGGGGCCTTCCTCTACCATCTTCTCATGGTTCTGGGGTATTCTTCATGGTAGGGTGGCTGGGATTCATACTCCTGTAATGCTGCTAATTGCCTGGGTCTCTGGCCTACCCCAGTCTGCTTCTAGCCTTCGTGGAGGTGTGGTGGCATTTGCACAGTCACACTCATCTTTGAGTCCTCATGCTCTGCATGCTGACACAGTCACTGCACTGTGGGAGCTGCATAGGTTTAGGTTTGTTCTGTGTGTGCGTCTGGTTCTTTTTTTGTTTATTTTACAGCTTGCTTGTCTCTAGGTGCTCATGATAACTGTCATCACTGTTTTTCTGTAAAAGCCGTAGGAGATTCTCTATTGTGTTTCTGTACAGGTGTAGCAGTTAATGTGTGTTTGGATTGAAGGGTCATTGCCTTCTATCTGTTGTACCTCCTCTTTCTTTTCTCTACTCTCCTTTTAATTTCTGTTTACACTTTTTTTTTCTGTCCCCTCCGGTCAGGTCCAGCAATATTATTTAAATTCTGTAATTCAAAATCAATCAATAAATAAACAATAATTATACATTTAAAAAATCAATTATCAAGAGGAGCCTTATACCCATAAAGCTCACCTTAGCAAAGCAAACGTGTTTGGCACAACACAAGGGATTTTGTATCTGGGACTGACCCCAGAAGGACTAATTAAGAAAGAGGACAAGTATTTCTTTTAAAATAATGACTGTTGCTAGTAATATGTCCATAAACAGGAAATGGTTTAATAGTGATGCTCTGACAACAAGTCACATTATAGAAGACATCCATGCAAGAGAAAGAGAAAATCACTTTTTATCTGCAACTCAAAGCAGATGACGTTGAACAAAACTGGAAAAAACATTTTTCAAAGACAATTCCCATTCAGTTATATGAAAAAGTCGGAATGAAGGCTGGATGGACAGAAGGCTTTCTGTATGCATATTTACCACTGAGCATAGATAAACCCTAAGAGTAACTTTATGTACTCTGAAGACAGAGTATCTTTAGGTGCAAGTGTATTTTTTTAAGTTGAAAAAAATAAATCTAGAATAAGAAGCTTTAATATGTTAAATAAAATGGCTACCTTTAATTTCAACATCATAAAGTATACTGTAACTCACCTCAGCAACAGATATGCTGATAGTATTGTCCATCTTTTAAATCGCTTCTTGAATTCTGCTGATTTGACAGTTTGATATGGGATTGAGTTGTTCACAAATGTTTACAAAAACACAAAATTTCTCAGTTTATTTGTGTAACTTTACTTTTTTTATTTATAGTTCTTCTTTATACATACACAAATCTAAATTCCTTTTGTTTTTCTTTCTTTTTTTCAAATGCCCTGGAATAAATTACAAGTCTAATTCGAACCCATATAAAAAGTTCTAAATTCAGACAACACTTGAGATTTACATAATTGAAACTAGGTAATAAAAAATGAAGTAAAAGGAAATCAGAGTCCTTTACAGTGAGGATGGAGAACTATAGTAAGCTGAGGCTGATGCTACTGCAGAACTGTCCCACTTCATTGGCTATACTGTCACCATCTGTCAATCCAACTCTGTTGGAGCCACAGCTCATCTTCACTTATTCATCTGGCACCAATCTCTGCCTGTCCCCAAGCTTGCCATTTTCTATTAGTTTCCCCCCCCCCCACCTTTCTAGTCACTCCTCTATATCTTTTCTTTTCTTAGTTTTATTTACAGTGGTTGATTTCTCTTCCTTTGACCTATTACACAGCTTGGCTTGTCCAATTAAATATATATTTTGTTCTCACTTCAAACTTTTATTTTCTCCCTTCATGTTTTTCTTCAGCACATAATTGTGTCTCCTGTGTTTCCATTTATCTTGCGACATCAGCACAAGATAAACACTTTTTTTTTTTTTCTTTGTCATTTAGGGTGACCGTCGTGGTTTTTGGGGTGCTTGGCCAGGGCACTGGACGAGCACTGACCAAAGGCAGGCAGGTGTTCTCGGGCTCCCGGGGGCCCTGGGACTAGTTATCGCCTTGTGCTCAGAGGTCCAGTGCCTGGCAAGGCTAGCGGACCACTATTCCTTGTCTTCTGTACATGGACGTGGGTAATCTGACTGTGGCCATCCCCTGCTACTTCCTGGGTGGGTATGCAGTCCTCCTTGAGGTGGGCTGCCTGATTGTCCAGTGCTTGTGGGCCTCTCTGTCTGCATCTTACCTTCGGAGCAGGTGCGGTTGCATTTGCATGATCACTTAAAAAAAACTCATCCATCATCTCTAGTATTCATACATCCACAGAGGCACACACATATACATCTTGTTTTGTTTTTATCTTGTTCATGATCCATCACTTTTTCACAGTTCATCTTCCTGCAGGTTTTCCAAATAATTATCTGCTGAGTTTCTTATAGAGGCCGTAGGAAGTTTTCTGTTCTTTACAGGTATTAAAGCTAATTGTCTTATTTTTTTCAGTTTGATCTTTATCTTTTGTGTCTTTGTCTCCTTTTTCCACATTTTATTCTCCCTTTTTACTTTCTTTCATTCCCTTTGTCAGGTCCAGCACTATTAGACCATCATGCTGTTTGCTATGATCCTGAACAAAAAAAAAATGTTTCCAGATGAGGGGATTCAACACTGTAAAAAGATGAGGTGAAGATGAGACAGGCTACATCATGTGACAGCTGCACTCAGCTGCGATTGTAAAGCTGCATTTTCAAACTTCATCATGGACTACTTTTCCTTAAATTACTGAATTGAGGACAACACAGTAAACAAATAACAGTACTTCAGAAATATCCTGATGAAGTGAATAAAAACCATATAACTGAGTGGAGTCGCTTTAAATATTCCCAAAGTTCAGATTTCATAACTCCTGTCAATGTTGATAAAACTTAGAAAGAATATTGGATCTATTTTATGCAGCTCAGATATTACTAGAATGACAGTAGATTCAGCTTGTTTAAACCAGTACTACATCCTGACATGCTGTAGATCACCAACATTCATAAGGCAGGTTATTTCAGGACACACATCCAGCGCCAACTGAATAAAGTTAAAGGTGATTGAGAGGCACATCTGTGTAATTAGTTGTGGCCCGACAGCTTATCAAACAGCAATATGTGATCAAGGCAGAGCAAAGTAAAGAGTAATATCTTGGCTCATTGTGCTGTGTCCAGAGGCCTGCCTGCCCACATGACTACATCTCCAGGCTTACACCACTCAATATTATTGATTACAAGGCAATTGTGTCTGACTTGCTTTAACCTCAAAGGGTCCCTTCTCTGAGGAGGGTGGTGGGCCTCAGCTGGCAGCCAAATCTGGATTATCACAGCAAATCAATGAGAGATTTCTGCCCGCCCTCAGTGCTCATAAAAAAACATCACTCATTAGCACAGTGATCAGAGACAGATTAGCAGACATTTGGCTCTGTTGGGAAGGAGGGAGGGACAGCACTGCTCTGATGAGCTGAGTAATGTCTTCCTTCCCACCCTCCTGATCTCTTCATCTTCAACACAACATGACTTTCTGAAAACCAGCTAGTCTAACTCACATGACAGGTGTGCAGCGGTAACATGGTGACAGTTGAACTGATGCATTTAAGTGATGAACATGCACTGAACACTGAGCCAAGCATTGCTCAGGTCTTATATGATGGTGCAGATCCTATCCTTCTAAACAAACTATTTTAAAAGTTTGAAAACAATATGAAAGTTAACAGTCACACAATGAGCTCTCCAGGGCAACAACACAAATCCAGTCATCAGATTAGTTAGCATATTTTATTTAAATAAGACATTTCAAGAAGACTATCCATCTATCCAATCATGTATCCTTGCTTTATCATGTTCAGGGTTGCGGGGAGCCTGGAGTGTATTCCAGATACCACTGGGCAAGAAACAGGGTAGACCTTGAAAAAGGGTCACCGGGTCATCATCGGTCCAACATAGACAGACAAATACACTCATAATTCACCCCTCAAATCTATTTAGAACTTCCAATTAATCTAATATGCAAGTTCTTGGACTGTGGGAGTTTAGCTGAATACTTGAACTTCTCATTGACACAAAGAATCATGTAAGCTCCATACAGAAAGACCCTGGTCAAGCTTCATACCAGGGGCCTTAGCACACTGCTAACTACCACAGCATCACTCAGTCCCCAAAAGCAGTTTGCAGCTTTATAAAAAAAAACTAGTAGAAGATTATGTTCACACTAATAACTAAATATCAGTGTCCTAAAAACTATACACTTAAGGAGATATTATCCAAAACAGGGTGGGAGCAGAGCAAGCAATACAGCACCCTCTTACAAAATGCTTAGCAGGAAAAACCCATATTTTACACATTGTCCTATTTTATACTAAAACATGTTTGCATGTTTTGTGTGTGTAGAGATGAAAGTGGATTATTGTACACTGGAAATAAAAGGTGATAGTTCCACGGTGTTTCACATACATAAACATATTTGAGCTGAGAGTGTGCCGAATTTATCAAGTGAATTCTGAGGAGCAAGACTGCAAATGAAAGGCAGAAACTGCAGAACAACAGAAAAGTGTAGTGATTAAGGAAACATGTTGTGGACACTCAGTCATGAAGAAAAGAGAGGCACTGTACTTACTGAGATAGTGCAATATCGGTTAGCTCAAATGACACTAACTGCATGTGTGAGTGGGGTGACATTCATTACTTTTTGCATGAACTCTACTGATGAGTTCCCAGTCCAAGACTTCATGTGGTTCATATTAATGGTCCACGGATAGTGAAGTTTGGGTAGTGAAATGATAATTTGATGCTGGAAAAATGCAAAGTTACTCCCCAACTCAGCTCTTATACTACTGGAAATGATCGGCCTGTAGGTTTTGATAGGGCAAACCCCAACTTAGATCAAAATCATTAAGAAAGCCAAATTATAACCAACAGCCATATCAAGCTCATAAATGAAATTAAAGTGGCCTTAGCACTTTAGCATATATATATATATATATATATATATATATATATATAGCAGAAGGAAGAAAGGAAGAAAGTTATGAGTGTATCAACAGATGTACATCACATGTGAAATTCATGAAAATATCTTGCAGAGTCAGAGGTTCGTCCTATCACTAATGGTCAAAAACAAATTGCTATGCATGATAATTTATATATATATATATATATATATATATATATATGGATGCACAAAGGCGATTACGTGACAGTAATGGCTGCAATAATGCAGAGATTCTTGACTTGCTAAATGCAGGTTTCCTCACATGACTTCTTATTTCTTTGTTTTTATATACTTAAGATTTATTTTGCAGTTTCGTTTTTCATACAGCATTCTATCATCACATCAGATTAAAAAAAAATCAAAGAAGCACATTATAGAAGACGGTGCAGAAGCCAGATTTTACACTTTTAATGGACAAAAGGATACGAACAAAATGACACATTTTCCTCTCATCTATGTATTGACATATGGGGAATTACAACATGCCGCCAGGTGTTCCAGTGTTTGTCTCACTTGTTTATCCATTCAAACACACCATAAAAATGATTCCACAAATATGGGAGCTGCCATGTTTGAGGACCCACTACACATAGACATTAATGACTCATCCTTAGAGAATAAAAACATAACAGTTGTTTTAGTAATGTGATCAAATAGCACACAAAATTGGTTTTTAATTGGTTTTCTGTCATTGACCTTTGATTTTGTTACTGTAATTTTAGCATCAATTAAATCAATATTTGACAAATCATTATGTAATTCTGACTGAAGATGAACTTAAACAATAATCTGGGATCAAACTGTTATAAATCCTATAACCAGACTGAAAAAGACTGACACAGTAGAACAGGAGGTACTCTATTATAATGGATTTGCTCACCTTTATTTGATTTGAGTTTACAGGTCCTTGCACTTAAGTAATTCTATATTTAATGCTACTCATTATCTCCAAAGCACTACATTTCAAATGAAAGCATTTTGTTTTGTACAAGCAGATATACATTGATCAAAAAATAAATAAAAGGGAACACATAATCATTACCATGTAACTCAAGTCAGTCACATTTCTGGAATATCGGTTTGTCCAGTGTCCAGTTAGGAAGTAACACTGATTGTGGATCAATTTTACCTGCTGTTGTACAAATGGAAGAGACAACAGGTGGAAATGAGAATTAGCAAGACAACTATGGTCCTGTAGGTGGTGGCCACAGACCATTTTCTTGTCTTTATCCTTTCTAGCTGATAGTTATGTTTGCATTTTGTCAATGCTCTCACTACTAAAGGTAACATGAAGCGATGTCTGCAACACACAGAGGTTGCTCTGGCAGTGCAGCACATCAATGTGCACTGTGACAAGAAGATTTGCTGTGTCTCCCAGCACAGTGTCAAGAGCATGGAGGAGATACCAAAGGACAACCCAGTATACCAGGTGATGTAGAGGGGGCTGTAGGAGGACAACAAGCCAGCAGCAGGACTGTCATCTGCTTCTTGATGCAAAAAAGGAACAGGAGGAGCACTGCCAAAGCCCTCCAAAATTACCTCCGGCAGGCCACTAATGTGCATGTTTCTGCTCAAACTGTCAGAAACAGACTCCATGAGGGTGGTATGAGGGCCTGACATCTATCTGTGTTCAAAGCCCAACACTGTGCAGCCTGATGAGAACACCAGGACTGGCAGTTTGGCCATTGGTGCCCTGTGTGACAGACGTGAGAGTCTGGACATGCCATGGAGAACGTTCTGCTGCATGCAACATCCTCCAGCACGACCAGTTTTGCAGTGGGTCAGTGATGGTTTGGACCTCCATGTCCTAGCCAGAGGTACCTTGACTGACTGATCCTCAGACCCACTGTCAGACCATGCGCTGCTGCAATGTTTGGCCTCATGTGGCTGAGATGCGTCAGCGGTTCCAGCAAGACGAAGGCATTGATGATATAGCCTGTCTTGCTCGTTCCCCAGACCTAAATCCAATTTACCAGCTCTGGGGCATCTTGTTCCATATACCGTCACTATGTTGCACCACAGACTGTCCACTGGTTGACTGATGCCCTGATCTTTTCACTTTTATTTTGAGTATGATTCTGAATCCAGACCTCTATGGGTTAATGATTTTAAATCCTATTAATTGCATCAATCTCTATTTTGGAGGTTCTGATACAATTCTGATATCTAAAAATTAGATATGTTTCTATATTAATGTTTTTATATATCAAATCAGTTTACATGAACATTATTATAATAATCATCATTATACTGTTGTTATTCTGTAAGGTTTCATTAGACTGTGGTTAACTACAAATTTCTTGTTAAGAGAACTGATCAGACAAAAATAATCCAATTTAAATGTTTTCTAAAATCATTTCTAAGACAAAAATCGTCTAAAGTAAATTGGAAACAACATCTTTATTTGCTTTATAACCTTAATAAAAACAACGATAGTTATAGTTTAACAGTAACTCTTTTTTTTATTTATATTTTAAGGTCCAAGTGAAATATGTTGAAAGGGAACCAGGATGTATATAAATAATCTGGGAACACTAGATAGTCTGAGGGCACTGCAGACAGATTGTGGTCTGCAGTATCGGCTCAGTTTCTGCTGAACAAGACTTCTGATTAAAGAAGCTACAGTTCAATGTGGTTGGATTGTCTTCATATAACTGATCTGCAACAACTTTTAGCTCAGTTTGAAGATCCTACAAACAAGACTGCTAGCTGCAAATGTTTAAAATGGTCCACAGTTTTATGTGCATTAGTGAAAGCATGGCTAAGTCTGTCAGGATCAACAAGCTGCAGCTTATGAGCAAAACAACCATAGCTGGAGATTTCCATGTCTTCCTTCATCTTCTACATGCGAGTCGCATTGTTATGCAGGATTACGGTATTTTAAATTAGGTACGTTTCCATTACCCCCTAGAATTGCGCAAAACCTCAATATTGAAAAAACAAACAAAAAAAACAAAACAAAACAAACAAGCAAAAAAAAAAAAAAAAAAAAAAAAACTGGTAATGAAACACCTACATTTCGAATACCCTCTCAAATATTGCTAAAAAGTTTTTACGCCCTCAGGAGGTGTTTTTTCAGATGTGTTGATATAGAAGTATTTCAAAAGTGTAACTTAAACACTTTTTCGCATTTACACGTCCCAGACATAACATTGTGGATAACATGACCACTTGATTTCAAATAAAAGTGGTATGAGTGGACGCGGGAGGAGACGGAAATCTTTTCACAAAGAATTAAAGAAAAAAATATAACGGCCATTCTTGCAAGCAAACAACAGTGAAGTGCAAGAGTTTTACAGAGAATTAGAAATCTCCATCCTGCTCAAAGTGGAGTCTCATGGGACAGGATTGTATGAGACTAATGGCTAATGCACTAAAAACCATTCAATAGAAACTGCAAATCACAATTGCACTTTGTCAAAATTTTTAGAAAGATTGCTTTTATTTTGTAAAATACTGTAATGGAAACGCAGCTAGTGACAGAAGGAGACTTATTTTCCAGAGTGATAAAATAGAGCAACTTTTTGGTGGGCTAATTCCTTCAGTTTGCATGTTGTCTGCTGGAAGTTTACCACTCCACTGCAATGTTTGAGTCAGTGTCTGCTACAATTTTCTTTTCCCTTCTTAGTTAAACAACTTTTTAACCTGAAACCCTTGGTCGTACACACATTTTAAGCTGTGGTGTTTAAGTGTTCCTTTTATTTGTTGAGCAGTGTAATTGCTTTTATTTCTATTTAACTGAGGCAAACAAAACCAGCTCTGTCCTGTGTCACCTAAAATGACTGAAAGTCAAGTAGAATACGAGTGAAACTACATCTCATGATGTAGAGAATAGAACCATGATCCTCTCTTGTCTAGTGTCTGGAGAAGTTTGGAGGACCAAACCTATGAAGAGGAAAGCTGGTCCTCATCATCAGAGCCCTGCAAAAATGCCAAGGCTTTCTGAGGTAGATGGGCCATCATCAATGTCACAAGACATTGAAAACAGGATGAAGAAGAAGGACCATCAAGCAGTACTAAGAAGACAAAAGGACTTCTAGACCTTGTCCTGAGCAATGACAAAGCATCCTCCTCAAAAAACAGCTCCTGTAGCAACATTTATGAAAAATGCAAAACATCTGAGGTAAGTCATAAGAGGATGGCCTTCAGCAAAGAGGAGGCACCACAAGGCCGGCTTTACGCAGGGGCAAGAGGGGGCAGTGCCCCCTCAAACAAACATTCTGCCCCCTCAATCAAATGCGCCGAAATGGGCAAATCTCTCCAAACGCTCTCTCCCCTCTGTACTGAACTCTGTGTGTCGGAGCTTCACAGGATCCATTGTACTGTCTTCAACAAGTCCTTCCCACCACCACAGAAAACAACCAATCAGTGTTTAGTATGCAAATGAGTTGACATACAGCCTGATCTTGCGGTGTCATATTTCTCCCCCTCGTAGAGAGAGCGGCTGCTGAGCTCCAGCGGTAAAACTTATAGAGTAAAGCTCTGTTAAATGTGTTGTAGCGATACTGAATAAATACTTATAATAACAGACGTATTTATTGCATCTATTCTGTCAACTGGGGTTTGTTTCTGTTCTATTTAAACGTGTCTACGCCTGTTAGTAGGAGCAGTGATCAATCACGCACGGGCCATAGATGTGACTGCCTCCTCGGTACTAGACTGAGGGAAAACGAGCTGCGCATATGAGACCCCTCAAGCTCCGCCCAGCCTTTAGTTCAGCATGCTAGTTTGAAGAAAAAAATAACAGAAAGTTTCACTCTACATTCCCGCTGCTTTCAGCAGTTCAGCTCAGAGCTTCATGTATGCCTTGTTGGTTCTTAAAATTTTGATGAAGGATCATTTAGTTTTTACTCATTTTCATTTATTATTATCATTATTTCCCCCTGAAGGTTCACTGCCTTATTTTGGTAGGGGGTTTAATTTTTTGCTCTGTTATTGTTGTGCTTGATAGTTATGATTCTTTAATCATTATGGTCTATATACAGACAGAAACAAACACACAGATAGTTGAGTTTATTGTTATTAGTTTCAAATTTATTCAAAATGCTTAGACATCTAATGGCTGTCCAATAGGGCAATTGTTATTTTGTTGGTTGTTAAAGCTTTGATAATGGATCATTCTTTTCTTTTTTCTTACTTCATTTTGTTATTGATATTTTCTGTTCCCCCACTGAGGGATTGCCACCTTATTGTGGTCAGGGGGTTTGCGTGCCTCAGTGACTCTAAGAGCTATACCAGCAGGAGCTTTGGTTTCAGGTGGGACACCCAAGCTGGACAGGTCTTAGAGTAGAGGCCTGACAAAGTGCAATCCATTTCTTTGAAGTTGGACTCCACTAACAGCACAGTTCCGTTAAAGAAACACTTAAAAAACAACAACAAGAAAATGCTGAAGTATGTACTCATAATGCCCCCTTCAAATTTATGCCTGCCCCCTCATGTATGCATTCCTAGAACCGGCCCTGAGGCACCAAGCAGAAAGACAGCCAAGAAAGCTCTTTGGTTTTCCCCTGCAGAGGTAGCCCAAAGAGCTGAATTTGAGGCTAAGTATACAGAGGAAAATCCTCTCGGCAGTGGAGGCTATGGTTCAGTGTTTGCCGGCTACCGTAAAGCAGACAATTTACCAGTGGCAATCAAGCACATACCAAAAGATATCGTGTTCTACGAATTCATTGACCAGGATAGCAATAGGCTCACTGCGGAGATGGTTGTCATGGAAAAGCTAAAAGCTGCAACAACTGGCTCAGTGGGGAAATCAGCCCCAGTGGCCCTGCTGGACTGGTATAACCTGGAGCAAGAGCTGGTTCTTGTGCTGGAGAGACCAGTGTCTGCTGTCGATCTCTTTCAGTACGTTGCAGAATGTGGAGGTAGACTTCAAGAAGATGAGGCAAAAGTTATAATAAAACAGCTGCTTGATGCAGCGATATACCTCCAGGAGAACCACATTTTCCACAGAGACATCAAACTGGAGAACATCCTCGTAGATATACTGTAGATATCCCAAGACTTCGTCTCATTGACTTTGGTTTGAGCTGCTTCTACCAAGAAAACACAAAGTTTAACATCTTTGAAGGCACCATGGATCATATCCCTCCGGAAAACTCACAGTGCTGGGCCCACAACAAGGTGGGTGGTTGAGTGGCCAGTGGGGGTGGTCTTGTTCAAAACCCTGAACAAAGTAAACTTTCTTTCCACCAGCTTCATCAAAAAAGACTTAAGATCAGAAAATGGCTTTCTTAACAATTCCAGGATTTCCTGAGAAAGTGCCTCACACAAGATCCAGAGGAACACCCCACTCTGAAGGATCTTCAAAGCCACGTGTGGCTCATCTGAAGCACACATGACACAAACACTTTCAACTAACTTTATTCTATTTAGTTCATTTTAAGATACACAGACAGACAAACAGATGGATAGACAGACAGACAGAGAGACAGATGCAGGCAGATGCATAGTTATATAAATAGGCAGACAGACTCAGACTAATGGATATATGGATATAGACAGATGGAAAGATACTGTAAATGAACAGACAGATGGATATAAACAGACAAATGGATATAGACAGACAGATACACACAGATAGACAGAGAAACAAACAGAAAGATACAGACAAATAATACAAACAGACAGATACAGACATGTGGACAGATAGATAGTTATATAGACAGGCAAAAAGTCAGTCAGACAGATACAGACAGATAGGTGGATGGATGGGTAGATGGACAGACAGACAGACACTATTGAATACATCTTTGATGCTAAATACTTCAGTCATGCCCACATGACTGTTGCTATCGGCCAGGAGGAGATGTCTTCAGGTGGTGTTCAACTTTCACTGAGCGTTTCGACCCTAAACCACAATGCCCTCCAGTTGGTGGGTCCAGCAGTGATGGCCAGTCACTGCCCATCTTCTCCTGGCCCCCAGCGCAAGTCCTCCCTCCTATTCTAGAGCCAACAAGATGCTCTTTCTGCTGCCTCCCCCAACCTACGGATAGCTGTCTTTCTCTCCCTTCCTGCTACTCCCAGAGCTGTGAGTGTCTTCCACACAGACTGTGCCGGGAAACCCCTACACCCGACTTCAACTGGGAATAACCAGGTCTGCCACCCCTAGTCCCTGCACTGGTTAACTATTGGTGATCAGTTGTGTTAACCGAGGGCACGTGACAAACTGTTTTGGCCTGGAACGAACAAAGAAATTACGTTGTGAAAAAATGTGCAACAAGTCTCAAACATCGACCCTCCAACACTAAAAGAACTGATGATCAGCCACAAGATTCCAGAGAGACCATGGCAAGTTGTTGCATCTTATTCACTTTGAATAATGAAAACTGCATGGTTACTGTTGACTATTACAGCAGATACTTTGAACTTGATAAGATGAACAGTACAACATCCAGTGCTATCATTCAGAAACTTAAGACACATTTTGCCAGACATCGTATTCCTGAGATTCTCATTTCAGATAATGGTCCACAATATGCATCAGGAGAGTTTGCAGCATTTGCAAGAGTATGGGGATTCACACACACTACCACAAGCCCACATTATTCACTTGCTGAGAAGTATGTGCAAATAGCTAAAACACTTAGTAACAAAACAAAGGATGACAACAAAGACTTTATCTGAGCATGTTAGAGTACAGAAACACTCCAGTCGATGGCTTCAGATCTCCAGCACAGCCGCTCATGAGTCACCAGCTGAGATCAACCCTTCCAACTATTACTATTTAGAGCAACATTTGTTCCCATTAGGACAACATCTCTTTCAGGGAAGGACTTGTGTAGACACTTGCAAGACAATGCTAAATCACATACTGTATCCATCACAGCAGCACGGCTTTGCAGGACAAGAGTCTGGGTGCTGAACTAGCCTGTCTGAAGTCCAGACCTTTCACCTAAAAATAAAAAAAAAACATTTAAAGCATCATGACAAAAAATTTGGTAACAAAGGTCCAGAACCTGTTGAGCCACTAGGATCCTGCCCCAAACCAGAATGGGACAACATTCCTCTCCTGAAACTCCAGCAACTGGTTTTCTTCACTTCCCAGACATTTATAAACAGTTGGAAAATGAAAAGCAGACATCACCCTGTTCCAGTTTATTTGAGACATGTCTCTGCCATCTAATTCAAAATAAACTCATATTTTGCATGGGATGGTAAAATGTCAAAGTTTCATCTAAAATATGAGTTTATGAGATTTGCAAATCATTTTTTTCTGTATTTATTTTCATTTTACTCAACATCCCAACCTTTTTGGAACTGGGTTGTGCTATTGTTTATTATTTTATTGTAGCAATTTATAGTGTTTGAGCTCACTGCTTTTGGTGTAATATAATGAACTTGACTTGTGTTGTTTACTGTTCATATCACAGCAGCAACTGTGAACCAAGTGAATTAGTACCACAAAGAAAAAAAAAAGAAAAAAATACAACCCTTACTCCAAAATAAACAGGATGCTGTATAAAAGGTAGATAAAACCAAACAGAATGTAACACCATACCAACTGATTTGCAGGTTGTCTGTGGATAACATGCTGGATGGTTCCTATCCTCTTTAGACTGCAGGACACAGCATCCATGTTTGCAAAAAGAATTTCAAATTTGGATTCATATGACCACACAATAGTTTTCCACTTTGCCTCAGATGTTTAAATGAATTTTGGCCCATAGAAAACGCCACCATTTCTGGATCATGTTCACAAATGGATTCTTTGTTGCAGGAGAGCATGAATTTGTAGACTGTGTGGCGAACTGTGTTCACAGACAATGATTTCTGGAAGTGTTCCTGAGCCCATGCAATGATTTCCAGTTGAGAATCATGTGTGTTTGTAAAACACTGCCTCCTAAGAGCCTGCGGAGTACAGTCATCCAGTTTGACCTTTAGCCTGTTTATCTGAATATTGGTGATTTTAATGATATTATACACTGTGGATGGCAGGATCTTTAAAGTCTTTGCAATGTTACATTGAAGGACATTTGCCAATTTTTTGCCCAATTTTTAGACACAATTTGTCACAGATCAGTAAGTCTCTGCCTACCTTTGCAAATGAGAGGCTCTACCTCTCTGAAAAGCTCCTTTTATTCCCAGACATGTTACGAACCAGTTGCTAATTAACCAAACTATTAAGAAAGGCTCCTTCAATTGTTTTATTTTTCTGTGCCTTCTATTTTTCCAAGCTTTTATTTTCCATGTTACAACTATTTCTTGGATATGTTGCTGCTGTCAAATTCAAATGGAGCTCATATTTTCCATGAAATGGTGAAACCTCTCACTTTTAACATCAGGTATGTTGTTTATGTTCTACTGGGAAAAGATATGAGATTTGCAACTAATGCACTGTGCTTTTATTTAGATTTTATACGCCATCCAATTTTTAAATTGGTCTTTGTAATTTTAGAATTAATGTGTTGATTTTGAGTAAAGGCTGGTATTTATTACAGGCTAACGTAAGTTTATTGTGTGCTTGGGTTTATTACATATCTATTAGTAAACTTAAATATAGAAAAAAGTATGTTAATACATCCGTCCTTCTGCACAACTGTCACATATAGATGTACTTCCCTCAGCCAAAAGAGCCCTGGATATCGTTGCAAAGAACACACGGGTTATGTTGGTGTTGTCTGCAACAATGAGCCATTTATCTCCTTATTTTATTATAAATATATATATATATATATATATATATATATATATATCTATATATGCACACACCACACACACATATGTATAATACTCTTGAATTTTAACACTTCCTGTAAAGTGAAGTAAGGTCATTGCAAAGTTTAAAAGGGCTAAATCAAGTACAGCCTTAAGAATATAAGAAAATAAGAAGACTTACCAAAGAGGAAAAACATTCATTTCAAAGATAAAAGATGAAGATAATATATGTATACATATATATATATATATTTATATTTGTTCTTGAGTGATGGTTATTATGTTTCAGAACTGCCACAAACCTGCCTGCCTCTTAATGGGTTTTAATTGGGAGACAGAAAAAAGTCTGTTCTTGCAACAAAAGTAAGCAAAAGACAAACACCCTGGTTGGCTCTGGAACAACAAACATTCCTTCTTATTGTTTCATCGTTGTGTCATGTTCGTTGTTGTTACACTATTATGAGGCCACTCCAGGCATTTGGGCTACACCTCGACAATCTAGTGAGAATCTAACTTGGTATGGAAACACTATCCTGACCAGGTCAGACAATTCCTAACCATACAGTACTGACCCGAACCATACCACTCAGTGGAAACAGGCCTAAAGATTTTCACATTTTTAGCCAATGTCAGTGCCATCAGGTAAGACAAAATCTATAGATGATGGGCAGTCAGCTGGCTTCATAATGTGGTCACAGAAACATAAATAAACTCAGACCTGAATCCTAGGTTGTGTATTTTCCTTGAGGCTACGATGTGCAGTGCAGAGAAGACTCATATCAACGAAAGCACCAATGCAGGACACCATGAACCACACAAATGTTGGACAAATAAATAAGTCTGATTCTGACAAGCAGTACTGTAGTTATTTGATTTATTCTAGAAAATACATATATTTTAGAGTCATTTAATTTTTGTTCTTCTGGCTGGTAACTCTGATACTGTACACATATTGGAGATCTTTTTCTACATATTATTTTTTCCTTTATCTTTAATTTTCTTTGTTCTTTTCTGGTATAAATTAAAATGAAAGTGAATCAAAATGTTAAATATTCTTTAATTTAATCATTAATGCCGGAACCTTATAATTACATTTGCATAGTCATATCAGTGCAGTGTGCACAAAAAAAAAAAAAAAAAAAAAATCTATTTTTATTTAATCAAAAACCATTGTTTATCAGTCAGCACATCAGAAATTAGTGACATTTTCTTTCCAAAATCAGCGCTGCATTAAACCTAACAGCCCCACACTGGTCACAATCTATGTAACACTAAACAAGCTCAAATTGTTAATTGATTGCTTCCTCTAAAATGTTCTACATTCATTTTCAAACACCTGTTTCTTTAACAAGCTCTCTTTTCATTTACTCTAATATCAGTGAGCTAGGTAAAGCTGTGCCAACAGATGCTTGTGTGTACATAAGACACCATAAACACAGACAGCTGTGTCAGAGGGCACTCAATAGCCTGCAGAGACTCATTGATCTCCTTTTTTGTCTCTCTTTATTAGGATACAGTCATGCTACTCTGGCAACAGTTGACCGTCTTTTCTGGTTGAAAGATCAAAACACAGCATTGAGTAGCTCCTCTCCAGCACTGGTGACCTTTGCATCTCAGCACTTCACCTGTCCTCATTCAGCCCTGCCTACCTTCATTACTCCACTCATATTGTCTCTGCTCTTGCTCAGTCTTTCTTGATGCTGCTTCAGCCCCACTTCAGGCTGCCTTCCAGGAACAAATACCAGCAACTAGGATTTGTCACACAACAGAGCAGCCATTAAATTGCTGTTCTGTTTGTTTTTCATGGCATGGTTTATTTCCTGGGGAGAATGTATTTCAATATGGTTATGCTACTGGAATCCCCAAAGTTTTCACAGTGTGAAATTAAAAGCTTCAATGAATTCCTTCGAGAAATTTAAAAATTCCTTCATAATGGTTTCTCACCCAAATAAAAACGAATAAATACAGGGATACAGCAATTAGTACCCACAGATTACAACAGCCTTACTGTGGGTTGTAGTATTATCATCTTTTTAAGCTGTCCTAAAAAGGTACTGCCAATGATCAGCTTTAACTGGAACTCTCTGCACGTCATTACTAATTTAGGAAAACATGGCTTCACATCTGTAAGGACAGCAGCATGCAGGACCTGACAGCTCACCTGTAAAACAACTTGCAGAGCAAAATCATCTTCTCTGCCCTCCCATCCTCTGCAGGGTTTTTTTTTCCCCTGCAGTTATGCTCCACTGCCTTGGCTGATTTAATGACCACACAGCTGGACCACTGGAGAGGTGGGTGTGGAAATTGGAAATGTGGAAAGTGTACAGTGATCATAAATGCAATATACCAGAAATGTTATGTAGATACTTAAAGTGAAAGAAAAAAAGACAGGAGGTATTTAAGGACTGGTTTTGTGCCAAAAAGCTGTTGAAGCGCACTGCGCTTAAACCACAGCAGCACAGTATAAGAACAACAGTGCACATACAAAAAAAGAAATCATTCTCCCCTGAATCAAGAGTACAAAGCAAATATATATATATATATAAAGATTTACAAATAGAAATGTACAAATAAATTACTAAGTAAATTGAAGAAATGATCCATTACCTATTACTCAGCCATGACTGTTGTGCATAGGGCTTTCTTACTGGTAATTACCACTATAGCTCGCTGAGTAGTTTTACTCAGTTTATGTGGTGCTACAACAATTTCAGTATCACACTGGGACAAAATGAGAATCTCATCTATACATCTGCCAATTTTCCACACTCTCAGCTAACTTCAAAGTCTCTTTTCCCCTAAAGTTTACCATTTGTCAATTTTACAATACTGCCATCCTTTCTTGCCCTCATATGTTGCTGTGCTTCTAGTCTAAGACCTCATACGATCGTCCTGAAGAGTTACTGTATCTGCAATTCATTCCTCTATCCTTCTTATTGAGTTTCATTTGAGCCTGTCAGTCAAGGCGCCTGACAGATATGGACTCTCCATTTCAGTATTTTTTTCTTCCTTCTGGTATTCTGAATGAATTTAGAGTGACTGGGACTCAGAAAAGACAACTGTTAGAGCAATTTCACTCCAGTTTATCATATAAATCATACAAAGTATAGCATATTAATGATCATTAAAAAGTACCTGTGCAACAACTATATATCGTATGGTGCAGTTTTATATCATATCTGAAGTATGACAGTAGCTGAACATCTACATTTACACACTGATGGGCTCCACTCAGTATGACAGAAAACATGCAATGCATTACAGAGTAGTGACAGCATCTCCTCAGAGGCAGAACAAGCTTGATCAATCGATTTCTGTTAAATAGTTGTGATACTGTACACTGTGTAAACTATAACTGTATACACTGATTAAAATTCTGTGTATATTTAAGGATGCACTTACACAAGCTGTATTAAGCTGTTGGTGAACTTGTATAAAAATATGTTCATAATTTATAAGAATGCAATGTCTATTTACATGATTAAGCAAATGTTCTTTTATTAAAAACAGAAGATAATCGTCAATATAATCAAGACAGTCACAAAACTTGCAATAAAGACGGAGTAAAAAAATATATATAATAATAATAATAATAAAAGAAAAGAAAATATGACCAAAATCTTGCATTTAATTTCTTTGTAGTTGCTCCACCGGCCGTAAATAAAACTAAACCTGCATGGTCATGGAAGCTGCACGGACCTTACACATCATTTTCAGTAACTTATTTCTCTTTATGAACAGTAAAAAGAGAATTACTAGTATTTTTTTTTTCAACTAGGCTATAATTACATAAAGAATAACCAACATTAACCACATTTTTAAACTGTGTAGTGTTCTCTTTTAACTTGCCGTTGCATCGTTGCCGTGTTCAGGTGACACATGAATAAATAAGTGAGCATTACGGCGCGTCCCAGAAGGCACCTGGAGACGCCAGGGCCACCTGAGATAACACTGTACACCTGACACCTCTGTGTAAGCATGCACACCACCTCAAATTTCTGACTTTGTATAGTTTCCCGAAAATAAATAAATAAATAATAATAATAATAAAAAAAGAACACGGACACATCTTCGATGGTAAACGAGACCCACGGTGGAAACTACATAACTTAAATCAATTGGTCGCAGATTCAATTTTATATCTCTACTCAAAATGATCTTCGCATCAAACTGACGGCACACAAAACAATATTTACGTCGACATTTAACAACTTCGGAACTCTTCGCTGCGCAAAATACACTGAATAGCCAAACGTCAGCGTAAAAACTATTAATAGGCGAAAAAGTCATGAATTACGCACAGCTGCACTGCGCAGGAAATGTTGCAATATATTATTGAGTGAAAAGTATCTTCTTCTGGAGACATGCCTCTAATTCTTGTGTCGTATCTACTAAATCGGCTGAATAATCATGCTTTTATCATATTGTCCTACCTTCCTCGTCCGTGTCCGTCGCTGGCTGAGCGCCTTTAGATTCGACTGCCTGTCCTGCTGTGATGCGTTACCAAGTATCTGCCACCCTCTCCCTCCCTGCGTTTCTACCTTCTCTCTGTTAGCTTACTCTGTTGCCACCAACGCCCTGATGATTGCAAATTTCACTTCCCAGGGTTCAGAATAACTACCGCAAACCGACCAAGCGCAACAAAAAGGCTGCATTCTGTGCGCTTCTGTGTCTTGTCCCGTGTTACTCCTCCAGGACCCGCGTTCACAACTTTAAAATGTTACTTCAAACATGGCCATGTTTTTTTAAACTAGAACATTTTTCTTTTAAATAAAACAATAAATAAATAACAAATAAAAATCTTTGCATTTTCCGTAGCTTTAATTTAAAAAGCGCATCTCTTGCAAATTCTGAATGTAAAGGAATGGCCCTGGTGAGTTCATGAAAAATGGTCATGTGTGTGACAAACGTTTCACAAGCTTCACGAAACAAGGCTGCACTGAGTGTAATTAAAGAGATCTATTTAGGTGCCCTCTAAATAATATCATGAGTTCATCTATTACACAGATTAAATATGAACTCTATTATTTCATTACAGAGGCCGCGTGAATCAGAGGAGACCGTGAAGTGTGCTAGCGCCACCTAGTGTACTAGACCGGAATTACAAGTAAATGCAACAGTTTCAAAATTATTTATCTTTTAAATTCAGCAGATACTTCTATCCAGTGCGACTTACAAGTGGGTAAGGTAATCCGGGTAATATGGGTTTCAGTATCTTGACCAAAGTTAATTTTAATATGTGAACTGGGGATCTAACCACAGACCGTGAAAGTAAAGGTCAACCACTGAACTACAGCACTTCATGATAGAAACCATGTTCATACAACTTAAACTCTAAAGTTATGTCACCGGTACTTTAATACAAACTCTGTCTTCCTTTTTAAAATTTTCTTCAAATGAAGTATACACATTATTTCTCATTGTGGGAACAGGGTTCTTAAAAATCCTAGACTATACATGATAAAAACCATCCAGAATATCAGAACAGGATAATGCAGGACATGGAAGTTAATAAATATTTAGTCTAAAATTATTTAAAGATGACACAAAAGCAAGATCATAAAATCTAAAGTGCAAGTGTACCAAAGTACAAGGTTATTAAATAATAAAATGAATTGTCAATGTTTTTTTCTTGTTTTGTAGCATGAGTAATGTACAAGAAGAAACTAAAGTTTGAGGAAAGTCTCTGCCCAGTAACATTGTAAATGGTCTAAGAAGGATAGTCCTCTTTACCATAGTTTCAACTTAACTCCCAGCAGTGTAGAACACTAATGATGCTGCTGCTTGCACCAGTTTAATTCTGTGCAGGAAGTGCAGCCTCTCAGCTGCTTACAAACTTGCTTCTTGAATATTTGAGCCTATCCCAGCACCTGGGAGCAATGGGGAGCTTCCTGATTTGCCATATTCTATAGAATAATGGAGTGGTATTAAAGAATTGTAGTACACTGACACCCACTCCACAGGGGTGATGTAAAAAAAAAAAGAAAAAAAAAAAAAAAAGAAGGCATGAGCTACCAGGTGAGGATTAAGTTCAAAGCTGTAAATAATGTTTTTGTTCTCCGTTCATGCACAAAGCTCCCTTTTGCAAAGTTTTTCTCAGCAGAAAATTCAGGGGAGACTGACACCACAATTCCCATTTCCTTATTCAGCTGAGTGTTTAGTTTAAAGTTTTTATTTAAGGACCAGGTGCCTCAGTGAGATATTAAATTAACTGAATGTGCTAATGTGCGACAAACATCCATCGAGTACAACAGGGAACGGAGGTGTTAACAAACAAAAACAGTCTGGTTTTACTGTTGCTGTTATTAAAAGGAGGTATTTACATAAACTTAGCACAAAATGTTCAAAAATTATTTCTCCCCTTTAATAGCAGTTGATGTTGTGGTGATACAGCGTTGGAAAGCCTGATTATTTATTTATAATGCTTCTGTCATCTGACTGCAAACCAGACTTTATGCACTTTTTAAACTTTTATATAATAATACGTTGAATAGTTCTTAACCCAGTTTTAGTAGTTTCTGCAATCTCCTTGGATGTTTTCTCTACTTGATGCAAATATTTGACCCTTTTCAGGTCATGAGGGGCGGCGTGGCTCAGCAAGGTAGAGCGGTCGTCTTGTAACCCCAAGGGTTGCCAGTTCGATCCTCGGCCAAGTCGAGTTCATGTCGAGGTGTCCTTGGGCAAGACACCAAACCCCTAATTGCTCCTGATGGGTCGTGGTTGAGCGCCTTGCATGGCAGCTTCCGCCATCAGTGTGTGAATGTGTGTGTGAGTGGGTGAATGTGATGTATAATGTAAAGCGCTTTGGGTATCATCCCAGGTACAGTAAAGCGCTATATAAATACAGACCATTTACCATTTTTACCATTTAATTACTGATTTATATTTATTACAGTTTAACTACTTATTTTTTTCTTCTGTCTTATGTTAACTTATTGTGATCAGGTTTTTATATTATATTGGCATTTTAATAGTTTTTAATGGTGTTGTATCTTTTTAATAATCTTTTATTGACTTATTTATATCTGGGGTTCAGAGGAGTACTCATTGTTAGTTTGAGCATCTTGGATTGTCCTTTTGTGTCTATTTAGTTCATGGTTTTAGGCTCTTTTTTTTTCTTTTTTTTTTTACAAAGGGTGACCTCACCTGTTTACTGCAGAATAAAGCTGGGCACGAATAACACAGCTAAATGTGTGGGTAGCACCCGAATAGGTATGTGAAGACCCCCTGCACTATTCTCCTGTCGGTGCTCACTGCTCAAGTGCTGCCAGGTATGTTCTAGTCAAATATGTATAACTGGTACATGACTGGCAAACATATGGAATGAGATTCTGGAGCCAGTTGTGATCCTATGTCTCCAGAATCTGACCTAACTCAGGATGACCAACATTCTGCCCCCAAAGAGCTGGGAGCATCACAGAATACCTCCAGAATTTGGGGGTGGAAAGGATGCAATCACATGCTGTAAGAAAGTTCTCTGGTTGAGATATAATATGCCATCCCAGAGCTAAATGTGTCCAGGCTGGGGACCAGCATAAGGGGGAGGTGCTAAGTTTTTGTTGCTGTGTATGGATCTTCCACAAGCTGCTCAGATCACCACCAGTGTAGAATGAATCAAAAATAAAAAAGGCCAATCTGTATTGTTTTTTCCTTATTACTGAGGAAGAGTGCCATCAATGTAACAACTCAAAACCAGAGTGAATACTAACATGTTAATACTGCAGGGGAATTGGCGTATTTTTGGGGGGCACTACCCACACTGTGTGCTTTGATATCCAAAGTAATACTTTGCTGCTCTCTTGTGGATATTTCAAATCAATGCAGCAGAACGTTGGGAAGGCAAAGCTTCAAGAAAGCTGCCAGTTAAATGTCCACAGTTTCAATAGAAACAGAATAATTTGACAGACAATGCAAAGGCCATACAATTTTTAATTTTTTATTTCAAAGACTTAATATTAGATAATTTGTATATTTACCCGTGAATTGTTTGTACTTCATCAATTTTTACAATAAACAAGAGGGTAATGGAATATTTGTACTATGTAAGCTAGACATGTTTATCTAATCCAGCATTAATTTCTGGCTATTTCTTTCAAGAAAGCATCACCTAACAGAATGCACAGACCTCCTAGGCAAGTCAACAAGATATTGATTAGAATTTTATCAATATCTATGTGGGATGGGAAGTAGTTTTTTGTTTTTATTTCTTCTCACAGCATTGAATAGATGTAACATTTTTGTGCTTCATAAAGTATCTATATGCTTTACTTAATAATGCATAACTACCCGTAACAAGGCCTTTTCAGTGACATATAATTTCATGTGCCATTCCTTGTTCATGGGGCTGCATGGTGGTGTGGTGGTTAGCACCACGGCCTCACAGCACGAAGGTTGTGTTTGCATGGGTTCCTTCCTTCCATCCATCCATCCATCCATCCATCCATCCATCCATCCATCCATCCATCCATCCATCCATCCATCCATCGACGGGTCACGGGGGCAGCTGCCTAAGCAGGGAAACCCAGACTTCCCTCTCCCCGGCCACATTCAGCAGCTCATCTGGAGGGATCTCGAGGCGTTCCCAGGCCAGCCGAGAGATGTAGTCCGTCCAGCGTGTCCTGGGTCTTCCCCGGGGCCTCTTTCCGGTGGGATGTGCCCGGACCAACTCACCAGGGAGGCGTCCAGGAGGCATCCTAACCAGATGCCCGAGCCACCTCATCAGGCTCCCCTCTACTCTGAGCCCCTCCCGGATCACAAGCTTCTCACCCTATCTCTAAGGGAGAGCCAGGCCACCCTGTGGAGAAAACTCATTTTGGCCGCTTGTATTTGCGATCTTGTTCTTTCGGTCACTACCCACAGCTCGTGGCCATAGGTGAGGATAGGAACGTAGATCGACTGGTAAATCGAGAGCTTTGCCTTTTCGCTCAGCTCCTTCTTCACCACGATAGACCGATGCAGAGTCCACATGACTGCAGACGCTGCACCGATCCTCCTGTCCATCTCCCGCTCCATCCTTCCCTCACTCGTGAACAAGACCCCGAGATACGTAAACTCCTCCACTTGGGGCAGCACCCTATTGCAGACCCGGAGAGAGCATTCCACCCTTTTCCAGCTGAGGACCATGGTCTCGGACTTGGAGGTGCTGATTCTCATCCCAGCTGCTTCACACTCGGCTGTGAATCGCTCCAGTGAGAGCTGAAGATCACGGCCCGACAAAGCCATCAGAACCACATCATCTGCAAAGAGCAGAGACCTAATCCTGAGGCCACCGAACCGGATCCCCTCAACACCTCGGCTGCGCCTAGAAATTCTGTCCATAAAAGTTATGAACAGAATCTGTGACAAAGGGCAGCCTTGGTGGAGTCTAACCCACACTGGAAATGATTCTAATTTATTGCCGGCAATGCGGACCAAGTTCTGACACCGGTCGTACAGGGACCGGACAGCTTGTACAAGCGGGTCCGGCACTCCATACTCCCGGAGTACCCCCACAAGAATCCCTGGGGGACATGGTTGAATGCCTTCTCCAAGTCCACAAAGCACATGTAGATTGGTTGGGCAAACTCCTATGCCCCCTCAAAGACCCTGAAGAGGGTGTAGAGCTGGTCCACTGTTCCATGACCGGGACGAAAACCACACTGATCCTCCCCAATTTGAGGTTCGACTATCCGATGGACCCTCCTCTCCAGCACCCCTGAATAGACCTTACCAGGGAGGCTGAGGAGTGTGATCCCCCTGTAGTTGGAGCACACCCTCCGGTCCCCCTTTTTGAAGAGGAGGACCACCACCCCAGTCTGCCAATCCAGGGGAACTGTCCCCGATGTCCACGCGATGCTGCAGAGGCGTGTCAGCCAAGACAGCCCTACAGCATCCAGAGCCTTAAGGAACTCTGGGCGGACCTTATCCACAGACTCTTTTTTTTTTTTTCTTAGCTATGCATTTTAATGTACAGCTCTCTGGATTTTCCTGCAAACTCACCTTCCACCCCTCACGTGCTGGCTGGCTCAGACTAATTAATACAGTCTGTTGGCTTCTTTATCAAAGCAGTTTTTTTTCTTTTTATTTGATTTATTTATGTCCCATTTTTTTGTCTGAAATAATCAGACACTAGCTGCTCAACAGTCTTGTTTTAATTTTCATAATTTTTTTGTCGCATGCCAATATTTCCAGTTGCTAAAAGGTCTGGATTATAGTTAGTAATGGATGGTGTATCAGCTGTTGCATTGTCTTGCTTGAAAAAGACTATCTGAATGGTAGTATATTAAACCATGTATATATCTGGAATAACAAGTGTTTGCCTTTCAAGATATCCAAGTTACCACCAGGTGCTGTTGTACCACCATGCCATCAGAGATGCAGGCATTTGAACAAGCCAGATGGTCCCTCTCCTCTTCAATGAGGAGGATGCTGCATCCAGTACTTCCAAGAATTTTAAAGTCTACTTCTTTTAACCACAGAACAATTTTTTTACTTTGTATTAATCCATTTTAAATAAGATCCAGAGAATATGATGGGTTTAAAAGTTATATTCACATAGTTTCTTCTTTAACTGCCCTTATAGCTTTTCACGGCATTTGTGGATGGCATGGTGAGCTGTGTTCAGAGAGAATGACTCCTAGATGTATTACCGAACCCATGCAGTGATTTCCATGACAAAATCAATACATGTTTTTATAACTGTTCTATCTGAGCGCCCAGTGATCATGGGCATCCAATATTAATTTTAATCTGTGTCCCATGTTCACAGACATGTTTTTAAATTCTCCAAATCTAATTATGATATTATGCTGTGTAGATTATTTTTATTTAGTCTAACCACAGCCAGTGTCTACTTCATATATTACATTTTATCCATTACTTCTCTCTTTTCTAATAGTTATTTTAAGGGAAAAACCTATCTCATCGTGCAGGTAGTACATTAGACTATTTTTACTTGGAGCACTTTTAAATGCAACATGCAAACATGTCAGCTGGAATCTCTGATCAGATTGATTTAAATAGAATAGATGAAATATTTGTCCATGCAAACACAGCTTTTATGACATTACTTGCCCTCATGTGCAACTTCATTTTCACTCTTATTTATGCTGGCTAACATATTGAAATTTCCCCACAATGTGTAGATGCAGTTTTTTTTTTTTTTTTTTTTTTTTTTTACGGTTCACTAACCAATCAATCATCATAATAATTTTCCTGTTGTCTATTTAAATCTAAATGCCAGGTTTTATCCTTGTTTTGTGTGAATTGCTTCCTTGTATTGACAGTTGTTTTAGTTTAAATTAAAACTTTTAGTTATTTTTTGTTTATGAAACTAAAAGTAGTATCTATATTGTTGTGTACTGCTTCTTTATTGTAATATGTCAAAAGAAAAAGGATTTGTGCCTAATATTTGTGTTTAAATAAGCAAATAGGTAGGAGTCTCCTAATGGATAATTACTGCATAGATTATTATCATTCAGCTGGCAACAAGTTATTTAACTCCAACTGATGCAATGAGTAGCTTCTCATTTCTTTAAAAACCATGTGGAAACACACATCCTGTGGTCATGGAAAAGATGTTAAGTCTGTTTGAAAAGGGTCAAATATTTGCATTAAGTAGAGAAATCATCCAAGGAGATTGCAGAAACTACTAAAACTGGGTTAAGAACTATTCAACGCATTATTAAAAACTGGAAGGATAGTGGGGAACCATCGTCTTTCTGGAAGAAATGTGGTCAGAAAAAAATCCTGGATGATGGTGATCAGTGATCACTTAAACGTTTGGTGAAATCAAATCGAAGCCAAAACACCAGAAGAACTCAAGGCAGTGTTTAATAGTGAAAATAAGAACATTCCCACATGCACAATGCAAAGGGAACTCAGGAACTCACTACTGAGGCAAGGGAGCAGTTGGCCCCTGAAACTCTGTGACTTTGAGCAGTTATTTCTTCACATAAGGTGTGAGAAAGGTCCTTCTGTGTTTTGGAGAATGTGGTAGTTTGCTAATGACTTCCCAGCTGTCATCTGAAAGAAGCTGATGCCAAAATGTGCAGGAGGGTGAAGAAAGCTCAGTCTATTAAACTTGCACTTCCACAGTAGCTTCCCTGGTCTGTCATGAATAGCTACACATTTGCTAGCCAAGGTTAATAAGCATTCCTGTTATAGTGAAAGATCCCCAACACCTTTGGAAGGACTCACTGCAAGCCCATGCAAAGCAGTTTAGAAGTTATAGTAAAGCCCCCAGTGTCCCAAATTCTTCTCTTAGGAGTGAGTTCTCCATGGATTAACTCATGCACACTATAAGAATTACTGTGCCTTTTGCACTGATTATGCTGTAGAAATGTTTATGGCTTATCTAATGAAATACAAGTATATGTAATGGTAAAATATGATACCTAGGATCTAGATAAACAACTGAAATGATGTAAAAACTAGTTTTTAGGCAGAGATAAATGGTTGAAGGAGGGATAATTGCTTGGACTAGCTGACTGTGAGAAAAAGTAAAGTTACCTCTTGATTATCATCATGTCACTTTCTCAGAAGTTTTAACCAAATGCAAGTAATTGCATTCTTTTATATGCAAAATGCGTCATTTAAATCTAAGTTTGGGGGTAAAGGTCTATTTAAGCATGGTCAACTTTTTTCTGATCATAAAGGGCTTAAAAGAGAAAATCAATTAGTGAGATGCTTCCTGCATTTAAGGGTTAATTGCACATTTTGTCTGATGTAATGCTTTCCTGAGATAATACGCAGATATGTATGTGTATAAAAATTAATTTATGCCAGACATGAGTCACTAAAAAGCGTAAAAACCATTAAGATGATTCTGATTGCAGGATTCTGCACTAGTTTATCGATGAAACAGATACCACGCAGTAGAAAGAGAGGGCTAATACATCTCAGTTGGTTTTTGACAGACTTAGTTGAGATAACAGATGGCAAGCCGAGTTCTTATGAATAACAAGAAGGATGGTAGACCTTCGGTTGTTTCTTAGACTCGTGGAATTGAAGAGCATAGAAGAAGGGAGCGTAATTTACTCAGAGGAGAGAAGATGTGCAGGCAGGACAGCAGTCGGTGTTTGATGCCCATCCTGCATCTCTGTCTCTTTTACCTAATTACACATGCTCAGGCATTCTGCACCTAATGGAGTTTCAGTCACCAGGGAGTTAAGATTAGAAACTCTCTTGGGTAACAACCTTAATTGGACATTTTTTGCAGCTGCTGTGCTGGTTTCATTTTTCTTTTGTTTTATTCTTTGCTTCGCTGTCAGTATGTTATTAATTTATCATTTTAATGAAAGTTCATTTAATTTTGGGCTTAATTAAACAGTGAAAACCTGCATGTGAGAGAAAATATAGAGAAAAAAAAGTGTGACTCATAAAAGGCCCCAGAACATTCAGACTGTGAAACTATGCACGACTTTTGAGTATACCCACCATAGATTTGCACCTGTCCCACCATGGGACAAATCTAAAGCAGCAATATAAAAATGTCAAACATTACTTCATACAGGCACATTGTTAAAGCTTAAAGGCACAGCTGGTATCTTGGAAAAAAGAGGATAGTAAAGGGATTATTGCTGACATTTAGTAGAGAGTTGTAAAAAGTAACAGAACTGAGCAATGATTAAGGACTTTGTTCAGTTAATTAAAATATTGAAATGATTTTTTTTCTCTAGATCATTTATCTCTCTTAGATTAATTTTTTTTTTGCTGTATAACCAGAAGCAAGCACTGAAGACTGGTTTTTATTGGGCGTAATGACTCATTTTTTGACGTGGACCTACTTCGGTTTGTTAATACATTGCTTTTCACTTAATTTCATTGCTTTACAAAAGCAGTCTATATCACACCTTGATGTAGATTTCATGCACTGTTTTCATTTTTTGATTTTTGGTGGTGTTGTTGGAATTAGTGGATATAGCTGATGGATAATGGATGGATTGGTGTTGGTATTTAAGAGACTATAAAGTTGGAGCTTGCCAGGATCTTTCTGTGAGGAGATTGTGTTCTCACAATACCTGTTAGGTTTTTGTTTTCTTTAGGGCTTCAACTTTAGGTTGATTTATAATTCTAAAATATTCTAAAATCAAGATTTGCTCTCATCTTTGTTACTACTTTTTATATAATATAGCACTATAATATAAAGACTTGTAATTGTAGTGGTGATAAAATTAGTATTACAATTGAATAATCATTAAACTAGAAATACACACTTTGTCTACTCTATAAAGTATGTTTTTTAATCAGTCAATCACCATTACTTTCCACTATATATTTTCACAATTTGGCCAAAAATTTCTTAGAGAAGTGATAAATGGATGAAGTGAAAATGCCGGCAGGCGTGGACCCTGACTGTAAGGGTGTTCAGAGGATTATGTAATACTAAATGAAATTTAGATAGATACAGTATATACACATATGTCCTTTAAAAAATGCTTTAATTTCCACAAAACTCACATGCCTTTTGGCATGTCAGGCTTCCTCTGGGAATTAGATGAACTTTTTGGACTGGTTGTTAAAATTCTCTTGATGCAGCTGAACATACTGTCTGTGATGCAGCCTGGGATCATCGGCTGTTTCTGATCCTGCAACATCAGACATCGTCTCTCAGGTGAGGATGGCTCTTGACTTGTATGCAGGTAGTATGCTCTCTTCCCCATAGATCTCCTCATTCTCTGTCATCTCAAGAGTTTCACTTCTGCCTCCAGACATCATGGTGGGCCTTTCTAAATGAATTCTATCATCCTACCCTTGTATCATAACAAAGTAAGACCAGTCTCAGAGGCCTGTTATGGGCCTGTTATCATTGTTTTAATGATCCAGTTGTCTCCCTACATGATTTACATTACCTGTGCAAATTGCATACTTTGGTTTTGCTGGGTTGTCCTGTAAGTATGTCTTGGTCCTGTTAAAAGTAATAATGATAATGTTATGTGCATCTTGGTCATTGTAGTCTACAGCTGGGGAAAAGTTTATAAAAGAATTCATTCTTAACCCTTCAATAACAGATAAAATACCTAATTGTTTTGGTTTGTATGCCTTTGTGCAGAGATTACAATGACTACATTTGTAGATTTTTGCAGAAGACATCATCTTCTTCAGTCATGTAATGGTAGTTCAGAAAAAATCGGATTAAATGTTGCATCACTTGTTGCATCAAACTGTTTCTGTACTGTTTTTAAGTAAAAAAATAACAAACAGAAAGTCCTTTTTGACCAAACACGATCAGGACAGCTCCAGACTAGAAGTAGAAGAATAATAGACGAGTAAAAATCATGCTGTATTTACTTCATAGCAGATGGGCTCAACAAAGCCTGGGCTTCACTGCTGTTCATTGCTATGTTTAAGGTTTATGTTACAAAGTTTTGCCACTGCAAACACACACACACACTTAATTTCCATTTCTGCAGCTGTGTGAAGTCTGGATCAGTCAACATATGGCTACATCACAGATGGTTTTTCTTGTGCTTTGCACTCTAGAAAAAACAGAACATATTTACAAATCTAGGTCTACAATGATGACACCCTCAGTTTTAGCACTACAGACAGAGAAAGGGGTTCTTCTTCCAGCTGTTACGAAAGGCTTGTGAATTCCAGGTCAGCTAGAAAAATGGAGTTTTATATAAAAATTCAAGCACCACAGATAATCCTGCTAGAAAAACTAATCAGACACACAAACCTTAATCACGATTAAAACAAATCAACAAAAAAATTCATTTAAAATCATAAATAACAAATGTTATGCTGTGATGGAGGATGCTGGTATAAGTGAAGAGTTTGACATGTTGCATGCGTATATAAAATGAGACTGGACATTAACACTTTTTACACTTTGTATTTTACATGTTATAACATTCTCTAAACAAAACTATTAAAATGTAGTTGTGATGTGGCAAGACCTGATGTGTTTGCTGTGAACAAGCCATACATGTGCCTTGATTCATAGAGTCTAGCTGGTAGGTGAGGTAATGGAAAAGTTATGACATCACCAGAAGAAAAATGTGTGCTCAGCAACAAAGTAAAGCCACGAATCAATCAATACATGTCTGTTACTTAACAAGACAAAACATCTCAGGGGTAAATCAATGAATGTTTTCTTGTCCTTGTTTAAAGAAAGGATAGAGGAGCCTCTGCAAAATCCCAATGATTTTTTGCCACAGATGTTTAAGAAACTGATCAGTGACAAGATTTTTATTCTAAGTAGGTCAGTTTAATTAGTAAAACTGAAAACTCTGATGTCATTATAACAAGAGAAAAAGTTCACTGTCAAGTTCAGAATGCATGTATGACCGTCTGCATGCTGTTTATTAGTAAAAAACCAGCAAGAGACACTGAGAAACTATTACAGGTGTGTTACAAATGCTGCAAACTCATAAAGTCACAGTAAGTTATTACACCTCTGATTAAGTTTTTCTGTGTCTCTAAATACAGTAATAAATCCCTGCCTTGGAACGTGCTTTTTAAAAAGACAAATGGATGACACTGCGACATCAAATAAAACCACGGAGGGCCCCAGCCAGATAAAAAGAGCCCCATAAATATTCCTAATCTTGCTGCAGTTTAATATTTCATTATGTTGTGCCCTTTTCAAATGCAGAACAAATTTCTGACATGAATTACTAATCCCACTGCACTGATAAATGTGATCCAGATCAGTCAAACTCTATTTGCTTGAAGAACCAGCATAGTGGACATAATAAATGGGGAAGAATAGCAGTAAAGATGTTTCTTTCTAAACTCATTTGTCTTCTATTCACAAGTGGCTGATTGACTGATTGTGCAGGTTCATTATAAAATTTCAGTCATTACCATTTAAAGTTTCAGAGCCATTTATATATAGTTGCTAATGGATAATAAAGTTCTGGTCTTTAGAAAGGGTGAAAATACTTTCTAGTTTCCAAAAGTCTGCTTTAAGTCATGTCATTTCCTGTCTGTTAGAAATGAATAACTTTATTTACCGAATGTTACTTACCCAGGGTTCCTACAATAAAGTACAAAATGTGACACTTTTGAACATTATGAAGCCATAAAATTATTATTTTATCCCAAAAAAGATGCCACACATCACATTACGCAAGGCAGGACTGGAGGTGTTGTGAAGCATTACGCCTGCACTAAATGGTCTATTGATCTTTACTTTCTCTCTGCCTTGGGAGGCTGAAAAAAAAGGCAGTGATTAATACAAAGTCTGATGCCAAAATAAACAGCATTTTGGGGCTTTTTTGCAGTTCATTTCTATTCCTTTATGCCAGTGATTTCCAGCTTTTTAGTTTTTGTGATCTCTGGATAAAAGCGATGTCTGGTTTTAACGTTTTGTCCCAGAGTACATGTCGGTGAGTCATAAGCTCCTCTAGACCCAAGATTTGGTTTCAATTACTTGCTTTTATGTTATTTGTGATACTTGAAGAAGTAAAGCCCTACATTGTGACTGGATAAACAATATAAAAAGCCATAGAAAATAATTTCCTTCAGTGCAATCAAGCTTTTTACTGACTTTGTGCTGATTCTTTCTACTAATGTTTGCACTTTACAGACAATCAATCAAAGTAGATCAGGCTTATTTAACCCTTCGAGCTCTGTGCCTATTTTTTTATTTTATTATATAATGAAATTAGTAAAAATCTGCAACCACAAGGTCTATTTAAATACTTCTGGAATTAAAGGTTCAAATCTTACACTTGTGAGAGAGTTCAAGTTCAAGAACTTTTTCAGCCAGTTTTTCAGCTAGTAGAACAATAAAAACAACAGGCACACATATCACAACCAATCATATTAAAACCTAATTGCTGCAGAAATTAATGAATCGTTTAGTCTGTTAGACCAACACCTATAGAATAAAACTAAAGAATAAATGAAGATTACACATAGCACAAATAAAAAAAACAAAAACTTTCATGATGAATTAAATGTCCCTTTGGAATGTAGCTGTAGCTTCAAACCTCAATCATATTCCACATATCAAACATATTCCACTATATATATATATATATATATATATATATATATATATATATATATATATATATATATATATATATATACACATATACATATACATACATATACATACATATACACACACACATACATTTTTTTTTTTTTTTAATAATTCGAACAAGGTGTCCAAAAAGGTCATTTTGGCACACTTTGGCACCATTTGTTCTCACAGTGTCCAACTGGGGGAGCTCAGTTTTTAAATAGTTAAAGTTACCTTAAAAGGAATTCACAGCTTAATCGTTATCTTAGTTTTGTCAAACAGCCCCCTGAGGCCACTGGATTCACTTGTAAATGAAAACTGGACGGGGGACCACTGACATTAGTAATTTCTATACCCATCTTACCACTAGATGTCAGTAATTCTTACACACTGTACCTTTAAAGTACAGGTTTAGTTTTATCCTTTGAATATGGGCTGTGGTGATATTAGATTTATCCAACATGGCCAATAGAATTTCCAATTCTAAAACTATCAAGATGTCTAACATTTCTCTCACATTTGTTAGAATGGGATCATTTACGCTTGTAAAATAGTGTGGAGAGTAGTTACAAGTCTTATGAGTAGACCTATTATTGTAACGCAGACTCAGCTGAGACGTGGGCAGCGTAACCCCTCTTTATAGAAATACACATAAATATACAAAGGTCAGTCAAAACAGACCTGAATGAGCCTGGTTAAGGAGAAGAGGATTGTGGATCAGAGAAGGGGTGAGTCCATAGAGTGCGTTGGTTAAGATCCGACAAGGAATAAGGGCAGGAAGGCTCCTTATATACCTTGTGGATCAGGTGAATCCAATAGGTCCTGATGAAGATGAACTGA
The DNA here is from genome assembly GCF_017639745.1 of Melanotaenia boesemani. Lineage (NCBI taxonomy): Eukaryota > Metazoa > Chordata > Actinopteri > Atheriniformes > Melanotaeniidae > Melanotaenia > Melanotaenia boesemani. The sequence continues at coordinate 10,148,281 of NC_055697.1, forward strand.
TCAGGACCAGCTGTGGCAGATCAGAGAACTGCAGGAGACTGCAGGAGGCTGAGCTCCCTGACAATTATATGCTATAATGGAATAACTTTGTACAACACCATCAACACTTTGCCTCCTTTTGGCGGATCAGTATATAAGCATGCTGCCCACATATACTGACACATCTTTGTCAAAAAGCCATGAATAAGAGTGTGTTTCTTATAAAAGCCATAATTAAATGTGATTTCTATTAAAGTTTAATACTCAGGGAAGGTTGAGCCAATCCCAGTGCAGCATCATGAGTCATATTCTCATTACTGGTAGGTACAGTGCATGCAGCCATAACCAAGGACAGGATTCAGAGCATTTTGTAATAACATCTTAAACTTTGATTTTCTCACGTGTGTCATATGTGTAACCGTAGAACGTATAAAGAACCTCTGTGAATGTGTCTAACAATCATCCATGCAGAAAACAAAAACTGTCAGCTCTCAGTCAAGGAAACAGAAACATGAAAACATTGATTTCAGCTACAACAAAGATGAAAAGAGAACAGTTATGCCTTTCCATTTAATTCACATGTGTTTGCTTTCCATTTAATTCACATGTGTTTGCAACAAAGAACGAGTCTGAACGACATTAAACAGAGAAGGCATAGTACTGCTTTTCTCCCTCCTTTAATTAAATGTTTTTGTCATTTTGTTCTGATGCTCAGAAGGTCTGTTAAACCTCTCTGAGCAGAATGAATCAGTGATTATGACTACTGTGATGCTGCCAGATAAAACCATGTTGATAGCTTCTTATAAACATGACGCACTGCCTAAAAGCTGAAAAGTCTGATGGCTGGCAGGAAGCTTTGAAGATAGAGCTCACCTCCCAACCTACCACCATTTCCTGTCTCCACTTGTTTTGTTGTGTTCTTATTAGGGAGCAGCAAAGAATTCAGACTCATCGCCTGAAACTCCATTGTGTTGAACAATGTAGATGAGAATCTTGTCTGTGTGTGTGTGTGTGTGCGTGTGTGTGTAAAAAATGTCCATGTATCTTATGGCTAACAGAATTTTTGTTAACGAGAAAGACTGCAGCGTTTCTAAACTGCATCAGTTTCCAGCTTGTCAAGCTTGTGACCTAGAAAAGAGGCTGGGAAGTTTATGGGTCAGGGGTTTTTCCCGCAACAGTCTCTCCCTCTTTTGTCATGTACACACAGAAACATGCATTTGACTGGCAGGTATCACAGGAGGGCAGTTTAAACGCACATGAAATATTCAAATGTATCTAAGAAGTGCTGGCAAGGTTTCCTGACTTGCAGATACTGCATGGTGCCTTTGTTCCATCACATCTGTCTTGTTGCTTAGACCCTGAGGAACAAGATTCGTAAGAGGAAGAGCCAACATGGAGCTGGACTCCCACAATCAGGCCTTCTTTTGGGACAATGATGCAATTTCAAGTGTCAGGCTTAGTGCTGAACCTGTAACCAGTAAGGATGGATTAATTCCACCAGCTGTTAGGTTGTCATGACAGTGTTCTGCACACGAACAGCATCCCTGAGTGCATTGTTTGAGTAGCTCTTTGCTTTGTTTATGTCTCATTTACTGACTGCTTCATTATGTATTAGGTGGAGCTTGTTTAAGAGCATTGTCATATATAAATACAAGACAAACATACTCAGTTCATGGCAGGCATTTCATTACTGGTTATGAGAACTTATTTATGAAGCTTCCTGTGAGGTCCCATGTGGTGTTCCAGACACTTCTAGTCATCCAATTCTCCAAGAGATGCAAGAAAAGAAGAGAAAGATAGAGACGGGTAGAAAGGGGAGGGAGAAGGCGAGAGAGAGAGAGAGACTACACATACGGTGACGCTTGGAGTTGACTATGTCGCTTTACTTTGCCATTTCTTATCACTCTCTCCCAGTTGTATCCCGCACCTGAACGTTTTCCTAGATTTACGGATGCCTTCCGCTCCCAAACTCCAACCCAGAAGAGGTAATTGAAGGAGCGCGAGAGGAGCTGTCAGCAACAGAGTTGCAATAAAGAAAATCGCCCAAGGGGACCAAACAGTCAGAGACGAAGGGTACAGACGAAGGAGGAAAAAGCAAGACAGCAGCTTTAGGTGACCGAGTCGCAAAGGAGGCGCGCGGCATGCGTGTTTAGGAAGCATCATCCGTGGAAGCGCCGCTTTTTTTTTGTGGATTATTAAAAAGCGAACAACCTCCAGCACTGACCCGGACTGCTTCTATCAGATCCACTTTTCACAGAACCATGAATGTGTCGCCAACAGACCGGAGGAAAAACATGCGACAACTGGCTTTGGAGATTGGGATCCGAGTTCTGCTTTTCGGAGTTTTTGCGTAAGTAAAACCTCAACCCGCTGAGCAGTCTGTTCTCTGAAAACAGAAAAGAAAAAAAATATTCGTGACTGATGTTAACATCGTGCTTTTCTTAGGATTTCAACACAGAAGTGTCGGATTCATGTTAATTTATCCGTGTGACTTAATGTCCCTCTGTTCATCCTCAGTCCGGCACCACGGACAGATCCCGTCCAGGCGCTGCGTTAACAGGTTGCTGTAATAAGTAAACTCTATGCTTTTTACTGGGCATGAATCAGTGTGTCACCATTCTTTGATGGCACTTAGAAAGTCTTCTTGTGATATCTTATTTCTTATGATCAGAGATGGTTTGAGAGGCACAGGGGCTGCTTGTTGTTTTACTTCACAAGAGGCAGCATAACCACCAGGGAAGCCCACAGGGACGCTCCGGTATACTGTATTGAATCTAAGATTTTACGACAAGATTGTGCCTTACTAGCGCAACCTTCAAAACCAACATAAATCTAAATTATTAAATGTTTCTTGCTTGAAGGTTTCAAGTCCGTTTGCATCGCAGTTGTATGATTTATAGATTTTTTTTCTGAAAAAGGAAAAAAAGGAAAGGAAAGCCCCTCAAGCTCCGTTATTTAAAATGACTCACCTTGTTGTGGTTGTTTATGGCAACTCTGGAAAATAAAGCCAGAAATGATCTTGCTGGAGAGGCAAGCTATGCTGCCTGTGTTGCTTTTGTACATTATCATTAATATATGTCCCTGGGCTAAGTGGTTGAAGTCAAATGGAGGGACTTGGAAAATAATAATAATAATAATAATGTTTCAGCCCTTTGTGTGGCACAGTGATGTGATATAATGTGCATTAGTCTTATAAATGTATATATTTTTTTACTGATTTGTTTGCGCCTAAGCCTAAACAAAATGTGCTTTTTTTCACTTCCATTATTTACATGATTCACTCTGTCACAGAAACACAAATAAAGTCTTTGATCACTGTAATTAATCGAGTTCTTGAGGCAACCTGAGGCTAATAAATAGTCTGTTATCATGCTCCATCAGTTAATCTGATCTCCTTTGTGTTTGCAAAATATAACCCCACAGTCATCGCTTACATCATGTCAACGTCCTCTATGTGTGACTATACACACATACATGCAACATCAAATACAACAATTAACATTGTTGTGCATGGGCCAGCTTCATATTTGCACTCTATATGGCTCAGCTTAGAAAGTTTTGGGACTCTGAGAGTCTTTGATTTTGATTGCAAGTCTCAGCCATGTATGTGGCAGGGAGGTTTGTGTGTCCGTATAGATTTCTTCAAGACTAGCAGTAATTGTTGCATCGAACTAGCTTTGTTCCCGGCAGATCAGAGAGAGTCACCCTTTGCCTTGAAGGGCAGCAGATGCTGTTCTTGCTTCACCTTCAAAACCATCGTGAAAGCAGGATAATTGGGGTCAGCAGGGATCTGCTCCTTTCTTTGCTTCAGGTGTAAAGGGCGGTTTTAGCTGTTACCTTTTGTACCTGCTGTTCAGCGTAGGCTCAGTGCAGGAGTTTGATCTTGAGAGGAAAATGGCAGCCTTGCATTTACCAGTGAGATTTATAAGTGATCAGGCTGTGCATTGTTGCTTTGTGTCTAGCATTAGAATTTGATTTCATTGTTTTCTTTCCTTGGCAGGTAAGTTTTAAATTTGACCAACTGGAAGAGGAAAAAAAGAACAGATTTTTTTTAAATTTGCTGTTCACATTTCTTTATATTTTGAATGTCTACTGAGGGATTCTGCAAATAAATGAATTCATTCTTTAATTTGGCTTCATAAGCAGATATGAAAGCAGTAGAGAGGGTTCTTTCATTAGAGACTGGCCTTCAGATTTTGTGACTGTAAGTTTCTGTTTGTGATTAAATAGTTCTGACTGCAATATAAAACTTAATCTCTGTCCTTGATTTGTCACCCACACAAACAAGCATTTAAAGCTCAGAGCCACGAAATCCTTTCATATATAACTTTTATTTGAGTCTACTTGACTATAGTCAACTATAGTTGCTTGTCTCTTCTAGGTCTGAAAGGATGTGCTGACTTTGATGATGGGACAAGAGTGTGGCATTAATTTGACCCTGGTGTTATAAAACTACTCAGACTGTGTAATCACCATACCATAGCTTGGCACTTCAAGTTCCATACCTTGCAGATGCAAAGCAAAAGGTTCAGTGTAAGAGAAAATATATCTTTGACATTTAACAAAGCATAAAAAAATCTCTCTTTAATTTTGTGGTTAGAGGGGATAATGAGATTGGTGGTATTTCATTCCCCTTGTAATCCAGACCACAATAAGAAATAGCTTAGACAAATAGCAAGTAGTTATTTCTTGGATGATTTTTTTTTTTTTTTTTTTTGCTTGTTTCAAAGCTACTGCAATTCCAATAAATATCACAAAGCTGCTTAAATATAGATCAGAAGACAAAGCAAGAAGCACACAGATAAAAAAAAAAAAAAATAGACAGATGAGGAAAATAAGATGGAGGACAAGCAGCTGGGTTGCTTTGAGATTTTATGGATTAAGACCTGAGACAGAAAAATATAGATAGGCATTAAAACCACTCAGAGAACTCTTATCAGTCCGATCTAAAAGCTTCTTGATGGACTGATTGGCCAGACTGATGTACACAACAAAACAGAATAGAATTGTTTGTGCTAAGAGTGGCAATTTAGGTCTGAGGAGAATGGATTCTTTCATTTGAGAAAGTGATGGTAGTAAAGAAAGGATTTTGTTAACTGCACATGGTGCTGGCCCACGGCAGAAGGTCCAGTGTGTGATAAGTTAGGGGTCGGACTCGATAAAAAATGAAATAAAAAAATGAGATGTTGGTAAAGACAGAATGTGATCAGACCTTTTAGCCAATATGATATAGATGAAGGTGTTTCAGCACTGGAGTCTTCTCAACTGCATGGGTTTTCTCTCAGTTTCCACTCCTCCTCTTCCAACTTGAAAACAGAGAGGAAGCCCAAAAGCCAAGGAATGACTTCAATGCTCCAACTTGTATGTTATACCACCTGATCTTGCAACAAAAGAAGAAAAACCTTAGTCTTACCACAAAACCTGTAGTAGGTCTGATTATCCAGATATCCAATATGTTTTACTGTTACAAATGAGGGATAAATCACTATATGGCAATGCATCCCAAACCTTTTGTTTGTGTTAAGAATATTCACACAACCCATAAATACTAAAGTATAAAAACCTCTAAACATTATCCACATGGTTAAACCTGGCTGTTACATAATAAATGATAAAAAAATGTACAATGAAATCATGCTGTTCATAAGTACAAGTAGCTGTCTGCTCAGTAGGGTCTCAGTGGGGGTGGTGACCCTCTTGAGAAGGGATGTGGCCACCCTTTCTGTTCTCTTTAAGATAATTGTCTGCTCACATAATAGCTAAAAAATAAAGAAAAGAAATTGAAAATGTTTGCACTTAAGGTCGTCTCATATTGCCGAGTGTGTGACTGCTTCATAATCAGAGCCCACCCATGTTTAGCTGGTTGAATGGTTATAATGTGAATAACAGCATGTTTTTTTTAGATCAGTGGAGACTGAAAAAGCTACAATGGTGCGGAGGGTCTGTTATGAGATGTTGTGCAAGTATGGTCACTGGACATGGATAGGCAATCTAAATTAAAATATGTTGAGAAATAATTACAAAATGTAAGTACAACGGCACTAAAGCTAAAATGCAGACCTACTACTGTTTAGAATCAAAAATGAAGTTTTATTTCACAGAGCTATGATCATATCGCTCTGCAATGTTCAGTTCTTTCATTTCACCTATTTTAACAAAAAAAAAGAAAAAAATCCAAAATCAAATCAAACTTTATTTATATAGCACTTTTTGTGCATGTTTTTGTGAGCGATTTAATGTGACTGCACAAATTCAAGTCAGAATCCAGAATAACACCTAAATTTCTGGCTTGGTTTGTGCTACATAACAAAGCAGATTTAAACAGGGTCCTGATTTGTAGCTGTTCCTCTTTTGGTCCAAAAATCACCACTTCTGTCTTGGACGTGTTTAACTGTTCATCCAGTTATTTATTTCATTGAGAAATAAACTGAGGTTTTGTAGAGGACTGTAATTCTCAGGCTCTATGGTTACATATATTTGCTTGACGTCTGCTATGGTAACCAGTGTTGGACATGTTATTTAAAAAAATACACAAATACATAAATAAATAATTATAGTTACTTCTTGCAAAAAGTAAAATAGTTTTTAGCAGTTACCAGATTATAAGAGTAATTAAATACTAAGAAAAGCAATTATTCTCTTTCTTTTTTTTAAAGGTCTAAATATATTCCTCTTAACAGAACTTCAAATTCATCTGCGTCTTCATTTAGTGATAATTAAACCTAATATTAGATCTGACTAATAAATGAAATGGAAACTTTATGGAATAAATTACTAACAGAAAAATCATGGACACTAATCTCAGGCTGCCGGCTGTTGTGTCTCCTCCTCAGGAGAGGCGTTTCTCATGATTCTAACTGCTTACAAACAACATGAAAACAAACTTTGTTTCTGGTTATGACGAACATTTCTCATAATGTTCTTGTCTTTCTGTGAGGAAAAAATGATTTCTGTGGTTCCAGATTTAAACTCTTCCTGTTTTTTCTGGACTCGCTGTTGCTGCGTGCGTCTCCTGGTCATCTGTGTGTGTGGCTTACCCATGTCTATAATGACACTTCTCTTCATCAGTCAGTCATCATCAATTAGGCTATGTGGTTGTTTCTCCCTCTAAGCACCTAAGACATGATCAGTGAGCAGGATTATAATGTGTTTACGCTATCTGTGTCTTCAGCATTAACTATTAACTGAATTAGGGTTGTAAAAATAATTTGGGGACAACTTCTGTCTCGAACATATGACTGCTTTATTCTTAACTCAACACAACACGACAACTCTTCTACTCAAACACTGAGTGTATTCTCCAGTTTCAACCAAATCACTCACCTCCTCTCCACTGTAGCACAATATAGTCTAAACAAATGTGAATCTTGTGTTCACCCAAAACAAAAATAAATGTCATCTTAAAATAGCAACGCACTGTCAGTAATGTTGTAACAATGGAAAAAGTAATTAGTTAGATTACCCGTTACTAGAAAAAGTAACGCTGTTAGTAACGCTGTTTTATTTTAATGTCATTACTTCCATCACTGATGATAACTAATCTTTTTTTTTCATAATCTGAGTTAGTGGAAGCATATTAGTTGAACAGAAGAAGCCCTAGAATAGATCCCTGTGGTAATCCGCTTTCATTTTTGTGTGCTCAGATGTGTGATGGACACAAAGTAGTTTATCTGTCAAATATAATTAATCCAGTTTAGTGCCTTGCCAGAGATACCTACCCAATCTTCCAGTGTATTCAGCAGTATATTATAGTCAATTGTGTCGAATGCCGTGTTCAGATCCATTAAAACTAAGATAGAGGTGTTGACTTTGTCTGTGTTTAAGTGAATGTCATTTATTACCTGAGTAGTTTCAGTGCTGTGGCGTAGAAGGAAACCTGACTGGAAGATGTCAATTCAATTCAATTCAATTCAATTTCTTTATTGTCATTGTACTGGTACAACAAAATTAAAAAATACTTGTTTTTGAAGGGGCTGAATGTGCATTAAAAGAAGTGAAAAGATAAGAAAAATAAATAAAAACAAGAATAAAAACGGATAAAAACATCACACACACAACATTAACATCCTACGAATATGTACTGTGATCAGTGCCTGTTAAGTACATTTATTGCTCTGGCATAAAAACTAGTGCTTTTAAGGAGACTGAAGAACAGTTAAAGTAATTGTTAAAGTTAGAATTTGGTTCAGCTGTTGATAGATAGTGTTTTCTATGATTTTACTCAGCAATGGGAGTAATGTTTTTAGAAGCATTCTTAAAAAGGTTTGCTGGAATAATGTCAAGGCAGCAGGATGAAGTTTTCAAGCTCTGGATAATATTTTCATGATTGCTTTTATTAATGGGGTGAAATTCAGTTGTAATGAAGTCCAGTTTCTATGGAGAGGATAAGAAAACATGTCCGGTGCCTGTGATGACAACCTTAAAAGCCCGTCTGATATTTAAGATTTTTTCTGTGAAAAAAGTCGTTGCTGGCTTTGGCGGATAAAAAATTCAGAAGCAACAGGTGTAGGGCCATTTGTTAACCTGCCAACTGTGTTGAACAGGGCACAAACATTGTTATTATTAGTGATAATTTCAGAAAAAAAGGTCTTTCATGTTTTGATATCAGGTTGTATTCATTAAGTCTCTCTTTGTAAATTTCATAATAAACCTGGATATTAGATTTATGCCATGCCCTCAGCATTGCGACATTCCCTTTTTCTGTTCTGAGATGGAGTCAAACACCAAACAAAAGCTAACCCCCACACGGTACAGTAAACATAAATCGGAAGTAAATATTGCCGTCCAGCAGGTTTTATATAGAACATTGAGACTCATATATTGTTCAAAGAATCATTATGACCAAAGAAAAAAAATGTAAATATTGGAACAGCAGCCAGGCTCTATGTATTCTCATGTTGTTCCATTATTTTTCTGTGCAAATCTGCAGCTTGTCACTTTGTTGTTGTACCTTTTCATTAAGCCTTCTGTCAGTTTCCACTACCTGCATGATTATTCTAATGTGTTCTGTTGTTCTTACTCTGTGGCAGCAAACATCTGAAGCACTTCCTCACAGGTCATCCAATCTATAACCCTCATTATCTCAGCTATTAATGAAAAATTGATTACACTTCTTTGACAACTGACTGTGGCTGCAGAGGAAGATACACGTTCTATGCAGATGCTGTTAACACAAAATGACTAGAAACAGAAAAAAAGACCCATTGTTGTACTTGATAATATGAGCTACAATCAACATGATTAGCTATCCACTTTTTAGAAAAATAGCTGTTATAAAGTTGTAGTCTATTCACAGAAATCCAATTAAACCAAACAAAAGGATCATTTAGCGGGAACATTTGAAATTAAAAGTAGATACTGAGAAAACAAGCCAGAATGTGCTACATATAACAATTTTGCTTGATAAATATGCTAAATTCAGAACCTGAAAGACACTTCTCCCTGTAAGATAACCTGAAAAATATGCAGAGGAAGCTAGCAGAGACAGGATCCATGCAGAAGAAAGATTAGCTAAAGAATTGTAGAGGATTTAAGGGAAAGAAAAAAAACGTTGATCAGCAAACTAGGGAGGTGCTGTGATAGAAATAAGTATGATTTTAAATGTGAGCAGAGGCTGCTGATTGTCATGTCAGGACCAGGGATTCCCTGACAGCTCCAGTCTGTCACCGCTCTAAGCTACTCTGGCATTTCATTCCCCACAATCATTTGATCAGCTCATTATGTCTCACTGTCCCTGGAGTCATCTATCCAACTCCATCTCTTTACATCTCCTCTGGCATTAGATCAGTCAGTCTATCTGTCTCTGTCTGACATGCCATCTTTTTGGTAAAGATTGGCCTGTGGGTCAACCTGTGCAATGCAAGATGAAAAAAAAGGCATGAAAGTGACAGGAGAAAAAAAAAAAAAAACTTGTTTCAACTTCGTACAACTTCCCCTCCATCATGTTCGACCTAAAATCAGTCATCGCTTTCTTTAAATAAAAACAAACAGTGCTAAATGAATATGAAAATACCCTTTATCTAAAATAATACAAGCCACAATTCAGCCACAAATGATCTAAATGATACCTTCACCTGGACGGTATGTGCAGACAAGATCAGAACTAGGCAGGAATGTAAGAAAACTAAGGGATTATGATAAAATATGTTGATTATTTAGCAAAACTGTAAAGAAATATGTTGTCAATTTTACTTATTAGAAATATTAAGAAAAAAAGAAAGTTTTTACCTAATCTTTTCAAAATCAGCCTTCAGCAAAGCCTCTGGGATTCTGCCTTGAACCTAAAAACGCTGCCAAAAGTCTCAGTTCCACATAGAACACCAGAAAAACCAATTCTGTGCCGCTCATTTGCATGTGTTGTGATCAGTATCAACAAAATGAAAAGTTACCACAAGTCAGAGTTCATACTAGACCGAAGAAACAAGAAAGAGAAGCTACTTTATATGTTTTTGCTTCTGTGATGTTGGCTGTAAAAGCACAAAATCTGACTCGGGAAGCCTTTGTGTCTTATGCAAAGATCTTAAACTAAAAATGAATCTCCAGTAGGCTGGATTACTATCACGGTCTTTTAACAGGACTTCCTAAAAAGAGCATTAAATATCTGCAGCTCATCCAAAATGCTGCACTTAAAATTTTAACCAGGACTAAGAGATCTAAACACATCACACCAGTTGTGAAATATTTACACTGGCTTCCAGTCAGTCACAGAATACATCTGTGATATGTTCGCAGAATATAAACCTAGCAGAGCTCTTAGATCCAAAGACTCAGGTCAACTAGTCCAGACCAGAGTCCAGACTAAACATGGAGAAGCAGCATTTAGCTGTTATGCTGCAAAGAAGTGGAGATTAAACTTTCACCTTTTAAATCCAGGTTAAAAACATTTGATTTCTTATGCACCGATGCGTAAAATCTGCGCAGTAACTTTTTAACTTATTTTGCTTTTAATCATTTTAATTTAATTTATGATTTTATCATGACTTTATTATGACTTTTACTAATTGTTGCTGCATTTTACCACTTTTTAATGCTTTCTTTGCACCATCTGTAATGCTGTTAATGTTTCATGTGCTATACAAATAAACTTGTCTTCAGTTTATGTAGAAATATTACAATGTCCCATCAGAAATACAAAGGCCTGCAGTTTGTGTTTCTCTGACAGTTGCTGACTGAATTTGACTGTAAAGCAGCCAGATGTTGTCACATCACAAATTTCAAAGTTTGCCTCTGCTCTAACCATTCAGCCAGTTGACACTATTAGCACCAGAAGGCATGTTCATCCCCTGGCAAGTTTATTTAATCACATGTTTTTGGTCCTAGTTCCTGCACAATGCTGCATGTCTCTGGGAAGAACAGCTCTGGAGTCCCAGACCTCAAACAATCTCCACCATCCATGATGCTGGCAAATGAGTTGGTGGGTTGCCGAGACTTTGGATGACACCCCTCGGGTATCATGGAGGAGTGGTGATGAGAATTAGGAAAGTTAAACAAAGACAGTCTGAGAATGACAGAATATGGATGACATTTTAAGAATATCAGGATGACTAACTCAAACAAAAGTGGGCAAGAAAACTCATTGGCCTAGATTTGTGTCATCACAGGTGGGTTTGACAGCTTGGGAAAGTGGAAAGTGGAGAGTCAAAGAAACAGGCAGCAGAAATCCAATACACCCTGTGATAAAAGCAAGTGGGATGGAAAATATCTTTATATATATATGTATATATATATACATATATATATATATTGAACTTACTTCAAGAGCTTCATTTTTGCCTTCCTGTCCTGAGAACAGCTCTGTGGTTCAAACATATGTGGCTTAATTGCAGCAGTATTAGTCCTGGCCATTACAAAGCACAGTGGAGACAGGGAGGGGAAGTGTCATCTGCAGGTAGGTGGTGATTAATTAGTTCATAGGTTTTCCACAAGGTCACTCACCCTCTATATACTGAATGCTATGATGTGGACTCATCAGCACACAGATGTAGCCAGCTGATACAGCATTTTATACTAAGTTAATAGATTTAAATCATAGACATCACCTGTTTTTCAATGAGAACACATTGCAATTCAATTCAGGTCTGTCTCCACAACACTGAAATCTTCATTTTAAAAACCTTGTAACACAGTCAGAGAAGGAAACTAGACACTTCACACATGAGGCATCCAAAGGGTTTATTTATTTTTATTTTTTTCAATCTCAACAGATAGGAAAATCACAATAGTGAGTTGTGGATGTTAGCATTATGCTCTGCCACTTTCCACTTTAGATGTGTTTTTTTTTTTTACAAACATTTCTGGATATTCAAACATCCACAGGGCAAAACTCTGCTTGGCAGTTCTGTGATTGTAAGAAATTTAATTAACATTCATTTTCATCATTTGTATGTTCTTGTTTTCTCAATAAGTCATGAAATACTATTTAGTTGTTTAGTTTTGATGCAGAATTGTGGAAAATGTAACCTGACAATATTTTTTGAATGCTCTTACCTGTTTTTTTTTTTATATTAGCTGTTTCTCTTCTCTAAATTTGACATTATCAGCAGCATTGTGATAACATTAGTTTGACTTATCCCAGTATCTAATAATAATTATGACAAGTTAAACAACCTACCACATTTACAGAAATTACACCTGGTGAAAAGTTACCTCAAATCATTCTGTTTGATTTAATATTCCTTTTACTGTGACCCAAAAAAGTACAGAGAACATTAAACAGACCATGGTACGGAAGGGTAGCGCTGTCACCCAAATTTAAAAATGGGACTGTATTACGTTATAATGTGATAAGTTTTAATGTAAAAATGTAAAACTTATTACATTATAATGTGATACATTTTGTAGTGAAAACATGGAATATGAACCGTATTTGTCTTTGAATGTGGAAACTGTGCATGCAGTATCAGAGAAATGTCTAATTTACCAAATAAGATTAAGTTGAACTTCATAGGAGAAATTGTACAACAGTGAAGCTCAGAGAACGCTGTGACATTGTTGACATTACAGGACTACATTTCAGCAACTTATTTGTCCCAGTGCTAGCAGTGCATGTAGTGTATATAACTTTAATTTCAGTCTTCAGAAGACAGCTGGGCCATAGGTGTAACCACTGGTACATGTTAACTAAAAACAACACACACACACACACACACACACACACACACACACATACAGAGAAAAATTTCCATGGAATGCACTTTGCTCCAATGTTTCTAGGCCATAACATTTGCATACAGTATGTTGCGTTTCACCTTTTTACAAAAAAACTATCACGTTATAACATGAAAAGCTCTGAGTTTTCTTTTTAAAATTTGGGTGACAGCTTTACCCTTCTGTACCATGGTGACAAATTAATAGAAATGACATATTAAATTGGGGGAAAAAAGTCTTTGGTCTCCATTTCGTTTTTAGATAATGTCTTACATCCACTGAAACCTAGCTCACACTCCTTATCTTTAAGTAACTACAGACCAAACTCTAAAACGTCCTTCTTTATCTAAAGGTCAGGAGAAACCAATCTCTGCACTACTGATATAATTGATGAATGATAACAGTGTTTTAAACAACTCTCAGTCTGGTTTTAGAGCTCCTCACAGTACAGAGGCACCGCTTGTTAAAGTAACCGGTGTTCTAGTGAGTGTAGATGGTGGAGACCGTTCAGTTTTTGTTCACCTGGATCTAAGTGTTGCCTTTGATACTGTCAATCCTCCATCATTTAGGGCCCTGAGTTATAAAATAAGGATGTAGCTCTCAGCTTATTATTCTCATATATCTATAATAAAACCTTTACACTTACTCTATATAACTTTACCTTCTCAACGGCTTACCTGACTTGTAGCGTTCCACAGGGCTAGTCGAGGACCCTCTTCTGTTCTGTATTTACATGTTGCAACTTGATTGGTGGCCCAAAATTTCCTTGGTCCCTCAAATTATTTTAGCTGTTTCTGATTCTTTTAAAAAATATCATCCAGGCTTTAGGGATGTTGAAGCCATTTCATTCTAGCAAGAGTTTTGATGCCCAGATCCAACATGTTCAATTTGTGGAAGATGTTAAAAAAAAAATATAGATTTTTAGCAGCTTTTGAGAATCAGGGCATTTCTTTCAACTGCCTACTTGCAAAATGTTAGGCATACCTTTGCTCATTTTTTTGCCACGTCTAATTTACTGCACTCAGGTATCAGGGCTCTCTAGATCTTCCAGCTGATTCAAAATTCTGCAGCCAGACTCATTAATGTAATAAGAAAGTGAACATATCGCCTCCCTGCTTTGATGTCCTGTTATATTTTGTACTGGTTTTAAAATCTTACTGCTTACCTTTAAATTTTCAATTGATCCTTTCCTGAAATAGATCTCAGACTTATTGACCTGGTATGTGCTTTCTCAGCAATTGAAATCTACAGCTAGTGCCTTTCTAACTAGCCCCAGATCTCGGTTTGTGACTTAGAGAGACTGGGCCTTACCTTATAAGTCCTCACAATGAACTCAGGAATGCTACATCTCCAGCTACATTTACATCCATTCTTAAAACTTTCCTCTTTGACAAAACCTTTTATAATCTTTGCTTCAGGTATCTCACATTTTATTACTGTGTTTTTGTGAACGTCCCACAGATCTAACTCATATTTTATCTTGTATAGCAAGGTATAATTTTAAGTACAAAACACATAATAGTTCTTCTTTTTAGCGTTTTGAACACAGCCAAAGAAGATGAAGTCACTTTGCATGTGCAAGTAAAGATGAGTGAAAAGCGTGTGTAGGTGCAGGGAGAAGGATCTCTATGCTGCTTTGCTCTTCTTCCCAACATGATATTTCTGCCCATACAGCTCCTTCATCTCCTTTGGTTATTGTACCCTTTCTTTGGGCATTTCCTTTAATCTGCTTTATTACTGACATTTGGAGCTGAGGAGATGAAGGAACCTCCCACCAACAAGCACACAACCACATATTGAAGGATGCTGGCCCAAATCTCAAAATATATCACAAGTAAGCTCTTCTCCCCCAGGAAAAGCCTTCATCATGTCTGCATATGTGTCCCTCAGGCCCCCAGGACATACTGTCAGAGTGCTCCTTCTTTTGACTCCACTGCTTTTCTTTTTTTTTAGTGTAGAGGTGGGTGAAAGCTCTCCTTTGGTCATAGTAGACAGAATTTCTTGCAGCATATTTATTTGCTGCATAATAAACATTATTTTTTTATTTATACAGCATTGTTTACTGATTTGAAAAAATAAAAACTAACATTATTATTTGTGACCAATTTTAAAAAATGCTAAAGTGGGAAGGATAGGTAAAAGTTAAAAGAGAGAGAGAGAGAGAGAGAGAGAGAGAGATGTCATATGACGACAATACACTGAAATACTTGTAGACCATGATTAGGCAGGCATTTTTATTTATGGTATTTGGGCAATGAAAGTAAAACAGTCATAATGAAAGTCATCAGTGAATTTATTTTCCAGCCCTCAACAGACAGAGTCTAATTTACCCTTTTTTATCTGCAAATGTCACACACTTCAGTGCCATGCAGACAGGTGATTTGACTAAAATTAATTACAGTTTGCTGATTCAACCTCACATCAGGGATGTGTGTTGGAAGCCTGCTGATTGAATTGTCCTTAACTTGAGCATGTTTATGGGGCTCAGTGACCTTTGTGTTTCCTGTATTTATTGGTTGAATTAATAGAACACTGATCTGTTTTCAGAAAGTTCTAGACCATTAGCCTAAAAAGGTGAGCACTGTTACCACACTGAAGATTTATATATACTCATTTAATTAAACATAGCAAGAAACATACATGTAACTAATCAGATTAATGACAGCTCCGCTTCATTCAGGTGTTTCAATGATCCATTTCGATAAAAAAAAACATGGATTAAACAGCTTTGTTAATCAAGGATCTGAATGAAACAGACAAAATATCATGATGATGTGATAGCACCATAAACTATTGACATAAAATGCCCTAGAATAATAAATAAGAAAATGTTTTAAACATGAGCAGTGCAGTTGAGGTCATTTTAGGAACAATTATAAGCCGAAATGGCTACAATTAAAATATCTCATGTAAAGCAAAACATTCTTTCTGATTGCAGCTTTTTGACTTGAATTTGTGGGAAAAAAAATGTTGCTACTGCTTTTGTTTAAGGTATTGTTTCTTGTTGGGGCATAGACTCAAATCATGGCTTTAGTGGCACCTATATAACTCCCATTTCAGGTTATAATAGCAATAGTGAGGGAAAAAAATGTATTAGTGCCTGAAGTTGGGTGACCTGCAGCTAATTCCACCCAGTCAGCTGAGCAGAAGTCAGATCACTCTTCCTGAAGAGCTGTGGGGGTGCACATGCCATTTGTAATATACCATAAATAAAGTTCATTAAATGATTTCTTAGATGGATTAGATTTTTAAAATTTGATTTCCACAGGATTGTTGGAGGCCAAGAGAGCCATCATCTGTGACCGACATAGGAGACAATAAAAACCTGAGCTAGCTGAACAGTCACATGGTGGCTGGGTTTCACTCAATCCTTAGTCAATCCCTGCTTTTCCCTTAAAGATGTTCTTCAGACAACAAAGATTGACAGAAATAAAGAGAAAAACAAACATGTTTCACATAGGATTTTTTTTAAAATCCCTGCATATGAGCTGCACATGGAGCAATATTACTCATTGACAGAAGTGGATGTAGAAATCTGAAAAAAAGTCATTTCATGCTTTCAAATGTGACATAAAACTTTCAAAACACATTCTTTGAACGAACTGAAAAAAAAGAAATCCAGATGGCAAAAGGGTGATTTTCTTGAGTGGAAGGAAAATCAAAATGATGATAAAAGCAAGTGCTGTGAATGGCAGGCAGAAAACAACAAAAGAAACCCAAGATGGAAAATAAAATAAATTCAGGCCTTACCCATGAAATTTACACAGCCTGAGGCAAACAAAATGAGTGTCACAGCGAGAGAACATTCAGTAATCTGAATCTACACATCAGCAGCGATGTGATAAGTCATTATAGATCCATAAAAGTTCAGCTCACATTTGGAAGAATAAGATGGATTATTTGTATTGCTAAGATCGGCTTCTGATGCCGCTAACAACCAACTTTAATACTCTGTGGGTGTTGAAAGGATCTGTATGTTCCTTTAAAAGAGACCTGAAATCTGCCTCCTGTTGCCATGAAGTTCTTACATTTGATGAAACGAATGAGCATAATTACAAAGACGACTGACAGCCATGTGTCTCATATCTGGATCCAATCTGAGTGAGCAATCTTAGTGTTTCTGTTTAAATTTTTAAATCTACTTCCTTTCCTTCCGGTTCCTGTCTTTTTAGCTAATATTTCAAGCATGGTTACTCTCATACCTGTCTTTATAAACTTTGCAAGCATGCATACATATACCCAGCCAAGTGCCTCTATATACCTTCTGCTGATATCTGAAATCTTTGGTGTTTGCTCTACTGAACACAGATTTCTTGACCTTTAATGTGATGGTGGACGCCAGTTATTCTGCCTACTGAATTAATGTTCTCTGTCTGAGCCAGCATGATTTCATGTCTTTAAAGTCAGTAAATTCAAAGAATGAGAATTAATTTAGTCAGTCTAGATTAAACATCTCAAGTCTATCTGAAGACATGTATTAATCCTCTGGAGCCAGTGGTTTATCTAAAGGTTACCAGATAGTTACAACACAGTGGCGGTCATTGCTGTGGTTAAAAAAATATATATATAAATAAATAAAAAGGTCCTACATGTAAATTAAGTACAAGCACTTTATGCATAAGGCTTAAAAGTGTAAAATCCAAAATTAAAATCAAATGCAAATTTATTTTTATTTATTTGCTGATTTATTCTCCGCCTTTTGAAATAAAATAAATAATCATGTTAACAGATGATTGCGATAAGGCTTTGGTACAAAAGTACCAAGGAATCTTGGGGGAGCATACATGTGCAAAGGATCTCAAGCTGGTCAACAAAAACATTAGAACGTAATTGAAATTTCTTAAAACACAATATCCCCCAGGAGAGATTGAAAGAGATTTATACTACACGTATAAAACAAACAATTCAAAGAGTCTGGAAGAATTTCAATCAAAGGCACTAAGCTGGAAACCTGTGATCTCCAACCCCCCCAGACAGCGCTGAATTACAACATGTTTTGGACAACTTTGTCATTTATTACAGAATTACTTTTACAAATGCATCAATGAGGTTGAAAGCATCTGGGATGGATTGCATGCATATTATGGTCAGACCAATGGAAATGGGCTTCATGTGCGCCAGACCAAAGACAAAAAGGACCATCCAGATTATGATTAGCAACAAGTCCAAAAGCCAGATTTTGTTATAATGTGATTGTATCAGTGCCCTTGGCAAAACACATTTAATGGAAACATTAATGTAAAACTGTATAGAGATGTTAGGACAACATGTGTTACTTTCAAGACCAATTTAATATTTTTATTTTAAGAAGGTGGCAACAATAGAAAGTGGTAGACTTAACTTCTTTAGGAATGTGTTGCAAGACTGAAAATAAAAAATGGATGTGTATGAATGAATTAAATTAAGCTTGTGTTCTTGTGTTCAGGATCAATAATATTCAATAAGAATTTTCTTTCATTTGCATCATCCATAATTTTTGTTTATAGTGGGGTTGAATTTCACTCCCAATTATTTAAGAGATCTGATGGGAAAAGTCTTCAGCCTTGTTATTCAGTAATGTTTATGCTGACTCACTGTCACATTGTATTTACATCAATACACATTATAAATAAAAGGTCATTGTTGATCTAATCAATAACAAGCCACTAACAGACAATTCTTCATCTAGCTAAGTGTAGGACAACTAAGTTGATAAAAAGGGCTCAGTGAAAGCGGTATAAATAATAAGTAATTGTAAAGTCGTTAATTACCTGTGAACCTGTGAAAGTCTCCGCAACTCTTCTCTGCCAACGGCTAAAGGGATTTTTTTGCTAGTGACTCTTGTTTGGTGTCATTTATTGGATTGGATGATTAAAGTCTGAAGAAACAAGATACTGGCAATTTAGTCATTTAACCAAAGCAGGTGGTGCTCAGATGTGGGAATTGTTTCTGTGGTCTGTGCTCCGGACCTGGAGCGCCTCATGATCAGATGCCCGCCTTATTATCTTCCGCGTGAGTTCACATTGGTTGTCATGACAGTAGTGTATGCTCCACCTCACGCTGAAACCAACGAGGCCATGGAAGAACTGTTTGAAGTTATCGACAGGGCAGAGACTTCATGGCCGGAGGCTGGTTTATTGTAGCCGGGGATTTTAACAGCACCAACCAGAGGAAAGTCCTGCCGAGATACCTCCAACACATCAGCTGTTCTATGTCTTGCAAGAACACACTCGATCATGTTTACACCCATTACGCAAACAATAAAGCCCTCCCTCGATCTCCTTTTGAGAAATCTGATCATGCCTCAGTTCTGCTGCTGCCTTCCTATTGACGGAAAGTGTCACGGACCAGTAACATGGACCATTCAACAGTGGTCTTTTATATTATATTTTATATTAAATATTATATATTTTACTGTATAAATTATTTGTAGTATTCTTACTTTTTGTGTTTGACTATTTTTATTGTGGTTTATATTCTTTATAGCATTGTTAGGAGAGCCTGGGATTTAAGAATTTCACTGCCAATGATTGCTGATGTAATTGTTGTGCAATGACAATAAATAAATAAATAAATAAATTCATTCATTCATTCATTCATTCATTCATTCATTCTTATTCTTATTCACTTATCGTCATAATTGTGGCATAGAGCAATGGAGCATACACAAATTAACTACTGTAGCAGGATTTATTGCCATAGGAGCTGCTAATTTGTGCCAATCAGGCACCTGATTGTCAGCACCTGGAGTACCAGAAGTTGACAATATTCAATAAAATTCAGTAGCAGAATAATTAGTTTGGTATTGGCAGAGAAGAAATGGCAAGTCTTTCATGCTGGATGCAGCCCACATACTGCTCATCTCTCAAATGCTTTTTCCTTACAAATATGGCACCTTTTAAAAGGGAAATAATCTCTCCATCAATATAAGACTTATTGCCAAGAAGCACTAGAACAAAGAATTATTCCACCAAACATAATTTTCATTACTTTTTGTGGTCAGTTCTGTGGTGTTATAGACAACTATTGTGTCCAGATATCAAAACAGTCACACCAATAAAACGGGTAACATCAAATTACTACAAACAAGTAATCCTAGAATTATTTTAAATTAGATATTTTTAGGAGAATGACACTATTTTACCTTATTTCCATGTGTAGTATGGTGATTGTGAAGAAGAAAAATCATTAAAAAATGAAAATGACTAATTATCAGGGAAAGCATTAACAGCATTAAAGGCTGAATAATTAGAATTTTTTTCCTTAAAAATAATTTAAAATGTTCTCATTTGCTGCGAGGGATAAAAGGAAGCTTCCCTATGAATCTGTCTCCTATATCAGCAATGTCTTTGCCAAGTTTTTCTCCTTCAAAATAAGAGTTCTGTGCCAGACTAACTTGGGTGGACTGTGTTGCTCTTTGGTTCCTTAAAGGTCCCATATTATGCAAAATTCACTTTTTAATGGTTTTGGAACAGTCATACTGGTCCCCCCGCATGTGTAGGAGACCCGTAAGTGTGAAACTCTTTCAGGCGCTCTCTCTCCCCCCTGCTCCACCTCTAGGGAAGTAAGCGCTGAAATGAGCTTGTTTGAAAGCGTGTACGTTATGACGTCATAAGGGACAATAACCACTCCCCACAGAGCGATGGACCCGTCTACCGGCTCTCAAAGCCCGCCCTCTAAAAATCACCTAGCGCCCAGTGTTTTTCCCTCTTCGGCAACCCTCGTTAGCGGACATGGCTAAGCGACAGAAGCACTGTTCTGTTTGTGGCTGCATAAATGAACACGAAAACGTTTTTTTTACTTCCATCCACTGAACCCACGAGGACTGAGTGGATTAATTTTATTTTTGGAGGAAATGTACCCGGAAAACTTCCAAAGGTTTTGCATGTCTGTGGCCAGCATTTCAAAGAGGACTGTTTCCACAACATGGGGGCATGGAAAGCAGGCTTCGCCAACCGTTTGAAGCTGAAGCCAGGTTCAATACCAACTGTCCGTGACACAGCTGGAGAGGTAAGAGCAGTACTGTTAGTCTTCTTGCTCGAACTTCTTCAGGAATGGGTTCCGGTGTTCCGGCGTTTGTTTATCCTTCACTACGCTGTAATCAGCGTCTAGTAACCGCTAAGGCCTAACCTGTCAATCACCTCATGACGGGCGATGCGATGGGCGGAGCCAACAGCTGAGCTGCTCCACCAGGGTTCCGCCCACCATAAACGGCACATTTCTGAAGCTGCTAAAAAGAGGGAGGTGAAGAGAGGGAGGTGTCCATACCATGGCGGAAATATTTCATTTAGATATTAATGAATGGTCTCAGATTGGGAATAAAGTGTATAATATGGGACCTTTAACTAATCATTTGCGACTCCCCACGGTTGCCTAACAACAAGGCAGTGTTTGGTATTTTATGTTGGTGTAAGAGCAGCAGTGTGCAGGTATGGAAGCTAGTAAAAGAAGCAGACCAGAAATAGTTTCAGAAAAACTTAAAAAGCCTCGGCATCCTGCTAAAAAAGCAAACGACCAAAAACGGAATAAAACGAGGATCATTATTGGAGAATCTTTGGAAAGGTGGAGAAGTCTGAGCCGGCAAAGTTTCTCCTCGACAGGTAAGCGGAATTTAAATTAACTGAAAAGTTTATCTTGATTTACAAAGATTTTAGTCTAATTTATTTCTCTGCACTCATTAAATTAATTTGTGTGACTGTATGGATGTATTAGTGGAGTAAATTGGTGGCCTGTTAGTTTACAACGACAAATGTAAACTATGTTTGGACCAAGTGAGTACTGTGTTTGTCCTTATAAACTTATGAAATTACTATCAAATTAATTAATTAAATGAGACTAAGGGAAAACTGCCGCTGGGCGGCATTTGTTGATTAATGTAGCGTTTGTTTACGCTCTATGTTAACGTAAATTAGCGCGTGAAATTAGCGCTAGCATTGCAAAGCATAGCAACTTACTGTATGTGTGTATCATCTTCGCTCCTCCTCATGATGTTTGTGGGTGCTATGTTCTCCGTAGACTGTATAAAAGATCCGTCCTCTCACAAACCATCAACCTGCGCGAAACTCTCCCGGGGGGGGGGGGGGGGGGGGTCTCCATTTTTTTCTCTTTTGGCTGCAGTTCTGATTTGAAACACTAGGTGTCAGTGCTACTTATTTTGCCTTTAATCGTGGTAATTCTTATAATACAGTACAATCAAAAGCTCAACAAATCTGATAAGCTAACACCACGGGGTCTTTAAAGCCAATGCAATCTCCCAACAAGCTCAGTGAATATAAGCTTTGAACCTGTGAAGCATTAAGAAAAGCCTCCTTAGTGGCAGCAGCCTGGATGCTTTTCTTCCTGCTGTAGGGTTTCTTACTATGTCCTCCCACCATGTTCTCTTCATTTCCAAATCCGCAAGTGTCCTTTTGCCCGTGTCCTGCCAACTTCAGACAGCTGCATTTCTTAACACCTGTCTCAGATACAGGCCTATGACCTTTTTGAAGTTGTCCCTGGAGCTTCTTCTTGAATAGATACTGTATCTGTTGCCAGACCAACTCAGTCCTCATTTGGCTCCTCATTATAATGTGGTTTTTATTTATTTATTTATTTTATTTATTTAATTATTTTTTTATAAACCCTCCTGAAGTAGAATTTATTAGTGGCTAATTAAAATAAAAGAATAAAAAATTAAAAAGAAAATCTTAATTTTCCACTGCATCCTCCACCAGGATTTTGTGTGACAGGACAAGGATGACATTTTCTTCTTTTTTCGTTCTCGCTCCCTTTTAGCCATCTTGAGAAGGGATATCTTTAGGGAGCTTGCTGAGTGTCACTCAGCATCTATCCTGCTTGCCTCCTCTGTCAGAACTGATGCTGTGCATTCCTGACACGTCCATCCAGTGCCCTGACTGTTACCACTAACACAAACAGAGACAATGAGAGGGGTATGTGACATTTACTGCACAGGCAGTCTTCTGAATTGCATAGCAGAGCACAGCATAAAAAGCCTCCAGGTCAGGAAAACACTTAATATCTGTTCTGTAGAGAGCGTAGTAATTATTTTGATTCAACATGATTAGGTATGCAGTTAGCTATCTGGAAAATTCTTATGTGGATATTAATATTATGTGACTAACTTTTACCAGGGCAGATGTATACCCTTATTAGTTACTCAGACTAATTCATTTTCATGTTGGAAAAATCTTTATAATCAGATGGACTTTCTAAGCTTTACCCCCAAGCTTTTTCTTTTGTTTCTCAAATATGTACTTTTTTCCTAACCAAAAGAATGAAGCTGTAAATGTAATTTCTTTGAGTGCCTGGAATCCAGTGGGAATCTAAAAGGCAAATTGCTGCTAGCTTGACTGAAACTTCTCCAGGTATCCCCATGTGCTGCTCTATCAACAATACACACAGGCACACATCAGTAAGGCAGCCATACTGAGCTCAAGTCCAATAACACCTAAAATAAAGTGGCATAATCAAATCCAGCATGTACCCTCATTTTGTCAGTCAGCTCCCCCTTTTCCACAGTGATCTCCCCTCTTCCCCTTCACAATCTAACTGCAGCAGCACTTTATTAAACCTGCCACACTCAGTTGTCGTTATTTTAATCCAGCCATGCCAGAGGAATAAAGATTTGATTTAGCTGAAGAAGCAGACACTGTAATTTTTTTTCTTTTCTATGGAAAGTAAGAAATTCTAACTTAGGCAAAACCCATGCCCTCTTTTTTATTCTTCCAACCATGAAGTGTTGAGTAAAAAATTGTAGATTTATGATAAATTGGTGTGCGTTTCACATCCATGAGCTGGAAAGAAACTTTTTGTGCAGGTTAACATAACAGCATTTTTCCTGAATGTACATCCTTAGAAAAGATGTAGTTTAAGTTTCAGCATAGTTGGAAAAACAAAACAAAAATTATTTAAAATATAATAAAATATATTCACTGTGTAATCATTATGCAATATAACACTATATGAAACATTACTCACAGTTAATTGAATGGAAAACAAATACTAACCTTTTGAGTCGTGTTCCCCTTTTTTGAGGCATCTGCTTGAAAAATCTTATTCATGACAAAATGAGTGTCTTTTCACATCTGTGCAACCACAAGATCTATTTGAATAACTTTGGAGTCATAGTAAAGAACAATTGTGTGATCTGTTAAGATGTATAAATATTAGTATATTTGTTACTTGAGAATATTAAATCAAAATGGCACATGTTTCAGGCTTGCCTCAAAAAGCTAAACACTGTTAGGATGAGTGTCTCTTTGGAATGATGCAGCTGTAGCTCCAAACCTCTATCAGATTGTAGTGCAATATGTGAACATTGTCTCTCAAAGGCAAACTCGGATTAAGTGAAACAAAACACAGTTAAAGAGGTTTTAGGTTTAGTTCAGGCATTATCTCCAAAATGGCTATTTTGCCACAGCCTGGCTGTCTAGTTTCCATGTTTCCCAATTTAGGGACTTTAGCTTTTATACAATATATGGGTAAGCCCGACCTCATTAAAACAAATTAATAAAGGTTATTTTTGACTTACTAATAAGGGTGCCAAACTTGGTCCAGTTGGTTGACTTCTGGCCAACACTCCACTTATTGTTTTCCTTTGGGTTGGTAATACTGAGCAGCTTAACTTGATGAAGACTGGAAAAGAAAATCAATGCAATTGTTAAAACAACATCTTAAAACAACAAAAAACATAAGCACACATAAAAGTGCAGCTTTTTACATCAACATGTTTCTTTTTACACTAATTAGATAAAGTAGTTAACCTCTGCCTGAACTCTCAGCATAGAGCTAAAATAAATAATTAATACATTTTAACTTCTCCACTTTAATGTTACTTTGTTGTCAAATTTGATTATCTTTTGGTTTCCCCCATTTTGTTGCATCTAACTTGTTTGATTGTATTTGCAAGTGGACTGAAGTGAGATCAGTTGAGCTGACTGAACATTTGTTTCATAGTTCTTCAAAGAATAATTCCCTGTGATAAATCCCATTAATAAATAAAGGCTTGAAAATAAAAAATGCATTTTAAAAACACACTGAAATAACCACATTTTTAAAGCTTTCTCAACAATGTGCTTTACTCTGCCAAGTTTTTACATTCCAAAGTCTACTGCTCAGAAAATTAGAAAGTCATCCATGTATCTGTCGCTCATTTAGGCATTTCCAGTCACTCTTGAGACATATCTTGGTCAGAAATAAGAAAGCCATCAAAGTCCTTTCTTTTGTTCTTTCCCCTCATAGCACTTTCTTATAACTCATGGGCATTTCAGGTGTATTGAACAGTCCATTTCTTTAGTTGGATTTGATGGTTCATGAGAGCAGGTATGGAAATTTATTACTGCTAAATAAACACTAAAGAGATGAGAATGTGAATTTCTCACAGGGGCTCAACACAACCTCTGATCTCTAATAGCTTGTAAATCTCACAGGGGACTTTTCAATAATTGCTGCAGGATTAAATGACTGGAGTAATGAGTAGGGATGTGACATGTGGGTGGCATCAGGCTGAGAAAAAGACAGCAATAATCACCCACCTCCAGTGGGAAAAGTCATTTTGAATTCCCCCTTAGATCTGACAGATGGTCAAACCCCATACCCAAATGCCTTCATATTAATAGCACTAAAGATGCTCAGCTGCATCCTGCAACCTTTTGAATTAGTCTCGTAATTGCAGAAGGTAGTGCACTGAAACTGCAAAGAGCTTCAGTGCAACTTAGGAGGGAAGGAGGCTGGCCCATGACACCTGGGAAGTTAAATCTGCAATACTTTGACAGAACTGCTTTTAATGTGCAGTGTGTATCTGGATATTGTAAACCGTCCTGATTTGTCTGTGAAAACATTTTTTTCTTAAATTCTGGACTGGATGCTGTGCTGCTGGGATATTTTCTGCTGGTACTATTCTGGCACTTTTTATGATGAGTCACTAGGACATGGAGTTTGCACATGGGATCAACTAAAGTTTCCAAAACCCCAAGTAATGCCCAGGATAAGAACCAAAATCCTGAAAAGCTGAAAAGCGGCATTGCAGATGTAGGACAGTAGCATAATAAAGAGTGAGGAGAGATATGTTTAAGCCATTTTTTTCTATCATTCACCACAGGGAATGTTAAATTATGGGCAAATACAGTCAAACATGGAGCACTAATGAGGACACAGCAGGAACATTGGAAAAGCATAATGTGTCTCGCTAAGGCACAGTAGCAGAAATAAATTCAGATTTTGCTTTTCCCAGTTATAAAACAAGATGGACATACAGAGACCGCAAAGCTGAAACTTAATATCCATATTACTGGAGATTTCACCACACCTCTATCTCTGCTACATTCCCAACAAAAAAATGGCAGCAGATTTTAATTCCTTTTTTATACTTTACTTATTCAGTTAGTTATTTCTCATCAGTAATTAATACTGTAACAATGTAAGTTTCCTTCAGTGATTACTAAAGTATCATTAAGTTCAGTTTAAAGGGACATTGTGTAAGAATTACTGTCATCTAATGCTGGAATTGTGTATCATATTCTAACCTATAGTGCTTTTTAGCGACTTACTTTCTCCAACACGTATTGCAACAGTGGTAGTCGGGGTATCTCAAAAAGCCTCGACAACACCGATGAAAGCATGTCATCTGATAGTTCATGGAGCGTTCATATTGCAAAGTGCATCCTAGCAAACTGACAGATATTGTTCCTCTGTGTTTAAAGGAAAAATGGTTGTCATAATGCATTTAGATGGGGAAACTGGCCTCGACAAAGCACCAGTTTTTTGTTACTGTAAAAGCCAGCTTATAAAGCCTTCCCATCAGCTTTTAGTCCAGCTTTACTGCGACTGTAAAAAGCTGCCATTTACCATGACTATGAAAGTGACAAACCACATAAACATACTTACATACAGGCTGGTGCATTTTAGTAGAGACTACTGTTATCCTGCCCATGGTAATGAGCTACACTGTCTAACAAAACCGAATGAAAAAGTTAGCTTTATGCTTATTTAGGCAGTACCTTTGATTTACTAGTTGAGGGGAAACCTTGCAGCTTTAGCATCCCTTATAAAATCTTTCTCCGTATTGAGCTCCTTCCACGTGGGGAAGGCTAGCCTGATGCTGATCCTCCTTTTATTGTATTATCAGGCCATGCTGCCTTTTAAGTATCCTTTTCCTCGTTCTTTAATGGTAAAATGGCTCCCATGCAGCTGCTGCTGCATATGCTTGGTCCTGCATTTTTGTGTACCCAGCTTGCTGGGATAGTAAACTGCTCTTGTTTATCTTCTCCTACTGCATCTCACTTTGTGCTGCCTCGCAGGGAAAATGCGTAGTTGGTGCGATTTGTCCTTTACCGGCAGCTGTAATTTTACGATAGCAGACCATCGTGGCACTTCCCTACCGGCTTACCGACATATGTATAAAAAAATCTAAAATTCTTTGTTAACGAGAATGTGTCAGATCACTTGTGAAGGTCATGATACACCAATGATAACACATATAAACAGTATCTTACAGAAGTGAGTACACCCCTCGCATTTTTGCAAATATTTCATTATATCTTTTCATGGGACAACACTATAGAAATTAAACTTTGATACTCAGGACACCGAATTATAAAAACTAAACTTTGATATTCTGTATGTCAAAGTTTAATTTCTATAGTGTTGTCCCATGAAAAGATATAATAAAATATTAGCAAAAATGTGAAGGGTGTACTCACTTCTGTGAGATACTGTATATACAGACATCAATTTTGGCTAGTAAACAACAGAAAATGTTACGCAATGTCCCTTTACTTTATGTAGACAAAACCTCTAACATGTAGTTCATGAATAGTTCCTTGAATGATTTTTAATAAACACAATTGTCTTGCACATAATTCACAAAGTGTATGGGTCAGTTAAAGGGTGAATATTAGTGAAAGAAAAAATAAAGAAATAAATGCGTAAATCATGTTTCCTATCATGGTTTAGGACCAAGAAGAATTGCATCTTAGTCTGCATATCTCACAGGGCTTGGATGATGAGGACGCAAAGGCAGGGTGAAGGCAGGAGACAGTAAGGGGCAGAAATGAAAGGTTTGATTCCAATAATTGAAGGTAAAAGGGCTGAAAAACTAAAACAGAGACACAGACTAATACAAAGACAACAATGGAAAAATGACCATCATCAGGCAATGAATAAAAGAATCCAAGGGGTAAATATACACTGAGGAGGACAAACGAAAAGCAGGTGAAGCAAATTAACAAATGAAACCAGGTGTGTAGAGAATAGAACGTTAAACAGAATGTACGACACAAGGGTCTAAACTACAAAATAAAAAAGGAAATCAGAACAGTAAATGTGCTGGCCACACAAGAACTGGGATGTTTTTAGCTTTCAGGAATTGTGTACACATCCTTGCAACATGGGGCTGTGCTGCAACATGAAGTGATGGTCATGGATAAAATGGCACAACAATGGGCTGCAGGATCTCGCCACATATCTGTGCATTCAAAATGCCACCAATAAAATGCACCTGTATTCGTTGTCCATAACATACGTCTGCCCATACCATAACTCCACCACCACCATGGGCCACTCGACCAACAAACTGCTCACCCACGCAACACCATACACGCTGTCTGCCATCTCCCCTGTACAGTAAAAACCATGGTTCATCCGTGAAGAGAACAACTCTCCAAAGTGGCAGGCACCATCGAATGTGAGCATTTTGCCCACTCAAGTCAGTTACAACAAGAAACTGCAGTCAGATTGAGACCCTGATGAGGACAACGAGCATGCAGATGAGCTTCCCTGAGACAGTTCTGGAAGTTTGTGCAGAAATTCTTTAGTTATGCAAACTGATTGTTGTAGCAGCTGTCAGCGTGGTTGGTCACGAACGATCTAGGAGGTCAAGATGCTGGATGTAGAAGTCCTGAGCTGGTGTTGTTACACAGGGTCTGCGGTTGTGAGGCCGGTTGGCTGTACTGCCAAATTCTCTGAAATGCCTTTGAAGACAGGTTATGGTAGATAAATAAACATTCAGTTCACAGCTCTGGTGGACATTCCCGCAGTCAGCACACCAACTGCACGTTCCCTTAAAACTTGCAACATCTGTGTCATTGTGCTGTGAGATAAAACTGCACATTATACTTGTGCAGCCTAAGGCACACTTGTGCCACCTGTGTAATCAGTGTATTGATATGCCCCAAAGGAGAAGTGCTCACTAACAGATTTTGACAGATTTGTTAACAATATTTGAGAGAAATAGGCCTTTTGTGTCCATAGAAAAAAGTCTTGGATCTTTGAGTTCAGCCCTTGAAAAATGGTAGCAAAAACAAAAGTGTTGCGTATATATTTTTGTTCAGTGTATATATAAAATAAAAAAATCAACAAGTTTAAATTGATTCGAAGTTCAGATATAAACTCACTCATTCACTGTGCATACCTGATTTTCCCATTCAGGGTTGCAGCTCCTATTGGGTGAGAGGCAGGGTGTAATGTGTCAGTTCATCATGGCTCCAACACAGAGACTACTGAGACAAACAAGCATACAAAAACACATAAAATAGGCATAAAATGGCATAAAGTAGTGTTTTTGCACAAATAAATCTCAAAGATTTATCAGGTGAAGGAATGCAGTGTATCCTTAATACTTTGAGAAAAGTGGACAAGTGGAGGACAGAAGTGGCAGGAATAAAAACTAGTATCTGAAAATCCAGCAAAGACCTGACGCAGGATGTTGAAGCTTCACTTGAACTGGGCTGAAAATCAGCAGCAACAGATCTTACGGACTGATAAATCCTCTCCAGAACCTGGACTTCAATATTATTCAAGCAGTGTGAAAACAGCAACACACACACAGAACTTCCTAGTAAATTGGCATTACCAGTATACTTGCTGGTACGCTTAATTACTTTGCAGCATATGCAGCTAATTAGGGGGAAAAAAAATCCTGACTTTTTTAAGGGCCTGGCATATTTGCACATCAGAAAATACAATTATCTCAAGACCATCTTTAGATTCTGCCCACAGCACAGTGAAAAGCAAGAGATTTAAATTAGATGCTCATATTATTGTTGGTTTGTTGTATACTAGAGCTCCCACAAGTTTTGGCACAACAGAACGAGGGAGTGCTTGAGAAATTATTAATTTCTATTCCTTTGGCTCCTGCTTTGCTAATCAGATACTGGATAAACATCTTGCAGAGATGAATAATAAATGGTCATGATAAACTGGTCCAATGTCAAACCGTCTTGAGGAGGTAAAGTCATAGGAGCCAAAATCTAAAATTATTTTGTGTTTAAAAAAATTTTTAAAGATTTGAACCTAAAAAAAAGTTTTGATCAAGTCCTTCATTGAAAATTATGTAGATTTTAGAAAAACAATGGGCTCCCCACTTGTTTTTAGTAATTTGGGAATTGAGTACAACATTTAAACACACACATACACAAGGAAACCATACACCCCATGATTCAATAACTTGTACAGACACCTTTAAGTTGAAATTGACATAATGGGTTTCTGTGTGATGTTACCAGTCTGACATGTTCTTGATGTTAGACTGGTAACGTTTGCATACATTTCCTAATTCACAGCTTGTTCATGCAT
Organism: Melanotaenia boesemani; assembly: GCF_017639745.1. Taxonomy (NCBI): domain Eukaryota; kingdom Metazoa; phylum Chordata; class Actinopteri; order Atheriniformes; family Melanotaeniidae; genus Melanotaenia; species Melanotaenia boesemani. The sequence goes on from NC_055697.1 coordinate 10,178,953, forward strand.
AGCTCTCCAAACTCAATCAGGCTGATGTCTGGACATTGACTATATCACTGCACTGCACCTTCATTCTTATCTTTTTCAGTCAGTCTGCTGTAGAATTGCTGCTGAGCATGACCAATGGTCACGTTTACATGGAGCACTTTGATCCGACTGAACATCCAGTCAGAATAAAAATGTGTCGTGTAAACGTGTCAGCTGATCCGATCAGCCTCAATTGGAAAGAATTTTCAATCTGATAGAGAGCGGTGGTTTAAACCTTTTCAGGATCGGATCAGCAGGGAAAAATAACCACGTGTACAGTCATTCCAATCGTATCTGTGGTGTATGTTGTTTCTACGCATGCTTGAACCTCGTGGGGGTTACATGATGTAATGAGTTTCAGGGAAGACTTGAACAACTGCGGCAGCAAAACAGAACAGAGCCGTGGTGGATACGTTTTTGTTAGAAACTGAAAGGGTTAAGAATTATTGAGCATTTCAAAGGTCAAAAGCTTTAAAAAAACAGAAAAAGACAAACCCTTCTTTTTACTAGTATACTAGTTAGACCTTGTATCAGATTCTAAAACCTAAAGCCTAAAGGCATTGTGCATGTCAAAAGCATTACAATCTCATTAAATTTGTCCATCATTTAAACACAACCGGTCAGATCAGTAATCACTTTATCTAGCATCCATGTAAACATGTCAGCTCGAATATCTGATTAGACTGAATTAAATTGGAAAGATAAAATATTTGTCCTTGTAAATGTAGCTGCTTTCTTGTTGCATGTGAACTTTAACATTTAACTTTTTAATTGGAGCCTTTAGAATCTGATACAAGGTCTAACATGTCATGTGATGTTGTTCATCTGAGGTTGTATTTATCTCATTTGAAGGCTTATTAAAAACCAAAGCATTTTTTAAAAACTGTGTATCCTGATGTGTAAAACTTATGACTTGCGTTTTGTCATGAGCCTGCATGACTTTGTTCAGCAATTATGACATAGAAGCCAAAGAGTAAGATGCCCTCAGGACAGTCAGCAGGTGTAAAATTAAGCCCATTTTGTGTTTCTTGTGTTTTTATGGGCACTTAGAGAACTCTATTTGGTCCAGAGATCATATAAGAGAGGGCTGCACTAGAGCGCGGAATGGGCTGTCTTTGTGGGAAAACTGTTTTTACTCTGCTTGTGATGGATTTTCACACTGTAGTAGTTTTTATCTCTTCTTTACAGCCTTATCTTGCGCTTCACTTTGTGTATCTATAGCTTAAGGTGTCAATACCATTCACAATAGCTGTTGTGATCTTTTTGCAGTTATGGGAAGACAGTGGGGTAAATCTAATGAAAAATCCCAAAACATCCAAAAGAGACATGTCATTATCATTTTGCCTCTTGTTTTTAATCACTCTGATTGTATTTTTTTCCCAGCAGGATAATTTGAGCCACATGCTGTGTATCTTATTACTTCTCCAAACCCAAACATTAATAATGTGTCTGTAATCAACATTGCATCCTTTTTCCTCACACAAACAAAAAATATCCTCAGTCATAGCCTTGAAATGCTTCCTTTTCCTACTGCCTTCACTTCAAATTACAATAAAAACAAAATTAGTTTCAACAAAAGACTGACTTTTTCCTCTAAGGAAACAGCAATGAAGTCTTGTTTAATTCCTGCTATATATGACGTTTGGACCCTGGAGCTCTTAAAGTGTGCCTAAATCATATTAGAGTTTATCCGTTAATAAAGTTCATGATTGAAAAAGAGGAGAAGAGATACGTAAAAAAAACAAAAAAATCTGAATCCTGTGCTAAGGGAAATCCTTGAAGGAGGCATTGATCTGATTCAAATTGTCTAAAAGAAGGAGAAATATTACATGTCCCAAAGGCATTTTGTATTAGCTTGTGAGACTGTGCACTCATAGATAATAAAGAAAAATACATTGAAATGACAATGTGAAAATTGAAGTATTCCTTGCTGTATGTAGCTGAATATAGCTGTCAGCCCAAATTGATTTTATTGTTATGAATTATTATTGTTATTGTTTTAATGATTGTTTTTACTGTTATTACTGTAGGGATGGAAAAATCTGTCTCTACTAATGCCATGCTACGAATGAGAAGTAACAATATTCCACAGACAGCTGGTACAGGTCATGCATTTGTAATATCATCAGGATGAATTTTATTTACTGTATGCGTTTGCCTTTGGGGGACAGTGTGTCTCAAACTCATTTAGATCTTTATGGTTGGATGCAAGATAAGCCTTACAGATTGACAGATCATTGAGGTATTAAATGACCCAGGAGCTTTGTATGCAATTAAAAAAGAAGGTTTGCTTTGTGTGTTTTAGTGTTGAAGTTTAGGTTGAGGTCTGTGGTGACTATCCGTGAGCACTCTGTCTCCCTGCATTAAGCCCCCGGGGACTGTTCCCAGTCATTGACGCCCAAACAAGGGAGCTAAAGAAGAAGACAAGCTGGGAAAATGGAGTAATTCACGAAGCATATTAAGTGTCATTAGCAGGATATAATTTATTGCAAACCCCATACTGTGAATGTAATGCGGCTGAAGTGAATCGTGCACATGAACTCAGCAAGGTGTAAAATGAGCTTGTACTGATTAGGCTGCTCTTTTGCAAAAACATCTTGACATGTAGTTGTCAGCAGACCAAAAAATAGACTTCCTCCAGCCCGTACATAAGGTGCCTTGGTATGAGAATACACTGACATGATGTCACGTTGACTTTGCAAAGCAAGTAATTCACTCCATGTCTTTAAGAGATTAAATATGTGTTTTAACTGATTTTGAAAAGAGGACAAAATAATATTTGTTAAGCATTTATTTTTTTCTGAAGAGGTTTGCAGATGGTTTATGAGCTTTAATTCATGTATATATATATATATATATATATATATATATATGGGGCTTTTTTTTGTGTTTCAGACTTCTCGTGGCTGTTTTAGTGTTGTTCTGGAGGCTGAATCCGCGCTGTGCTTCCACACTGGAGACTGGAATTACAAACGTCACTTCAGCCAGAGTTTTAAAATCAGGGAACATTTCTCCAAGTGAAGTGATCAGAAGTCGAGAAAGACTTTCTGAATGATGGGTGTCCTGATCCTGCAAGCATTTGCTTCAATGGGAGAAAATCCCGCAGCATGCTGTCATTCAACACCAGTGGTTTAGCTGCACTGGTTTGAGGCCCATAGTGATCATTTTTCCAAGCGATGCCAACGAGGTCATGCATCAAGAGCTAATAAGTATGCTCACTCAAAACCAAGTGGTCAGGGGTGTAAATTGCAATCTGTCAAAATGACAGATGGCCTTCAGAAAAAAACTGGTCAACGATGGAAAATAGAAGCCGATTAGTCAGGTCTTTCAAAAAAGATCAGTCAGTTAGTCGTGACATCATCAATAATACATAAAAAAAAAAAACTTTATCTCTAAATGAAACTGTAAAACATGTATGAGATGTTGTTTGTATACTTTGTGTGTTCCATAAACATTTCTTTAACTTAGTTGTATATTTAACATTATGTGGGCTTTAGTGTCCATTATTGTTCAGCAGGTAGATGAGAAAGTGAGTCAGGGAGACAGGCCGCCTGCTATGCTACGTGAGCTAAACACCACACTCAGAGGAGCATTCAACAACAAAACCAGTTGCTTTCTTTGTCTTTCCGTCATTTTTTTTTTTTACTTCTGAAGAAACATTTCTGAGGGTTTAGTAACCATGCTGCTCTGGTCTGTTGCCTCCACAACTCTACTATCCGTAAAAACTCTGACAAAAACAGTTGCTAAACTTTCGCCTCCACACCAAGGTTTGGGAGCGGAGGACCGGTGATTACTCTTGGGTGAAACTGCAGCTAGCTTCGGGCTTAGCTCCCTTCACTTTAGCCAGCAGTGGTGAAGCAGACACGGGACTCTGCTGGAACTAGCTTTATTGTGCTTATTGCTAAAGCTTGTCGTAAAACATTCACTGGTAAAGAGGCAGTTTCTCAGAGCTACTTTTTCTGCTTCAACATTCCCCCCTACCATCTCCTACGTTGTGTGTCTCTCCTCTCCATCTCGACCATTCTTTAAGGGGCCACGATGTTCTTGTAACACAGTGCTGTAAACACCACCATGTCTCTGCACGATGGTCATCAAAACGTCATCTTTTGAAAAATACTGTCAACTTTGCACATCATTTCGACTAATCAATTGGTCGACTATATACAGGTGAAACTGAAAAAAATTAGAATATCGAGCAAAGCTTAATTTATTTCAGCATTTCAACTTAAAGGGGGAAACTAATATACTCTATAGACTCATTACACGCAAACTGAGATATTTCAGCATTTATTGGTTATAATTTTGATGATTGTGGCTTAGAAAAATTAAATGTTACATGATATTAATAAAAAAAAAGGATTTTGAATACAGAAATGTTGACCATCTGAAGAGTAGTCATGCATATTAACTCAATACTTGGTTTGAGCCCCTTTTGCATAAATTTATGCCTCAAAGCGGCGTGGCATGGATGTTTTCAGCCTGTGGCCCTGCTGGGGTGTATTGGAAGACCATAATGCTTCAATAGTGGCCTTTATCTTTTCTGTATTTCTTGGTCTCATGTGTCTCATCTTTCTCTTGGCAATGTCCCATAGCTTTTCCATGGGCAGGCCAGGAGAGTTTGCTGGCCTGAACCCACAGTTAGCACAGGTGCAGGTGTTTTGGACGAATTAGCTGAGTGAAGTGTGGCACTTAGAGGCTACAACACTGAACCTTTTCACACTATTCTGATTTTCTGAGATTATTATTTTGGGGTTTTCATGAGCTGTAAGCCATAATCATCAACATTATAACAAATAAATGCTTGAAATATCTCCCTTAGCATATGAGTCCATATAATGTATTAGCTTACCTTTTTAAGTAGAATTACTGAAATAAATTAAGTTCTGAACAATGTTCTTTTTAGTTTCACCTGTATATATATATATATATATATATATATATATATATATATACAACTATACAGTTATCAATGCAAATCCTCCTCACTGGAACAAAATCTACACTTTCCAAATTTGACAGTTTTTCCCTCTCTATTGATAGCTCCCCTGTTTCCGCACCCCTCAGGTTAAGAGTCAGGGTGTCATCCTTGATAACTCATTACCATTTTATGCTCACATCAGTAATGCTACTCATTCTGCATATTTCCACCTATGCAACATCTCTCTTCTCCAACCCTCCCCCACCCCCCCATACTGCCTCTATTCTTGTTCACAGCCTCGTCATCTCCTGACTACTGCAACCCTCTTCAGTCTCCTTCAGAAACATTTCAATAACCTTTAGATGGTCCAGAATTGAGCCAATTTTTTTTATTTATATGCTTTATTCCCAATCCCAAAGTACAATTATACATGAATGGATGCTAGCTTATTTTAAATGTAGAAATATGGCTAGAAAGCTTACCTGAAAGTTTAACTGATCACAAAAATATGACTAAATCATTTGAAGAATAGTCTCTTTTAAGGCTGTCAAGTGTTTTCAGAGTTGTAAGATTATTATGAAGGTCATGTAATTATTTGAATTGCAAATCAAATTTAGCTTGATAAAGACTATTTTGCACTCTTTTGTGTAAAGTTGGATTTTCTTAGTTTAAAGAAGCAGCACTTTGATTTGCATAATCATTTGAGCCATTTAGCATCCCGCTAACACAAATACAGCATGCAGCGCTGCTCGCACTGATTAGTGAAGTGTGGACACGTTAAATGCCTTACAATGAAATATTTAACGTTACACATTTCTACATTAATTGTCACTTGTTATCTGTGTATGAGGGTAGGAACTCACTAATAGCATTCAGCATAATTTATACCATTTTACAGAGAATGGAATTGTATTAAGCAATAATTAGACATTTTAAGCACACTTGTTTCTGTAGTCTTTGTTTTCTTGGAGCTCCACTGTGGAAGTAAGAAAAAAAGCATGCATAAGTACTGATTTGCTCCAGAGTGCAATGACAAAAGGCATAAAATGACAGGAAACAAGGTTGTGTCAGAAAGATCACTGTGGTCTGCAGTCTGGATGCAGTCTGTTGCTTTTCTTAGCTAGGCTATTATTTGTTATAAACTGGCTTGTATGAATACTATTTGGATGACAATGAACTGGCTTAAATTGATTTGTCTGTAAAATGTCCTGAGATAGTTGTGAATTGGTGCAATACAAATAACACTGAACTGAATTGAAAAATTGCATTGGTCAGGGAGGTGCTGGAGCCAGCAGAAGCAAGCTAATTTGTTCCTGTTGAGTAAGCGTGTAAAGCAGCAGAGTGGGTGAACATGGGAAAAGATTTTTGTCATTCCTTCAGCTCTGCGTGATTCTTAACAAGAACGGTGTTCTTTTCCTGTTATCTGCAAAAACAAATTCACAATTTGATGTATTCTATCCAAACATGAGTCACTTAAATTTAAACCTATAACTAACACTGTAACTTACTAGTATGTTTGTTTTTTCTCACAGATTCACAGAGTTTCTGGAGCCCTTTGAGAGAGTTATTCAACCGGAGGAGCTTTGGCTCTACAAGAATCCTCTAGTCGAGTCAGACCGCATTCCCAAGAGGGTTATGTTTGTAAGTAATTGTATATGCATCTTATTAAGAGACTTGATTGCCACTAAACACTTGTTTATTATTACTCTTAAGTAACTCTTAAAGTATGTTGCAGAAATATTCAATTTTCGATGATGATGATGACGATGATGTTGCTGTAATTTGTTTAGATTCAGCTGCTGAGATCAGTAATGGTCATAAACTATATGAACAAATATAGGAATGGCTTTAATTATTAAAGTCACATCCCTTTATGTTCAAATATAATCTGTTCTTAGTCAAAAAAATTTAAATAATTAATATAACCTTTATTTAACCAGGAAGAACCTTATTAAGATTAAAATCTCTTTTCCAAGAGTGTCCTGGACAAGACAGCAGCAGGGCAGCTACACATTTTACAGACAAACAACAAAACACATTCAAATGGGTTAAAAGTTTTAAAACAAGTTAGAACAAATTATTAAATTAATAAATAATCATTTAAAATAACTAAAATCACTAAATCAAGTAGAACATCTGCAAACAGATGAAACTGCCTCCAAAGCATCCAATATTTTCTTAAAATAACCTCCAATGAGACCAGGTCATGAAGTTTCAGTGTACAAAAGAGCCCTCAGTTCGGACCCTTGGGACTGAGAATAATACCAGCTCCTGTGAGCGAAGACTGTACCCTCCTGAACTCTTCGGCTGGAGAAGAGTTGTAAGGTAGGAAGGTAGACCGGCAGCAACTATAAGAATATGCCTTGTATAAACAATGGATGGTGCAATTTTAAAAATAAGGCTTGATTTTCTCCCAGTATAGACTAACAAATGCTTTTCTCTGCCTAAATCCTGAACAAATCCCTTAAAGTATCTCTTTGCAAAAATGTCTATCTAGCACATTGTCAAAGATCTTTTGTTCTTACTGTTCTCTGCAATAATCACTGGCTCTAACGCAATGAGCATGAAAGAGAATGTTTAAATTTACTCTCATCAGTGGTTGAAGGCAAAATCACTTTGATCACGGTAAAAGACAGATTGTGGTTTGGGCTAAATGTAAAGAGACACACTGGGTCTGAAATCACTCGGTACTTTGTCAGAATTAGGATTCCCTGAAGCGAGTTCTGCCAGCGGCAAAATATAACTATGAAAATGAATAATGGTGCTATTGTCCCTCCAAGTTGTTAAAATAGCTTAAATGAGTTATGATGTGTTCCTAATAAAACAGTATTATCAATATATAGACATGTGCAGATATAAACTCTTTTCCACTGCATCAGTAATCAAACTATATTTTATATTTTATGGCTTTAATACCATCCCAGTGTCTTAGAAAATGTGTAATAGCCACATTTACACATCTACAAAAGCTATTAGTGTCACGTTTTATGTCTAATAGTGGCTAATCGTTTGTAGGCTGTCTTTTTGTGTTGGAGAGTGTCCAACTCTCTGTTATTTTAGTATTAAAACATGCAAGTCCTATCCATGGATATATAAACCTGAGCACATGTTATTAACTGCCAACTCTAACCAAGTAAAAATGAAATCAATGTACAGTGAAAGGAAAACATGATGTTAAATGGGTTCATATCTCATTCCTTCTCCTTCACTTCTTTATAAAAATGAACACATGGTAATGTATCACAGAGGAATGTCATCATGTAATAACATGTGGAACTGTGACATAGTCATGGGGCGATATGTAAGTTGTACATCTGTATTGAGAAAGGCAAATGAGTCAGAAAGATTCAGTCATTGCACAGTTAGAGCCAAAAAAAAAAAAATGCAATCTGTATCTTATCACCAACTCATTCAGTGGCATGTGAGCAGGGCTACTGTCCACATTTAAAAGAGCAGGATGTGCATCCTGCTGCACTGTTTTCAGAAACAATTGCATTCCTGTCCTCCATGTTGGAAAAAAAAAACATCTTTGGTATTAAAGTTAATCTTGACAAAAAACATCTACAACATAGTGACTTTTTAAAATCAAACCTTTGCAGCTGGTTAAGGTTTACCTTTTTTTTTTTAACACAATCATCTTATATGTGCAGAACTTGAAGTCATTAAAGCTTTGGTGACAGCTGCTAAATTTAAAGTAAACAGTCCTTTATCATGATCTAAATATAGATGGCTAAATATATTCAAACAGACACTACATGACAGAATTAATTTCAAACCACATGAAAACAAGCATAAAATGGTCAAAAAGATAATAGCCACTTCTTTGTGCATGAATAAATAAAAAGAAAGCTTGAAATTACTTAGCTAAAAAATAATTTGAATTGTATGTTATGACAAGCATTGGAAAGTACATTAGTCATAGCAAGCAGAAAACACATGCAGAAGCTTCCCATGTGGTTTTCACCTGTTTGTCCAGCCAAGAGCAGAATATGATATGAGCAAACCATGGCAAAATACAAACATTTGAACATATCAGCTGTTTAACTAAACTCTGTTACGTCCCGTCCCTTTATTTGGTTTAAAAAAACTATTGACAGTTTATATTAACTTCAGTATCCATAGATCTTTGTGATGGCATGCCTCTAAATTTTCAGCTGGAAAGAAATACCTCTCACCCCCATCTCCCACCAGGAAAATACTCCTGGTGCCGACACTCGGCTGTCAGCCTTCTTTATTGTTGCTGCCGTGATAGCATCCCTGAAGGTGTGCACAATTTATCTAGCCATGAATAAGAGTCCATGGACAGGATTTACATCAAGCTACATCATGACTCACTGGGACCTTCATTATGCTATTTACAGCATTAGCCGTGAGGCAAACTCAAGAGTGACTCCGGGATTTATTTCCATCATGGAAAGTGGCATGAATTTATTGTCAGTCCCCATAATCCTAAAATAAATACAGTACCAGTGGATCAGATGGCAAAATGTCACAACATACAAAGTCTGAACAGGCTATTACTGTGGCTTTTAGCATTTTAATCAGTCTGAATATGGCTGTTTCCATTTCCATTTCTGCAAAGTTTATAAACATAATGAGCATTTCCATTAGAATCAACTAATATGTATTAATATTTAAGCAGTAGAAATTGATTATATTCCGTATTAATTGTGTCCTTACCAGCTATAATGTTAATATGGTCCCACCAGCAGACCACTTATTTAGATTAAGCAACTAAAGATGCACACTGTTGGCACTTTGCCTGTTAGACAGACAGTTACCCACACAGCAGGGAATTATTTAAAGGAGAATAACAGATGTGTCAAATGGCCATTCAAAGGGATAAGTTTCAATATAATTTTGTTTTTTTTAATGTAAGGATACCAATCTCTGTCTGGCTTTTTAACATATACTAATGAAAGAACATAATCTTGTCTTTAAGGTGGGTTTGGATACTATCTTGTGTTTCCATGGTAACATTTGCTCATCAGTCTTCTTAGCCTTGACTACAAGGATATATTCTAAAGATGCCATTTTCTTTAAAAAGAGAGAGAGAGAGAGAGAGAGAGAGAGAGAGAGAGAGAGAGAGAGAAAAGCTGCCTTACGAGATAAAGTAAACCAACCATGACAATGTTCTCCTGTAGATTCATTCACAATAAGTTCTGAGGACATTTAAAAATCTCAAGCAAGACAGGAAGTTGTTTTCTTTTTTCTTTTTTCTTTTCACCCCTACTGGTTTTCCCTCTAAACCTCAGTGAAAAGTGACGGCCTCTGTTGTGAGTTAAAGGGCATTAAATCACATTTTGGCAAATGTGATTGGAGCAACATGCTGGTAAGATGTCTCTACAATGATGTTCCTTCTTTTCTTTTCTTTTCTTTTTTTTTTTTTTTAATAATTTAGATTTTTCTGCATTGTTTTACTCTACAAAGTTTCAGGTTTGCATTGTGGCATGTTGGTATGTAATTTACACTGCACCTGTCTGTGCACATGTTACACGGATATGAAATAATTGGGGCTGATGTTATCTTAAATACTTTGTTGCTTAAGGCAAAGAAAATCTATCAAATTTGTCTGGAAAGCAATTAATACATTCTCCAGCAAGAATAATTACCTCTGTGATGAGAGGGCTTGAATCTCTTATCAAATTCTCTCTGTTCTAACAGGAAGACCCACTAAACAATAGAGAGGTTTGTTTGGCCCCTCAGCTTGCCTTGTTAAAATTAACACTGAATAATAGATGGATTTAGGTCATACCTGGAGGCAAGAGTAATTTTACAATTAACCTGAAAAACAGACCCAATGGAGCGCTGCAGTGCATCTCTAATGTCACAGTAATAACCATCCATGTTTTATTGTGTTTATTTCCACACAGGCAATTTCCTTCCTTACCCCACTGGCAGTGATATTTGTGGTGAAGATAATTCAGAGGACTGACAAGACAGAGATCAAAGAGGCATGTTTAGGTACGTGGAGACGCTTCCTGGAAATGCAACAGATGTTTTGCTAATAGTCAGCCTAATCTCACTCAAAGCTCATCACTTGCAGATACTCTGTCATGTTATGAATGAGCAGAGGTCTTTTTTTTTTTTTTTTTTTAGTTATTTTAGGAAAACTCTTACCTGACCAAGTGGTTTTAGTGTTTCAACCCAACCAAAACCAGAACAGATCTTACACGACTCGAAAGTCGAACCCCAGTTTGTTTTGTAGCACTGCACCACAGAAAAATGAAGTGGAAATTTAGAGAGGGTTAGTTTTAAGACAAGAGCGTACACATATTTTAGAGTTTCTGTGCATACGGCATTGTAGGAACTGTAAAAATAAAAAACAAAAAAAAACTCTTTTTGTTATTTTCTTGCAGTTAAATATCTTCAATCGTTTCCTACTTTTGTCAGAAACAAATTGGTCCCATATAAGTATCATATTGTGCTTATGGGTGTTACTCTTTAAACTCTTTTACCTCTCATTGCAGTCAGCATGATCACAGCAGTCATGACTTTTTTCCAGTTTACAATTTTATGCCATTTGTTTCATCCTCAAACAGTTTCTCTAACACTGATCTTTTCCCTGTTCCTCACTTTCCCCTGGGTTAGGAAACCAGTAGAGGCTTTGGCATATTAGAAAGCATTGAGAAAGTTTAACACAAATCCAATTAAAGAGGCACACAAGAATTGAATCAGGTGGTGAACGGTGGCTTGGTGCAGCAGTGCAGAGATTACAAAGCTGTTCAGTATTTAATCTGCCTGTAGAGAAGGACTTCCACAAGCAGTACTGGAAAACAGCACAAGTCAGAAGAACAAAGAGGAAAAGGAAGCCCATTATTCTGACAAGGCTCAACATGATCATAGTTTTTAGGGTGGCTTTAAACCTGTAAAATCTTTAGACCTAACGAGACAGGAATATCAGACATCACTTGTTCAGCCAAGTCTATCATTAAAAATGGCTTATTTTTAGTTAAAGACAGACCTGTGTGTGTTTAAACTCAATCTAAAATCCCACAAACAAAGCTGTTCCTGTATTTGCAAATGTATTAATTCAACGTTATCCCTGTGGGCCTCTAATTCTAAGCTCATAAATCACTTTTTCAAACAGAGGTAATAGAACATGCATAAACCGGGGTTTTGGAGTTAGATTTTAATCCTTGGAATTACTTATGGGATTATAATTTGCCAATATAGTGCATTCATTGTTTGACTTTGTGCATTCTGCTTTCACACTTCCTCTCTATTGTTCTGTGGGGGTAAAATGAAAAGCAGCACTCTGTTTCTTTTGTAAAGTTGTCTAATAATCTTTTTATCATCCTTTAACTCCTGCAGCTTAATTACATGATTATCTTTCAGTCAGAATATAATGAAGCCATTTGAGGATTGCATTTTCCACAAGGCTACCCTTTGAAAATGACACAGACATAAACAACAGTGTTTGTTTTCCATTTTGGTTACAAAGCATAAATAATATTATTCATCATCTGAATATGAGATCATATATCATGCAGAGACATTTTCATTTAACCAGCTGGAGATATATTTCACTGAGCAAAAATTACAGTTTAAAATAGAAGTTTGTAAGGTCTCCTCACATTTAAAATAATGAATCAAAATTTATTCCTTAAATTGTAAAAGTACTTTCTGATAACAGTAATTATTCTGTCATTCAAATATGTTTTTGCCTTGAAATCAACCTGTTTGTCGGAGCTGAGAAAGTATTGTGGTGATGTAAGGTTTTATTTAGTGGGTCTCTAATTTCCTGCAATCACTGAAGAAAAGTCCCAGGTACCTGAACGCAGCACAGACCTTTTTGTTCAGGTTGAATCTATTGTTAGGTTGATGAATATAGAAGGTGCCTGTGTGGTGGACTTCAAGAATGGTCAATACCACTAGCATCACTAAGAGCCTGAAATTAGCAGAAGCAATGTGAATTCAAGTTTGGAAGCTATATATGGTAAGCTGTGTAACTTTTCAGGGCCAGGGACACATTGAAAACCTACAGAGATGTGGGCTTTATATAATCCACAAACATACCACAATATATTACCCTTCTTGAGGGAAACATGCTACAGTCATGAAAACCTTCTGATATTAAAATTAAACCTCTTAAGTTGAGCCACTCAAGCAAAGTTAACTGGTAGAAAATGATCACAAGGAAAACAACAATCTAAACCATTTCCAGCCAAACCAAATAAATAAATTAGGCTCTTATTTACATATCAATGTACAAAAAAACAAAAAACAAAAAAAAGAAAAACACTTGTTTGGATACTGCTAATATAAGATCAGAAAGAACTGGGGGGAAATTCAAAAAGCTGATTTACTGGTTCAGCTGGCTATGTTAAGCTGGAGTAAACAGTAATCCTGGGTTTTCTGTTTCAGAAAGGTTCATCTAGATAAGTTGATATGGAAACATATGCTGTGAACATAGTCTGGTAGGGAATAGGTTTAGTTCAACTTTGATTTATAGAAATTAACACACAATTCAACTTTAGATATTTGTTATTTAAATTCTGGCACCTTCTCCATTGCATGCTTCATCCATCCATCCATCCGTCCATCCATCCATCCATCCATCCATCCATCCATCCATCCATCCATCCATCCATCCATCCAACCAACCATCCACCTGCCTACCTACCTATCTATCTTTTTTAAGAAATTATTTTGGGACACTCAGTTTGCGAGATAGAAAAGATAGAAAGCACAGAATCAAAACCTATTATACAACACAAGAATAGATAAACATTAATAAAAGTCTGTATGTAATACACTCTTCGTGTCTGCAAAATGAAATAAATGCAGGACAGATCCTCACACAACAACAGAGCAATGAATGGATGCAGTAGCCTCCCTGCAGGCCTGTATACACACAGCACACGCATCATAGCAGGCCAAATCTATTTAAAATTTCACTAAGTCCTCTGCAATTGCAGTTCATATTTAACTTAAAGTGAAAGCACATTACCTAAAATAATGGCCACATTGTGGAGGACAGCACAAGCCACTGTGATGTCCCATGTCCAAGTGGTGAGGATATTGAAAGTGTGCCTGCAGGAGGCCATTTTTTATTCATGCCCATGTCCAGGCATGGGTACTATTACATGTCTGCACACTGTGTAAGGAGAAAAGGCTGGCAGGCATACCCACTATCCACTAGAAATACACCATAGATTTCACCTGTGAATACAAAATGTCATCATCACAACCTCATACAGAGAGGGGCATTCCTGACTTATCCATGATGTTAAAAGTGATAGATTGCAGAGGACCTAAAGACTCATAGACCAGGCCAGGCCATTTCCCCACAACATTGCTCATCCTCTGCCAGTTAGCTTTGCAGACCATCTTGATAAGATGTAAACTATTAAACCAATCAATACGCATGACAAGCAATGTACAGTCTTCATTAATGGACAATATCAACAAGTCATGTTCACCTGAACTTTAATGCTGCGATAGGAGTTCCTATTTACAAAAAAAACCCTCATGGGCACCTGGGGGGGATTTTCCTTTGATGTAATGATTCATTGAAATTTATGTGCATTATTGTTTAATGTTTTTTTTTTGTTATGTTTTTTTTCTATCCTGCAAGTGCTCTCTGGCACTTGCAAGGCCAAAGTTTTAAATAAGAATACATTATTAGTGTTTTGCCTGGTAAAATGAAGGTAAAATAATATGCAGATGCAGTCAACTGCACGAAAGAAATTGGAGAAACTTGTAACACAAAGCAATGATTGTCCTACCATGACTGTAAACACTTCCCTGTAATTTGTAATTTCTCCTACTGCAATTCTATAAAATCTTCTTTGATGTTGGTGAGTAGATAAAGATATCCGATAGAACTTTAATAGCCAGACACACATTTACATCCTTACATATAGAATTTTTATAACTGGGTGTCCGGAAACAAAGTTATTTCTGATGCTAAAAATCTGAATTTGGTATTATCTCAGCAAGAGAAGCAGTTTTTGGGCATGTGAGTCTTGTCACAGCTGTACGCTGAATCCACCAAAGACCTCTTTATCCTCCTTATTTATGCAGATTCTCGCAGTTTCAAGATTTACATTATTGATGTTATCACACTATCAATCAATAAGTGTAGAGAAGACTACATCCGAACCCGACTGTCTTGCTCTGCCGCTTGTGGCCTCGGAAGGAAGATTTTTTGAATGGGTAGATCCCCAACTTAAATGGCTGACTTTCAACAGGAGATTGTACAGGATTTTCAGCATGTTGCTCTCTTAGCTGAATGTCACACAGTCACAGATGACTGTTTACTGTTTGGTGTGGATGCAGTAACTTAGAGGGTGTTTCAGCTGCAGACGTGCACAACTAACAAAGAAACTGGATGAAGACTTTGGTCAAGTTGGCTGGTGCTCAGAGAACGTTGTCTTGATCATTGAGATAGAAACTTTTCTAAACATTCAGCAAACGTTCGCTGAAGGTTGCACCTAAACTTTGGAGAACCTTCCCCAAACCACTGTTTCCCCTCCTCTTAGTCCCAGTCCACCACAGCCGCTGCTGCCAGAGAAAACAACTCCTCAAAATTAACTCCTCAAAGTTAAAAAGGGGCACATGGAGCACAAATCTGAACCACCAAACAAAAACTGACCTTATAATTTAACTGATTGAATTGCTGCAACCCATAGTCATAAATAATGTAACATAAAATAACAACATACCAAATCTTTGTCCATGCCTATGTTTTACCTGATGGGTCCATTGAACACCTTCGGTGGAGGTGGTTGGTGAGGAGGGTGTGGTGGGCTCTACTGATCTGAGTAGACACTAAAAACAACATGAAACAGACATGAAAACAGGTCAGAAGGAAAAAGGGAAGAAGGATACAACCCCTCTAGGGGGTCCTGTTTTCTATTAGCAGAGTGGTATCTTGATACTCAAAAAGGTATCGGACTCGATTTTTTGACTGGCTGATGTCAAAGTATTGACTCCAGAGTATCTATGCCAATCTCTACATGTCAATTATTCCGGTTGACATCCTATATGTGACAGTGAAGTCCAACAATATTGATTTAATTATGCCTTATTGTTATACATTATTTTTACTTTCAAGCATATAAGGAATAAGAACAGCTCATTCTAATTCTCCTCAGTTGAGGCTGGACATTAAGGCTTAGGGCCCCCCTATTGGCTTGTGGGGTCCTATGTAGTTGCATAGTCCCCTTATTGCAAGAAATGGCTCTGCTAACTTTTCAGCAATTAAAGGGAATGTAAGGTCAAATTTGTCACTTAAGCTAACTCAGCAAAGATGCCAACAAGCTAAATACCAAAAATTGATTGTTAAACTGTGGCAGCTTTGCCCTGTAAGGCAGCTGTATGTGCTCAAGACTCACATAAGCATGATAAAACAAACCATTTGCTGCTTCAGGGTGTTCAGGTTGGAATGGTGGAAACCTGACAGAAAACACAGTGCAGTTAAATGTTGCATTTTACGACTGGTCAAACGCAACATGTTGCATTTTGGATTTTTATCAAATCTGCCTCAAGTTTGCCCAAATTAATTAGCACATAAGTAATCCTGACCTTGAGCTGTTCTCAGCAGCTTTGGGAGATGATAAATTTGAGTGCTGGCAACATGAGGCAAGCTCAATTTCACTGCAAAATATTAAAATGAACCTATGAGGCCAGGCACTCTCCCTAATCATGAGCCCCAGTGGTTTTCTTAAATGCTAATTAAATGAGAATTAATTTACAGTGCAATGCCCACCTGTCAACTAACTTTAATCCTCGTGTTTTCTGTTACAAACACTTGGCTGAGGCTGTAATTGCTTCATAGTCAGATTTGACCTGACGCCATGTTTTTCACCAAACCACAGTAGGGAAACCTTTCTCTTTTTCCTCTCTCCTGGAAGCATCTGACTTATAAACCAGCACAATGTGTTTAACTTTAACATTTAGCTTACTTGGCTGAGTGACCATAGAGCCATTGGAGTAAATCATTGAAGCTAATGAACACTGTGCAGGCTAAGATCTTAGATGCCAACATTTTAGGCTTCAGAACAGACCCAGAACCTGCTGGAGAGATTAGATTTCCCAGCTGGCTTGCAAACACCATGAAATCACTCTGGATGAACTGCAGGAGGGTACTGGCAGAAAATGGCTCTGTAAATCTCTGCTAAGACTGTTTTCTCCTCAACCTGGTCCTGGATAACAGTATGGATGAATAGATGAATATGAGGTTGTCCAACAAGTTCATTTTTTAGAATGATTTAATTATGTAGGTGATTTTAAAAATATTTGTATGTTTGTAAAATGACCAAAATGCACCCTGGGTCTCCATCTGGGCCATCAACAAATCACCTACAGACACTGTCTACTGCCATTAAATGTATCGTAACATCCATGGTGGTTATTAGAGTGTACCCATTTAAACCAAATGTGCCTGCAATTATTTACCTAAAGCTATTATCTTGACATCACACGTGTATTTATGGTACTGAAGATTTCTTAACCAAAAGCCAAGCATAAGGACTTTATTTACACTACCAGGCTGAAATGACTCCAATTGGATTATTGTCACTGATTTTACCCATATCTTATTTTTTTTCATAGATTTTTGTTTGTTTGCTTCTTTGCTTCCAATTTCTCGAACACTTCAGCATGTATTCCTATCTTGGGTATACATTTCATCCCATATGTGGCTAGACGACATGAGTGAGGATGCTCATATTGGATTTCATTCAGCTTTTAGGTAACATGCATATGCTGAGCATTGTTGTCACCAATCTGCAGAATTACTATAACTACTACAGCGCTGCCAACAACAGCTGCTGAAGCAGCAAAAAGTAGCCAACTAGATTTTCTAGCCCTTCTCGGCATTTCTTATACTATACCTGGACAAATGCTTGACATGCTCCGGTCTAGAGCTAAATCCATCCATTAATTTGTTGTAATAAACAGCTGCACCTGGTTGATGAGGGGCAGAAAGAGCCAACGTTTGGTTAGATATGAGAGCATGTTTTTTAGCAAGAGGTGAAGAGGTGAAGAGGTGAAGATAGCAGGCAGAAGGAGAGTAAATATATGGTCCAATAGGAACACACATGTTAAAAAAAATAGCTGTGAGAACAAACACTGAAATTCACTATATTTCTACTAAAGGAGCTAATCTATGGAACAGCTGGAATGACAACTTGAAATCATATCAAACATCAGACATGCTTAAACAAACAGAAAAAAACAGTATGTTGTATATGACAATGATCTGGGATGTGCAAAATATTCTGATGTAACGCTGTGAAAGCCTTGTTGAACAGGGTTAGCACTAGATAAGTATTTCAGTTCATACCCTCTTCAACATTTAAAAGCTTCTGATTTGTTTGCCAAACGTTTTTTTTTTTTTTTTTTCCTAAATTTTGGTTATAAATAAATAAATAAATAAATAAAACTGGTGTAGGAAGCAGGAAAACCTTGTATCCATCAGAGAAGCTGAAATACTGGAACAATGTTTAGACATCAGAGTTTTTTTATGATAACAGGTTTTTGCATCTCTTCTGAAGAAATCTGCAGCAAATCTACAGGGTGATTGTGTATAATGGAGAACTGATTGTCTGATTCATTTGATAGCACTTGGTTTTAGCCTTTAGGATTACCATGATTTTTATGGAGGACAGGGTTAGACAATTACCAAGTTATTTTTAAATGACCAATTAAAAATATAGTAAAAATGTAATCCTGTTCCACTGACGCTCTGGACTTGCATTTTACTATTAATAACTAAATATGTTTAATGTAATCCATTAACTCAAATGGTAAACATCCACTTTGACATAAGTCTTTTTGAGTACATGGATGCATTCAGTTAAAAACACCACTCTTCCTGTGAGCAATCTCCCAGTTCTGTTAGAGAAGCTTGGATTGAATCTAATTGCTCCTGTCAGGACTCAGGGATGATGAGAAGCTGTTTCATGCATAAATCCTGACAACCATCTGTCCAGTTCTAAAGGAAACCCCATGAATCTTATAGGATTTATTTATATATTAAACAAGGAGAGCAGGATACCTGCCAAAGCCTGTATTGCATAAAATATGTAAAATTGATTCTTTTACAACAGCATCATTGTTTCTTTTGCTGAAAATGCCAACCTCATCTGTTGGACCACTTTGAATAATAACCACCATAAAATTAGGATTTGTGTGTGTCTTTTCCTTTCCAGCTGTGTCTCTGGCTCTTGCTTTAAACGGAGTCTTCACAAATACTATCAAGTTGATTGTTGGCAGGTATGTGTCAGTTATGCAACACATAAGATTGCATCTTTCAGCTTTGACTTAAAAGATTTGTGACCAATGAATTGTTTGACAAGTTGCTTTAATTTCCAGACCCAGGCCGGATTACTTCCAGCGTTGTTTCCCTGATGGACAAGTGAATGCAAAGATGCTGTGCACCGGGGAGCGAGAGGTAGTCTCTGAAGGACGCAAGAGCTTCCCCAGCAGCCATTCCTCCTGTGAGTAATTAAGATTTCTGCCAGCACAAGTAAAAGTTACCATAACTTTCAAACTAACTCCATAAAACTGCGCACAGTAGCTGTTTCTCAGCTGGATGTTGCCATGAGTGATGTTTTGCTCAAAAGAAATGTCCATGTGGTGTTTGTAAGGTTTATTTTGTTCCTTCAAAGTTAATTAAAGGTTCAAGCTTTCACATCCTGAGGAAGCTTGTGGAGAGTGGGTCACTCATATTTATTTTATGACATTTGACAGTCCAATACACAGCCACTGTTTCAGCTTCACCTGACTTCCTGTTGTGCTCAGCTGTACAGACCTGCACAGGATGCTGGGAATCCTTTCCACCATATTGCTTACAAGCTGTTTTCACCTCAGCAGCATGTTAAATAATTCACATGTTTTTCTCTTGTCCAATAGATGACAGGAAAGTGGTAGATACTGCATGGCTTGCTTGCATGTGAGCCACACAGATGTTGTACAAACCCTCAGTATTACATGGTACATTGGGCATATAAAAGGTGCAGTTAAGAAGGAAGATCTCTGAAAATCACTAAATGCCTTAATGCACTTAAGGCCTTTGAACATAGAAACATGTTAGCATAGTTTAGAAGCTTTTTTTCCACTCATGCATCATGCTAACTAAAAGGACATCTATACATTGTCTGCAAAAATATAAACTGGGACAAGCTTGATATTTTTGGAGTATTGTTTGCGTTTTGCACAGTTAACATGGTAATCATGCAGAACTAAAGCAATGCAAGAAAGAAAAATGGATCCTACTGATGCCTCTAATTAGCAAAGGTTGAAATGTTTTGAAAAATTTGCTTTCATCCTGCTGTGAGTATGACTGCCTTGAAATTTTCCACAACAGGCTGCATGTGTGTTGCAAAAACATGGTACGACACCCTGAAGTATGAGATGATTTTGCCAGTGAAAGTTTTGAATTAATGTTGAAAACAGCGGTTGACTTCTAATTTTCAAATTGATGTTTAAGCAGAAGTTTAATGCTCAGAGCACCTGTTTTAAAATGAAAAGCTTTGAAGTGCAGACTGTGTCCCATTAGAAATGGAAAAGAGAGACGATGCCTTGTAATCCACTGCAGCTCTGTGTGTGGATTACATTCATCTATGCGACAGCTCTAATAGCCTTATGCTGTTACACTGTGAGTAAGGAAGTGATTGAGAGAGCAGTGCATTGGGAACACAGGTAGCACCCATATGGCATCACATCTAGAGAGCAAAAGGGATCCAATTTCCTGTCTGTGTCCCTTTATACCAGACAATGCTTGCTGGATTGAGCTTAAGTTGCTGACCTTTCACTCAGACAAATGTGACAAGGGACAGAGAAATAAGACAAGACAGCTGATAACAGTGAGTTTAGCCTTAAATAAAGAGGCATCTGTAGATGACACATCACTTCTGATTGATTTAAAGCCTGACACATCACTTGGAGGTGTTACAGTCACATTCTCAAATGCGTTTGCAGGGAAAAAGATTTAATCACGAACCAAAAAACTCCATCAAGGTCAGCCAGGACAAAGATACTGTAAATACACCCAAAACTCATTTGATGGCATCTACTTCTTTAAGGAGGGAAACTATTTTTAATGCAATCCAAAATTTGTACGGCAGCACATGTTTTTTTATGATTAGATTTTCTTTCTTCAGCTCGTATCAAAGTAACAGAATAACTGGAATTGGAGAAAACAGGCCCCAGAGAGAGAAAACAAAAAGATAAATAACAACTCCCCCAAACCCACTGCACCAACAGACACAACAGTAAAGCAAACAGGACCTACAGCACAAGCTGTTACTGTTGACACTTCATATTTATCTTACATTTCCCCTTTGTGCAGATTAAGCTATTAGATATGATCTATTAATAAACGCTCTGACGTCTTTACCATTTGTATTTTCTTCAGAGTTTATGTGAATCCTGTGAAATAAACCTCATTTTTGATTTACTTATCCACTGTCATCTATATTACAATGTCTATCATCACATTTTTTTGATTATCTAGAGAGAACTGTATTTTTGCTCATGCCAGCACAATTATACGATGCTAATAAGGAGTTTCTATTGAGTTTTGTGTGCTCATGGATGAAACCACTTAAGGACCTAGTTGGTTGGTTAGTATGCATTTCCTGCTGGTGAGAGCCGGAGCAATGAGCCACAGGTCCCTGGAGGGTCAAAGGTCAGGTAAAGGCTGAGAGACTAAAAGCATCATAATGTCACTTCCACAATTTTCTGTGGTGTTGATGAGGACTGCTGGATCACAAAGTGATTAAGTTTTTTAGAGTTAACTCCAGCACACTCTAAACATGACACACACGGCTGCTTTGTATTCACTGCTGATTCATAAATGTAATTGTAAGATGATTCTCAAATTAATCAAACATATGGTGCATATTACACCTGCTTATTTTTGTCTTCTTGTCGTGCTGATTAGGGTTGCCAGATGGGACATTTTCAAGTGTGGTATCACAGGCATGAAATTCTCATTTTATTTTTATGTTAAATATGGAGTCTTTCAATGGTCATGGACAAGAGGAAAAAAGCAGTATTTTTAAAACATATTAAGCAACACTGAGTCCACACATTACCCTTTGTCTTTTTTTTGTGTGTACATAAAAAAGCAAAAAAAAAAACCCCAAAAAACCCCCAAAAAAACAGCTACATCTCTACATCAGACCTTCACTGGTCTTCTTTGGTATGCTGAAGAGCTGTTGTGCTTTAGATAACACCTCAGACAAATAAAGGAGGAATTTGAAAAAAAAAAACAAAAAAAAGCAACAACAAAAAAAAAACAGAAAACAAAACAAAAAAAAAAAAAAAAACAGAGAGGTAAAAGTGCATTACAGCAAAATTCCAAGTATCTGTTTCCTGTTTGAGACACCTAAAACTGCTGGAATCTGGTCTGGCAGCCCACTGTGCCTGGTTTAACTAGGAGGGGTTAAAAAGCAAAGAAGGAAATTCTAAGCTGGGATGAATATAGTAGAAATAAATAAAATGCATCAGAAAGAAACAGTTTATTTAACTCACAACATCATCTGGAACTATTCAAGTAACGGACAAACTATGTGCTTTAGCGTGAATAAGGCCACGTGCGACGATCTCCTACTGGGAAAGTTAGATGGATTTGATTTGTTTTTTCTCTGACACAGTCCACATTGTTGCAGTGTCAGACACAAAACTCAATTCCACTGCCATGATCCTACGTTTGGACCGGGACAGTCGTGGTGCCCATCATCTTCAGTAGCGTCATCATGAGCTAGCCTAACAACAGTAAAGCTATAATTCTATCATTTATCTAAAATAAGATAAATATTGATTATTGAGTTATTTCTTACAGTTTAGATTATATTGTGAAAATAAAATAATAATATGTGCTAATATAATGTCATTCTGTTCATCTACATGTTTGTAATGTGGGGTTAAGAGTTTCTGGTCACAACAATCACAGGAAATAACCATGTTATCAACTCCTTGAATTCAATTATGATGTGGTGCATGCATTTACTTACAAACTGTAAATTAGAATTTCCCATTTACAACTGGAACATCAAAAAACAAAAGCACACTCTGGATATAAAACATTAGTCATACTTATAGAATGTAATTAGCTCTTTTCTCTCTAAAGTTAAGTCAACTGCTTGCTGCTAATGGAAATTTGCTGCTAATAGCAGAGCAAAAGTCAAGAGCAAAAGAGATTAAATGTTCCAATTCCGAGGTTCAGTGAATGCAACGTGATTTGAATTTGAAGTTTTAGAAGATAAATGCGAAGAAGCTGGACAACAGTATCATGAGCTGGCAGCTTTAACAGAGTGTTTGGATTAACAGAAGTCTGTGTGGCTCGATGAGTGGATTTAGACCTTTGAGCCCCAAACAAAGTGAGTTCTTGGACACCTAGATACACCCAAATACATGTTCTGAAGCACAGAAAATGCGGGTTTATTTTTCCATAAATGTCACATATAAAGGAAGTTTCATTAACACTGGAGATTTCTACTATGACTGGGAAGATAAAGTTAATACCAGTATACTAACTGAATTATACTAACTGAATAAGTCCTATACAAATGTGTATAACATCATCATAAGCACATTTATTGTTACACATAAGACACTCAAAAACATTTGTCATAAAAAATCGTTAACTTCATTAATGGCCGTTGGTACTGCATGCAAAAATGTTATTCTCTAACAGAAATCACCTCCTCGTTGCTTTACTTTCTTAAGACTTCTGAACAAACCTTATTCCTTTGTAAAAAGAGGGAAAAGCACTCGCTCTGCATTCATCACTTTCATTAGGTGTGTTTGTTTTGTCTCAAAGGATGTGGGTTTTTCAGGTTTTACAGATGCATTAAGTAGATTCATTATCACAATGTCCCCCCCTCCCCTTTCTCCATCCTCTGGCCTTTCAACGACTCCCACTCGCTCCGGAGGAGCCTCCTGCAGTGGTTATTAGATACACTTCATTTCATTTCCTATTGTTTTAGTAAATTATCCAAGTTTTACTTTAAAATGTGTTTATAGGTTTCTTTGTGTGGACACGTTGTCCCCACTCATGTTTTATACATAACAGGTAAATATTTGTTTTGGGGTAATCCTGATTATGTTGACCCAGTACGTGTTGACTGTGTGTATTACGGATGTGAAAAAAAGGGTTAAAATCATGTCTTCTTTGTTTTTTTTTTTTTTTTTTTTTTGCTTGTTTTGTTTTTTTTTTTTTTTTTGTCAGGTAACATTCCCTTCCCTCTCTTTTGTGCTTCCTAGCAGAGGGTTTTAAATGAGTTGCAGAATTAAGTCACTTTGTGCAGGTACTTTATATATTTTTGTGTATTGAGTTCCTCCTCGATTCCTCTTCCTCTAAAAACTGTCAGTATATATCAACACAGGGAGGGAAGAACACTGCACAATTTTAATAGTCTCCATTAAAACTGTGACTGTGGGAGAACAAATATGTTCAACCCCTGAGATTTCGGTGTCCTGTTTAGGTGTTTGCCTCTCAAAGCATGCTTGAATAAGCTCTACCACCCGTCACTTTAACAGACTTTTGCTTTGGGGGAAGTATTTAACTGGATATCTGTTTTTGGCTTAATAACAACGATAAGTAAGGAAGGAGCAAAACACTCAGAATGATGGGCAGTTCTTTAAAGGATGAGATGGTGTAGATAAAATTGTGATTAGTTTATCCTGCCAGTGCTACAAAAACAGCAGTTAGTGATGAAGAATAAGCTCTGCATAAAATGAGGAAGATATTTAGAAAATGTGTGATTTTCTCAGGCAAAACTCCTAGAAGTTAAAATTTAAAATGTTTAGTCAGCAGACAGAGCCTTTGGTTCATGGATGATTTAGTTCTGTCTTCCCAAATGAGTAACGAAATTGGCTTAGCTATGGTTAGATGTGTAAAACAAATAGTGTAAGCGGCTGCGTAGTTGGAAATGTGGAGCAGTCACGAAGAATTGAGATGGATGGGTACAGAGGGATGCTCAGTCTGAGGAGCTTAGATGGGAGTTAGAAAGAGCATGGCTGTGTGGTTGTCTGTAAAACCCATGTGGTTCTTTCTGTGGGTGGTGAGGACTCTGTGGAGTATTTTCTATACCACAAAGTGCCAATTAACTTTCACTGTGGCATGATTCATATCTCTCTTGATCTTAACTAACTAAAAGTATTTATTTTATTACTCTAACCTTTGATGAATTGAATCTTTCAAGTCTTTCATCTTGAACTTCTGCTAATTTTGTGTGTTTGATCTACCCACACAGCAAAAATTAGAACCTGGACAAACAGGGGTTCATTTCTGAAGTTTATTCATGAACCCTATTACTTTGTTTTTAGGAATGCTCCCTGGTTGAACTGAATATAGGAGCTCATCCGAGTGGGTGTTCAAGAGCACGTTCAAGCTGTTCTGCTGGAGCTGATGACTAACCACACAGCCTGGTCTGAGCATGTACCTAAACAAAACAAAATATATGTAAAGTCATTTAAAATGTCATGTATCTGTTCTAACATTCATATGGAGTAGATTTAAAAGTAAACTCTCAGTAGAGTTGCATTTTAACCGTTGTGCCACCATCATCACTGATGACTCTACGGAGACAGTGAATAACTTTTAAGAATGGAAATCACCAGATTTCATCACAATAACAACACAGTTAAGAGTAACAAAACAGTTAAAAAAGAAGAATAAAACAAAGGTAAAAGATACATGAGCATTTATCTGCCCTCTGTGCTGGATTTAATAGAGTTGCACATTAACATCCTACCTGAGTTGGATATTTTGTGTGAGGTACAAAGCTGTGGCAGGACTACAGTTTCTCTGAGAGATTCTACTCCATATATTCATAGTGTATTCACCCGAAAACTTACTCTCTGTGTAGAGAAACATCTTTGCATGTGTCCTCCCAGAAGTGTAGTGCTTACTTTTCTGGAGTGCATGCTATTTGGCACAGCTTATTTTATAGGTAAATGCCAGTTCCATGACCTCATTTACCTCACATCAGCTGGAAATGCTGACAGGCTCTAAAGTAAGAAAATTCAGAGCACAATAGGGGCATCCAGCCAACAAGTGCATGCTAGATTCTGTTCTGTAAAAAAAAGTCAAATCAAGGAAACTATACATTGTAGGATATGTTTTATATATATATATATATATATATATATATATATATATATATATATATATATATATATATATATATATATATATAAATCAGCAAAAACCATCCATCCAGCCATCCAGCAGTGTGCCATTGTAAATGACCAAACAGAAAGAGCAGAGTTGTAAATGGATCTAACTCATACTAACTAACAACAGCATGGTCACTGAGATGGCTGGACTTTGTGTATCTACCCTGTTTACCTATCCTCCTTCCTCTTTTTTTAGCCTGCACAGTCATTACTTGTGTTTTTGATGAGGTTGTGGGTTGACAGACAAATGTCCAACTGACTGATCTTGATGGTTCCCACTTGGCCTGCATCAGTAAACTAACTTGTCTCAGCATCTCTTAGCACCTTCACACAACCCTGTTTTTATAAACTTAAACCCCCACTTTTTCTCTAACATTAACCAGCAGATGTTGCTGTAAACTTATTGGTTGACCTGTAAATAGGTGGATAATATGATTTAACATTTCTAGACAAAAATCAAGATGAGATTCAAAATGAAGCATTCATTAGAAACATAATTTGGGGTTATAGAATAAACACCCCTCTCAGTCAGACCTATGAAACATTATAAAATGGATCACTTTCAGTGTGTGGGCTCTGCTTAGTGCTGTTTGGTAAATGTAGCTGTCTGCTGGCTTCTGATTGCTCTTTTGCACCTACAGCAGTGATTTAGTGCAGGAGGGTTTGCCTAATGGACTGCAGTTTGATCTTGCAGTGATATTACTAAAGTGTAGGTGGAAGAGGACTAAACTTTTATCAACTTCATTTAAAAGGTTTTTCTCAAATCCCATGTTAATTCACAAACACGTACACGCACATGCACAGACATTTTCAAGACAATGCTTTGAGATGTAATTATTACTGCAAATTGTTGATACTCTGATTGCTATTCATGGTGTTTAATCTTGACCCAGATCTCTTCTTTCTTTTTTTTTTTTTTTTCTTTCTTCCTGCTAGTTGCATTCTCTGGGCTTGGTTTCACCTCCTTCTACTTGGCGGGAAAGCTGCAGTGCTTTACGGATCAGGGTCGAGGGCGCAGCTGGCGCCTCTGTGCCATGGTGCTGCCTCTTTATAGCGCCATGATGATCGCCTTGTCCCGAACCTGCGACTACAAACACCACTGGCAAGGTTCGCCCAACTGCTCGGACACAACACATGAATGTAGTTTTGACTAAATCTAAATATCATATAACGCTTTCATACTGAGTGGTTTAACCTCCTGAAAACAATGATGAAACGTTTTATTCAGCAGGAAGGATATTAAAAGTGACAAGCTACAGGTTTTTAAATGTTTTCTGAAAAACTGGAGGGAGACCAGTGAAGACAAGGAGATAAAACTCCATATGTGTTTGGGGTGTGGGAGAGAATAAGTGATAATGTGATGACAGCTCTGTCATATGGTGTTAATTAGTTTTAGTGAGCCATATGCTTTTGGACACCCACAAAAATGACTTTTTTTTAAAGCCTGGAGTTATTTACACCCATAGCAAGACACTTGCACTAGTTACATGCAGACTGATAATTTTCCTAATCCTCTAGATATCTACGTTTTCTCCTGCTTCTCCTTGACAGACTTTAACTAAGCAGCAATAGTGCAGTCCATTAAACTTGAGGAGCGTCAATCTGCTTTCAGTGTAAACACAAGCTGGGAGCTCCCAGTTCCCCAGCTGCTACACCATGCTTGATGGATATTAATATTCCCACCATCCCTTTGCACTGTAGAGGTATAAAAAAGGTCACTAAACTAATGTATTAAATCAAGGCATAGTATGTTAAACTCGGGACTCGATGGGATAATACAATTGCAAAACCAATGCACTGTGCAATGTTTGATTGGTGAAAATTGATGTATTATTTTGCTATTCAACCAGAACGAGTTAATATTCTGGAAGTCTCTTTTTCAGATACTTCAGCTACCAACTGGCTATATCATTTTGATCTTTCCCCAGCAATTTATGCTGTATATTCTTTGCAGCTATATTATTTTATATGATATATTATATCTTAAAGGGGGTATAATACAAAACTATTAGGCATGTGACAAAGTAACAGTGACAGCCAGTCCTGAGGCAAAAGAGTACAGTCCTCAGCTGAATAGATTCATTGCTCTGCTTTTCATGTTACTTTCATCAACCTCTAAACAAGCCAGGCATGATAAATGTTCACTGAAACACTATAGCACACAAAGCAATGCCTAATTAACCATGCTCGTTCTCAGAGAGCAGGTGTTATTTATCTTCTGCCACACATTTGCTAAAATTAGTCATACATATATACACCTTAAAAAAATCTCCATTTCTGTGTCTTTGCAGACGCCTTTGTTGGAGGTGTGATCGGATTGCTGTTTGCATACATCTGCTACCGCCAGCACTACCCGCCCTTCCTGTACATGGATTGCCACCTGCCTTATGCCAGTTTGGCTGCTGCCTCCAACAAACCCTCACATCCTCAGGATGACCCACAGCCCACTGAAAATGCCACCACCCTTCCCTTGGAGGGCTTGACTGAAGGGCCAGTATGACTAGTGGCCACCACTGAGACAACCCATGATGCTCTCACCATAGCGCCAAGCCCACCGCCTCATTCCTAGAAATTGACTGGCTCTTACATACATTCCAGTGGACAGTTAAACTCGTTACCCATTTGATTCCATAACTCATTTTCTTAGTGACACCCACATATGTTTTTTCCTAAATCGGTTTCTAACTCAGCAGCGATTAAAGTCTAAATATAGCTGTGAAGTGTGAGAGGAACCTACAGATATGGGACATCACCACTGAGAGGGAAGAGAGAAAAACATGTTGAAAACTGAGAAAAACATCTTACCTAAGGCTGTGAGTAAAGATGGAAATACTGGCTGTTTTTTTGCCTAAACTTTTTGTTTAATGAGAGATGTCATTGTCCAGCCATTTTATACACAAATTTAATTGTTTTGGCGTTGGAAAAAATAGTTTGGGAGACATGGAGAAATCCAACTGCATGTCACAGCAATAAAACCAAAAAAGATTAAGCCAGTAAAAATAGTGAAATTGTGTAAAGAGGGATGCATAAAAGAAAGTAAACCTAATTTAGTTTTAATGTCTCAAGTGCATTTAAAAAAAAAAAGCTGGTCAGTTCCAGGTCATAACAAAAATAAACAAATAAAAAGAACTGAACCAAAATGCATAAACAGTGTGTGAGAAACTAAGGCTACATCAACACGGAGACAAAACTGAATTATTTAAAAACAGTTTTCAGTAAAGAATAATCTGTCCACACATAAGCACTAAAAATGCCATAGAACATATGCCAGGCCTGTAAGTGGTGCTGAAACGTTGTCACCGAACTACACTAAAAACAAGGAAGAAGACATGGAGCATGCACATGAACTCCTGGGTCTGTGGCATTATCGGTTCAGGAAAGGAGTGTTTGGATTGTAAGTACAGAAATTAAATGGTGGCATTTTTTTTTTTTTTTTTTACTTTGGGGTCCAGTTTAAAAGAAAAAAAATAGCATTTGAGGGCTCTCACATTGCCAGCTCCATGTGGACAAAAATCCAGTTTAGTTGATACACCTAAACTTGTCTCGGTGTGGACATGATCTAAGGCTACATCCATGTGGAGATGGAAACAATTTCATTTTAAAAAGGTTTTTTTTTGTAAGTTTAACCATCTCAGTCAAGTTACCGGCCGGACCACGAAACCTGTAAACTCATTACACTCTGCATTGTGTAGGAATAATGTGGGGGGTGGCTTTCTTGTTGTCTCTGCTCTCTTAAAGACAAGAAACTTGGGGAGGTTAGCTGGCTTACATTGCTGGCAGTGCATTTTTACCAAGACCTGGACATAAAAGTTAAACTTATCTACTCATCATACATCTCAGTAGTAGTTAGAATACCTACCGTGCACCAGACATATTATAACACAATATAGAGCATAGTGCTGAACTGTCACAGCCATACTGACAATACTGGCATTTAGTGATTTATCACATTAACGTTTTTGGATAAGTACCGAAGCGTTTCAAGAAGCTTGTGTTTCCACACAAAACCCCCAAAACTGTTGTAGTGTATACACCAGGTCTGTAAGTGGTGATGTAACGGTGCCACACAAAACACCAAGGGAATAAGACATGCGCATGCACATAAACATGTAGATGTAAACAAATAAACAAAGAAATTGTTGGAGAATCAAGCTAAAAAGAAGAAATTTGTGTGACATTTGTGAGGAGCAGATGTAGCTGTAAAAGCCATATCATGCTCAGTAGCTTCTGCAGCACGAACACAACACTGTTGGTGGGGTTTGTGCGTGCAGGAGAGGTGAGTCTATGGCGTAATCAATGCAGAAAAGATGTGGATGGGTTGTAAACATAGAAACATTTAAAAACGTTATGGTTATGGGCTCCCAAAATGCTGGTTCCATATGGACAAAATGTCCAAATGATAAAAAAAAAAAAATAAATCATAACACTTTGGAGATGGCCTAACTGCACCCTATAATACAATACAGTGTAAAACAATATAATAAATTTCTGGACCATGTTTAGCAACAATAACTTAACATTTTCTGTATTAAACTGCCGCATTTGTCTTGTGACAAGCATGGCAATGTGATTTATCACCAGACATCATCTACTTTGATCTAATCTGACAAAAGACATTGTTTTAGAAGCCTTGAAGTTTATTTAGCGGCCATATTTTTAGAAAAGGGGCTTTTTTCTTTTACTGAAAACACCTCCAAACACACCATTCTTGTTCAGACTATTTCATACATGTTATCACAAACTTAAACATTTAACATGCTATCTGAGGTCTGTAGAGTCTGAGATGTAGCCCTGGGCTTTTTTTGTTGTTGTTGTTTGTTTGTTTTTGTTTTGTTTTTTGAGCATTGCATGGATTGACCGTGAGGTTAATTGACTGGAACATCCTGGAAGAATTGACTACTAAACTGAATGCTTTCCGCTTGTAAAAGATCTTCTTCACTGTAGTAAAATTGACTAAAAGTTATTTGTAAATTACCATATAATCTTTCCCAATTTGATGGGCTGCACTTGCTTTCATTGCTGGTATCTCTTCTCCTTAATGTCATGTTAACACACACCCAGATGCTCCAGACAAGCAAACTGACAAAACGTCTAGTTTACCAGAGGTGTTAATGCTAACACCTGGCTTTTACTTACCATATTAATTCCAATGGAAGCAAGTTATTTTTAGACGTTTTACACATTACTTTTGCATTTCTGCTTAGGTTTTGTTGAAACAACGATGATATGTCAGGCGTTGTTGTTCATATACTATTGCCTTTACATCATTTCAACACCTGAAAAGAAGTTAAGTGTTCTTTTCTTTTTCTCACAAATGTTTGCCACATGACATGTGATTGCAACTAGTGCCAAAAATAATAGTCCTTAAAACCTTACTGAATCAGTTTCTACAGTTTCACTGGTAACTAATATTTATGTTTAAAATTCAAGGACTTGCAACACTACTATACACTCATACCTCCTCTGCTTGTAATCACATTGGTTGTCCATAGCAACATATTGAAAAACATAGAGCCAATACACTGTTGAAGAATCAGTGATCCATATAAAATAACAGTAGCCAATATACCATTTCGCCCCACACTCTTAAGCTTGCAATTCTGTGTCTCTTCATTTTCATTCTTCTTACTCTTCCCACTGGAATCCAACATAATTTTTCACAAGTGCTGCATTTAATGCATGTTCCCAGAGGTTGCACACAGACACGGACCCTCAGTGAGTGCAATCAATTACCTGCAGGTGGGAGTGGGCTGGCAGAAGTGTGTCTCAACAGGCACAGACTCCAATCTGATCCTGCATTAATCCTCATTAAGTGAGGTAAGTCAGTGCTGCTTATCAGGACATTGGGGCTGTATGATATGCCCTGTGAACTGCCCAAGCATCTCAAATGCCTTTCAGCCCACTGACGCCCCACAAATAGACAATTTAGCATGCAGCGAGAGACAGATCTGAACCCAGGACTAGGATTTTAATGTATTATTCATCCATTATGGCTCCATTATTTATTAATATAGGGATAGTGGGCAATATTTCGATGAAGCAGACACCAAAGATTTTAAACTTTTTTTTTCTTTTAGCAGATAATCAAAATTAGAAATACTTTATTATTCCTAAAGGGGAAAATGTTGCATTGCAGTGCAGCTTAAAGCAGTTAAATGCACACAGACAGCGAAAAGGAAACAAAGAGTATAAAATTAAATGTGCTAGTAAGAGGTAGCGTATAAACAAAATATAAATAATACATCAAAGACACTGACAAATTGATAAAAATGTACAATAATTACAAAGAGGTTATGGTTCAGACCTAATTTACAGGGCAATTATGCAGTTTGATGGTCACAGGAAAGAATGATTTCACATGTTGTTAAAGAAACTTCCTTCTCTCTGACACCACCCTCAGTGGGTCCAGCTCCACACCTGCAACATGACCGGCTGCACTGATGATTTTTTATGAGTCTGTTAAGGTCAGAAAAAAAAAGTAGCAGGAACTACAGCAACAGGCAGCACGTGCTTCTCACACATGGGCACAAGTAAAAAGATAGCTGGCACACCATCACCCACAAACCAATTTGTAGCCATACTCCACTTTTGTTAGAAACGATGCATCGTTTTGTTGCCTGGTTACTGTCTTTTTTTCTGTTGCTGTGACATTAATGGGAAGGTACAGTTTCAGTGTACCCATCAAGAGGTGGGGTGGGGTGAAGGGGACAGAGAAATTGCACAAAATTTCACCTTAATTCATCTCTGATGTAAAAAACCACACACATTTTAGTAAAAAAGCATCAGAACAGCTGTGCTCTCGGCTGCATTTTGGCACAATTTGGCTTCTGGCACAAGATGAGACAAGGAAAGCCTCTCTGTGTTTGAAATTCTTTTGTATGTCATCTAGTGGATTAAAATCAGCCACAATTAAGCTCCTATCATGTATGTATGCAACGTACTGGCAGCCTCTTGCTATAATTTTGTGTGTGTCTGCGCGTGTGTGCTGGGTTTGACAAGACCCATCCCACATTGATGCAATACAAAAAAGAAACTCAACAAAGAACCTTTCAGCCGAGAACAGAAGGTGCTCGGCTCTGCACTTCAGACTCGGTGAAGGGACTAGATGAGACTCTGAGAGTTGACTTAAAACAGCAGAGACTTTTTTGCCAATTCCTTACAGTCTTTCAGCAGCAGCCATGAGATCTGCACCTGTTAGATTCTGGCTTCTTAAGGTGGATTTGGGGAATAAAAATGATTGTTAACACAGATATATAAAATTCTGTACACCTGCGTTTGCCTGAGCTGATGTCTGGTGTTTGTACTTTATCATTTAATTCTTGTTATTAGATGGTTCAGTGTATGAAAAAAAAAAAAAAGAGAAAAAAATTAAAAGAAAAGTTTTTTAGGAGTCACCTTAGAGTGTTTTCACTTTTAACAAGAAATTTAAGTTACCAACTATCCCAAAATTCTTTCATGATTAGGTTTTTATTTGGTGCTATAGAGACTTTTGTAGCAGTGTGTGCCGCTTGTTTCAAAAGGTGAACGTGTCACTTTCAATAACAGATCAATCATTTTCTACAATGAAAGAAAAATATGCTACGTGCAGTATTTCTTTACTCACATCAGATGCGAATAGTGTTTGTTACTGTGCAGTTTCTTTTTTTTTATGTCTCCTTCATAACAACTGAAGGGATGACAGTAACTAAATCATATTAAAGTATAATAAAATAATCATCAGTTACCATGACTAGATGTCTGAAAAAATAAAAACGAGTGTAAGAATCTTAAGAATCTTTGTTCATGGCATGCCAGTTCTGTTTGTGAGAAAAGACTGTTTTCTATGAATAAGCATGTCAGGCCTTGAGAATTCTTTGAGCTGTTTTGCTGTTTGTATATTTTATGTACAATAAAGGACTGCAGATGTGTGAACTTTATTCAAGAAGAAAACAGTGGATCATCATTGTAATTGTTGGAACCTGTTTGCACGGATGAGCTGCTTTACTTGCATTTGAGACATCACAAGAAAAAAGAAAAAAATCAAGGTATGAGGGTATTCTTATAAAAACAAATACTATAATTAGTATTAATATTTTCCCTTATGAAATAGAATAGAAGATGCTTGAATGAGCTGCAGCCCAAGTTTAGGTTAATATATGTAGGCTTCGGTAGGTGCACTGTCAGGTTGCACAGTGCCACTGAGGGAACGTGTGCATAATTATTTCTTTTAAAGGCGTGTTGGGCTTTTCTCTGTGAGTTGTGCTACTGTTTTCTTTAGGGAGTTAATAAATGTAATAAAGACTTGTTGCTGTTTATATTAGTTGCACTGGGCTGCAGTCAGAAGTGTGTCAGTCACGCTCCTTATGAGACTTCAAACCAAAGAAAGTTAAAAGACCCAAACACAGGACTTCAGGATCAGGTAGAACCCCAAAACTTTAATAAGATTTCATGCAATGAGCTGATTAGAAGCAAAATCAGACATGAAACAATGAAATCAAACAATAAATGAATAAATTAGACTTGTAGAAAAAAAAGAAGGAAGAAATAAAATGTTAAATAGACACCTGCAAGGTCTAATAGTGTCTCCTGTGTCATTTCTTGGGCAAGGCTGGATCAAGGCTGAGTCGCGGCTACGTGTAAGAGCTTATGGCCAAACAATCATCCTTGAACATGACATGGCTAAGATGAAAGCTGAGGGAGACAGGTGATTTTAGAGCAAGGCAGCCCAGCAGCTCAACTTGCTAATTCTTTCAGCTTTAACACAGTTTGAAAAGGATGAACAGGGTGTACCGATCGCCTGAAGATAACAGATTAAAGATGTCGACCATACTTGATGTTTGCAATTAATTTTGGTTACTAAACTGCAAAAATCCTAATATGAGTAAAAAACACTCAAACTGAGAAGAATCTGACTATAATCCAGTGAAATGATCTGCCAGTGCAGATAAATACAGGTGAGATTTCCTGAAATAAGAAAAAACTTTTGCATTTTAGACAAGTGAGAAACAGGCTGTGAAGAAGTCATTTTGAGTTCTTATTAAGTTAAATACCCTTCAAAACTGCCTCTTCTCAATGTTTCTTTCTCACGTTAAAGAAAAGATCCAAAAACAAAAGCAACTAAATAAGAAAATTCTTATACACCACATGTTTTAAGGTGTCACTCATTTGTGTAAAACTTATTTCAACAAGTCTTACCAAGTGTTTTTTTGTTTTTTTTTTTGCTTATATTAAGATTGTTCTGTTTTTTAACTGTCCATGAATTGGTACAGAGGTCTTGAAATAAGATTTTATAGCTGAAATTGGGTTGAAAGATAAAATGTTACCCAAGGCCTGGTACACACATAACGATTGTTTTAATCTTATGAGATTTTTTATTTGGTCGAGACCTCACACATGAAGATAAAAAAATCAGTACTGTGTGTGGTGTGCATCGATAATCTAATCCCAGAACAACACACACATAAAGATGCTGTCCTGCAACTCATCTACAATCTAGTCCTCCGAGCCGGTCAGAAAGCACGAGTCATTGGCGTTCCTCAGAAATCGGCTCTGAAATATTGAACATATTCCCAGTTGTTGGCTACGACCTGTTTCAGAGCGGATTATTGGGACATAACACACCACAGACCAAATGATAATTGGACGGGGAAATCTCACGATGATCATGCGTTTGCCATCAGAGGTCAGGAAGAGGCAAACAGCCCAAAAATCGTTATGTGTGTACCAGGCTAAAAACTGTGTGATTTAACTTGATTTGCATGCAGATGTGGCAATATGAGGATTTAGTAACTAAGAAATAAAAGACATACTCTCAACGCATGATTAGACATTCTTCTCACACATTCTGCTCTCGCCAAGTATATCACTCTTAAACCAAGATCAAAAAGACTATTTGACTGAATACTGTATGAGACTGTTTTTGCAGTGTGGTGCTCAGAACTGTGATTAGCAGTAGCTGGTTTATGTCAACTAAAGTGTCATGCAAGGACATTCTAGTTGGATATCTCTATGAGCAGCTGTTTTTAGTTCTCTGGAAGTCTGATATCTGCTATGGTGTCACAACTTTGTTGTCACTGCTTTGTATGTAGCTATTATGCATACTGGAGTGATGGGTTGTCATTTAGCAGCCAGTGAAACTAACAATGAGACTGTAAGAGGGTTTGTTTTACATTGGAAAATGCATTCAGGAAAATGTACAGCTTTTCATATTATTGAAGTGTGTTGTTCTGGACAGGCTCCTCTTACAGTTTCAGTGCACATTGATTTTTAACGGTGAGTTACCTTTTTAGTGCTACTCTGATTGAGTTTATAATTATTTTTAAAACAGATATGTGCTGCAGATGTTTGTAATGAAACACTTCTGAGCAAAAATCTTTATGAGAATTATGTAACATCCGAGGTTGTCAAGACTCAAAAAAACAATAGTTTGCTTGGAAGTTTTTTTTTTTTTATTCAGATACTTGGAAGCTCATGATTATTCATGAGGAAAGTGATTCCTGGCCAAGTGGTAAGTTTGGCTTTAGGAGTCAGACTGTAAAGGGTTAAGGAGAGGATGTCTATGACAGGCTAAGCCAGTCAGAGATGAGTGCACGTAATGCCTTTGGCACATATCCAGCTAATCTTGTACTCACCTGGTGCAAACACACTTGAGGTTCACAGCTGTGACAGCTGTGTGTTGGCAGGGACCGACTTCAATCAGAGCTGGAACAAAGAAGAATGTAGAAGAATGTAACAAAGATATTACCAGGCGGATGGGCTTTATGCAGTAACCATCATGATACTTTCACTTTGGTTATGATTAAATTATTATTAACTAGTGATTCGTTTTATATACTAATAGCAAATACATCTGCTATTATGGTCCTCTCATTCATTTAGAAAAGGCTGCCCTCTGCCTAAATACCTCCCAACGGGCATTTGTGGAGGCTGAAAAAACATTAAAATATATTTGAAAAATATGTAATCTCTAGTGGTTCTTACAGTCAGTTTTACTATTTATCTACATGTAAATGGTATAAATGGTGAAAAGGTAACATGACAGTTTTCTTACCCTAATCAGCTGGCATTATTGTCACATATTAACCAGGAAGATATACAAATATTTCCAACCCCACCTCCTTGTTAGGATTTTGCAACTTCTTAAGGAAAAAAAAAAGGACACTTAAAAATGACGTTTGTTCTGAAAGCTTATATCAGTTGTGCTCTTTCTGGGTCATTTTTAATATGATGCAAAAACAACCTTTATGACTGTTTTACTTTGTGGGAGTTCTAATACGGACAGTCTTTAGTACTGTGAACCTGAAATAACTACCTTGAGTTGTTTTAAAAGATGACTGCTGAATACTAAGACTTCCCTAAAAGAACTTTAGTGGCACAGGACTAAACCTTGTTTACCTTTAAATGAATAAAAGGTAAACAAACTAAACATTTAAATGACTGGAAATGTAATATTTGTTTGTTTTAATGAAAGACTGTTTGCCATTGCCTTGTTTCATATGAACGTGATTCCATCAAAATTATATAGGACATAAAATCGTGTGTATTCTTCAGTACACTGATGAGCTGGATTAATGTGTCCTTTACAAAGCTCGTTAAAGTGGGACAATATTTTTAAGGAGCAGAAAATCTAAAGATCGGTGAGGATAGAAAATTAAATGGTGATAATAAATAAAAGAAATACTATATGCAACCTGAAAACACTCCCTTTAGACTAAATGGCTCCATATGACCAGTTAAATGATAAACGTAAAAGCTTTAAGTATGTGATACAGTTTTAAGAGCTGTTTACTTGAAGTTAAGAGGGACATACATGTCACAACAACAAAGCAGCAACACAGTGTGAGTAACACATGCACCAAGACTTTATGAGAAGTTTCACTGTGGTCATGCAGTTCGCTGCAAACATTTGACACAGCAACAATGAGCTGCCTCTCAGTTACACATTTGTTGACCTCAGAACAGATTAGATTGTTTCCCTCTAGCATGTGAAGGATTAGGGTGTTTAATCAATGTGTCATCCCTCAAAACACCCATATTGTTTTCCTGTCAGGAAGAGCTCTTGGTTCTGGATGAGCAGCGTCATTATGCCATTATGGCAGTCATATCAGCCTGGATCTAATTCATCGGCAGCCAGCTGGCATGTAATATCATTTAACATTGCAATACCCTTCAACACACTGCTCAAAACACTGAGCGTTTTCAAGGGGTTATTTTAATTTCATGAACTTGTGGTTCACATCCCGGGAAAAAGGAATAATTAACACGGTTATGTAAATACTGGTAATCCTGAACAGTAAAGCAGCTTTCATTCTGAGAAATTTAATGAGATGCATGTTAAAAACACACGAACACACACATATCCTAAATACATATTTTTTGCTAACAGCATGCATCATTATACATACATATTAGCTGGAATAAATTATGTTTATGAGCATTTTGGGGTAATTTTTATACTAAAATATGTCAGAACTTCATTTAGAACTAATTTTGTCAGATATATGTGTCCATATAAAGTTTCAGCTCTTTCAGTTTCAAGTCACCTGCAAAGTAGCAGAGGCCAGATTTGGGTGCAAAACTCTATTTAGTTTTCACACAACGCGGTTGTGCAATTTACACTTCAAGAAAAAGTCTTGTTATTGTTTTTTTAAATGAGCTATAGAGCTGAATTAAGGCCTTTTTTTCTACAATCTGCTCAAAACTGTTCATAACTATATGAAATAAAATGTGTATTTTTTACTACTTACCAGGTTTGCTGCTGTTAACTCATACACTTACCCTTTGATAATGATTTCTTGTTGCTATCATCAATCATCTGACAAATATTTTTCTGAATTAAATAGTATAATTAATATAACTTAGCTTAATATAACTGTACATGTGTAATACAGGATTTGTAAGCTGTGTTTAGCTTACACAGCTTTGGATAACTTGCAAACATGTGTTCAAGTGCACACACAGATATCAAGTCCTTTTGATCCCAAACAAACTGCACAAGCATTAATATTTCACACATATGTGCTCATTTTCTGTTCAGAAAGGCTACTGCACATACAGAAGGTTACATGCGTGTGCACAGATTGCTTTTCATGCATGAACAAGACAACACTTAGATCATGTTAAGAGTGAATGTGGGATTATGGGTCTCCTTTCATGCTTCAACTTCACAGTTTCACCAATACATGGTGTGTTAAAGTGCTGGTGGAAAGCTGGATGTTAAGCAGATTTTCTTCCATAGTTATTTCAAAGTGGGCTGGACTGGTTGGTTGGCTGGATAAATATATTAAGCTTTTCACTTTACTCTTTGGTCTAATAGGATATAATAATATTAGTGACTAAAATCCAGATGACCCAGCTTTCCATTAGCACATGCTGATGTTGAGTCGATTCTCTCTCCATAGCCTAGAAGCTTCATTTTGAGTTATTTCAAACTACTTGGCAATATTGTGTGTTTGGTTGGATTTCTGACATCTCTGAGTGTGTCTGTACAGCATGTGCCCTCCTTATTTCATCCTTTGAATACTTAGTGATCCCCAACCCTGGTCCTTAAGTCCCAGTATCCTACAGGTATCAGATGTCTCCCTGCTGCAACACACCCAATTCAAATTATATGGATTTCTAACAAGCTCTGCACAAGTCTACCACTGATCGGCTCATTAGAGTCAGGTGTGTTGAAGCAGGGATATACTGAAAGTCTGCAGGACAGTGGGGATCCTGGACATATGTGGTCTGGATTCAGCATTTGGGCATATTACTTTCTGCTTCGTCACTGCATAACCTGTGCTGAAAGCTGGATTGCTGTTGACAGCACATGACGTGGAGCTCATGCATTTCACGGTGCACTTTAAAGGATGTTGCTGTCTTTTCTGAAGCTCTCCCAAAGCTAATGGGACAAAAACAGCATCTGGTGGGCAGACAACACTAAGAAGAAAAAGCTAAATTAGGCACAATCCAAAGACAGGAGGATGTGGTGAAATAGCACAGAGATTCAGGGAGAAATGCCAGATAATTTAGTTTGGGGAAAAGAAGAGAAATGAAAATGTCAAAGCACACACTCACAAAAAAAGACAGAAGTTACCAGGTTCCCCTTTTTTTTTGTTTTTGTATGCCACCCATTTCCAGCTCAATCTTTACATATAAAGTCTTTATCCTTAGCATTAAATAATTGCTATGTTAAGACAAATGATAAGATGCAACAAAACTTTGCTCAAAAGCCAAACTTACACTTAAAGGAAATCTTAAAGTCCATCTGGCAAAGCATTTAAAACTGCTCTGTGGTTGTTCCTGCTAAAAGAAAATGTCTGCTAGACTTGATTGGCTATGATTCAACACACAAAGAAGTAGAAAAACCAGCATCCTTGTTCAGGTCGAGGAATCAAATCAAAGGTCCTTATTGAAATGAACACATTATTCACATAATGAGATCACTTAGAGCGCATTAATGTCTCTTTGACTTTTGTCCAGCAGTCTTTGTGTTCATGGTTCTGTGATTTGATTTGATTTCAGGTTTTATACAGTAATATAACCCAACATTCAGCTTAATAGAACTGTAAAAATGTCAGGTAGTGTGCAAAGTAACCTTCTAGGTCTGTACAACTTTGAACCAAAGTAGAAACTGACATTCATAATAGATCAATAGCAACGGGCAAACAGCTGTAGAGGTACCTTTCATTCTGCTGTAAACTCCTCAGGGTACTGTGCTGTATTGCAGAAGTTTGTGTTTTATTTTGCTGTATCTGCCTCATTAATACACAAATCACAACTCTGTCAAAGTGCAACACTCAGTCTCAGCCCCTGGAGGAACTCTCGGCAAAGTGAGCGCTGGGCTCCTTCTCCCTTTTCTTAAATGTTTTGGTTGCATTCAGGTTCACATCACTGAAACGTCAAGCTTAAACATAAAAATCTGATTGAACTTCTACACAAAATTGTTGACTGTGATCTCTGTTGTCCCCCTTTCCATTTTTTGTGAGATGCCCCATCTGCCCAATCTATCAAAATAAACACATTTTATGTTACACTTACTTTTACATGACCTCCCCCTGTCTTCTTTTCTTTCCTGTGTATTCTGCTGTTGACTTTACTCCCACATATTTCCCTCAGCTTCATCCACTGCATCAGAATAAAATCTGTTTCTGTCAGGGGTGAAGGCAGAAGCACAGACACCACAAATAATCGGTTTGTGGCATCTGTATTATGCAGAAGCTTGGCAAGAACATGTTTCTCCACTACTAACCAAAAAGAGGATAGAATCATAAATAAAAGGATGTTTTTTATGCAGCTGAAGACTTACTGGCTTTGGCCCCACAACCCTGGAAGAAGACGTAATAGGAACAGGAGAGAGTTTGAAATGTCAAAACTTTATTTGAGTATTTATATGAATGTATTACAGGCAGTAAAGTTATCGTTCATTAAGCATTTTTTCATATTCAGAAATTTGATCACTGTAAAAACTGACTTTAAAAGCTTCATTTTATGTCTTTAGTTAGTCCAGGTGCTTGATACAGACCTTTGCAACATCATATATAAAAAAAAATATTTAAAAAATATTGCATCCCGACTTTCATTTTTTGATACTACACAAAGCTTTAAAATGTTTGAAAAGAAAACAAAAGTAGTAACTAGGAAAAAAAAAAATTTCATGTGTTCATGTCAATATTGCAAGGTCACTGAATTTCTTTTATTATTTCATAAAAATCATTGTTAGACATGTTGATTCTTGTGTTGAGCGGCGTGGCTCAGCAAGGTAGAGCGGTCGTCTTGTAACCCGAAGGTTGCCGTTCGATCCTCGACCAAGTCGAGTTCATGTCGAGGTGTCCTTGGGCAAGATACCGAACCCCTAATTGCTCCTGATGGGTTGTGGTTGAGCGCCTTGCATGGCAGCTTCCGCCATCAGTGTGTGAATGTGTGTGTGTATTGAAGCTGAGGTCCGTTACATTGCCTGGGACTTGTAAATAGATTGTATAGCACACTAATTGTTTTTCATATACATTTGCCCGTTAATTGACAGTTTGGTACTTTAAAAGAATTACAATCATGCACAAAGGTTGAACTGTTTATTTAATACTGATATGTGGTTTTTTTAACAGATACCTGCAAAGACAGCTGTTAACAGTGATAAGCAGAACATTGTGTGTAAATTTGAAGTCCATAGGTAATTTAATGGAGTGATGAGTTTTACTTCCCTGGCGCATGGCCTCTCCAGGGTGACCGGGCAAATGGGTTGCAGGTGGCCTGGATATCTTTTGATGATTTGGGAGCGACCATGTGGCAGGAAGATTTTGGAGTTTATTTGTATATTGGGTTTTGGTTTAACTTTATGATTGTAGTGTTAAGTACATAGTGTGTAAATACTTTTAGATTTTATAGAAGTAATTTTTATAGAGAAGGGCATGTTATAATTGTGGATGCACCTGGGGGAATGGTACAGCCCAATCAGCAGCAGGGGATAAATGAGGCTGATTGGCTCATTTGGACAGGGCGGCTGCTGATGGTGACTGAACTACCTCGCAACAGAAGAAGTGAGTTTCGGTTTAAACCTGTGATTGATTAATAAAACCTTTTGGATTGGATTCTGCGGTCCTCGCCTCACTGTTTTCCAGCCGCACTTAGGCCAACCTGCTCACAGTGTGTGAATGGGTGAATGTGACGTATGATGTAAAGCGCTTTGGGTATCATCCCAGGTACAGTAAAGCGCTATATAAATACTGACTATTTACCATTTGTGTTGCTGTTCAGCTGACTGTAGCGTTGCCAGGTGATAAATTACTAATAAAATATTTCACTATGTATAGGAGATGCCCTTTTTGAGGTCTTTTACAAATGGCTAAAAGTGTTGTTTATATTATTTTGTGATGTTTGTGGCTTGTAATTTCTTTCTGCCGCGGTTTGTTGATTTTTTTTCATGAATAAACGTATGCTAAGTATGTTGTTAATTCCGACCACCAGATGATAGTATCACAGGCAATTTTTTATCTTTCCGCCGACACTTTGCCAGGAGAATTTCAGGCCTTCTTTCTGTTTTACGGCTGACATGACTGGAAAGAGATGGGATTTATGACTCTTTGAAAGGAATCCGATAGCGAGGAGGCTTTCATTTCAAAGAGCCATTTAAAAAGACTGGCTCATTCTTATTTATTTATTTATTTATTTATTTAGAATTCAATCAAGGGTAGTTCATTTTTATCAAGAAGATAATCACTGGTAGTAATTGTAGGGTAAGATTTGGATAAGAATTGTTCAAACCC
This sequence comes from Melanotaenia boesemani, assembly GCF_017639745.1. Lineage (NCBI taxonomy): Eukaryota > Metazoa > Chordata > Actinopteri > Atheriniformes > Melanotaeniidae > Melanotaenia > Melanotaenia boesemani. The sequence continues at coordinate 10,222,252 of NC_055697.1, forward strand.
ACCTGTTTGTTGGTGGGAATTACTGTATTCTGAATTATTGGTTATAATTTAATTTGGTCTGTGTAACCACGGTCCATGTAACTTGTTCAGTGTCTGACTTGTTAAAAAGAACTGCATTTCTGTCAGTTGATGGGCTTTTGCTTGATTAGGATTATTTTATATGTATGTATTTTTTTATATTTGGTTAATCTGTTTTTCTTACTCTGTTTTTCTGTAGTTTCTGTAGTTTTAATGTTCTTTTGTGAATGTCCAGAGCCCACTGCCGTATTTAGATCTTTTTATTTTTATTGCTTTTATTGTGTTGCCATCCTGGTACAGTATTGAGGCTGTTATTGAAAATAAACCGCTGCACAAGAACCCCAGTAATTGTGTCCTGTGAAGTAACACATTTCCAGGGCTACAGTAGGATGTAGACAATGTGTGCGTTTGCATATGTATGCAAACATACACATATGTAACACATATGTACCTGAGATGTGATCACAAGCTGAAGCATGATGACTTGCATTGCAATGCCAGGTGTGAGCACATGTACTTTCAGCCATCCATTTGTGAGCTAATGAGCAAAAACACATTAGCACCAGATGTGAGCTGGGCCAAATTTGTCTGCTTGAACTTTGTATTCCTCTGAGATATCATCACTAGCATTAGCATTATTGAAGCTTCTCAGTGCAACTTCTTAGGTGTTCTACATCTGTTAAACATAACGTGCTGTGTTAGCTTTGCAACTTTATTTTTCTGTTGCAGATGGAAAAGCCACAAATAAACAATTATGTCCTTTTGTTATGTGTACCCATGCAGAGTCTATGCAGAATTGTTCACGTCCACATGGAGATGCATCCTTGAATAGAAATATTCCACACCTCTAAACAGTATAACATAAGAAATAAGCAGAAACCTCACTAAGCAGTGTGCCTGTAGGGGGAAAAAAAGCATGAATAAGCAACAGAATCAGGGTTTACAATCTTGGAGCAGCAGGTCACAACACAGTTAACAGACACGCTGCTGACAAACTGCATGTCTCAGTGTGAAAACTGCAAAAATGAAATCAAGAATTGAACTTTTTTTCTGTGTGTGTGTGTGTGTGTGTGTGTGTTTGTGGATCTTAAGGCTGCTGCTGCTGAAGTCCATAAATTTGAATCTCAGGATCAGCAGCTTTGTACAGACCTGGTATTCCCTGAGTATGGGCAGGCTTGAGCTCACTCTGGAGGGTTATATTCTCTTCTTTGTTTTCGCTATCTCATGACTATTATTGATGGTTGAAATATGGATTAAGCTAAGTGACATTTAGAAAATTCACTCTCCTATATCAGCCCGGCTAACTTGAATAGTTAACAACCCTTACCATTAAGAAAACTTCCTAAACTTTTAAGCATGCACTATTAAAGTGATTCAGTGAGGTCAATGAGGACCTTCGTGTTTGTGTAATAAATCCATAAATATGGTTGCTAAGCAGGGAAATAATATAGAAATAATGGAGTCTTTTGCATCAACAGAATAGCTATTAGTCAGCTATAAGAACAACTTTAAAGATACTGATTTCTCCAGCTTCCAGTTTATGGTGCTATATGAGGCCAGTTTATATTTGCACACTGAGACACTCTCACTGGACATGCAGTATATATTTAGGAATTCAAAACCCAACCTTAAGTTACCCCTTACTAGCTCTATATTGAATCCTTATTGCAGAAAAGAAATGATCAAGAAGAAGAATATTAGGAAGCAAATAACAAAGAAGCAAATATAAAACCACAAACAGCAGTTTTTTCCCTGTGATGTCTTTCCCAGAAGGACTAACTTAAAAATGGCAACCATAATGGTGATGGTAGTCCATTTCTAACTGAAACCAAATGGTGTTATATCCTAAAGGCAAACAGAAAATTACTAAGATGAAATGTGTTAATATTATTTTCGCTCAAAACCATGAATATTTTATAATTCAACTATTTTTTGTTTGTTTGTTTGCTTTTCCTATAAACCTAACCAGGAAGTGAGAAAGATATTTTAGTGTTATCATGCCACTGATGGAATGAATAACAACCTCAATCTTGTGTCTCACAAAGGGAGATGCTTTTAAGCCCAGCATTTAGCTGCTTTGTCCATCCACCCCTCTTTCCTCCTTCCTCCTAGTGTACACTTTGTGGCTTATGGGAATATTTATTTGAGCTGTAATTCTCTCATGCCCCTTTTAGGAATGGTACTTGACAAAATTATGATTTGTAGTGAAGGTTATGAGCAATGGACTAATATGGCTGTTGCAGTCATAGGAGGAGTTGAATAATCTCCTTAATCTCTTCATAGACTAACATATCGATAGCACCGGTGCTCCAGCAGTTCCAGATACAGTGCTGCATATTTTACCAAAACGAACATTTGTTAAGGTTTTCTCATAAAGACATATGTTACGGATATGAAAAACTGTCCACAACATGACCTCTACCCATCTATCAACCACCATTGAGATTATGTTTACATACTCCCAGGGTTTAATGAGGCAAAACCCACCTGAGCCACAGACTGCTCTCCTTTCTGCCACCTAGCAAGATATACGAAAGTATAATGTAACATTGCAAAGACTTTAAAGATCCCACCATCTACAGTGTATAATATCATCAAAATCACCAATATTCAGATAAACAGGCTAAAGGTCAAACTGAATGATTGTACTCCTCAGGCTCTTAGGAGGCAGTGTGTTAATAACACATATGATTCTCAACTGGAAATCATTGCATGGGCTCAGGAACACTTCCAGAAATCATCGTCTGTGAACACAGTTCGCCACACAGTCTACAAATTCATTCTCTCCTGCAAAAAAGAATCCATTTGTGAACATGATCCAGAAATGGTGGCGTTTTCTATGGGCCACAATTCATTTAAACATCTGAGGCAAAGTGGAAAACTATTGTGTGGTCATATGAATCCAAATTTGAAATTCTTTTTGCAAACATGGATGCTGTGTCCTGCAGACTAAAGAGGAGAGGAACCATCCAGCATGTTATCCACAGACAACCTGCAAATCAATTGGTATGGTGTTACATTCTGTTTGGTTTTATCTACCTTTTATACAGCATCCTGTTTATTTTGGAGTAAGAGTTGTATTTTTTTCTTTGTGGTACTAATTCACTTGGTTCACAGTTGCTGCTGTGATATGAACAGTAAACAACACAAGTCAAGTTCATTATATTACACCAAAAGCAGTGAGCTCAAACACTATAAATTGCTACCATAAAATAATAAACAATAGCACAACCCAGTTCCAAAAAGGTTGGGATGTTGAGTAAAATGAAAATAAATACAGAAAAAAATGATTTGCAAATCTCATAAACTCATATTTTAGATGAAACTTTGACATTTTACCATTCCATGCAAAATATGAGTTTATTTTGAATTAGATGGCAGAGACATGTCTCAAATAAACTGGAACAGGGTGATGTCTGCTCTTCATTTTCCAACTGTTTATAAATGTCTGGGAAGTGAGGAAACCAGTTGCTGGAATTTCAGGAGAGGAATGTTGTCCCATTCTGGTTTGGGGCAGGATCCTAGTGGCTCAACAGGTTCTGGACCTTTGTTACCAAATTTTTTGTCATGACGCTTTAAATGTTTTTTCTTTTTTTAGGTGAAAGGTCTGGACTTCAGACAGGCTAGTTCAGCACCCAGACTCTTGTCCTGCAAAGCCGTGCTGTTGTGATGGATACAGTATGTGATTTAGCATTGTCTTGCAAGTGTCTATACAAGTCCTTCCCTGAAAGAGATGTTGTCCTAATGGGAACAAATGTTGCTCTAAATAGTAATAGTTGGAAGGGTTGATCTCAGCCGGCAACTCTGAAGCTATCGACTGGAGTGGTTCTGTACTCTAACATGCTCAGATAAAGTCTTTGTTGTCATCCTTTGTTTTGCTACTACGTGTTTTAGCTATTTACACATACTTCTCAGCAAGTCCATTGCTTTGTGGATAATGTGGGCTTGTGGTAGTGGGTGTGAATCCCCATACTCTTGCAAATACTGCAAACTCTCCTGATGCATATTGCGGACCATTATCTGAAATGAGAATCTCAGGAATACGATGTCTGGCAAAATGTGCCTTAAGTTTCTGAATGATAGCACTGGATGTTGTACTGTTCATCTTATCAAGTTCAAAGTATCTGCTGTGATAGTCAACAGTAACCATGCAGTTTTTATTATTCAAAGTGAATAAGATGCAACAACTTGCCATGGTCTCTCTGGAATCTTGTGGCTGATCATCAGTTCTTTTGTGTTGGAGGGTCGATGTTTGAGACTTGTTGCACATTTTTTCACAACGTCCGTAATTTCGTTGTTCATTCTAGGCCAAAACAGTTTGTCACGTGCCCTCGGTTAACATTTCTCCATGCCCTTGTGCCCTGCATGGATACGTAACATTTTGGCACGCAGTGATGCTAGAATGATAATTTTTTCTCCTTAACACAATGCCGTTGATCACCGATAGTTCGTCTCTGTAGTTCCAGAACTCAGTTGTGATTTGGGGACATTTCTTTTTCTCCTCAGGGCATCCAGTTTGTATAACGTTTTTTTAGCATGGTTAGCTGTGTGTCCTTGCTAGTTTCATTTTGGATTTCCATCAACCTGATATCACTGACAGGTAGGCTGTTGTAAACCGTTTGTACCTGAATGTCCATTCCTTCACTGAGGTTGTCGTCTTGACTTGGTAATGATTCCTAGGCACCGTGTCTGCAATAGGTATATCTTTTCCAGGTTTGTGTGTAATGGTGAAACGTTGGAGTTGTAGTATCATCCTTTGAAGTCTGGGAGGTGCTGCTGCGAGTGGTTTTTGCATGATAGATTCGAGAGGTTTGTGATCACTTTCCACAATGACATGTTGCCCATATACCTAGTGATGATGCTTGAAATCAAATAGGATTGCATACAGTTCCTTCTTGATCTGTGTGTAGTTGTTTTCACTGTCAGACAGTGATTTCAAGGCAAACCTTATGGGCTTACTACCCTCCAGTAAAAGTGCACCTAACCCATACTTTAATGCATCCACTTGGAGTTTCAGTTGTTTTGCAGGATCAAAGTATGTTAACAGAGGTCCTGGCTCCTGTGTGATCAGATCTTAATTTTCCTGAATGCTTGTTCATGCTGAGCATCCCATAGAAACTCACTGGATTTTTCTCAGAAATTGACGTAGGGGAGCATTTATGTCAGAAAGGCAGGGCACGAACTTGGACAAGTAGTGAACCATCCAAAAATGGTCTTGAGCTCACCTTTGTTTTTAGGGGTTTCCAGCTCTTTAATTGCTTTTATTTTGTCTGGATCTGGTTTGATGCTGTCAGCTGTAAGGCGATGTCTAAAGTAGCTAATTTAAGTGGCACAGATGATGCTCTTTTCTGGATTCAGTTTGACGCCTCTCTCTCTGGAGCATTGTAAAGGTTCCTGTCGTGTTCAGCTTTTGTTCTGCCATGTCATCAGCGATGGCTGTGACACCTTCAAGACCCTCTTAAGTTTCATCGATCTTTCATTGAAATTCATCTTGTGCTGACCAGGCCAAAAGGTAATCTAAGAAACCTGTACCGTCCGTATTGTGTTGAATGTTGTGAGCTTGGATGATTCTTCTGTCAATTTGATAGCCCAATAGCCAGACCTAACATCCGTGATGGAAAAATTTCTAGCTCTGTAAGCTTAGCTGTAATGTCATCAAGAGTCTGCAGAGGATAATATAGATGTTTTACTGCCTTATTCAGGTCTCTGGGGTCAAGGCATACTCTCAGTTTACCATTTTGAGGTTTTTCTGCAGCGACCATGGAGTTAACCCATTCTGTGGGTTCCATAATTTTGACAATGATATGCTGCTTCTCCATATTCTGTAGTTCCTCTTTCAGGCGACTACAAAGTGCATGTGGGACTCTTCTTGGTGGGTGCGCTACGGGGTTAGCACTTGGACCAAGGTGGATTGTGCATTGACCAGGAAACAGTTCTATTCAGGTGAAAACATCTGCAAACTCATCCATTATGTTTGTCTCTGGTGTTTGGGATACAGACATGACAAGCTGAATCAGACCAAAGGCTTTTAGGCCTAAAACAGGGGGTGCTCTTGTGTTGACAACATACACTTTAAGTCTTAATGCTTTTTATATTTGCAGTTAAGGGTGCATTTGCCATTCACAGACAGGCGTTCTCCTCCATAGCCATGGAGCAGGTGTCCAGCTTAAAGCTGATTGTCTTTTGGTTGGGGCCAACGTGTAGATCTGCAAAGGCTTGTGTGTTTGTATCTTCTTGTTCAGTGCGATTAATGGCGTCGATGAACAGGTTGTTGCTCTCAGTGCTGTTCTGTGATTTGTTTTCACTGACAGTATGAATGCCTTTCTTTTGCTTGGACTGGTTTCATTTTCCACACGTTTTGCACTGTTTACCCATAGCTGGGCATTTTTCATCATTCTGTGTGCTCTGTTTCCACAGTAGCCATATTCTCTTCCATTTGTTTCACCAGGTCTGTCAGTGGTATGGTTTCTGTTTTTGGACCACGTGTCCTTACATGACATATTCTTTGTTACGTGTCGGCCAAATGAGTGCATGGTATCCTCACAATGATTACTTGTGTTGCTTGATATGGTTCTCATTTGAGCTTTGGCTGTTTCCACAGCTTTATCCAGTGTTAGCTCAGATTCATTGTTGCTTCTCCCTCACGCTAGGCGACTGTATTCCAAAAACTATGCAGTCACAGACCATCTCATCACTGTTAGCATAAGCACAGTCTTTAACAAGGAGTCTTAAATATGTCATAAACTGTTCAAACGGTTCATTTGCTGCTTGAATCTTTTCATGGAACTTGTAGCGGGCAAAGATGATAACGCCTCCGGAGGGATATGATCCATGGTGCCTTCAAAGACATTAAACTTTGTGTTTTCTTGGTAAAAGCAGTTCAAACCAAAGTCAATGAGACGAAGTCTTGGGATATCTGAATCCGTCTCAACGAGGATGTTCTCCAGTTTGATGTCTCTGTGGAAAATGCAGTTCTCTTGGAGGTGTATCACTGCATTAAGCGGCTGTTTTGTTATAACTTTTGCCTCTTCTTCTTGAAGTCTACCTTCACATTCTGCAACGTACTGAAAGAGATCCACAGCAGACACTGGTCTCTCCAACACAAGAACCAGCTCTTGCTCCAGGTTATACCAGTCCAGCAGGGCCACTGGGGCTGACTTCCCTACTGAGCCAGTTGTTGCAGCTTTTAGCTTTTCCATGATTACTACCTCCGCAGTAAGCCCATTGCTATGAGGGGCTGTTTGAGACATTATTCAGAATTACTCTCTCACAGACACATGTGAAATTTAAGTCTTTCACACATTATACTGAAACCTCTCATATATTATACTGAAATCATTCACACATTAAAGTAAAACCTCTCATACACTATACTGAAACTTCCTCTTATATACTATACTGAAATTTCTTCTCACATACTATACTGAAATCTCCTCTTATGTACTATACTTAAATGCAGCTCCCTGTCTCATCCTTGACTCAGTGTTTGATAAAGGAAGTTCTCAAACCTATGTTACTGTTTTCATTTGTCAGTGTTTAAGTCAGTGTTGAAGCACTGTGCTTATGTAACTGAGATAGTAACTGTGTGGTTGTATTTATAACATTATATTAAAATTTGTGGCCGGGACACCCGGCAGTATGTGGGACATTTTCAACTTGTCATCTTGTCATCTTGTTTGCATAAAGTATAGCAGGTGTTGCTTCTGTTCAGTGGCAGAGGGATTGTTTAATTCTATTGATGTGGTCATGAGTTTATGATGACTAAGTGAAGCAGCTGGCTTCTTCAATACTATACTGACCTCAGCAGATACTATTAGAAAGGTTAGGTCTAACGCGGCATCAACCGGATAACGGACAGTAGCAAGTCTGAATGAGGACACGCTAACTAGCCACCTAGCATAACTCGGCCATTAAGATATGCAGTGCTGTCAGAGGAAGACCTGGACGGCTCTGGACAACATACACTTCACCTGCGTTTGGAGTATTCTCCAGGATATGACTCACAGTGCTGTTAGGTCTTCGTTTTACAGCACTGTATATCCCAATGGCCGAGTTATGCTAGCCTCAAATTCAGCTCTTTGGGCTTCCTCTGGAGAGATAGCTGTCTTGGCTTTCTTCCTGCTATTTAACCCAGGAACAAGACAAGATCACTAAGACAATATAAGACTCATAACTGCCGTGACCAGTTGGGGTGGAGAGGACAGGAAAGACAGTCAACAAGTATCATAACACGATGCCAGGGATACCTGGTGGAATGAAAAAGAAAAAAAAAACAAGATAACATCAAAACATCTTGTACAACAAAGTATGTGAAGATGATTTATACACTAAATGCACTAATTTCATTTTTAATAATGTTCATTTTCACTAAAACTAATAAATTGTTTCTAATTAATTTATGTTAATTCGTGTTTTTTGTCTGTTTGTCCATCTTGAAACTAACTAATTGGAAGTTAATAGAAAAGTGTTTGTGTGTGTGTCTGCTTCATGTGGCTTCAAAGATCCTCCAGAGTGAGACGTTTCTCTGGATCTTTTGTGAGAAAACCTAGAGCAGACTAAAAGAGAGAGATGATGTGTGATAAAGAGTTATTCCATTTTATTATGTTGTAAAACTAGGAATGTTTAATTGAATTATTTCTACAATGCACAGAGCACAGAGCCCAGGACAGCCAAAGCAGAGATAGCAGCAGCCCCACTCTGCCCTGAGCAGAAGGGGTCCCCAGACCGGAGCCCCCTGGCGCGATGGGGCAGGACACCGGGTGCCCTGCAGGTGTGCAGACCCTGAATTGGGACACACCAGTGGTGTCATTTAGTCACCATTCTGTTGGTCAGTTAGGTCATTTTCACCTGTGAATTGTTTATATGTGGAACAAAAACTGTTTTGATCACATGGTCCAATGTGAGTAAAACCTCCTGGGGAGTTAAAGCTACATTGTGCTGGGAAGGTTATGCCTGACCCCATCTACTGTTCAGAGACAAACAGTAGATGGCTTCCTAGACATCTCTCTCGAACTGTGTTCTCTGTCCAAAATGTTGACATTACTGTCCTCAAGAGTGACCTGTATCCACTCTTCAGCTTCACATCTTAATGAACCCTAATATATGAAAACTTCTTTAATGCTTATAAGTCAAAGCGCCCCACCAACTAGTTAGAACTCAACAAGCCTTTCGGATTTGAGGTGAAACAAGAAACAGATGTCCACTTGCCTTTATTGTTTGCTTTAAAGTTGCTGTTGTTTTTCTTTTTTCACATACTAGATGTAAGCATTATCCTGATTAATTATATACTTCAGTACTGAGGACAAGTAACTGCAAAAAATAAATAAATAAATAAATCCCAGATCCTGTGCAACAACGTGATTTCTTAAATGAATATGAGGCATAAGTATTCTGTGTTGTTCCAATCAAGATGGTATTTCCTATATTTATAGTAAATTAAAAGGACGTAATTTATTAAAGAGGTAAATATCTTTGGAAGGTTGCAGTATGTTTCATATTAGTTTTGGTTTCAAGGCTCAAAATCAAGAAAGAACTGAGCAATCTCATTGAAAAGGTGGTAAATTACCAACTGAAAATGCTTGTCACACACCAGTTTGTATTTTAATGAAACATTTAAAGGCAGATTCAGGTATTCAAATATCTTTTCACCATTATGATTTTTAGCACAGTGACAGATTTCCAGCAACATACTGGTGACACTTTGTGGCCAGAGCCCTGAAATGTAATCTGTTCCAGCTGAAAGCCTCCAGAAACATTAGAAACCGTGGGATTACCTGTCAAGTCATTTGTAAGCAGGGAATATGGTTTGCACATCAAGGGGAATGCTACCAAATATTCATGTTTGGATGAATAAACATTCACACATATCATTTTTTATTTTTCTGTCCACCTGACTCTGAGGAGCAGAGGCCTAAGACAAGTGTGAAAAAAATGAAACCATAAAGAATAGCTAGCTTGTCAAGAAAAGAGCAGCTTCTGCCTGTTAAAAGCAGCGGCATCAATAATTCAACACATTCAATAGCTCATCAAGTGTTGCAAAACTGCATGTCTGGTTCTATCTCAGCTTTAAAACAGCCTTCCTCTATGGTTTCTGCTCCTCTCAGCCTTCAGCTGTAGCATCCAGAAAGGAAATCAGATACTTTTACCAACTACCTGCACAGATTTTGTCCAGCATCTTTCAAACAAAAACTATTTATATGATAGATGTTGTCACCTCTTATTACTTGTAATAGCTTGCATAATTTCAGAAGATTATGAATAGTATTATGTCCTTGGAAAATAATGTGTTTCTTGGATTAAGTATATGTAGGATGTGTTGCATGCACTGTTCAGTGTGCAGTGCACATATTGTCAGGACCTGTCATATGAGGGTTGAAATGTTTCGAACAATGTTAGGAAAATGGTAAAACTGGCACCATGTCAGACTTCAAATGTGAGCTGATGATAACCTTGAGAAGTTTTAGGTCTAGTGAAAAGATCTTGAAATATTTTTGAGTGATGATTTTTTCACATCACAGACCTTGGATACAATCAATAGAGCAGTTAATACTGCATGCAACCAAAATGTCTGTAGTTTTAATTTTCAATGACTGTCCATATGGCTGCTTCCATAGAATGGCCATTGTTTTGTTTTTTTGTTTTTTCTTCTTCTTAGATCGTCTGAGGTTCCAGTACTAAACAACAATGTGTAAACACTGCAGACCACAGACCATTATCAACTGAGGGTGTAATTTTTCTGCAGCAGCTCAGGTCCCATAAACACTGAAGCCATTCATGGTCTGTGAAGACAGAAAATCTGTGTGTACAGTTTACAAATCTGAGTACAGACTGCAGATTTTCTGCAGATATTCTGTCTTTGCAGGTGAATAGAATATTTGAGGGCACCAATTTACAAATCCTGGGACAGGTGATTATAGTGATTTAATCATTGATTTATAAGATTTATTAAAAATATTAATCACTGAGGAAAATTATCTTTGCTTTTGTTTTCATTTATTTATTTTTTTCCTTTTGGGGGGTTGTGAGATTAAGAGTTAGTCAAATAAATGATTGTTTTTGCCCATACCTGTCTTTGCTGCAGCTGAAGAAGTCTCCTTCTGAACACACTCTGTTATTACGTCACTGCCTTGTGAAGAACGTGAACAGAATTGTTAAATGTATTCAGAAACTTGTGCAGCATTCTTCTCTGCACAATCAGCTCCAGGATCCAGCACAAAGGCAGCTTTCTTTATCTGTTTCTTTAAGCCTCTGCTGCAGAGCAGATTGCCTTTTTAATCAGGTGACCAGACATCCTCTTTTATCCAGACATAACTTCTTTTTTAAATCTAAAAACATGCATACGGCCAAAATTTCTATATAGTCTGGGACTTTGCTCTGTCTCACCCTTAAATATGTTTACATCAGATTTGCATTGTATTTCACTTCCCACACTGAAAATAACACTCACATTTGTGTATTTTAGTTTAAACAAAAGCTTTAAAAACTGTCATTTTACACTTTTACTAAGCTTTAAAATTACTTTCCTGCATTTGCCTCCTGAAATTGAAACATTCTAACACTTCACATCATATAAAACAAAAAAACACTGCACAGCTAAAACATGTTGAGGGACATCAGCCATTGTGGGGTCTGTTTCTGCTCCTACTCGGCCTGTTATTCTAGATAGCTTTGTGCCGGATCTCTCTGCCAGATCTGACTAAGCTAGTGGGCTCCATGAACATTTCTTCTTGCTGTCTAGATTTTTTTCCTGCAACCTTGTTTCAAGATGTTCTTCGTGTTATGGGCCCCTGTATACAGACTATTGTAAATTTGTCCTTGGTCTCTGGCCAAGTCCTAGCTTATTTAAAAAAGGCTGTTATCCACCCTCTTTTAAAAAAAACCTAGTTTAGACTCTTGAGCAGTTTTCGACCAATTTCTAAACTTCCTGTCCAAGATCACAGAAAAGACCTTTGCAAGTCAACTAACTGCTGTTTTGGATAAAAACAGCGTTTTTGATAAATTTCAGTCAGGCTTTCACAGACGACACTTGACTTGAGACAGCTCTTCTTAGAGTCTGTTATATTTTAGAGCAAAACAACTCAGGTAACTGCGCTGTCCTACTTATGTTGGACCTTTCTTCTGCCTTCGACACAATTGATCATCTGATCCTAGTCGATAGGCGAAAGAGTGGGTGTATCCGGCTCTCTGTTGAAATGGTTTTCCTCCTACTTGGAGGAGCACTCTGTTTATGTGGCTGATGCAACTTATAAATTTTTGTTAACCTTCCCTGGTTATGGTGTGCCTCAGGGCGCTGTTTTAGGTCACCTTTTGTTTGTGATTTATATGTTTCCACTTCAGCATATCTTGGGCTCGTTGAAGGAGGTTTTTTTACCATTGTTATGTGGATGATATCCAGTTATACATCTCATTTAAGCCATATGAGGTCTTTAAGCTACTTGTTCTTCTTCAAGTTATTGTTTGTGCACCGGATAAATATAATGCTCAAATAGTGGAAACTTTGGGCCCTTTAGCCTCTTTTAAGTTGTCTATTAGAAATCTCAAACTAAGATTGGACTTTAGTTTTACCTTAGACCACATGTGCAAACTCAATTAAGTCACGGGCCACATTAGGCCTGTGAATGGCTTGCTGGTTGTGCCTTGTGCAAGGGTAAAAACCAAGGGTCACAGACCTTTTTCAGCAGTTGCCCCAGGACTCTGGAACACTTTCCCCTTGGACCTGCAGACTGCCCACTCAGTGGAGCTTTTTAAGGGGAAACTCAAAGCACATTTATTTGCAATGACTTTCACTTCATTTGTCTTGTGTTGTTGTTTTTAACATGTCTGTACAACACTTTGTGATTCTATATCTTGGAAGTGCTTTACAAATAAAGTTTTACTTACTTACCTTTGTTCTATTTGATCTGAAAACCAAATATGTTCCATATCAGAGCCTTCTGTCTGTCACTTGATAAGCAGGCTGTAATCACTGGTACACAATCTGGGACGTCAATACATTTTTTATAGACTTGAAGGTATAAATAAAAGGATGAATGTATTGAGGTTTGATCTGGGTGTTTTTTTCAAGTTCATGAAGTTTTAGTTTATCATTTTTATTAACAGAATTGTTTGAAAAGGGGATCAAACATTTTCTTTTACAAAGATGTTGAAAAAGTCAGCACTTTCCAAGGAATACATTTACACTTTAATTTATTCTATCTAAAACTTTAAAAAAAAAAACTCCCTGAGAAAGCAGGGCAGCAGAAATGAGTGTGTTTCACTGAGGAACTGATTTGTGCAACCTCAAAACAACAATGATCCTGGCTGCAAGATTTAAATGATGATTGCTGCATCTTCCTATACCAGAGTCAGCCGGATTTATACAAATCATCCAGCATTCATGCGTTCTCCAGTAACTGTCACTATTTCTCCCTCACAGATTTCTACTGAGATAAGAGGCTGATGGAGAATGCACACAAAAATTCAATCGATCTTGGAAACAGCTGAGCTAAAATGAAAAGTTTTTTTTAATGGTCTTCACTACTGAAGCATGACTACAATGGTAAGAAAAAGGGACTTCTTTTTATATGTGCTGTGTTTTGATAAGCCCACTACAAAGCTTGGTTTTGCCGGAGGCACAAATATTGTCTTAAAAGTATCTGCAGCTAAAAGAAAAGTGCCCTGTTCCAACCCAGCAGCTCCACCACCCCGAGGCACCCAGAATCTAGTTCCCCCAGGAAAACACGCAAACTTCACAATTGAAGGGAAACGGCACAAAATCCACCTTAACTTATAACGAGCAATAATATGCAACTAGTGTTTGTTTCTTATTTCTGTCACTTGATGCCTTTCCAAATGAAGAAGTAATAGAAAAGAAAAGTAGCATCCAATAAATGTTCACACGGAGAATTCAACTCAATTCAGCTTTATTTGCATAGCACCAGTTCACAAAAAAGTTATCCAAAAGCACCTTTATAGACACAGTCCAATTCAATAAACAACAGATCCACATTTGTCTAGTTCATAATAACGGAGTACATATAAATCAATTAATAGAAGTAATTGCCTGACTAAGAAAACCACTGACTTGCATAGAATCTTCTCTTTGATTGAATCCACATCCTGAGCATACACAGGGTAGTGGATGACAGTGAAAAGGAAAATAAAACTCTTTTAATGCAAAGGAAAACCTCCAGGCTCAAGTAAGGTGGCCATCTGTCTCCACCAGTTGGGGGAGGAGAGGACAGGACCGAGGGGACAACAAGCACCATAGTTCTATGCCAGGGCTACCTGCTGAGAAAGAAAAAGAAAAACACAAGATAATGATAATATTTGCATTTTATAAGTATTTAGATGCCTAGACTAGCCAGAGCTAAGCCTAACTAGACTAGACTAGCATAACTAAAGGGTTGGCTAACGGTTGATAAGTTTTATAAAAAAAGATAAAAGCTTTAAGTTTAATGTTAATGGTAGAAATGGTGTCAACTTCCCAAACCTAAACTGAGAACTGATTCCACAAGAGGAGCGCCATACAACTGAAGACTCTGTCTCCCACTGTGTGAAATATAGAACTATAAAATCTTTAAGACAGAATGGAACTTTGTCATAAAGGTCTTTATATGCAAGTAGAAGAATTTAAAATTATATCCTTGATTTAACACAGAGCCAATGAAAGAAAGCTAAAACGGGAGCAATATGATCTCTGCTGCTGATTCTTATTAGAAACCCGCTGCAGCATTTTGGATTAGTTGGAGGCTGTTCAGAGCATTCCTGTGACAGTCAAATAAAAAGGAACTGAGATAGTCCAATCTTGAAGTAACAAATGTACATTACTCTGAGACAGGATGTTCCCAATTTTTGGCTTTATTACATGCAGATGAATGAAGGTGGCCCTGGAAACTTGTTCTATATGCGAGTCAAAGAACAGATCCTGGTTAAACATAACTCCAAGTTTCCTCCCAGTAGTGCTGCAGAGAAGCAGAGAAGAAGACAAGATTCATGTTTAAACTGTCTGACTTTCTCATCTATGCACACTATCCATGTCAGCTGGTTTATTTGTTCCTCTGATGCTGATGAATAACTGTGCTTTCGCTCTGATGGGCTTAGAATGTGAGTTTGTGAATGAATTTCTACTGTTTTCTTATTGTGTCAGTGGAAAACTTATGAAAAGATTTTTATTGATTTTTAAAAGCAAATCTTTTGTTGCTTTCGCTGTGACATTACTTATTTTTCTCACTGACAAAAAAAGTGATCCTTGCTCTGCATAATATGTGTCTTTCATGTGTTTGTGTCAGAATTTATCAGGTTTGTTTGTGTTGGGGTCTTTCATGCAAAGATTATATGCATGAAATCTCTAATTGCCTCAGTTAGTTAATATTATGCACACATATACACAGGCGCACAAGCAGTTGGCTGGCCTTCTGAAATGGAGATGATGTGTGAATCTGGGGCATGTTGTGTGTGATGATCAGTGCTGATGGGCATTGGCACTGCCACTCTGCTAAGCCCATGAGGCCTTGTGCAGAGGAGACGGGATGCAGCTGGCCTGGATAGGATTCACCATTGGGTGTGACAGCAACTGGAACACATGAGGCAATCAGGGACAGTTGGAGCGTGCTGATAATGGTGTTCTCTTGTCTATTCTGATGTACTTCATGAGAAATGACAGTAACACTACTAGCTGGAGACTAGATACGACCACAGTCATTAAAGACTCAACTAAATACAAAAACGTGTTTTGAGACCTGATGGAACTTTATCTGGACTAAAGAGCTGGTGAAGATTTAGCTCATTGCATGAAAGTTTACATATTCCAGCCTGCTATGTATATAAAGAGGATGGTTCTCATCAAGTTTCATACTGTCCTCATTCAGCATCTAATAATGTTTAGTTGTTGTTGGGGTCACAGAGGTCAGGCAAAGAATGAAAAGATGAGTTAATGATGAGGTGAAGCTGGCTGTTTGTGTCATTTATTTAATAATTTAAAAACTGTTGTGAGGAATATTAAACAATTTGAATGCATTTTCAGGATTTTCTCAGCCTTTTCATGCATTCTTTATATTACTGCATTTCTGCGGACACGAGATTTTAGATACTAGACAGACAGACAGACAGACAGACAGACAGACAGACAGACAGACAGACAGACAGACAGATAGATAGATAGATAGATAGATAGATAGATAGATAGATAGATAGATAGATAGATAGATAGATAGATAGATAGATAGATAGATAGATAGATAGATAGATAGATAGATAGATAGATAGATCGATGGATGGATAAAATGCTCTGCTAAAATATGAATAACATAACACATTATAAGAACAATATCAACAACATGGCTGAGGATTTCCGCAAAATACCATCTACAGTCTCAGAAAGGCAAGGTCAGACAGTCCCATATCGTCCCTGTGAAATATGGGAAGAACCAATAACAACTTGCTAGAAGAGCTTTTTTTTGCATGCACTGTGAGGAATCTATAAAATGAGACTCTAGCATAAACTAGAGGGAAAGTTGACACAAGCCAACTGGAAAAGCTGGCAAAAGTAAGGCTGAGAAATGAGCCATAGCCTCTGGCTGATGGCTGAACCAGCTGGAAGCCAGAAGCTAGCTTAACATCAAGTGGTGCATTGCTAATATTGTAGAAAGTGATAGTAAATACATTACCATTCTGGCATTGCATGCAACCTTTGCTTTGAGTTTTAGAGGACTGAAAACAGCAAGAGAAGAAGTTTAAATACAGAAAGTGTAAAAATAGAAATAAGTACAGAAGTTTAAAGAACAGATCTTTATAGTGTTAAATTTTACAGAATTAAAGGTGCAATGGTGTTTTCATGTGCTACACAGAGGCAATCTATTGTATAATAAAATGATGAATGATATTAATGGTGTTTTGTAGCATTTTTGAGCACACTGGAACTGAATGAGTGTGTTGGGGAATCAGCTCTGCTGTATGTTGTGTACTGTGGAGAGGATGAGATGGATTGTCCATGATGATAAACAGTTTATTCTGCGATCCCCTGTCTGTCGCTGACTCAGACTTGTTCAGTTTCTATCCAAGTATTTAACAGCTTTGTGGATAAGTTTATTGAGCCTACTGATACTGACACTGCTACCACTGCAGAGCAAAGCACAGTGGATGATACTTTCAACTACAACCTCACAAATTTCCAGTATCTTACTGCACACAGTAAAAGATCAAAGCTTCTCAGAAAGGCTTTCCATCCTCTTCATGTTCACAGCATGAGAATT